>NC_140198.1:13539082-14740557 GCF_965226575.1 Pagrus pagrus
AAAGTATTTTGTTTGGCGGAGAATAGTATTTAATTGAGATTAAAAACGTTAAATGAATAAAGTCATATACTGTTTTTATTACAGTCGTGTTTTTCCTGTCTTTATGAACGCCACTATCAATAAACACTGGGCGTTAAGAAAGTGAAAGGAAAGGTGCATTTAGATACTACCTGCGGCCAGACGCCTGTTCTGTCAAGTTCAACAGAGTCAGTATGCAAAACACAGGAAGCGTGCTTGTGGTCTTCACAATAAAAGTATGGATAAAAAAAATAAGCTCTGGATTTCTTGCCACAAGCCTCTTATTTCCCACCAATTACGTACTTGACCAAACTTTAGTGTCAACATTCACTGGTGCATTCTCCACATTCCCGAGCAAGTCTATGTGCTGCAACCACTAAGGTTGTGTTGTTGTTGTGGGTGGGTGTCACAACCTGCTGGTCTACCTGGATAATGTGTTATCAACTTGTTTAAACTTGTCGATGTTGACTGGGGTGTAATATATTATTACACCATGCAATGTCATTTAATGCCGACCCAAAATACATGAAGATGTTTTTCAGTCAGTTTTGATGAAATATGTCTGTACAAATCTCGCCAGGCTTTAGGCTTTATAGAGTGATCACACAATTAAAAAACATTCAGTAAGGTGCCCACATATCTCCCTCTGTCTTCTATCGCATGCTGCACAGAATAACAGCCATGACCCAACCTGAGTCCCACAGATCCAGATGAGAGCCACATCTGGGCCACGTTCTGTCCCAATGTGGGCAGTTGTTGTTCCTGTTGATTTAGTATGTGGTGTGTCAATCTTTGTTTCTATGATATCAAGTGAATTATATTTTAAATGGGTACTCTGGTGATTTAATAATAATAAACGTTATTGTATAGCACCTTCAATGCAGACAATGCAGCTCAAAGTGCTTTACAACAAAGAAATTACCAGCATCACGTGGTTCTTAAAAAAGACGAAGAGTGAACATAAAAACAAAGACAGAACGCAATAATTCACTTAAAACAAAATAGAGGATAATATTTGATCATAAAATAGTACTTTAAAAATTAGCACTGCGCTGCCATACAGTTGGGAACACATACAAAAAAGAGAATCAGAATTGAAAGAGCACAAACTTTTTATAGAAACATTTTCTGCCAGTTAAAGATGAAAACTGGACTTGATGACAAAAAATGTCATGGTAAGTCATAATTCAAAATCTTGAGATTGAGAATCATACGTAGCCTATGTGATTGAAAAGTCAGAATGATCAACCTCGTGAAATAAAAAGGTAAAATTATGAGTCAATTATTTGTTAAAAGGTCATAATTTTGAGATTAAAAGTCATTTTTATTAATTAAAAAGTCATGAACATTAGTTAAAAAGTCAGAATTAGCAATAAAAAAGGTCATCATTATTAGTTATGAAGGTAATTATTAGTTAAAACGTAACAATTATGAGAATAAAAAGTAATAATTATTAGTTAAAAAGTCACAAATATGAGTCAACATTTATAGTTAGTACTTTTTTTCTCATCATTTTGACTTTATATTGCATAATTATGATTTATCATGGGAATATATACATTCTCTCTATCTAAGTTTTTAAGTTTATATGTTTTTTTTCTTCTTGAACTGCAGTTACAACTATTTAAAACTCATTCCTCGTTCAGCTGTGAAGGCTCACAGGTGAACGCGGCACCTCGCCGCGCCTCCTCTCTGAGCACTTCACTTTGAAAATCACACCCGGAAGTAGCCATCTTAACCCTCGCGAGCTTGACGGTGTCCAGACGCACTCTCCCCGAGACGCAAAGTGCGCTGCGGTCCGTGTGGAGGCAGTGAGTGTGCTGACGGGAGCGGAGCTGAGCGGCGGCTCCGGGACTGCTCGTGCGTGTGTTGGTGGCTCCGAGGGAAACTGCTCCTCCACCTGCTCTGCTATGACCGCTGCGCACCCAGGTTTGGGTGTGACAAACATCTCGTGTCACATCTTGGCTTGTCTCCAGGCTGAGTGGAGGCGCGGGTGACTTGACTTTATTGTACCACCATCACTCCCCCCCTCCCCAGCTCATGTGTGTTGGACGTCCAGAGCAGATGTTCTGGACACTGCCCCTGCGGATGTCCAGTGATTTATCTGCTGATGTCAGAGGGGCTGAAGTTGAAGTCCTGCTCTTGAAGGTGTGAGCTCCAAATGCATTCGCTCCTGGGCCGGGAGAAGAAAGAAGAAGAAGCCGGGTTTGGGATCGAGCTGGGTCTGTCTCCGGGCTTTCTGCCCCACGCTGCCACCATGTTCAGCTGTGTGGGCTGCTTCTGGGTGCTCCTCTCCTCCGCTCTGGTCGCCGTGTGCAGTTTCAGCTTCATATCTCCTGCCTGGATTGTTAAGGACCAGCTGAGGAACAATCACCACCACCATCACCACCATCACAACAACAACAAGGACTCCGTCAGCTTCGGCTTGCTGTGGCACTGCTCGGAGTCTCTGGATCACATGTACCGGTGCTACACCTTCGGGGGACTGGGCAAATTCGCAGAGATCCCCTCCAGCTCCTGGCAGGTAGGTCACCACACACACCCATGTCAGTCACATGTGGGGTGGGTGGGTGGGTGAGAGCTTGCGGGGCAGCAAGTGGGAAGGGATCCAGAATGAAAGGAGCAAAATTAATAAATCATTCAGCCTCCAAAGCCTAATTACTGCCTTTAATCAAGAAAATTACACCTGATGAGAAAACTGCTCTTGATTACAGTCATTTCATCAAAGAAGTTGATTGTGCATACATAAGAAGCCATTTATCTTTTAAATTCCCACTAAGATCATCTGTAACACTCATTATTCCATTCTATGTGCAGAACCTCATTTGATTTTTCACATATTTAAGAAATCCTGATGGCAGATGACAAAAGCTGCAGTGCTTGCTTCCCAGGGTTCACTGACACCTCCTGATGAAACTCTCGCACACGCCACACTGCATGTCTGACAGCAGACTGACTGACTGACTGACACAACAAGATAATCACCACGGCACAGACGCTCCTCACTTTTCGCCGAAACACATTTGGACCGACGCCGTGCGTTTTTCCAGTCAGGAGAAATGATTCATTGATCCGGGGGTGGATCGTGCAGAGCAGCATCTGCAGCACAGCGTGGCAGACACACATCAAAGCTGCGAAAGTGGCACCGGGGTTGGCAGGCTCGCTCACCGATCGGGGCTCCCCAACCAGCGGGGATTTCAATTTCGACTCTCTTTTGTCAAATTGAACCCGGCGAGGGAGTGTGCGAGCGGTTGGTTTTCGGACCTCACAATTCAATCTCCCCACCTGTGGTGGAAACACCTGTGCAATTACACCCAACGACAATCGCACTCACCGAATGGAACGTTGGCGGGCGAGCGTCTGATGACGCACAGCGTGGATCGGCTTGACTTTGGGGAAGTTTGGAAAGTGGTGGAAAAGCTTTGCAGCGGTTGACGCTGTGGGAGTTTGAATGCTTGTTAGAGCAAAAACAATTGGCCTTGTTCGGAGACTTGTATCTGGGGTGTTTACTATTCATGCAAGCAGGGATAATTTCCTTCGTTACCGCAGGCAGGCAGGCTGTTTGGACCCCCCCAGCTTTGCAACCCCCCCACACTTAAAAAAAAGGCTGCTACAGTGTACACGCCACCTCTGGAGTTATGATTTATGTATGAAGAGAATTAGCATTTGAAAGGGAGATATTAATAAGTGGCTGCTTGTGTAATTGCAGCGCAAAGAGGGAAGAATGCAACGCCTGGATTTCTGTGCACAGGTGAAACTGCACAGAGCGGATAGGAAGGTAGATCAACAATTGCATTTCCTTTTCTGAACCAAAGTGTGGCACATTAAGCTACTTTGGCTAAAACCAGTAGTTAGTTAGCCAGTTGTCAGTGAGTCAATTAGTGTCTCTTCCTCCCCGTTATGAGCTTCCCTCTCAGTGAGTTAGTGAGTGCGAGCCTGATGGAGCTGCTTTCCTGCGCAGAGCTACACTTGTTATTACGGCGGTGAACCCGAGCGCACGATCCCGCTCCCACAGCCATTAATAAAGGTGAAGGGGCCATTAAGTTTTCATCAGAGCCACTTTATTACTCCACCACTCCTCGCTGATGTGCACATCGTTTTGCTGATGCCTTCCATTTTCAACTTGTCAACAACCTGCACACAGAAAAACAAACCTGCGCACTACACCCAGCGTGTGCTTAGGCAACAATGCAGAGCGGTAAAAAGAAGATCAGTGCATGTTGAGCTCTGTGGTCTCCATCAGAGTGGCGGAGACAGGCCGAGCCCTGCGGAGGCTGTGTGAGTGAACCAGAGCAGGGTGAGGACAGGACAGGAGAGGAGGAGGCTCCCTCAGAGGCTGGCCTACTTGTGCTGTAGTTTCTGTGGGCTTTTCTGTTGTCGCTTCTTGTTGTCAAAAGCTTTTGCTTGGACCGAGCTGCTGGCGCTCAGGAGGACAGCGCTGCAGGCCATCACTGGGCTGGCAGGGCGGCCGCATCCATTTAGCCACACAGGCACACATGTTTGTACAGCTATCCTTGTGAGGACGTTGCCTTGACACACCTAAGCCCTGACTAGAGCCAGACGGATATTGGATTTTTGGGGCCGTTAGGGAGTAAAAAAATCTGATAAATCAGCAGATATTCTTTATTCACTGTTTAAACACATACAGAATATATACATAAGCATACTTTTTTTTTTTGCAACAGTCCCTCAAGTGTGGTTTATTAAACGCATGTGACAGTGTCATGGTGGCAGGATATTTTAAAAATAAACTTTATTGTCCAAATCGATAAACTTCATTGTAAATGTAATAATGAGAAATTAACACAAGCGTCTTTTTCTGCATTATGTTCTGTTACAAAAAGAAAAGTTTTCATATCAGCGCCTATCGGACAACATATACGCCAATACCAAGATATCTGTGAGAGCCCAATATCAGCCCGTAAAATCGTCCGACCCCTAACCTAACTAGGACCTCAGAAATGAAATTTTGCCTCGTTAGAGCTTTGGTCCCCATCAGGACCACTGGTCCCCACAATGTGTTGACCAGGTCCCCAATAGGTAACAAAAATGTTCTTGCACACACACACGTACACACATTCACAGAAGTTTGTGTGACTTAAATTAGGGAAGCCAACAAACATGAGCCTATGACGCAATATTTCTAAATACTTAACCCTCTTTTTCCATTACCAGTAATATTACTTTGTGTTTTGTTTTTCTTTTTTCTAATTGCAATGTAACACTTTATACATTATACATTAACTGAACAAGAATTTAATAATTAAGATGTAATTACCTTTAAGACTTTGAATTTTTAGGACGTGGATCTTAACCTGAATGCTATTTAGAAGTTGGAAAATGGCTCTTCAACGTGACTCAGCATTATCAGTAATCCATAAAAGTGTCTTTTTTCAGTTGATCAGTGCAGCACATCACGCTAATCTGATTGCAACAGGAAAGCTTTTGAAACGTCTCTTCTGCGTCGTGGTTTTCCACATAAATTATTCCTTGTATTACTTCTGCTCACTCCTGCCGGGTTGTGTGATTTTCCATCAGCGCAGATGTAGAGCAGTAGTAGCGCGTGAACATGCTTGTGTACACACACATATTAGCGCACGTACATGTGTGTGGAAGCCAGCGGAAGTGTGAAAGCGTGCGGTGGCGGTTGCCAGGTTGAGCGTGTCAGTGGAGGAGGTGCACGGTGAGCTGCTGCTGGGTAAAGTGTGAAGGAGGAAGAGGGCGCCTGCCAGAAAACGTTTTCACCTGAACTTGTTAACAGTTTACGTGCTTCCAGCTGCTTCACAGCACTAAACACTGGAGCTGGATTAGCTTGGCCTCTGTAGGAACCAGCCAACAGCTCCGACGAACACAACTGTGTGTACGCAGGAGGTGGTGTTTCTGGGTGCTCTTGGATCGCACTGTATGTGTTTGCTGTGTCTGCGGTGGCATGTGTGTTCTCATACAGTACGTGCCCACTGAATGTCAGTGTTGTCTTGTAGCCCTAAATGAGTCGTGGCCGAGCTCCAGGAACGCTGATTGGAAAACGAGTCGGTCCTCGCCTTTTTTGTCCGTCTGTGCCGAAAATGGCAGCGCGACAAGGCGGAGATTGCGGACTGTAGAAAAGCGGATGTGATTGGCTTCCATTGAAATCCTCCGACACATGAGACAAAACAATCGGCCCATGTTGTCTTTCACGCGCGCTAAAAAGATGAATTATAGACATTAACTGGAGATGTTTTACCATGCCTAATTGCCAGCTACCTATGAAGAACACTTACTGGTGCGGAAAGTCTGCTCGATGCTCCAAATGTCATTTCACCACTCAGTGAGCCAGAACTAGTTTAAAGTAGATAGATAACTCATTTAATGAAATTCACTTGTGATTCCTTTGTCTGGCTGAGACTCAGCTTTTGTCTTTGCCCTCCTTTATTAATGTCGAGTTCAGCTGTGAAAAAATGAACAAGAAAAAGGATGTTAGGGCCATAAGTTTTAGTGTGTACCGTGTGTGTTAACATGTTATTTTACAGAAGAATCTGTTATGAAACATTGCAAATAGTGAAATGATTTTTAAAGCATCTTAAATGTCAGTATGTAATCTGTATTTTACACTTTACTGCTCTCGCTAAGGGAATATTATACAGGTCGTACAATAAAATCACGGTCTGCGGTCGCAGCAGTTTCACTACTCATGTTGCTGTCTGCAGTGTAGAGCAGGTAATGAACCAAAACAGATTAAGGCTTCAGTCTATCTGCAGAATAAACTAAAATCAAATTATGCAGAAACTGGAAGTCAGTTCCTGATACATCAACTACAGAGAGCGAGATAAAAGATGTGTGTTTACTATTTACCTTTATTCAGGTTTGTTATTTGATAGCTCTTTGTGCACTTTTGAAGTATGTTTTGCCTTTATTCACTGGACTTTACTGAAGTTGGGATACATTTGAAGTCACACCTTTGAGGAATCACGTGGGCGTCAGAAACTTGACAGTTGTGGGAAGAACAAAATCATAACCTGACTTTATTGTGATTTCCCAACTACTGCAGATTAGGTACGGTAATAAAATCATGCAGTTAAACATGTGCGAATACAACAATTTTGTAGGGTATTGCAGTTTTTTTCAAACAAAAAATAAATTAATGTGGGGAGGAGACGTAAGGTGTGTGATGAATGCGATGGTTTGCCCTTAGGGGACGGCAGGTTCACACAGATTCACCAGTTCATGTGCTGCCTGTTAAAAGAATGATGGACAAGGTCTGGCCTTCATCTCTCCGAACAACATGAGGAAAGAATGAAGGGTCTTTGCTCTGAGCGGTCCACGTGGGGCCAGAAGGTGCACGGCGCGCACACACACACACACACACACACACACACACACACACACACACACACATTCCCCAGGGAGTCAATGTGTTCCCTTCCACTTACTGACAAATACAGCGGCTCAACAGACTCGCAGAGGGCTGTGAAATCTCCGCTGAACAGAAAGCCGTCATATTCGTCCTTGATGCAGACTGGAGTTGCTCCTTAGATTTACTGTGGCAGTAAAGCTCCTCTCTCCCTCTCCGCCTCTTATAGCCTCTCTCCTGTAATGCTAATGGGGGAACCTCTGTGGTGAAAGCCATTTGTGTGGAAGTGTGTCTGCCTGTTATAAATGATGTTATGGGGTCTAATGCACATGTTGTATTGCTCCTGCCCCCCCCCCCCCCGTGGGGAGTTCACTGCCCAGTTTGCATGTGAGACAAAAGGAGGACTTGTCTGGCTCGACCTCATTCTGTTTCTAGCCTCGTGTACGGTGCTTTCCACGGAGGCACGTTCACCGCACACGCAAGTATGATAAGACAACTCAGAGTGATGAGACGCACACACACACACACACACACACACACACACAATGAGATGAAAAGACTGATGCAGATCCACACACAAAAAAGACTCTCTCAACCGTCAGAGTGTGATCAAAAGAGACATTGATGTGATGTACAGTGGCTGTCCATGTCGGCGCTGATGCAGTAATTAAGGGTTCAGGGAGGGAATGCCGCAGGACATTAGAAGCGAAGAGAAAGAAGTAGACCCAGTGAGTCATTTCAATAAAAATCCTTCTGTTGTTACCCTCCAAAAACCCTACCTAGAAGAGATTGTGATTTCGCTCTCATCCACAGCACAAAGCAGCCATCATCCATATTCTCACTCCCGAACAAACTGAACTCCGCTTCCTTTCAGCCGATATCACAAAAGGACTTCCACCTTGTTGCGGCTAACAGCTCCAACCCATTTCCCACTTTGCTCCCCCTAACCTTTACTCCAGCCTCTTGTCGTCAGTGCACTTACCTGCGAACAGAGCGAAAGAAAAGAGCAAAGAGTACGGCACGGACGAGAAGAGCGAGCAAGAACTGGGAGGTCAAGAGTCGCGTTTTGCTACCGCCTCTTCCGCCGCGTTGTTTTTCAGGCGGCTGGTCTATTTTACAGCAGAGCGGAGCAGCGCGTCGTCTTTCGGCATACAGCCGCTGCTTTATGAGACAAACACGTCCCCGGCCTCAGACTCGGCCTAATATAAATTAGTGGTGGTTTGTATTTGGCTGTCTGATCAACTTGACTTATACCAGGTACATAAATAGACCCGTAGCAAAAAGCTACCAGTGTGGCGCAGGAGGAGGCGCTGGGACAGGAAAGAGAGATAGATGTTTGGTCCTTTGACAGCAAGTCTTGCGTGAAATGTGGTTTGCTGGCTTATTATCATACAGTGCATGTTTACTTCAAGGCCGCTGTCTGACTGGTGACAAAATTAATGGTAGGCGGTATGTATACAGAGGAACGTTTACAATGATGGATTTAGGTGAGAATGGGCCATTTGGATGGCATCCCGGTTCTAGTTCTTACTCGCTCAAAAGCCATGATTTGCTTTTTCTTACCTCCTGTTTGAACTAAACCTCCTGTATGTTCACTGTAATGTAACACAATGTGTGTGTGTAATATATGTGCTGATATGTCAGACAGTGTTGTCTGCCTCTGACATGAGCAGTTTGTAAACTCATCAATACTCTGCTTGTTGTCTGTGGAAGGCACTTAAAGGATCATACTAGTGTCTCTGCACTTATTGTGCCATTAACTACATGTTGTGAACACAACGAGTTTTCACATTGATTTTTCTGCCACCCGTGCAGCTACTGGTTTCAGTTCGTGTCAGCACACAATGAAAATCAACAAACAGGTACTTGAGACTTGCATGAGAAAGGTAATCCACCGCAGTGAATACTAGCTGCTTGTCATTTATTTATTTTGTTGGTATGTTATTATGTAGAAATACAGTTTGAAGCAGCGACTGTTCCTAAAGCTCTTCGTGCTGGTGCCTTCAAGGATGCTCTGACATCTGAGACTTCCAAGTCGGCTGATGATCAGAGGGTTTTTGAAAGGCCTCCAATTATACTGATTTGCAGGTTCATACTTTCATTCTGGATGTCTATTAGAAAAATTAACATGCTTTAAAAAAAAACACATCATTTTCTCATGGCATTCATTGCTGCAGCATCTCTATTACTCTGTCTGTCTGAGCGCTCTGTAATATTATTATTATTATTATTATTAACAAAAAAGAAAGAAAAAGAAAAAAGGAAGGTGGTCCCCAAGGCATTCGTACATAACTATACTCAAATATACACTTCTCAGCTCTTGTCTCTTTTAGGCCCCCCTCATGAAAAGGCTCTGTTCTGATTGGCCAGGAGGAAAAAAATGTGTTTTTAAAAATACCGTGTACGTGTGGACTAAGTCTCAGAGGAGCAGAAGGAAAAAAATAACATAAGAAATATGGATGAAGTTAAACTTAACCATGTCTGATGTATTTATGCATAAACATCATGTATCTGTATTGATCTGCATACATGCCTGCATCAGTCTTCAAGCTAAATACATAATACATCTAATTTACATACATAATAGGCTACCTACAAATACCTACAACATTTTAAGGTTTGGAGAGGCATGTTGGACAGAAAAAACACCCAAATGATCCTTACATATCCATTTTGTACCATTTTTCCTCTACATTTAAATTCATGACAACATACAGGAGCTCATTTAAGCCATTCTTCTTCTTGTAATCTCACTCTCAAGTCTTTGAACACGGCAAGTTTAGTTCACATCTCTGGAAAGCTCCAACTCCCTGCAAGTCGATTTTCATGCTGTTTAGAGAAGAATGTAAAGCAACGACTGCCTGGAAGGGAGGTAATCAATTTAAAAGGCTTTAGAAAATGTTTGCCAGTAATGTTGAGAATATCGGATTTGTACTTCATTTAATTCAGTCGACTTTAATGACCGCACGGCTTTGCCTGCTGGAGTTGGGTACTGGCACAGTTTATAGCAGCAAGGTTCCATCGATGTTATTGCACAGACAGAAGCCCACTGACAAATATCCAACACGATTTCACAAATACATACAGCACATAAGGTACACATTTTGGTCTTAAGAACTTAAAGGTGCGATCTGTAAGAATTGGCCACCTGTCAATTCATACTCAAAGCAAAAAAGGGGGCAGCATATTACCAGAGTAAACGCTAATTGCTCCTAACTGTAGCTGCCGTTAGCGAGTTAGCTCAGTTAGCCATGCAGCTAGAAGTTCAGACAGTGAGCATGGACTACCGGGGCAGTGTTGGTGTTAACACTGCTAGCACGGTAGCTTTTAACCGGGAAAGGCCAGATCTAGCTGGTTAGCATGCTAACTTTAGTAGATATCTCTTCAAAATAAAGCCAAAAGTGTTATTTCTTCACATTCTGTCGATCGTTTAGATAATTTTTTGAATGTTTTCCACTAAAATTCTTACATATTGCACCTTTAAGAACTTAAAATAGCACAATGTTTCGTTCAAAGCACGTACGTTTTTTTCCTAACATGAGCGACATGAGGGTCATGATTGCGCTCCAAGACACTTTGACATGTGGAGGCGAAGATTGACCCACCAACCCTACGATAAATGCTGAGCCTCTGTAAGACCTGAGACAGCCGCCCACTAAATGTTTCCACATGATTAAAGGAAAGGGTAGTGTGGGGTGTGTCCTCCCTCAATCCAATCCAACAATTTGAGATTTTCTCTCAAATACCTGGATATAGGATTTTCGGGAGAGTGTGTCGACAGGCGGAGCAGGGCGAGAGGTCACCGCTGCACACCGGAGAGGAATTGAAAGTGCAGAGGAACAGCTGTCCAGATGATGGATAGAACAGGTGCCTCAGAGAGAGATGAGGAAGAGGAGGAGGAGGAGGAGGAGGTGGAGAGAGGGGGGGACATGTTGATCTGCATTTTATACCCATCTCGGTGAAGTCGGGAGGAAATCAGTCTGTCTGAGGAGGAGAAGGATTTATGATCTCATCAGCCTTGATGGATGGATGCTACCTGCAGTGTATGATCATTTTCTGCCGCTTTTTATATCTGATATTCGATGCTCTCTCGGCAGCGGGCGCAGCAAAACACTTGCTTTGATGAAAGCCACCGATGGTCAAAAAAGTGATATACTCCGCCGGTGGACAGGAAATGTTTCTTCAAATATTGGCAGCGGCAAACGTGTCGACGCTGCGAGCGTTTATCTCTCTTATGAATTATACTCTTTGCTTTGGCGATATTTAAGAGTCTCTGATCAGCAGTTCGCAGGTAGACACAGCGAGCTGTCTGACTGATAGGAGACGGGGAGAGATGGGGCAGCAGAACCGGGCGCTGTTTCCCTTCAGCCTGCTGAGTCAGCGGGCTCCGGGAGGCCGCCGTCCATTTGTTAAGCGGCCTGTCACATCCACTGCCTTCACTGTGGATCCTGCGGGTAGTTTATGTATTGATTTAACAGGGAGCCTTTCTCCATTTTTTAACATAAATGATGGCTCACTTGGCTCGATACACTGAAGTCGGTCGTAGCCGTGCGAGCCGGCCTCCATCAGTAGTCAGAGCACAGGGGCTGCAGGTAAAAGAGCTCAGTAATAACCCTTTAATACGCTAAATCCACCTCCACGTCACATCTTTAAGCCGACGCCATAGAGGAAAGAAGTGTTTTTAAGAGGAGGAGATGCTAGTTTTATGGAATCGACTATTTTGTGATAGTCCGCCGTGTCTGGATACAGTTTTCGCTGCTCCACTTTTTCGCTTCTCACAAATCCTGCAACATCAAAACGCAAAGCTCCTGGGGATCCAGATCCAAGCTCCAAAACATAACTTCTCCGTCGGATCCCGGAGCGAGACGTTCAGCTTCAGAGAAGAAAATCCACAAGTCCCATGTGTGCAGAGTTATTCTGTGCTATTTAAAGGGAAATGTCACAGAATTCCTACTTTGAAATATCTTACTCTTATAAGCTCTCAGACAGTTTAGACATGTCAGACATTAAAAATATTAGCCGCTGGTTGGGACACGAACTGCCAGTGTTTCCCATCAGAAGTTTAGATTTGGGGTCAGAAGGGAATTGCAGCATCTAATCTGATTCTGATCTTTCTGTGGGGAGCTGGCTGTCTAACTCGAGGCAAAGATTTTTCTCCTCGCTCACTGAAACTAGATAGAAGCAGACGAGAAAACTTTACAGCAGCAGAAACAAAGAAAGTTATTGATTTTTTTAAATTACTAAACAAACTAAATAAACAAACTCCCTTTGTTTTCATGACTGAATAAACAAACTGACCTTAAAGGACACCACAGTTTTATACTGTTTTACTTTGTTCATATGTGGCGGACCCTGCCACCTTCCTAGCGTCAAACAGTGTTCTGAGGACCTTATTTTCCTCTGAGAACAGCTTGTTTATTCAGTTAAGGAAAAAATAAATATTTCTTAATTTGTATTATTACCTCATTAATATTGTAAATATTAAAATTGTTCTCCAAAAATACATAGTGCCCCTTTAAAGGTCCAGTGCGTAGGATTCTGTGGCATCTAGCGGTGAGGTTGCCGGAAAGCGTGAAAGGCCAGAGCTCGAGCCAGTCTTTAGTTTGTAGGCTCTGGGCTGCTGTAGAAACATGGCGGTGCAATGTGGCGAACTCTGCGGAGGAGGACCCAATCCCTCTGTGGATATAAAAGGCTCATTCTGTGTAATGAAAACACTACAATTGTTCATTTCAGGTGATTATAAACTCATGAAAACATAATTATGAACACTGTATTCCATTTGTGCTAATAGATCCCCCTGAATCCCACACATCTGACCTTTGAGTCACATTGTTTTTTGTTTTTTTTATCAGTTTATGGCCCTGATCTTCATCTTCACAGAACAATATGCCACAGATGTGTAGTTTAGTTGTATAAATGGACGACAGCATGGATTATTATCATCTAAGTTTTTTTGCTGTAGTCGTTTCAACCCTTTCTTACTCACAAAAAAACAGCTAAGGAGATAAAAATATTCCTCAATAAAAAGTTCATTTCCCACTCTGTTACAGTGAAGAGTTTGGCGCTGCTGTGCTAATGTGCATCTCCACAGAGAGAGCCGAATGAAAGGGGAAGATGAATACGGGAGCACCCAGCAGGACATGGGCAACGGCAGACTTAGAATACATTTGTGCATCAGTAACATCTCAGATTAAAATTTTCCATTTTAAGACTGCTTGTGCTTATAAATGTAATGCACCCCCTCCAAGGCCAGGAGAATAAGTTTCCTGCATTTTGTGTTTACTCCCATTAGCGGGCCGGTAAGTAATGACTTTAATAAGAACAGCAGCTCCTTGCTGACCATTATTCCTTTGAAACTCTGTTATGCACCCACGCTAAAACAGGAACAACTCATTTACTTTGTGCTTTAAGATTCATACGACTTCTTGTCCTTTACACGCGAAAGAAAGCGCAAGCTGCCCTCACTTATCATGTATCAGTGTTGGCCCAGCATGCGACAGCCATTTACAGAACTGAGCCTAATTAGGGACCCACTGTGTAATGATAAACTGTCATCATTTAAGATGAAGCTGCTCAGCAGCATGTTGTTGTCCGGTTACATCACTCTCTTCCCGAGACCCGATAGGCCAGGCTCCTTAACATGCACGAGATGCTGTCTCTGCCATGAGGTTGATGCTTTATCAGACTGATGCAACTGTGATCCAGACCTGGCAACACACTTATTAACCCCTCCAGTGGCGATCTACTTTCTTCTTGATTCGTGAGAAAAAGAGCACACCAGAGACAAAACCAGAGAGGTGAGGTTACTGGTTTGACTCTCAAACTAAGATGTGAATGTGGAACTTTTCTAAATGGCACCCTGCAGCCATATGTTCATTTTAGGGGGCGAGGAAGCTGTAATCTGAGCGTGGCATGGAGCAGCAG
The DNA here is from genome assembly GCF_965226575.1 of Pagrus pagrus. Lineage (NCBI taxonomy): Eukaryota > Metazoa > Chordata > Actinopteri > Spariformes > Sparidae > Pagrus > Pagrus pagrus. The sequence goes on from NC_140198.1 coordinate 13,553,355, forward strand.
TCTGACTTGCTGATGAAATGAAGCAGAGTGAGTGGTGGAGGCAGATATAGTAGCATTTCCAGTTGCTACAGTACAGTATGTATGAATTATGAAATGTGCACTTGGGACCAGCGGTAGTGCAGATCATGCATAAATGCAAGAGCAAGCTGGGCTGGGTGAGTTTTTTGAGGGTGTGTGAGTGTGCGAGAGATGAAGGACAGGAGCCCACACGCTCTCTTAAACTTCTCTATTACAGGTGGAGGAGGCTGGGGCACGTGACACACTCCTAGTTCTCCATCTGTTAGAATTTAGCCCTGTATAGCTGCCTTTTTAAACCAGGGGAAGGTCTGTACCATTAATCCAATGTCAATATGTGAATATATAAGAGTTATAAATATTACATCAAAATGCTGAAAAACTAAATTTCCCCTTTTTTTTCTGTCATCTGGGATTTCTCAACCAGTTCCAACTGGATCGTAGAAAGTAGCTTTCTGCTTAGAAGATGCCCCCTTCTAAAATTCAGTCATCGACCCTTTAAGATTAATTTTCTGAATCTTCAACTCATTTCTGTCTTTTAAAACGACACATGGTGATACAGTTTGTTGATCTGGACATCTCCGTAATGTAATAAAGTGTCATTTTTTGGGTACATTTTCTACATGCATGTAAAAAATAGATGTAAAAATAGTGCACCTGACAGCAGTGTTGCTCAAATGTGGTTTAACTAATCCAGGTTAACATGTTAGCAGGCTAAAATGATCCGGGAAATCTTAATTTGCAGTTAGAGTTGATTTGTTCATCTTGGAATAAGTTATCTTTAAAAACTTTGAAATAAAAATAATGTGTCGAGAGTTAACCTGGCCATTGGTGTGTCTCATAAGACTCCGAGAAAGAAAGCAAATCAGTTGTAACGTCAACGCGAGCGGTTCATTAGCCTAGCTTAGCACAAAGCCTGGCTCTTTTTAAAGGTAATCTAATGGAAACAGATATTTAATTTAATATTTGAACGTGATGTAACGTGTTAATCAGCAAGCTTTCGAGGTGCTGGGAGGCAGATTTTGTTATCTTTGGAGTGAGCCAGATTACCTGTTTCCAGTCATCATGCTATACTTTGCTAAGATGCTGCTTGGATCCCTATTTGCACTTCCTCACTTTTTACAATTCTTCACCAGCTGCCGTAATAATTAGAGGTCGTCGCCGAACAAGAAACATCAGCATGAGTCGTAATAAGCTGCTTTCACAATTGACCTATATGGTAATTTTTTTTGATAAGGACGGGCTGAATTCATATCTGAGAATGAGCTCTTACGTGGGTTTTACCCTGAAATGCCCTGGTCACAATTTCAGCTAACTCTCAACAAGAATGCACTTTTGCAGGGTTGGGCTTTAGGACATATTATTTAGAGTTGCAGATACATTTTCAGACAGCTTCAGAGAACGAAAAAATCCAGAAGATCGCAGCTATCCACCTACAAATAACGTACGAGTAGTGCTTTGACAGAGAACCTAATTCTGTACAAATGCTGCATTCACTTCTACCGTTAAGAGTGTAAAAGTGACAGTTTTCTTATGCTTTTCAAATAATTCTACTTTTCATCTCAGTTCTGACACTTTGAGTAGGTGGGTTGGTGCTTTTCATGATTAAGAGTCATTTTATTTGCTTACAAACGGGACTAAGTGAGCTTCAGCAAGGACAAACAGCTACTTGCTTGACAGGACCTCTACAGATGGAGCCGTACAGTATGTGGGCTGGAGTGTTATTAAGCCAACGTGAGAGAGAGTACAGTATTTCTTTTGCACTTTGAAAAGGCAAAGTGCTCCTCCCTTTTCTCTCCACACTCTTCTCCACATCCCTTCCATCCTCTCATCTCCCACTCTCCCCTGCGCTCCCTCTCCTCCTGCAGTGCTCTGCTTTTTGATGTAAAAAAGATCAACCCTAATTTCTGAATTGGGCCTTTTTTGTGCACCAATTACGCTCCGCTGTTTGTTGGGATGCCAAGCATACGTTCGTAGTCGTGATCAAACCTTCTTAATTCAGTCGGCTCTCCGCTCCACATTTTAACATCCATTTCTTATTAGCATCTAGCTTTCAAAGCCAAGAGACAAAACAAGACAAATCCCAGTGGGGGGAGGGGGGAGGAGGAGGACACAAAAGTATTAGTCGGCTATAATTCAATTACAGCATCTATTGAGGGAGAAGAGAAAGGGGAAACTTTGCCTGGGGTCGCTCTCTTTTGACTACCCGTCAGCCCCCACCACCACCACCAGCAGCTTATTATCGGAGTGGAATAAAAACCTCTGGCCTGACTCTGAGGATGTCATCATTAAAGCAGGCTTTGAGGGATCCCATACATTTCAGACTAGCTATTTGATCCTCCTATCTGATCCGATCGGCTTTTGTGATCTATTATGAACGAGGAGAGAGCAGAGGCGCTATTAAGAAGTTTCTGCCTGCACAACAACCTGTGCACCCCCTCCACCCTTTTACAGGGGAATTTAATTGAGAGAGATGAAGAGAGAAGAAGCAGGAGTGTTGCTGCCGCTTGCAGTTTGGATGCTTCGCTCCCCTCCTGCGGGGTGTGTGATGACTCCGATCCGATGCTGTAGTTTGGGGGCACATGGAGGCAGGAGGAGGTATAATGATGAGGACGTAGGCTATGTGATCCGCCCGCTCTGAACTGTGCACTGTGGGAAAACAGAGGGAAATCAGTCATGTAGAGCTGCAATGTGTTTGTGTGCGTGTGTGGGCAGGTGGTGCTCAGCGCCGCCAGATGGACACTTGATCACTTGTCGCGCAATTCCCGATTAATCCATAACGGGAACCGATTGTATGAGCCCGTCTGATAAAGTTTTGGATTGTCCCTGTTTGTTAGATGTGCTTCATGGAGTTTCGAAAGGGAGGTGTTTTCTCAGAACAATGTGACTAAAATAGAAGCCTCTCTCTGCGCCCTATAGCCCTCCATAACAGTCTCTTACACATGAGTCACTGTCTGCGCTGCTCCACCTGAGGGTTTCATAAAGATGATTCTCCTCTGGGATAATACCAGCGTGCATCTATTTCCTCTTCCTGCAGCAGCGCTGATGTGAAACTGGAACTGCAGTTTGTGTGTTTCTCCAGCAGTTCTGGGACCGGAGCCTCACTGAAGTTTCTTGGCAGGTTGGCAGGTACCCGAGGCAGTTTATATTCACACAACTTCTATTCATAGACTGAAATAAATCTTTTTTGTTTTAAAAGTCATTTTGAAAATGGAGAACATGATTGAACGTAATGGCTTTGCCGTGCAGAAAAAGCTCAGGTAAATCCTCTCTGGAGAAATCTTTGCTCTCGTTTTCCCTCTTGTCAGCCTGGAAACATTTAGGCTGCAGTTTTTAAACTCTTGAACCTGTGACGTCACCGACAAGCAGCTCGTCTCGTATCATGTTTCCGCGTGTCCTTCTGACCGCTGTATCCTTATTACTGGCAGCGCAGTTCATTTAGTTAAAAGCTGAGAAGGTATAAAACAAACTTTAATGAGTCCGCTGGGGAAATTGCAGCACTGTGAAAGTTGAATCGGTTAAAAAGCTGTTGAAAAATCACCAAAGGATAAGGACTAAAAACCATATTATTACCTGGCTGTTAAGAAACATGCTGCTATAGATAATTACAGTTGTGCAATACATGCAGGCTCATGATCTGTCATCATTCAGACTGACTGGACTGTGACTGTTTATGTAGGAGACATTTCACTGGCTGCTGAACACAGTGAGTGAATAGTTCACAGTGACAGGTCACAGTGCAGCTTTGGCTCATTGATCAACAATAATTTTGGTTGATTCATCAACCCCGAGCCCCAGAAGTTAAGTCCCTTCGGTCTCCAGGTGTTGCAGCAGGTGGCAGGGAGCGTCCTGGCCGGGGAGGCAGCTGCCTGCAGCTCCGGATGAACTGGAACCGGGCCAGCTACAACTGGAGCACCATGGACACGGCTGTGGGTGTCTGTTGTTTTGCCCCAGTTGACTTCCACTATAAGTGGCAGATTCAGTAGCTCCCTCCGATACTCGAAAAGTGTCAAGTACCTTGAAGCAGTATGATTAAACACAGGTTTAATTAGGGATTTGGACCATGTCAACACAATATAATACTCCTTGTGTCTACAGCAGTTTATGTTCAGGCAATCAGTCTGTGTGAGTGAATGTAAAAGGAAATTAGAACTAAATTAAACTTAAAGGAACATTATGTAACTTTTTCACCATAAAATAACATCAGAATCATTGTTATGGTACAGCGTCTTGTAATATGTGAATGGTGTCGTAGTTAGCACCTACATCACGTCTGACAAACTGTTTTAGTTAGGTTAGAAAAAATTATAGATATTTGATTCACTGCGTCACAAAATGAAATACTGGCGTGTCCAGTAGGTTGGCATTTTGGTTTGATGATTAATCCTCACAGACGTCTGAGATATTCCAAGTTCATCGGAGCGACAAACTGCATTTTTCCAGAGACTCGATAATGAAGAGTTGCAAAACCAACATTAACTCGCTGCCATCGAGTATATGCTGTGTGGGTTAGGGTACAGAGGCCGTGACCTCGCTGCTGCGGCCATATTATTGTTGCATTATTCTATTTTACTGTCACGACGAGGTGCATTACCTGCAGAAGCTGACTGATTGTGAGCAGGTTTTAGTGATTTGGATGTCCTCTGGATTACCCCTAACTTCTCCTAGTGTTGAATACTTTATGATTTACTCTCGGACAAGAAGAAACTTAGAAGTCCTAAAGTTAGAGCTGAAACAACTTCTATTTTTAAGACTGTTTGCCTGTGGATGTTTTACGTTTACAGCCCAGTGTCTGTGAGGAGACCCATTTTGGTTGATGTTGTGCTTCATGGCTTTAAGGGGGCCTTGGCTTTGGTTGGTAATCCAGTCTTGGCTTAAGTGCAAGAAGAGAAAGGCCTTGAAGATTGTTTGTTCACTCAGAGGGGGCTTTCTGTTTCAGATACAAACACACAAAAGAAACACCATGTTTGGAGGGTAAATACAGTCCACTACACAGAAGTTGGAGTAGGACCAGAAATGACAGGTTTGTGGTGTCATTGCTGCAGCCTCTGGTGATTTGAAAACCAACTTCCTGCCTTGAACTGTGATCCAAATCAAACATCCCTGCTGTACATGCCCTGCAAAGTACAGTGTAGTACTGTAGTATAAAGGTGTGTGTGTTCTCCTGTCTCATGTGTTTCAGGGGTGTTTCCTGCATGGGCTCATATGTGGCTGTTCATTCAATCGCCAGTGTGTGTGTGTGTGTGTGTGTGAAAGCAACACTGGCTGTAGTAGATTCCCACCGTGTTTTGATTAAACATGATACCGAAGACTCAACACCACATTAAAGCTTCGCTCCGCAGCAGGGAGCGTCCTGTGTGGGTCCCTGTAAGAAAACACTGGATGTCTCATGACAGTGAGGGGCTTTCTGCTGTTTCTGTGTTTCTTGGCTCTTATTGGACAAAATATTAACATTAATATTAACACTGATACTAAAGGAGTAGTGGTACCAAACATTATAAATGTCCCGGACAGAACGGAAGCTTGTGGGTGTTTTTTATCAATACAGCAGCAAAAATATTTCAGTAGAGTAGAATATGTACTTTTTGTGACATTTGACAAGACAAACATGAGGCCAAAAGAAAACAGTGTCAGCCCATATAGTGAAATGAATGCATAAAGTTGATTTTTTTCAGACATTGGTTATGAAAATGTGCTGAAATGCAAATGTTCCATCCCTCCGAGCGTAAGCTTTTAATAATTTACGTATTACATTTTTAAATTATTCATGTAAATGTCATTACTTTGATGAAATACCCTAACATTTCCCACTACATAATGACATTAAAGCTGGCACTTGACCTTACGGTATGTGCCACACTATTACATAATTTAAGGAAGTCACAGTTGGAGTTTCTCTGTCCGACTAAAATCTTTGTAAAGTTGCAGCAGAGCTGGAAAGATTCTAGTAAACATCAAGTTGAGTTTGCAAGCGTGCAGCTCGGCTTGCTAGCGGACAAATGCTGATCGAACGTCTGACTCCCAGTGAGAAAGAAGCTGGTATTGTCTAAGAGGCCTGTCAGATTCGAAGCTCTAGTGTGAACAGAGAAACAGAGAGGAGTTATTTTATTTTCCTTTCTTTTTGATGATGCCATGTAAGAATGTGCAATTAACCCTAAAGTATGTCTGTGGCAGACAACACGATGGGGCAACAAGCTGATGAAATGTCAGAGGACATGGAGCTGAAGTCGGCAGTGGGATTTCAAAATATTGCGACAAAACAGCTTTTAGAAAAGACGTGTTGCTTCTGTTGTTAGTCGGCCTGTGAAACATTGTGAAGACAGTCACAGCATGTGTGACGAGTGTCTTTCTTGTAAACCACCACCAGGATACACAGCATCTCAAAGAAAAACCGGAGCAGGTCGATAGCGCAATGCACTTGTGTTCTGTAATGTTCTCACTTGATTAGGTGAAGACACACCCATACAAACCCCTCTAATACCACACAAAGCCCTTTATCCATGTTTTATGTGTCTTTCGTTCTGCATTCAATTATTTATTATTCCTCAACCGGCTGACATGTGATCATGCCAGCAAGACAGGATAAATATTAATGAGTGATTCTTACCAGCTCTGTAATCCATGACTAGCATCCTACACCTGAAGGCCTTTCCTTTACTTTGATGACTCTCTTTTAGAGCCCGACTGATACTCGTGTTTTGGGGGCTGATGGCGATACCGATGTTAGGGAGTAAAAAATTCTGGGATAAAAATATCGGCAAAAATAACCCCAGAAACACCGGTGCTGATGTGCACATCAAACTGGTCTTATAATAAATGATTCAACAGCAAATCAGCATTGTCGTGTTGGACTAAGACCCAATTAAAACACAACAGATAAATAAAACTTCTCCCTCTGCTAATAACCCCCTCAGGACTGTCTGCCACTGCCAGTCCACACCCAGTGTCTCCATCTCAAAACACCAGGTAACTGTGACAACGTCAGCGTGCATCATTATTTTAATGAGTGTGGCCAAAGTGTCACCCGGAGCTCCACATTTTTAATCACAGTACAGGTAGATGTCTATGATATAGTGAGAGAGACTTTCAGAGTTTAAAGTTAAAGTTGACGTTGGTATTCCCAGAAACAAAACAGTTATTTTTAAAGGTGCAGTCCGTAGTTTTGGAAGTGTTTTCTCTGTGTGTGCCTGATAATGACTCTTAGCATCATACTGTGTCACAGTCCTTATTCCCTCACAGTCGGGTGTAATATGAATCCCCCTCTGAACATATATGTGTTTGTATGCCGACATTACCTCTGTATGTGCGTCCCTGTGTGAGCGTGTGTGTGTTGGAGTGGGAACACCGAACGCTCCCATGTCCTCCTAAGTGCTCCTGAATGTCACATCCTATCTGCAGCCCGTCCCCGAGGCACAAATGGACACTCCATCCACTTGTCAGGTGATTAATCTCCGCTCCCCTCTCTCCCTCATCTCCTCTCCATCTCGTATTCACTGTGTGTGCACACAGCTTCGTCAGCCATTCAGTGGACCGTCACGCACACATACACACACTTAACCATACTCCATACACTGCCTCTCCCACTCTCCTCCCAGTGACGATCAATGAGGAAGACGGATGTATTATTCAGGACATTAATTTAGAGGTGGGGGGTGTTTTCTGGCAGGATTATTAGGGTCTCTCTGAAAAGATGATGAAGTCACACGCCAGGCAAAGGGAGAAAAAGTAGAGGGGAAGGGCAGCGGTTAACAGAAAGTGGACCAGACATGAAAAATCTGTGATTCCTCGTGTGAGGCGGAGGGAGCAGAAACACCTCTGGTGGCTCGGAGATGTTCTGGGAAGCTGTGTTACCGCGCTAATGGGCTTCTAGAGGCAGAACATGTCAGGGCTGATGCTTTAGTGCGACCGCCGGGCCCTCGCGCTACTGAATGCTGATTAGTGATGGGAGGGCCGAGGCCGGCTCACGGAGGATGAGACAGCAGTCGTGTGCGGATGGCATACCTATACACACTAACAATGCACGGACGGAGAGAGAGCCGTCGAGCAATACGGCAAACTCGTCACGTCTGCTTATCGCCGGATCTGCAGTGCTCTCGCTTCACCTCTTGTCCTCCAGGAAAGAAGAGGCATTGGATTGTAAAGTGCTGGGGTTATTTCTGTCAAGGGCCGACACTGAGCATTAACTGTCTCCTGTATAGCTGGCACCGCTGAAGAGCACAAGTTCACCTTTTTCCACAGCCCGATCTGAAACATTTAGCCAGGCAGTCCAGGCATGGAGAGGCGAAGTGCGTTTAATGAGACATGCCTTGCCCATCTCCATCTTGTAACTCCCAATTGAGGAGACAATGAAATTTCATTGGCCCGTACAGTGTAATCCCCGACTTCCTTAATGTAATTGGAAATCAAAGAGTCCCCTTCAGACTGTCCCTTTATTAGTCAAAGCAGCTGGATGGGGTTTTTTTTTGTATCAGTTATTGGTCTCTGACAGGCTCAGGATTTGGACCATTTATTGTGGGAAACCAATAAAGTTTCTTTATGATGGAGCCAGGTAGTCTTACATGTGTATCAGAGGCTGTAGCCTGTGGTTTTATCAGCATTGTAACACTTGTGTAGATACATTAACAGCTGCCCCAGGCCGGTTACTGGTGTAGTGGGATTAAATGGTGCTTGTGGGTCGAATCTGTCAGGCATTTCTTGTATTAATCATGACCATAATGTAAAAGTTGTGTCTCGACATTTGGTTTTACCATCTGTTCTGAGTGGTGAGATCACAAGTGGACAGCTTTAAGCCCGTCAGTTGACACCTGGCCACAAATACGTCACGACATGCGTCTCGAGCGGCCTCCTGTGATTGGATCTCACCTCTCCGCTCCACATGCAAATATACACCTACATCACTGGAACAAACCAACGCGTGTTTTTACACAAAGAAAGAAATATCTTCATGTAAAATATTTGCCGAATTAACAAGTAGGCCCAAATAGTGTTTACTGTGTTGCAGACAGCATCTCACCATGTTTGTTAAGTTTCTCCTAACACAACAAGTCTCAGAATTTAGCGTTTTTTAAAGGGAGTCTGGTGACTTTCTCCACTGGCGTCAAATATGTAGCCTTTTTTAGTTACAGTTTACTGTATTAGCATAAGTCACAATATCCTGAAGTGATTACCGTCAAATGTTTTCAGATTCCAGTAAAGACAGAGAGATTAAGACTCGCTGTGTCTTCTGCCAATTCTCCTCCACAGTTTTCCATTTCCCGCTCTTTCATCCCGCTGCGTCCTCTCCAGCTCCAGCTGTTATTCCGACCAGTTATTAACACAAAATTACAATCTATTTAGGAAGCATCACTGAGACTACCAGTGCTGTTTGCAGCTCATTTTCTACTAAATTAACTCGTGCTCAGAGCACCGCAAGTACAATTGAGGAAAAAGGGCTTCGGAAAATGTTTCTGTATTGTCTGTAAGTAAAAATGGTAATGATTGTGAGTTTGTTTCATCAGAACACACACGCAGACAGCAGTGTGGGGAGTTGATTAATTGGGGCACCATAAATTGAAATGTTGGTGGGTTTCTGTGAAAATAGCTGTTGTAGCGCTCTGATAGCCTTTGTTAGTCTCTTGGGCTGTGTTTAAATGGCACACAGAAAATGTCATGTGTATAAATCTATTAGCGCTCGCAGATAATGAAGCGACTGGAAAAATGGACAGAATGCAAGAGAAAGCTGCTGGATTTACAGCTTACATATGGAAATATTTAGATTCGCAGCCATTCACAGTTAGTAATTTTCATTCATTTTTATGCTGATCATCATCCTCGGACTTGATCCAGCTGACTACTCCTAACGCGTCTTTTATTGTTTGGTGAGAGTGTACCTTACGTACCTGAACATGGCACATCCTCCCCCTCTCAAGCTCCGCTCCCCAGTATGAGACGTGATGTACCTTTAATGTGTCATAGTGAATTGAGAACAGCAGGGTGGGAGGTAGGCTGCACACCAGGAGCCCACGAGGCACGCCAAGATCAAGCAGCAGAGAGACGACGAGACATTCCTCTGCATACATGAATATCATTCCAGCGAGAGAGGCAGGAGAACAAAGACCACTGAAGTTAATGACTTCTCTGTATCTTCAAGTGTGCTGCTGCGTTCTCTGTCCTCTAGTAGTCGCCAGGTTTAAAAACAAGAAAAACAAGGAGCTGTGGCAGGACTACCAGAGATAAGGGCTCTCACTGGCAGCATGTTTCTGTTTTTACTTGTTATGTTCCCTGTTGTGTTGTATTAAAGCGGCTTTAATCAGTGTTTTTATACCAATCCGAAGAACTGACCACTTGTGAAATTCATACGCAAAACAAATAGGGGGCAGCATTTCACCATTTAACCGCTAACTGTAGCTGTTGTTAGCTCAGTTAGCCGTACAGCTAGCATTCAGACTGGACTGGGGCTAGCTGGTTAGCATGCTAACTACAGTAGGTATCTCCAGAACACAATACATAGAAATCATAATGTCAAAACACCTCTCAAAGCATTGTTCTGGTTGCAGCAGACATTCGTCGTCAGTCAAAAAAGCTCTAAAAACTCACTACCTTTTTAGCACGTAACAGCAGTTACACAAAGTTAGCAAGTAGGGAGTGAACATAGTGCAGAATTTAAGCTGGCAGCAAAAGAGCTGAGTTTTTCTCTCAAGAATCGGTGAGGACTGACGCTGAGCTAAAAGTGAGTGAATTTTAGACTCACATTTGTCACGTGACCAGACACATGACTCCAAATGAATGCTAATGTTGCTACGTAGCTGATGGGGCGATTATTTCAGCACTAAGCACAGCTACTGAGCTAGCATTTCAACACCATTGATGCCATAAATGCATCATTTTTGTTGCTGGGTTCTCTTGTAACTCTTTAGAGGGTCCCAATCATCATATACTATGACGCTTGACTATAACTCAGCCTCGGCATGACAATGACACAATGATTGATCGACACAGATAAATCAGTGCTGAATTCAGATGCGTGGTGCATTATTTTTCTTTATTGGGTTTGGTAACAACGAGTGATGAATGCCTATTATGTCTGTATAATTATTATTTTAATTGTGGTGAAAACTGGGACAGTTTGGTACTGAATGTTGAAAAAGGATATGCAACTGTTTGCTAACGCGCTCATCATATCACATCAAAAGGTTATGATATGTGTATTTATTGTGTTGACAGTTGTAAGTTAGAAGGAACAATAAGTCGCGGTTGCTTTTGTGTTGCTAAATATCTTCAATCTCAATGTTAGGGAGTTATTTTGTATAGCTGTATCTTACTTGTTGTACTTACAGAGACAACATCTGAATTTGTTTCTTTCAGACAAAGGTGAGAATGTAAGCATGGACATAGACCTTCCAAGTGTATTTAGCTGTGTATACGTGTCAGTGGGTTTGTCTGTATCCAAAACTGCATTTTTCAATTGAAATGGAGAACTTGTTATCTTTTCTTTGTGATTATGATGATATACATTTCTTTCCTTTTGATTGTTGAATGGTGGTATTGTTTTCAATTACTAGAACATTTTCTTTTCCCAAACTCCATCGCAGTTTCTAGCAAATACTTTAATGTAATGTTGTGTTGTCTGTTTTTGACCAGCTAAGAACAAGAATATAAATCACAAACGAAATATTCCCTCAAATGCAAGTGACATGTCTTCTCGCTGTCTATTTTTCCTCTTCCTCCTACTTTCATATCAAGTTTTAAGGATTTTACTAACATAAACCTAAAAGACAAACTTGTCTCAAAGGGCTTTGCGATCTGTGAGGCGTATGACACACTCTATTCTTAGACCTGACCTGATCAGACCTGCAGCCCTTGCTGCATGTCATTCCACCTCTCTCTCATCCCTTTCCTGTCACTTGACAGCTGTCCTGTCCAATTAAGCCATGAAAAGGCAAAAATACTAATACTAATACTAATTCTAAATAATTTGAAAGGTTGCAGACATATATGAAGAATATGTATACGGGAAGCCCGGTGTTACAGCTTGTAAATTCTGCACTCGCTACGAACTAAATGCTAACATCAGCACGCAAACATTTCTGCTATGATGTGCTGATATTTAGCATGTATGTTCACCATGTAACATCTAGTGTGTAAGCATGCTAACACTATTACCATTATCACTATAACATTACTATTTAGTTTAGTAAGCACAAAGTACAACACAGCCTTTTGGTGATGTTATGAGGTTTTTTTCATGAAAGTATTCTAGTTAAAATTGTGAGCTGGCTCAGCAGGATTCATCCTCTGGGGTCCATCAATATTTGTGCAAAATTTCAACTTCAGAATTTCTCTATCTGCTGTGTGCTGGCTAATATTGAAGCTTCAATTAGTTAATATCCCAGCGGCCATCACAAAGTGACAAAACGTCGGCAGACACTGTACTGCTGGAGGACTGAGAAATGATCTGAGTAATGATGACACTCGAATCATAAATTAGATCAAATTAAAACTGTAATCTTTCTCAAAACGATTTGCAATAACATCGCTCTGCTCTTATTCTGCGCGTGCTCATCCTTTGCTCCATTGCTGTGGTCGAGGCGCCCTTGTGCAAGGCACTTGCAGCAGCTCCCACCGGTTTTTAAGGAGCTGATCAGTAACCAAGAACAGAGTGTGTGTGAATGCACCTCTTGATGTATGTGAGGCGTTTGTGAGGAAGAACACACGCACTCAGCAAACCTAAAAAAATAAAGGTCAAAAGAATAATCATCATCATTGCCACCGACATCACAGCACTTAAATATTTCCCGGCTCTCCTCTCTGCCTTTCTGCCAAACACCCAGAACAAGCTAATTAAATCTTCTGTCAGGCATGGAAGTCACTCTGCTTTCATCCTCCCTCCATTCACGTCAGTCACATCAGGGACATGCATAATGACACATGTTTTAGGGCTGTAATTCCCCGGTGCATGTTAGACATTTCCTTCCCGCCTGCCTGCATGCTAATCACTGAGCTGTTTTCCGACTGCGTTAGTGCTCCGTTCTTGTCCAACTCCTTGACTGCTAAATGTGTCGGGCAGGATGTGTGGCAGCTTTGTTGAAGCCGGAGAGTCAGTTTGAGAGGTTATGCAGATCAAACAGGCCCAGATTGTGGGAAACACTCTCACACATACACATACGCTCTCCCTCAGGGCTAACGTACTGTTGGGCTCTAAACTTAGCTGCCACTCGTACAGGAATGCTCACTTTCCCAGGAGTCTAGAGCAGAGCGAGAGGACAGTTTAGCACATTGATCAGCATGAAAAGGCTGACGTACAGGTACAGATAACCTCACTTCCTCACAACTGGAGAATCAAATGCTGGCTGCTTGAATACATTTATGCAGTCGTAGCTCAGCGGAAAAGTTGTGAATGGATCTGTCTTATGCGTGTGTGTGTGTGTGTGTGTGTGTGTGTGTGTGTGTGTAACAGTGCTTCTTCCCTCTGTTTTGCTCCTCTTGCTGGCAGCGTGTGTGTGATTAAGCTAAGATGTAATGAATAGGGACAGAGCCCTGTTGTTTGGCCAGGCAGTACTGTTTTCCAGCTGAGAGAGCCATTAACCTGTTAGGAGGATTGACTGTGAGATTACACAATCTGACTTGACCAAAACGCAGGCTTCTGGCTCTTCGGAGGGTTTTCAAATGTAGAAATGAATCTTTGTTCGTTGACAGGAAGGTAAACATGACACATTGGTTTGTGGCTACTGGGGTTGCAGCAGTATAGCCGCTTTAAGGTATACGGTGGTATGAAAATTGAAGGATATTGTTGAAAACCTGCCAGTCTGTTCACTCTGCACTTTCCTCAGAGCGCTCTGTCAGTGCTTATCAAACCCATTCTGCTTTCTTATTTGGCAAATTCCCAAATCAATGAAATTTCATACCACATTTTCACCGCTTTGCACTCTGGGAGATTGACACATAGCATCCACACACATACAAATGAGCTCACGTTAATAAGTCATTGATGCCCAAACCTTCTGTTTTCATTCTTTTCAGGATTTTGGTAAACGGATAATAACAATAAATGTGTAATAATGTATACTGGGATACTGTTTAATCATTATATTTTCTGTGAGGGTCGTCCTAATGTGAAATCTCATTGTGGCTTCCACAGACGAAGAAGTTGCTCCCCATCGTAAATGCACCTGAAAGAGTGTCAATGAGAGCGGTGTTGGTTCCACTTTCAGTAACTAAATGGAGTTAAAATGTAATTGTGTTTGTCTTCCTCAGACCAGTGCGGTGCTCTGCTCAGGAGGCTGCGCTCTTCTGGCCGTCAGCTCCCTGTTGGCCATCATCACCATCTTCCTGCCCAGCGGAGGATGTGAGAGGAGGATCTGCACCCTGGCTGGATACATGCAGATGGCTGCAGGTGAGTGCAGATGTGAATACAAACCTTGAAATAGCAGCAGACTCATGCTAGATCCATACAGAGATGGAGGACATCTTTGAATTTGTCCTCCATCTGTGTAAAATTCAAAATTTTGCCATCTTGCATTCTCCCTGTGCCTCTCAAGTAGAAAACATCCTTCACTTTTCAGGAGTCTTTCGCCATTAGAGCCACTCTGCATCAAGCACTGATAGTGCTGCCTATAACCAGAACTGTAAAAAAAAAAAAAAAAAAAAAGGAGCTGACTTTGTTGCCGATCAGTCACAAAAACAAGAAAAGACAAAAGAAACAACTCGAGGACAGCTGCTGCTAGGCAACCAGAGTCTGCACGGTACCTGTAGGGGTGAATCGGTGAAGGGAAGGCGAGGAAAGATTTAGAGCTCGCTGTAAAAAGACAATTATGCCTCCTTAACACAGGTCATTGGTTCAGGGCTCCATGTGACTTATCAGGCCGCTGCTTTCATTCAAACAGAGAAGCAGTCTCGTAAACAGAGCGCGGACGTGTCAGCACTTGCGCTTTAAAAGCCCATAATGCAGCACGGCTCATGTCACCGCTCAGTACTGGCCTTCACGCTCTTGCGTTGTGAATTCGACCATTTTGATGGCAGTCGTGTTTTCTGTTGTTATATGAGAGAATATGGTTCCTGTGTGCTTTAGATAGCAACTTATTGTCATACACACGTTACATTTACCACTGTGATACTGTAATAACCGACACTTTATTGTGCTCCTACTGCATATTTGCTCTTTTTAAGATAAAATAATGTGACATTATGTACCGGTAGTGCACATCTATTTTTGTCATTAGACAAAGTGACATAAAGCCTCTTTAACAAACTAGAATGGCACTTTAGTAGATTGCATACCTCCACCACGGCCCAACAGTCCCTTTTGTCCTCACTCATAGATAGCAGCCACCTTTTATGCTCATTTTCAGGTTCATACTTTTATTTTAGGTGTCAACTAGAAAATGTTTACATGCTTCAAAGTAAAAAAAACACTTTATTTTTCTCAGACTGTCACCCTCTGTCTGACGCTCCATTCTAGTGCCTGTCTCTTTAAGACCACCCTATTCTGAAAAGCCCAGTCTGCTCTGATTGGTCAACTCTCACGGGCCTGAGCAGACTCCGCCCACCGTGTTTCCACATCAGCTCTGCCAGTGTTTTTGTAACCACGGCCCTCCTGAGGGTGGTGACTGTGTAGCTGTGACATCACAAGCGTACGGCGCCCCGAGGATGCAGTTTCCCGGGATTGAGTGTTTTGATATCTGCTTTATAATAAAACAAGACATGGTAATCTCACTTTCCACAATACGGGACATCGGCCTGGTAATATTGTCATTTTTCATTAGCATAATGATGTTAGCCTTTAGCTCTCTACATCTCTGCCACTGTCTGCCTTTGCCGAAGCTCTTCCAACACCTCTGATGCCATTTTGAGTTAATAAGTCTGAAGTCACTTCATCTGCCCACTCTGTTCTTCAGGTTGACTGATCCACAAACCCTTAATCATTATTTTTTTCCCCCTCTCCCATTTATTTAGCGTCAGCAGCAATTACGTGCCCTCTATCCTCGAGAATATTGAGTAGCTAATTTGAATCCCTGCATGTGGCATTTAACGCAGCGCAATTAGAGGCTGAATTCATTGGGCAGGTTAAATCTTTACTGACGAATCTGGAACTTTCACAGGGCATGGTTAATGGTGTGTTTAAAGTGGCCCTTATTGCTTACAGCCAGACTCTCATACTTCTCTGTCTGACTCCAGGATCAGATCAATGTTGCTTGGGGAAGATGAGAAGGAGTCTGAGGCAAACTGCTGAACCCCTCGTGAATGTGTGCGTAATCCCATTCTGTGCAATAGAGCTGTGTGTCTTTCGCGGCGACAGACTTTGCGAAATGACAACGAGAAGTGAGGAAGCCGGGCCTTTGTTCCGTTTCCAGGTCGACTCTTGTCTTGATAGACGGAAATTTCACAGAGAGCCCACAAAGCCCCGAGGAGGGCAGATCAGAAGAGTGTTTGTTTTCCCAGCATTGCAAGTATGTGTGCTTGTGTGTGTGCTACCAAAGAAAGCTGATAAACTGAAACAAGTAGATTAAGAACAATGGGTTTCTTTGTGCTCCGCATATTATCAGCGTTGCTTTTGAGGGTGTGTGTTTTCTAGCAGATTGGAAGAAATGAACTGCTGACGAGATGCTGCTTGTCAACTTTCCCTTTGCCGATAGAAGTGATGCCTGTTTTGATCCCCCTGTTTTCTACAACGTCTCTGACAGGCAAAGTAGATGCAAGTGTGTGTGTGTGTGTGTGTGTGGGAGGGAGTGATTCTCCACTTATGAAGGCTGAAAGTCACGAAGAGAAAATTGAAAAGAGAATTTCGTCACATTTCTTTTGAGGCTCGGGATTAAACTAAAAAAAAAGGTTAGAAAATACAGTAATCAGAGGGTATGTGACGAGAGTAAAGGTGAGGGTTTAAATCACTCTGAAGCAGTGTTTGGAGAGATTCTTCCTCAATTTGCAGTATTGAGATTAAATTTCAAATGGGAAGGAGTGGACAGGTTTATTTTGATGGGCGATGAGAGTTTGTACAGGAAGGTCACAGTTTCACTCTGTTGAAAGTTTATTTGCAATTTTCAAGGTTGGATTGTGGAAAGGAAAAATGGTTTTCAGATATAAATTCAAAAATCTCATTTCTATTTCATTAGAGAAAAGAGTTCATTTCTGTTAAGCATGTTGGGAATCTGTGGTTTAGGTAAAAGCAAGTTATTTTTATAATGGCAGCTGCAGTGTCTCTGGGCTCGTTGGGTAGAGCGGACAGGAATTATAAAAGACCATAAAAGAGACAAGAATTACCTACCTAGCGTGCTATTAACTGTATGTTCAGTGATTGTCGGGGGGGGTTAATGTGTTTTTCTTGCGGGTAAACACACCGACCACATAGGCTGTCGCAGCTGCAGTGTCTCTGGGCTTGTTTGGAGGATGTGTTTACTGGCAAAAAAACACAAATTCAGACACTGTAACAAATCATTTTTTAACTTTATGATTTCTGATCTTTTCTCAATTGAATATCAAATGAACGAATGATACACAGACTCCAGGCTTCACCTCCCCACATACAAATGTTCCACCAATGCAAGTTCCCCCATGACATTATTTTGCAGCTTCACTGTCGCTGCCTCCTGGCCTTTGTGCTGCCCAAGGTGATTGTGATTGGGTGAAAGAAATATAAGCAAGCCAGAGCAGGTTGTTTTGTGGAGAAAGGTCTGGCAATTTGAGTCTGCAAAATCTGACCTCCACTGTCACCATTCAGCCCTAACAGACCCTTTTCACAGCAGACATTTTGACTTGTCAAAGAAGGAAAACCACAGGTGTGACCAATAACATTAACAAGGGCTCAGTTCTATTAAGTGTCGCAGTAAGTCAGGTCAGTTAGCTGCACACACAGTGGCAGCACTCTGGAGCTAGTTCATATTAACAGAACGCAGCCTTCATTAATGTTATAAACTCCCCCTTTTGCTTTTCCTGCGTTGACAAGCCAAAATGTCTGCTGTGAAAATGGTCTGTTAAAGGTATAGATGACAGCGCCTTGTCCAAATATGGTGACTGTCAATAACTGCAGAAGAAGAGGGGGATTTTTCCAGTATTTGAACCTTTTGACCTCATAACGCTCATAACCAAGCTGCAAGACAGCATCCGCCAGAGGCTGAATCATTGTCTCCTCTAAACTGTGCTCATACAGCACACCTGCAAGCGCCTGCTGTTTCCATTTACAGTAACATCTCCTGTACCGTATTATTACACAGCTAGAAGGTAGGAGGCACAACCCAGGGCTGTTTGTATGTTCTCTTGTAGAGGTAAAGCACGAAATGACCTTACATGTCAACCGTTCCATCATCTCTTGCCCTATAAACACACACTTGCACACACACAGCGGAGGGCTGGCTTGAACCAGGAAAAACCTTTTTCGAGATAAAGCTGCCCGGCTCTTCGGTCCCGTGGGTGAAGTCCAGAATTAGATGTGAACTTGCTAACCCACCACTGGCGAAGCTCAGCGCTCCATCCAGCGGTTCAGCTGCTGCACCGCCGAGCACTGCCGCCCATCAATGTTTTACGCCTTGAGAGAGAGGGAGGCAGAACATTTCTGTGTGCTAAGGCGGGGAGCTTTTTCTCCTGTCATGCATATTTCATCAGGCTGTTCTTCTTAGTGGTCAGGATCCATTGGATTGGACGGCTCTTTGGTCTGTTGGTGTGTGTGTGTGGTGCGAGCGAACAGAGGGAGCCATGCACATACAGACTCACACTCTTTGCATGGTTAAGAAATACATAGAAGCATCACTCAATCGAATTTAACACACGAAACAAACATTTTGTTTTGATTTTCAAGCTAACGTTCTTGCAGCAAGGTTTTCAGTAAATGTACTTAATGCTTCATTCTCGCTGGCCTCCCTTGTAATTTCAGTTGATTTTACTCACCCGCTGAAGGAAGCAGATGAACACTACGTTGGGGTTTCGTCGTGGTACAGTGCTCAGGCAGATTCTCGCAGTGCAGTTATCTGTTCAGGGCTGAAGACATGTCACACTCGGCTGAGTGTACAAGCACTCGCTGCACACGCGAGCTTAATCTCAGCTGTTTTCCTGCAGGGTTATAGCCATATTAACATATGGAGATAATTTACATTATGTGCTTACATAAAAATGTATTGGGGTTTTTATTTGCTGCAGTGATTGCTTGTTGTTTTCCGCTTTTATTGATTTGACTGCGTGTGAGTAGTACTCCTGTTTTCAAAAAAAAGAAATGTTAGCAGTGTGAAAATGGTTCTGTGGGAGCTGCTCGGGTTGAGGACTTGAAAGCGATACGCCTGAAGCTGTGTTTTTCTGCTCTTGAAAGAAATATGAACCAAAGGGGTTTTTTTGTTTTTTTTTTCTTACCTGTACAGTCGGAGATGTTTGTGTTGTTTGTGGTTTTTCGTTCTTCCATAGAGAGATAAAAGCGGAGAAATGGCGCTCAGCAGTAAATAGGGAACCACAACTGGAATCAGGCTTCACTCTGAGTGCCGGATTTAGCACTGTGGTGGTGGTTTTTTAAAATATTAAATGCGTATAAACCCAAATTGTCCACATGAGGGATCCTATAATTTAAGAAATACTTCATGTGCTGCAGCATGAAAATGTTCTTGTGGTTTTTCCAAAATGTCACTCTCCTTTTGAAATCTTTTAAGCTCAAGACATCCAGCGTTTCCCAAGCTGAAAGACAATACGTTAATTGGAGAAACTTCAAAACCATCATAGGCAGAAGTGCTTTGAAGAAAGCCTGGTGAATTGATGCAAACATCAACACATAGTGATTTCTATCTGTTATCCCCTCCCTTCTGTCTGCATCACCACGCTTTCCTTTTTTTCAAGGGACCTCTCTATGCCTCTTTCTTTCCTTCAAGCGTTTCTCCTCGCTTTGCCTGTTTGGTTTTACAAGCTGTCATCGGGAGCGCTGGAATTGGTAGCTTTCCACGTTCTGCCAATGCTGGTGTTGGTACCAGAACAGGAGGATCCTGCTCTCTGGGAGGTCCTTGAGCAGGCAGGACCGCCTCTTTATCCAGTTCTCTGTCATGATTGGATAAAGTGGGCAGGATTACCAGAACATTTCTTTTTTTCTTTTAGTGCATGAGCAGGGAGAGGAGAGACATGGGTTACTGACCAAATATATATATAAATAACTATTTAACACATTTTGAAACTGGTATTTTAAGGTAAAATAGTTGAATAATGTTGCTTTTAGTAAGTTTACTGTTTTGCAAAATTATTTCCAGCTGATTAACTATCCTACTACCCCTCAGGTTTATTTTGCGACCCTCAGATGTTCCTGACCTCACGTTGGCAACCACTGATTTAGATCAGTATTTGATATGTTATAGAGTGGCAGGTTAAATTGCTCATGGGCAATTGGGGAAACAACAGCCAAAAACATTAGTTAGATTATTCTTCTGATATCTGCACGTATCACAGTATTTCAGCCACAAGCCTGAATTTAAATGAAAACCGTGGCACTCTGGCTGCTCTCTGGCGCTGAATGAGCAAATTTTGCAGCCACAGCAGAATGAATGAAAACAACTCTGTGTGAAGGAATGTTATCATTCGCACAGCGGACCGTCTTTTGCCTGAAAAAGCTTTCTAATTTGCAGCTGAACTCCTTCCAACCCAGGCTGCACCCGGTGAATATTTCCCTTTGAAGATCCCCCCTGTGCAACCCCCTGAAACTGTACTCTCGTATCTGCCCCCCCATCAGACAGAGTCCTTCAGTGTTTTTACCCCGACCCTGGCTGCTTGGGAAAGGAGAGGCGGTGTGTGTTCCTTCACGTACATGCACACCCTCACATCCAGTTTCATTGTGCTGATGCCGAGGAAGCCCGGCCTGCTGTGTCAGCGTTCCCTTGGGCAAAGCTGCTATGCAGATGTCCTCCGAAGCATGGTGATGAAAATAGGAAGTTGCTTTGATCAAAGCACCTGCTGTGATATTTCAGCGCCGCTGTCGCCGCTGGAGCCCATATGGAAACCTCCGCCAGCTGTCAATCACGTCTCCGATACAGATGAATACATCTCCCGTATTGGGCTGGATTAGCGCGGCACGCTCTGTTAGCAGAATGTGTCCCTGCAACAATTAAATTACACTCTGCGAGTTTTCCTTTCATCAGAGGAAGGACGATCGGACCTACATTAGTATTCTGAGTCGTTTTCCTCAAAAAAGTGGGAGAACTTTTCTTAGAGAGCAAACATCACTGAACATTGTTTGATTATCCCTGCCATCTTTGAACTCCTTCCAGCTGCCTCCAGGCACAAAATGTAGCCATTCCTGTCCAGTTTACCATATTTCTGTGTGATGGGAGCAACTCCAGGTCAAGCGCCTTGCTCAAAGATTCCTGGCCAGCCGTTGTTTTGGAGCTTTTCATGTCTGCTCCGCCCTCCAGGCTGCTTTCCGCTCATTTAATATGCTGTGTGTCTGAGAGCAAACCCACGCTCCTTTCTCTGACCTGTCAGTCCTCCGTCTTCCATCCAATTTCTGCTTTCATCCTTTTAACTCCTCTGCTCTCACAGAGTGTTTCCTGTAGAGCACGTTTTTATCACAATCAGCTCCCCGGACCTCTTTTTTTGCTTGTTTTCTGTCGATCGCTGATATTTCATTCTGTTTCATCATGAGTCGGCTGGCTCCGAGGCTCTCGCGCGCGGGGTTGAACTTGCTCACCGATCTCGCGAAGAAATCAAGGACAGAAAAAAGTCTATTTAACTTCTACACACAAGCGCACGCTCTGTTTCATGTGTGTGTGCGTCGGAGGATAGGATGTGACCCAGTTTAGCTGCAGTGCGGTGCTGATGCTGTAACCTCTTCACCTGTGACTCACAGAGCGCTGACAATAGACATTAATCATAGACGTGCGTCTTGTCAGTCAGGAGTGTCTGCGTGTGTGTGTCGCTTGATGTGTAATCAGAGCTGCATTGTGCTGTTGTTGTTGACAGTAATGTGATTGGTCACATCTCACCACCGCCTCTTGCTCACACACAAACACAAACACACACACGAAGCAATCTGAACATTTTCCTGGGGTTTGCTCTGCAGTTTAACAAATCTCATTAATTAAACAGGGCAGGAGCAGATTTACACAGAAATGATTCATATTTACTGGAAAAACATTTGCGCAGCCACTTCACACGCACTCAACTCGACTCGACAAAGCATTTACAAACGAGTTTGATTCATTCATTAACGCGCGCGCTGCTTTATTACAGCATATCTCATCACTGCAAATGTTACCCCCAATAAACTTGTCCTAATGTCTACTTATGAATCAAAGCGTCTGTGTGTGTTTGTGTATGCTAAACTCACTCACTGGTCAAATCTGATGTCTACTGTAATTACGGGCACGGTGGCGCTCGGCTCCTCTCGCTCGCTGATACATCAGCCACAAAAAACCACAGTAATTGGTTGAACCAGTCAATTAGAGCCGGACTGTAATTAAGAGTGAACTTTCATCCTGTCCAATTCATCTATTTTCTTTTGATTTAGTTCTCCTATACACTTTGTGTTGAGGCGGCTGCCTGAGATCAACAGTTTTTTTTTTTAATCTATCTTTAATGTTGGCCTGAGCTTTGATATTTTCCTCCTCAAATGTGAAGAAGCAAGAATACCAGTCTCTTTAAGGAATCTTCCCTCTGATATTAATGTTTTCTACAATATTAATTAACCTCCCTTATCTTCTGGAAACCCTTTGATTATCTCGTCTTCCGCACGCACACACATGCGGGAACTGAAAGCATGTTGTCGCGCATTCCCGAGTCGAGTCACGCTCGCGAGCAGCAAATGACATGTTGACACGGGAGTGGAGGGAGATGAACGGAGGCAGAATGAAAGGGGGGGTGGGGGAATTGCTGCACTTTATTTTTTCACTGTCTCACGTTTGTTCTGGTGGACACGCTCGGTCCTTTTCCCTCCTGTCAGATGGAGGAGAACCGTCGCCGGGTCCAATACGTGTTTGTCTCTTTCTTATTCCTCTCCTGTCTCCTTTCTCTTCCGGCTCCTCCGTCATCCTGCCATGAACACCCCGGCAACGACGCACACATTCACACTCACACACACTTACACAGTCAAAGAACTAGCGGCTATGCATATTACATGAGTCCTCCACCTCTGAAGGCCTCTGTGCTTTTTACATTTTGTAACTTAAAGCAGAGATGATGAGGTGGAAGCGAGATCCTGCACTCAAGGGCCATTTCCTCACTTTCCTCGCTACTGCAGAAACCAGAAGCTGCTGTTTATGGGAAATCTGTGACTTAAAGATGTTGTCTGCAGCAGTTTAAAACATCGATAATGATTTTGTGTAATGATTATAAACAGCTGAGGCTTATGTAATTCAGGAAATCCAGTGCTTATGGATGTTCGGGTGTTTCTCTGTAATAAGACAACATTTCCGATATCACTTTCTCGCCTTACTTTAAGTTAGGCTACTCTGCATTTCTTCTCTTTGGCTTTATGATGTTACACATGTTGGTACCTTAAAGGTATTATATGCAGGGGTACAAAAGTACATGTATTCGTCTTAAACCGCCTCGGACGTCACGGTCCGTTTCATGCTTCCTGATTGATCAGCAACTGAAAACATGACAGATAGTAAGCACCCAGAGGGCTTTATTTTAAGGTGAAACAACATATTGATAACCCGTTAGCATTCAACCACTTCCTAGCTAACATTACCTTTTGTTTACATCCAGTGCGTTTCACGTCAGGCTGAAATAAACTACTCAGAGTGGCGGATCTGACAGGGACGGTCTGCCGCCCCTTTTTTCACAGTTGTATGTGAGTGGAAACATGTCGAACATGCTAACGAATATTAGACGCCTACAGCCAGACATCAATCACAGCAACAGGGCACATAAAAAAAGGACAGTCCAGCGACGTATCCCGCTGTTTTTAAGCAGCCCGTAGATGTGAAAGCAGACAGGGCTACAGACATTACAGAAGTAAAACGCATTTAAGTCATGTTTGCATGTGTTTATCATCTGTCCTTCATGAAAATATGACCTGTGTGAGAGTGTATATTCAGTGTTTACTGCTAAATGCACTACTAAGCAAGATGAAGCAGCTTTTACAAACTAATGCCCTTAAACTGTCAACTCATTTAAATCAGCGCTTAAAACACTGCTGTTTGCTGAGGCTCTCCAATAAGTTATATACATTACCTTTTTCATAGTCTGTAACAAGTTATTTGATTGCTTTTGTCTTTATTGTCTTTATAATACAATTTAAACATTTTTCTAATGTCTTTCTATGTCATTAAAAGCACTTTGAATTGCCTTGTGTCTGAATGGTGCTATAAACCTGCCTTGCCTACAGGCTGTACCAGCTGTCTCAAGTGGAACGAGGTGGACACTAAGGGCGCACTCACACTTGGCCCAGTTGCTCCGTGCTGTGATGAAGCATGATTGTCCTCCTCCCCAGTCCCCCGCCGGCTCACGCTCACCGCTCCGGCTGCAACCGGGCCTGAGCACGGTTATGTCTTGTACAGACGTCATCATGTCGTAGCACGGTCGCAGCACAACGGAGAAAGACGCCGATAACATGACTTGTCATAGACAGCCCTCTCACATTCCTGGATGTCTTGATTATGCAAGGCGCCGTAATATGCATGTTAATACTTCATGTCCACGTTGCAACCGTACCGTGCCGAAGCACACCTCTTCCAACCGTGCCAGGGCCAAGTGTACCGTGCTACAGAGCGCTCACACTAGTCAAACAAACTGGACTTTTTAGGTCAAACATGCTTGAGCACAGTATGGATTGCCTAATGTGAGTGCGCCCTAATAGACAGGGTCTGCTACTTTTTCCACTTCTACTGGACTCCGGGTACCAAACTGTGACTTCTGTGTGCTGATACACCCCTAATAGCATTTAACATTTCTGCAGCAAAATGTCAAAAAAACAACAAGACCTTTGTTATATATAATGTTGAGTTGCATTCTTACATTATCCCAAATGTTTCCAACTACGTTCAAACCCAGAGAAATATGTAAGTTAACTCAGGGCAACGTTTTATTTAGTGGAAAACTTACCATGAATTAAACTTGAATACATTAGCTCGAATGTTTCTGCCTGAGTCATGTACCAGCAATGGTTCAAGGTTTCATATTTGTCACATACACAGAGCATACAATACAATTTGCAGTGAAATGCAACGGTGGCTGTTGAAACAATGAAAACAACAACTCCCACGATCCCACGCTGCCTATGTCTTTTGTTTTGATTGAGCCGTAGCAGCTGAAACTAAATGATTTCTCACAAAACAATATTTGAAGTTAAACTGTATGCAGCAAACATTGTTGAAGGCTAATCTTTGTACTAAACAGTGCAGGTGTGTGTGACAGGGTGACACCTGTTTCTGCAACGGGGAACGAGAAGCATCTGTGCTAACACTCAGGTGTGTGCTCTGGTTGTTTGACTCGTCTTTACTCAATCTAAGTGGATCTGGAAGGGTGCTGGTTACAGTCACTTGCAGACGGCTCAGTTATGGTCACAGTAATACAACTTGTGTGCACTTGTGTGTGTGTGTGTGTGTCTGTGTGTGTGTGTGTCTGTGTGCATGCATCTCCTAGGAATTCCCACTAGCGCCTGTTTGATGAGAACAACAGCCAGGATGACTCATTGTTGTGTCTGTGGCTGTTGGATTGCAGCTGCTTTATTCCTCCACACTGGGCCCTCAGCCGTAAACACACACACACACACTCATCCAAGTGTGTGTGTGTGTGTGTGCATGTTTATCCATGCTTTCCTTTCAGTTTCATTTCTCTTATGTCGTTTTATCCTCTTCCCTCTCACACAGTGATTGATCCTCTGCTCTGTGGCTTCTCTTGAGTGCACAGTGATGAGTGAGAGCTCGTGCCGCGTTGTCATGTTTTTGTTTGTGCCATCTGTGTTGTTGGGGAATTAGTTTTTGTAGGCAATATGAAGGGCTGAGGCCGCCGGTACCTGTCACACACACACACACACCGTGATTGATTAGGCAATGCTGCTCAATTGCTATTGCTTTGCTTGTGTTTATGACTTCCTCATTTGCATGAGGAAAATGAATGTGTTAGCTCTGCTAAGTGGATTAAAAATGCCGCATCTGAGGTCTATGTGGAGGTGTGTACATGCATGTGTGCTGACCGGCCTATTCTTGGACATGAATGAAATTCAAATGAAAACGGAAAAATGTCAGCTCATAGTCCAGCTTATTTTACAGACACAGGTTTTGTTTTGTGACTTCTTCTTCTACTTATTACAGCCATGCGTGCTGTAGCCTGTATCTCCTGACAGAACTTTATTTCTGTAGCCTAGTTTATCCGTTTCAAACCAGTTCTCTCCAAATTAACTTGCTAATTTCCTGTTGCGACTCTGCGTTTGAGATCTGTCATGTTGCCGCACGTGCATCCCATCTAGCAGCGACGGATCACGGCTGGACCGGATGTGACTTCATTGCAAATACTGGCACAGCAACATCAGCATCGAATTAAAACAAACCACAGCAACACAGCGAGCAAACATCCATTAAGTATAAAAGCATTTCGTAAAGAGACCAAAGTGATTCCACTGCTATCGTCAGTGGACCAACTCGCTCTGTGTTTGAGACAAAAGGTTTCCCATCAGTCCTGTCGTCATGCTGATGATCTCCACCTCTGATCAACTGTAATACTGTACAGGATTATCTCTCACACTGTAGCATAGTTTAGTGTATGTTATATGCTATAGTATATTTTACAGATTTTCCAGGCATTTGCTTCAGTTCAAGGATCACTGCATTTTGGTGTTTTTTCTCATGCGGCACAGGTTTTTCTTAACTTTCTGGACGAAACTTTGACGAAATATGTTCAGATTCAGATCAGCATCAAAAGCGTGTCACTCTGCCCGCGCGCTCTTCGGCATGCTCACCGGATCGACCTGATATCTGCTCTCATCCAGCTGACTCTGAATGTACAGTCAGTGCCCAGCGGCCCTGCTGCTACTGATGTCCTTGTGAGAAAATATTCCCTCTGCTGCTCTCTCTGCCTCTCTCGACTGCAGACACTTGAAAGCTCAAACACGTCGCGCGCTGGTTCATCTGTGCAGACCAGCAACTGTAAAAAATAGTCCCTGCTAGTGCTAGACAGTATACTGTATTCATTTTCTGTCTGATTGTGTGTGCATTTAATCAGGGCTGTAAACAGAACTACCAACACCTTGTTACTGTAGGACTTTTGGTTTCTTTTCTTCTTTTTCTCATTATTTTTTGCCAAGTAAGATGAGAAGACAGGTGCCACTCTCATGAAAACCAGCAGTTAGCTAACTTAGCATGAAGTCTGGTAACAGGGGAAACGGCTAGTCTGTCTGTCTCTGGTGAACATACTTTAGCAAGCTGTTTTTTGTTAATTTAGGAGCTAGTTGAATCCTTATTGACGTCCAGAACGTCTCTAAGAAAACAGCTTTATAACCATTTGCTATAAATTGTCAATTTCTAAATGCAAGTGTCTCTATTCTCACATGTTCAGTAACTCTCAGGTAACACAACTTGATCTGTTGTTTGCTCAGTCATTGGATATGGAGCTGATGTGGTGCAATGATGTGAAGAACACACACCTGCTTTCAGTGTTCGCATGTTAGGCATGAAAGAGAGACACATCTGTCTGTCCACTCAGGCTACAGACTACAATATATCACACCAATGAAAGATGGCTGCCACTTGTTGAGATTATACGAGCTAACTCACCTGGGGAGGGAGTGCCTGTGTTCATTTTGATGAGGTGCTCCTTTGGACCATGAGTCAGTTTCTAACATACCTCTCTGTCTTTGTCAAGAAGACGGTACCCACAGGTGCATGTCTCCCGCCTTGACACACACACACTCACACACACACACACACACACACACACACACACCACATACCTAAAGGTAGAGAGAGAGAAAACTCCACATTCCTGTCTCTCGACCCCCCTGGGCCCCACATACAGTTGGCACGGTGCCTCCTTAAATCAAACACACACTCCTTCACTACCCTCCTTCCTCACACAAAAAGGCAGGTTGACATATGGGTGAGCTCACACACACACGCGCACGCAATCTTCCCCCTCTGTCTGGATTATATATCACACGCACATACTGTATGCACGCATACGCATATACACACACACACACCTTTGTGCCGGTCCTGAAGATGTGTATCTCTGGCTTTGCAGAGGAAGAGGATATGATATGTGCATCGGTCTCTGAGGTTATTTGTAAGCAGCTATCATATCTCAGCGTGAAGGTAGAGCTCGGATCAGTATTCTGAGAGGGACCACACACACACACACACACACACACACACTCACATGCACACACACACACCAGTGCCGTAAAATCTATTGATTTCATCGATCATTTTTGTAATGAAATCTGTCCTCATGTTTTCACACGTTGATCCACTTGTCCCCAGCCATCGATCTGGAGCTCCTAGGTGTGTGTGTGAAGATGTTCTCATATGAAAAGACCGACATGTGGCCCACAGTGTGCATCAGGATGTTTGATGTCTACTATATTAAAACTATATACACTGAATAAATAGAAGGAGTGTATAGAGGCTCTTTAAATGCGGGTTAACCCGCTTAAAGTAGGTGTTTGACTTTCTTGCATTGCCAGGAGGCGAGTCTGCCTTTTTTTTTTTCTCTTGTACGACATCACAAATGCACTGGGAAAACAGTAGAAAGCAGAAGAAACATTATTGGACATTAGAAACATAGTTTTTTCTGGAACTGATAACGGTAGTTACTAAGGAGTGAGGCATCGTGCTTATTTTTCATCTCTGCTAAGAGTTGCTCATGTGCAGTACCGATCAGGAGTGGCTAACAACGAAACTTTTTAAATATATTAACAAGCCAGCACTCGTCATATATTGACGCGGGCGTGAATGCCGATTGTACACACGATGAAGACAAAAGCCAGATGTAGCTGTTTTTTTGTCCAGTGTGAAGGGATTAGTGACAGCTGCAGACTGTTGAAAAATACATTTTTGATAATTGATTAAAAGATTTAGCCATTAATCCTGCAAAATTGCCAAACATTTGCTAATTTCAGCTTCTGAAATATGAGGATTTTGCTAATTTTTAAATTGAATATATTGGGGTATTGGACTGCTGTTTGAACAAAATGGCAATTTGAATCTGTCGCCTTGAGCTCTGGGAACTTTGTGATCTTACATAGGCAAAAATTAATACATTATTTTGGATAATATAATGACAATAATAACTATTTGCGGCCCTGTTTATAAGTTTCGGAGTATGAAAGTTGTTAAACTGACTAGAGGCCGACTGATACTGGATTTTTGGGACCGATGTCAATACTGATATTAGTCAGTAAAACATTTTCACGTTGATATATTGTCCAGTATTCATATTCATAACTGTATATGTTATCAAACACTACAAATACATGTAACGGTGGCAAGATATATTAAAAGTTTCATTAAATCTTACTGTCCTAAATGACATCAGTGCACTGAAACAGAAAACTTCAATGGGAATTAAATAATGATAAATTACCCCAAGCATATTTTTCTGCATTATGTCAGTCATATCATATATACCAGTATATTTGTAATAGGCCAATATCGGCCAATAATATCGGCCAACTGATCCATCAGTCAGTCTCTCCGTTTCCCTTTTGGCGTTTCTATTAATTTGTCTACCTCCCCTCCAGGTGACCTGTTAAACTTTCAGTTTAAGTAAGATCAGGAATATGTGTTTGCTCTCCATAATGACAGCCTATTATGAAACTTAATCAGGTTTGTGCAGCCACGTAAAACACACACCGAGCACGTGATCCCTCCTAATTGATATGTCCTGTGTGCGTTGGGCCGCTCACTCGCCTCACGTTGATTGATCTGCTGATGGGACGGATGCTCTCAAGCTTGTGATCTAATCTGTTACAGCAAAGAAGTATACACACTGAAGATAGAGAGAGATCTCTGTCTTTCCTCTTCTCTCCCTCCATCCCAGCACATCCCTCACCTCCTTCTGATTACAGTTTAAAGAGGGCACCTCACAGGAGCAGACGGACAGGGGAGGAAGACGGATGGAGCGAGCACCCAGTCCGGGACCGAACAGATTAAAGCCCCGTCCCCCCCCACCTTGTTCATTTCACGTATTTCACCGTGTGACTGGGGGGTCAAGACGAGGCTGCTGGGCAGGAAGTGAAGCATGAATAAAAAGGGATCGCCCTGACAGCCACACCCTATACTGTGTGTTTAATTATCCAGTTTTTGGATGGGGCACTGGCTCAGTTGTCACAAGGAAACTTGAGGGATGGTGAATGTTAACTAAATTGCTACTTTGACAAAATAAGTCATGTTTGTGGTTATTATCTGTGAAGCAATCCTCTCTTTAACATCCCGAGGTCAGGTTGCTGCAATTACACCCACAGTGATTGGATCTTAGAGGAAAATTCAACTAGGGTCTTGTTTTTGTAGTTTTAGCAAGACATTTTCTCAGTCAGATAGAAAAAAAAGATTTTTTTTCTCTGCAATTTTGGCAAGGGCAAAAAAACTGAACCTTTGTCTTCTATTTAAATTAAGGTTATCAAATATCTTAATACCTTGATGCCTATTATGGGGCCTTGATTTTTTGATATCACCGGATTAAAACGATATGATATCTGATTTGAATAGTATCGAAAGTGCTGAAGCTATTCAAAAAATCTTGGTGTAATGACAACCTTGCTTTGTGTTGGCATGTGTTCATAGTGACGGTGAAGCTGCATGTCGTCTGCACATCCCTGGGCGCCTGTATACTGCCAGTGAATCTCAGTGTCCTCATGTGAGCTCAGATCAGCAACTAACCCAATAATGACTCTGACTAGAAGATAACGCTCTTGTGCAGAGAAAGCAGTGATGCCGAGGGCGGACAAATGAAACAGTCGGGGGGGAACATGTACAGCATCTGAAACACGACGCACCAACAACGACAGCACAAAGTAAGCTGCTATCAGCCTCTATACAGTACGTCAAGCCTATATGTTTAAGTGTAATTCAGCAACTGAGCTTGTTTCAGATTTAAATATCCTCCATTATATTGATCATATCGACTATGCTATAAATATGCAAACTCCAGGTGAAAATGTGATCTACATCTGCGAGTGTTGTATTGTTTTAGGTTCTAGTCATTTGTTCTTGCGCGCATTCATGTTGAGCATCTCCACTTAATGAAGATGTGTTTCCAGCTCATGTTGCTCCCCATATTTCAGTGACTGCTTTGAGTGCAGTGATATCAAAACCAGTAGAAAAGATGACCAAGACCACAAAAAAAAGATATGATTGTATTTTAATAACAATAATGATTAATATCGTCCGTGTTGAGGTGAACATCTATCTCAGCACAGCCTAATCTCATAATCCACCCGGCTATTTTCCCCATTATCCGTCCTCACTGACAGGCCGATACAAACAACCTCAGTAGGGGCTAACACTGTGTCAGCGGGGCTGAATCGCCCGTCCATGGATGAGATGCTCGCCATCTGCTGTGTTTACACTTTCAGACTTTTCGACTGTATTCTTTTGACAGCCTTTGATGCATTAATGATTTCCTCTGTCTCTCGGGCCTCATGGTTTCGGTCTAGCCCTGTTTACTCTGGAGTTAGCTGCACTCTTTCATCATGGCTGGAATTCCCCCGGCTCTCAACTTCTAGCCAAAGCATGTCAGATAGATGGGGAGAATGGAGAGAGAGTAGGTTTTTGGGGGGGAGTTTAAGAAACGCAGGCTGTCATTGTCTTCCCGTCAGTCTAATGCTGCTGAACAGTGTTCATCTTCCGAGTCTTTTAAAGATCGCTTCTGTGGAGTTTCTGCTTTGTTAGATGAAGTAAAAACAAAACTCAAGATCTGGATTTTAACCTCGTAGTTTCCAGGATGGTGTGGATTTTAGTCTGCTGATGCAAAGCAGAGGACGAATGATGGCTGATTCAGGAGCTGTTACAGTAAAACTTGCAGGGAAGATTAGTTATTCATCTCTGCACTGTTGCATTTCTTACAGAATGTCCACTTTGTCAAAAAAATACAGCTGCCGACAAATCTTCTACCTTTTTAGCGCCTCTCGTGATGAGATATGAGGTGTGGAAACTGGCTGCAAATTGCTCCTCTTTCTCTCTGTCACACACAAGCAATTTAATGACCGGGCAGCGAAGCTTCGGAGGAAGGAGACATCTATACGATACAAGTCATCTCCTGAGAGAAGACGAATGCCAAGGATAAACGAGGGAAGCTAAACCAGATGGAAAGAGAGAAAAGAGGGTGACTGTAACATTTTGGAGACCAGCGGCGGCACCGCTCGCATTCGGCAGCAGCAACAGGCGTTATCGGTCCCCGGAGTCTCCCAGCACCCTCAATCTGTCACCACACAGAGGGGAGAGCGCACACACAGGGCGAACACATATCTGCGTGGACACAGGGTATCCTCCTCAACCACACCATAGACACGTCACAGTGGAACGAGATACAGCCGATCTATTTTTGGCAATATTTGGACTCTCTTCTGACATGACGTTTCCCAGCCATTAACAAGCATCAATGCTGAGTGTAGTGGCAGCCTAGAAATAATACAGTTGCCTGTGGTATTCATAGTCCCCAGAAGAAGACAACACAATTGTAACTTGCAATAGTCTTTTCACCCTCAGGGGTGCACAAACTACAGGCTATAAACTTATTTTTAAAATACAAAAATGTCAAATTATTATCGGTTATCGGCATCGGCTGAAAAAATCCATGTCGTGCATCCTTAGTGCTAATGCCAAGCTGAGCTGTCTGCTTGTGAGCAAGTCCAATATCCAGTTGCAGAGTGTTTTGTTTTCCAATCAGGGTGATTGTGATTTCATCAGTGAGATTGTATTAAATGCTGGGCTGAAGTCAACAAACAGCATTCTGATGTAGCTGTAGCTATATTCATAGTATGTGAAGACTGAGTGGAGGGCAGTGGATATGGCATCTGCTGTTGATCTGCTGGTTCTCAATGCATCCTATTGATGGTCCAGGCTGGCAGGGATGAGCAATGGAGTGTGTCTGACAATCGTCAATCATCAAACTATAACATGATGAACATGGTAAACATCAGCATGTTCGCTCTGCTGACATTATTGTGTTAAATTTCTTCATGTAGATTGTAGATTTTCTCACTTATTTTCTTGTGCTGTAAAGTTCTTTTCATCCCTTTTTTTAATTTTATTCATATTTTATTTTATTTCTTTATTTTTCAAGTCTGGAAACTGAAAAAAAAGAAATGAAACAGAATACTCATATTCGCAGAAGTATCTTGCCGGCTTTGCAGGATAAGAAGATCTTTAGCGATCCCTGAAGGGAAGCAGAGAAGAAGAGCCGTATAGGTTGGTGTTTTATTAATAAAGCACATGAATAAAACAGTAATAAAGGATATAATGCAAAATAAAATAGATTAAAACTAGGGCATCGACATTATATTCAAGAAATATAGCTCCACAGTGACTGTAATAAAATTGGCACCATAATAGTTTTGGACAGATTTACAGATTAGATGAAAGAATTATATGTGGCTAGTTGTCGGTCTGGAAACACAGGGGTCTCTGTGGTGGAGATGAGACTCATAATAGGAATCAGAAGTGACACTGAGGCCCTAATCCCTCCATCATCTCTGCGTGGCCTTTTATAGCCCGGCTGTTTAACACAGTCCGGGCACGCAGAGGCCAGAGGAAGTCAACGACCCTCATGAGAGGTCACAGGGACAATCAGCACTTTGTATGACCGAGGAGAGACACGGCATTCATCAAATCCTGAGAGAAATACTAAAACGAGAAAAAAAAGATGTGTCGCACTTTGAAGTTTTTCTGTCCTAAAACAGAATTACAGCCTGTCAGGGGCACACAGCCTCAGCCGACTGAAAGGCCTTCAGCGCGAGGGGAGGGATGTTTTCTCTGCCAGAGCTACTGATCCTGATGCCTGCCCCGTCTCTGCGGCAGCGGGCCTCCACTCAACGCCCCGCATGTTGACCGTTATTTCAGACGGAAGGGAAGTGTCACTGAGGAGATGTTTCGGCGTGCATCAGAAGAGACTGGTAGCGCTCCTGACAGCGAGAGCGTGGATGCAATTATCACCACAATGCCTTACTTGAGCCTCAAAGAGAGATGTAACAAGAAAATGATATACGCATGCAATTTTGTTCCCTTCTCGCCCTCTGTGTTTTGGCTCTTCCTTTCAACTCTCCCTTTTGTTCCTTCTTCTCCCTTTTGTTCCTCTTCCCCCATCACGCCATCCCTCCATCGCCTCTTCATCTTCCCCTCTCGTGCGCATCACACCAGAGTATCTTTGAAATTCTCTGAAATGGAGATGTCTGGTGACCTGCCCCTGACGAGGACTGAAAATAAGTCATTGTTTCCTCCTCACAGGCGTCGATTGATGATTCCACCCCCCTCGCTTACACCTGGTTACTTTTGTTACACGATTCCTCATCCTCGTGCCGCAAGTGTGTTACTGCGCTCGGCTCCCGTGTGTTTTCCCAGTCGTCCCTGCGTGCGTTTGCATCATACAAACACTCTGAATGTATGTGCTATAAGAGGAGTGCCATTAATCTCCTTGTCCCGTGAGAACCGCGTTGTTTGCGTGAGTAATGAGCTCCGTACGTCCGCGCTGTGTCTCTGTTGTCTTTAATTGGTGCAGCGTGACTCTATTAGAGGGATCCACTGTAATTAACGTCTTCTCGAGAGTCGGAATCCAACCTTCACAGGCCTGATTTGTTTTTAGCGGCTGAAACACTCATTTTCCGATCAGTTATTAATAGTTGTAAAGTGAAACTGCGTTTGCTGATTTAGATTTCTGAGTGTGGACTTTAATTACATGTCAAAATCCTGAGGCGGCTCAGTGTGTCAGGTCCTCGCTGTGTGTGTGTGTCTGTCTCCAACTGCTGCAGAAGTGCGTCTGTGCAGCAATGTGTTTGCTCAGTGTTTCAGTTTGTGTCTGTGTGTGTGTGTATGCCTGCAGCGCTGTCATATGTGTACCCAGGTGTGTGAGACAAACCATAAGGAGCTGATAAATAATAATGATGCTCCCCTCTGTCCCTGCCTGCAGCTTTTTAATCACTACTTCCCACAGCCACCTCTCCGTTTACATCTACACACAGCCGGTTTGCCGGTGAAAGCCGACCACAATGAGTTTGAAACAGTTTAGTTTTAAGAGCCTGGCGGTAGATGGCTGTTGACCAAAGTTAGCCTTTAGCCGTGCTGGCGGATGATTCGTGGTTCCCAGGACATGAATCATACTGACTTTAACGATCCCTTCACATTTCCATCGAACTCCATGATGACATTTTGTCAAAATCTTTAGTTTATGACCAAATACCTGAGCAGCAAATGCTAGCATGCACATGCTAAGCTGAAATCTGTCCCAATTGTAGCAACAGACTCGGCGACCTGAAAGAAGTGATTTGGATGCCATGTCTTTGTATTATGAATATGAATGGAAGGACATAAAGTGTTTGTGGCTCTGATTGGTTCGAGGCTAATCCATTATCCTGCAAAGTAACGTTGGTCTGCAACCGCTGATGACCTCCCTGACACATGCAAAGTTTTGGTCTGAGGATTGTGTGGTTTACTGCTGTTGTTATCTAACGCGTTAAGTGAATAGTTTGCTGCCAGAATACAAATTCAAGTGTAAACATTAAAAACTGTGATTTCTCAATACGTTTTCTGAATGAAATAAATAGATGAGTCACACTTCAGATCTTTGGGGATTATGTTGGATCCCTGTGTGAGTGTGTTTGTGCGAGTGTGTGTACAGTATCCATGTGCACTGCGATGAAGGCCTGATATGTGATCTCCCTCCTGATCAAGGTGACTTGGACGGGTGGTGGCTTTTTGGGTGAGGCGGGCAGGCTTCCTGGATAAAGATGTCAGGCATGGCTGGCAGGTTTGGGACTGCTGTGCTCCCTGTGATATGACTGGCAAACACACTCCCTTGCTGAGCCATGCATCTCACACACACACATAAACATAGACACACACGCGCACCGCTAGTTCAAATAGTCTTAGTCCCTCTGTTTGTTTTTGTGTTAGTGTTTGTGCATGGACGCTCTGTGTGTCACTGCCAGTATCCTTTCTCTCCCCCTCTCTGATGATCCGAGGCACAGTCGGCTTGGCGCAGCCTTGATGTCACTGTCATGCCAGCAATCTGAAATCTGAACCTCCCTGCTGCCCGTACCAGCCCGAGGAGGGAGAGATAGAAGGGTGGAAACTAAAGAGAGCAGCGACGAAATTGAGACAGGGAGGAGAGGACAGAGACAAAAGCCATAGCTCTCTCCTCCCGCCTCTCCGCTCTCACTTATTTCTCTATCCAGGTGACGAGGGTCCGCTGCACAGGATGAATGACGAGGGATAATCCCCCAGCTCACAGATAATCAACTTACACCCTCTCGCTGCCCGTCAGCTCGCTCCCCGTGTCCAGCTCCGCTCACAGTTATTGATCAAAAAGCTTTATTCGTGTTTATTCTGCTTTGGAGCTTCACTCGACCTCATTTAGTTTCTTTTCTCACACGTTGCTCTCAGCCTGTCGGCAGCTTTCGCTGGGATTCCTCCCTGAGTGTATTTCTGCCTGTGAGGGCCTCCATTAAGCGTCAGGTTGTGGTTCAGTGTAGATAATAGGACCTGATGTGTGGTTTGTGGGTTCTGTGTGTGTGAGAGGGGAAAAGACAGAGGAGAGAGAGGGGGGGTAATGAAATGGGAAGATTTCATCAGTTTGTGAGTTTATGTGCACAATGCCTCACCTGGGATGTTGACACCCATCCATATAAATTCTCAAATATAAAGCTGCTATTCAAATATGTAGAGTAAGTCTCAAATGTTACCTGTTTCCTTCTGATTGGACATTGTTAATTTGGTTGGTTTGTTCGTGCTTGTGTGAAAGTTTTCAGTCGAGCTCTGGTGTTGCGGACTAAACAACCAGACTGATGATGCCGCAAAAGTTTAGTTGATCTGTATGTTTGTGCAATGTTATCTAGTAACCATGGTAACACGCCTGCAGCATGCCTAGTGCAGGTGTTTTCCCCCCATTCAGTCAGAAAGTGAAAAGCAGTTTAAAGCAGGTGTGTGCTGAACTTCCCTGGAATGAAAAACCAGAATGAGTGAATTGATTAGTAACTAATAAATTGAGTAATTAATGTTACGGTGAAAGTTGCCCCTTGATTCATCCGGTTTGTACCTATGGGTGTCATAGACAGTCCCAGTCTAAAGCTCCTGTGCTGGTGGTGTAAGACGTCTGTCACACCTCTCTAGCTGCACTGCTAACTCAGAACGGCAGCTCAAGTTAGGAGCAGTTAGCGGTTAGTCTAATACCCTATTTGTTTATGAATTCGACAGACGGCCTTAAATATTGCAAATTTGGTTCAACAAAGTTCACTTTTTTTAAATCTCAAATCTGCGCAAGTCACTGCTAATCAAAATTTCAGGCTCCTTTCAACTGATTTTCGATTAAGAATCAGAATCGTGACACCCCTACCATTGATGATGCAAGAAGTCAAGTAACAGCCTGTGCTATTATACTATTATGTATAATAAACTCATCAGAGAAGATAAATAAACACAAAAGGTGCAGACAAGTGAAGCATGACCTGCTCGCCTGAATCTGATTTCCTCACATGAGTCCTTGTAGTCGTGATAATGCATGATGACAAAACTGTCCAATCAGTGAGTTACCTGTCAGTCTAAATGAAGCAAACAGCAAATCAAAACAGTGGAAACAATAACACAGTATCATCATTTTTATTATAACTATTAGCAGAAGTATTAGTATAATATTTCTTCCACTATAAAGCATGTAAATACTGTAATAATGACATAATTAGGAACAACATCATGTGTAATTAAATGTAAATGTATGTAAGAGCGTGTATCCTTACAATAAACAAGGTATACATGATTATATATCTTTATAATGGTCTGCCTCTGCTAAAGCTGCTGAGGTAACTAAATACGTCCACTATCTGAGAGTTTACGCCATCTACGTCTCCATCTGAGTGCACATACAAGCAAACACTGTCACCTGTGCTCTGCTCTACAGCGTCACACACACCACATAACACATTCACCCATGACTGCATGTCACATCCACTTTATGCAAAACCTGTCACTCCTCATGTACACTTCTCTCACACACACACACACACACACACACACACGTCCTATCCCCACCCAGGGCCAGCAGTGACGCCAATTCTCTCTGTCATGTACAGTCAAAGCCAGTCACACACACTCCCTGTCAAACAGCGCCAAGGCTATGAACCACGTAACAACCATATCCATGTGTGTGTATGCGTGTGTGTGTGCGTGTGTGTGTGTGAGTGTGGGTTCACATTGAGAGCTCATTGTGCAACAGTGGAGTGTCTGTAAAGCAAAGATGGATAAACAACTCTCCTTTGTTTCGCCCCTAGTGTTGGCTGCACACAGTCCATCCAGTAAAAACACACAAACACACACACAAACACAATTATTGTCTATGTACAGTTATCATCTCTGTAATGATGGCCCTATTTTCCCCTCAACTCAGCGTGGCCTACACTTGGCTTCAGAACTGTTCCATTTACTATGTGCCAATTACAGACCTCACCGCTACTCACACACAAACACACACACTAATGCACACACACAAACACACAGGCAATACAGGTGGATTTGTTTGCACTAACAAGACAAAAGAAAATAACTGAGAAGGGAAGTGTTGCATTTATTTTTTTAATTCATTTCCATCCATCCAATTCCCCTGCACCTTCACTGGAGAGTAGAAATTTTCCGAATGGAAATGCTTTTAAATGATATTCTTGTTCGGCCTCTATATAGAAACGCGAGTCTTTATATTCATGTTACGGGTTTTGAACATCTCATCTGGGTAGTTTCTCTGATTTCTATGCTTTTCTGTCAGTGTGTCATGTCAGAGTATACTACGATACTCAGGAGCCACATGTGTGTCAGAAAGGAGCTAATTCAAACCGCTTTGTCGTCCATAATTGCCAAATTCATCCAAAACTGTGCCAGAATCTGACAGTGAAATGACTAAAGCCTTGATCACACTCGTTGCTACAGGTACGGCAACTTCAAAAACAGTTTTCACAAGGCAGGTCTGGCAAAACGACGTGGAGAGCCTGTAGAGCAGGTGGCATCTTTAAGCTTAGTGATTCTTCTCCTTGAGGAGTTGTAGTTGAACTGTCAACTTTAAAGGCAGTTGCTCAACTTTTGGATTGATGATTTAAGTTGAAAATTGCACTTTTAGTCAATCTTAGGTTTTCCCAGCCTGGTCACCAGGATAAAATAGTGGCAGTTAACATTTTGCAAACCACTGATAGGTTCACATTTCTGGATGTCGAAGGTTATATACCATATTTACATTTCTACGAAATGTGTCATACATGTTCACATTGCATGTTTATGGCCTGACTGTCATATTGGGGGGTGGATGGTGGTGGAGTTACAGTCAATATGGCTTCCAAGCCAGTGGCTGCTGCTCAAGACTGTGTTTCAACATTTCTAACTACAAACCACTGGATATTTTTAAGGAGACCTCAAGAAAATTCCCCACTGTGGCGACAAAGCCCAGATATGTTTGATGGGAAATCAGGCCATCTGCAGCTGTATCTGTGGCAACAAAACTGGGTGTTTTTGACGTGACCTTGTGTCATCTCCAGCTGTGCTTGCGGTGACCAAAACCGGTATTTTGAGCCAA
Organism: Pagrus pagrus; assembly: GCF_965226575.1. NCBI lineage: Eukaryota > Metazoa > Chordata > Actinopteri > Spariformes > Sparidae > Pagrus > Pagrus pagrus. Next base: position 13,592,997 of record NC_140198.1, read on the forward strand.
AACTTGATCTTTTCTTAACCACAACCAAGTGGCTTTTGTGCCTTAACCTACCCAGAGCATATGCACAGCGCTGCCACAAGATAAAATTGTAAATTAAAGCTAAAGAAACGTAAAGTTGCAAAACAAGGACATGATAAGATTCAGCATATCTGTGGTTCGCAGGAAAGTACATTGCCAACTATTATTCTGGCATTGGGTTTTGTTTTTCATGCCATAAATAACAACCTGCACAAATTCGAAAGAGCAGAAAAGATCAAGTTCATAACAATGTGGACGAGAAGACTTCATATTTCATATCTACTGAAGATTTAACGGACATCATGCAGAAACCACGATGTTATTGACTAAAATCATCGGGTTTCAGCACCAACTGGAGGACAGATGGAAGCGTGACTCCGGTTTAACGTGACTATTTTCACACATCACACAACATAACTCATGCTAAAGCTGCTCTCCACACACCATCTTGGGCTTTAGTGTTTGTTTGCGTATGTGAGAAAAAGTGTGTGCCTACATTTGCTCACCTCATGATATAGTAAGTCCCTCTGTACACCAGCCCACACATAAACAAAGTGTGTATTCAGGGATTCTTAACGATTGCAGTCGTGGATCCAAACGCCGCAGAGCGTTGTGAAGCTCCAGCATCATCAGTATGCAAATACACACCGAACAATAAAGCTTTTAAAGCAGCAAGATGTTACTGTCAAGACATCGACTTCATATCATCGCTTCCCAACAAACACACTGATTAACCCCCGTCTCCATCTGTGTCTGGCTGAATGAAACAGACGGGAAAGGTCCGTGCCCTTGCATTTATCTGTATTTAAAGTACACCCACACACATGAACATGCACACACACACACACACACACACACACACACAATGGTATGTTAATCATGTGTGTTTCCGTCAGATCATCAGAGAACAGACTGAAGCTGCTTATTGAGATACAGAGCCGTATTAACTCCAACTGGTAAAAACAGGCACGCATATGCTTCAGAAGTACAAATACCCTGAGGGTGTGTGTGCATGTCAGCGCGCATTTGGTGGTGTGTTGGTGTGTGTTGGCATCTGTTTGCATCGCACTGTGTTGTTTGTTATTACGTTCCAATGTTGACTTTGCAAATTGGCAAGAAAACCTCTTGGCCAAGTTTTAGATGATTTTCTGAATTTGGCCAAAAGTTAATAAAAGGCCACAAACCTTAAAGACACAATATGGAATCCAAAAGTTTTTAAAAAAGGGGTCGGCATGCTGCCAAAAATCTTAATCCATATTCATCTCGAAGTAACTCACAAATTGTTGTAAGTGGGGGAAAAAAAGAAAATAAAAAGCTGTTTGAAAGTTTGTTTAAGAGGTCTGCAAGGGCCCAAGTTAAAGCTGATAAATCATAGACCCGGTTCAAAGTAATAAAGCCATGGACAATGATTAAAAAAAATGTGTTTGCATGCATCCCTCCACTCACTCTCCCATCCCAAGCATGTGGTTGAACCTACGGTGGCTGCAAAACTTGCAAAACAATGTAAAATGCCCTCTCTTGAAGCTGTTAACATTTTGTTGGCGTATGCACCAGACAAGCAATTATCACTGGGCTGAACAGGCGCCATCTTCGTCTACGGTGTCTCGTTCGATTATAACTCGCTCCCTCTGTAGATATTAAAGGCTCATTCTAAGGTAAACCAAAACAAATTCTTAATTGTACACTAATGAAAACACAATTATGAGTGTAATATCTGGGAATCAAATCCTCAAAAGTAATTGTCTTTTGATAGCATAAAGACACACAAACACACTGCGCAGATGTTTCACTGATAAGTCGAGCTCTGTTATATCTCTTTATATCCACATGTTGGGCTCAGTCGACATCAAATTAAATTATATTTCATGTTAATGTTTCTGTCACAGTACTGAAAAGCAGTTCAGCATACAGAACAGGGATGAAGTGGGAGGTAGGTGCCATATATGTATCACCACTAAAAATAAGTCAGATCACGCTGAAAGTACACTTAAAGACTGTTTCTATAACAAAACGGATCCCTGCTGCATAACTTTACAGCTTCCCTCCATCCATATTGTGGCTATCGTCTCTCTGATCTGCATTCCCAGTGGCTGCAATCTATCATTCCCTCTCTGTCCTCTGTATTTCTCATGCTCACCCTCTCCTGAACCCCATTTCTTATTCTCTCTCTCTTGCCTGCTCCCGAGTCCAGACCCTTGCTCGGTTTAGCAGGTGGTAAAGCAGGGACGTTGGATCAGAGCAGGTAGGTTAGCCCCTGTGATAAGAGCAGGTTCAGGGGTGAAGAACAGAGTTAGGATCCCTGTCAGCGCTCACTGCGGCTGGCCGTCCGTATTACGCCTCACTCGAGGTGAGGGCTGGTAAATTGGAGTCGGGTGCCCTCGCCGTGCTCCTCGAGATGTCTTACTTTCTGCTTGTTAGTGTTGTTCGCCACAGCGGCACTGCGGTGGATGAGTGTGTCAGTGTGCAATTGGCGGCGATTACATTGAAGGAGAAGGTGTGCGGATCTGTGCTCGAGAGTGCTCGTTTGTTGTCTTTACACAACAGCTCCTTCCCTTTGATAACTGCCCCTAAGTCCTCGATGCAATCGCTGCGAGCCTCTGAGAAAACACACCTCTTTCTTCTGATGCAGAGCAGATAGTCACAGCTCGCAGAGAGCTCAGAGAGGCAAAGGAGAAATAATCAAAACAACAGCACGCCACACGCCGCATCACATCCTCGACTACTGGAGGCGAGGGGAGGGGATGAAAGCAGGTGTATGTGTGTGTAAGTGTACGTTTGTGTGTGTGTGTGTGTGTGTGGTGGGGGTGCAGACAAAAGGGCTGTGGAACATCTGGATGCTGGTGATAGCTCTGCTCACATGCGTTACGAGCCAAATTAATCAAACCTGGTGGGGAGACTGCTGTGTGTGTGTGTGTGACGTGTATTAAGAGTCGATCCACGTCCTGGACAAGCCAGTGCCGACATATAGTCATCCGGGGAGGGCGGAGGGCTGGAGAGAGGAGCGGAGACAGAGGGAGGAGAAAGTATAAATCAGTGGTTTGACGTCGGCAGGGTGACTGCATTCGATACTGGAGTTGGTACAGGTGAGAAGAGGAGCAGACACATTATGTTGTCGCCTTCTGAAACTCTTTCATCCCATTGGAGGCGAGCTGAGAACACAACCACAGCTGCTTCTGTTTGGCTCCAGCCAAGACCAGCTTCAGGATGGCTGCTGGGGGACTGATGGTCTTAGATGTACCTGGACATACATTGACCATGTGAAGATATGTTGTCATTACCCCACATGCTTTCTGGATATTTAATCAGCAAGAATGGCTTTGAGGGTTAACAAGTGAAGCCAGATGCTTAATATTGGTCTTAATTATTGATAGCCTTGCTTTTTAGCCATGCTAGCTGCAGGGATGACAATGCTGGCTGGACTACCATTTGCATTTAGTGCTAAATAGCTAATGTTAGCATGCTAGGGTAAACCGAGATGGTGAAAATGATAAACGTTACCTGCTTAACATCAGCATGTTCGCAGTGTCATTATGACCTAGTTTGCATGCTGACCTTAGCATTTAGCTCAAAGCACAGCTGTGCCTAAATACAGCCTGAGACTCTTCGTCATGTTGAACACTTGATTAAACTAAAAACTATAAACTGCTGTTACTCACTTATTTTGGACCCCTGGGTGTGCAAACCGGAGTTTGCAAATCACTGAGGTGGAGGAACCATGAATGTGATTAAGCCGGCGGTGTTTCTCCCTTCCTCCTCCTCCTCCTCCTCCTCCTCCCTTTCCTCCTCTGATTGTGATGGTATTTGGAAGGCAGCAGCAACAAACCACCATCACTTATTTCCCGACTTGACCTAAGGGTCGATGAGAATTAACATTCCCCTTTAAATGAAACCTTCAGGGATTTACGAGTCACCGTCCCCGTGGCCTGTCTCACTTGCAGCCATTTGCATCTCTTTGATTCAAACTCAGTTATAAGTTGAACCAAACTGTTTAAATATTCTTTTTTAGTTGCTGCCTTCTGTTTATTATGATAATGATTCAGTTTACTCAGTTCACTTCTACAGCGCCTCTTTCATGGAAGTAAAAAGCTTGAGGTTTGAATTGAATAACCAGAAGAAGAACTCAGCTGTTGTCAATGGTTTGACCTCCACTCTGTTTCTGTCTCTTTCATTCGCTGCCTATACGCTAACTGTGAAGGAAGATGACATTTTCTGGTTGGGAGGGGGTTTTCCTCTGTGGCCTTGCTGTTCTGTGCCATGTTAATGCGAGTCTGTTATATCAGCATTGATTTTCCCCCCCTGCATTCCGGCTATCGGCACATGAATATATCACGTTAACTGCTGGAGTGCGCCCGGTCAGGGGTTTATGCACTGGTCAATGCGGCTTCAGGAGGAAGATAAAGAAACTGCACGGACTCCGTTCTGATTAGGGGAAGATGAGTGTTTGGCTCGAGGCCCTTTTTTCGTCTCTTTGAAAAATCCAATTTTCTTTATCATTTTGAGGTTGTACAAAATCTTTAAGTCTTGCCGGCTACTTGTTGACCTTAAGGTGAAGTCTCGTTGTTTTTTCGAAATCAATCCACGAGAAATGTCATTTTTTAGGAACATCTTCAAACTTCGGATCAGAGTCGTATGATTCCTTCTCACTCATTTTAAGAAAAGCAAGATCTTAAGACAAACTAGCACTGATTTGTTCGGTCGATAAGTGTTTTTTCACGGCGGCAGCTCTCCTCAGACGGATAGCGTGTTTATTGTCATTATTTATCTCGCTCTCTCTTTTAACCATCCCTCCCTCGCATTCTCTCGCTGTCTGCTGATGAGAGCAGGTAGCGCTGACGGCTGTGAAATTGAATTAAGCGTGCCTCCCAGCCCCCTTACCTCCTCCTCCTCAGCCTCCTCTGACATGCAAAGGTTTTAATGATCATGAAGCCGGGAAGCATTCCAAATGGCAAACACTTAATTGAGAAAAATGAAAGGGACAGAGGTACGATTCATTCATCTAAACAGAGGAACGTGGGGTGCGGAGGGTCACCCCGTCTTCAATTTCTCTTTTTTTTCTCCCCCCCCTTCAGCTACTTGCTCAAAAGGGAATGTGGGAAAATTTCATTAGGTGAGGTGTGGGATAAATCAACATGACGAATCTCTCTGCTCGCCATAATTGTGTTTCGCTCAGCAGAAAATCAGACATGGGCGCTGCTGGATGTTGTGGATGCTTTTGATCGTTTTGGAAGGTGGATGTAGCGTGTTGGTGATTGACTGGACTTTTTAGTGAAGCATATTAGTGAAGAGTTAAAGGGTCTCCACCAATTTTACACATTAAAGTGTGTTTACAGGTCTCAGGGAGTACTACTGCATATGTAAAAAAAAAAAAAGTATAAAGTCTTTTGTGGCTCCAGAGGAAGCTGTGTCTAATCTGGTACATTGCTTCCAGTGATGTCACTCAGTGGCTTCGTTGCATTGTGGGTAATGTATGTGTCAATTTCAAGTCAAGTCCTTCAACACTCAAAATCGAAACAGCAGAACCTTTTTCATTCCAATTACTCTTCTTCTTTTTCAAAACTTGAAGCCTACATTACCCACAATGCAACTTAGCCACTGAGTGACAGCTTCCACAGCTTCCTCTGAAGCCACAAAAGGCTTTATACTGTTTTGTTTACACATGTAGTAGTACTCCTCAAGACCTGTAAACACACTTTAAAGGTTACGAAGCTATGGTTGTATGCATTTGTCCCTCATTTAGGTTTCACACGACGCTGCTGATCCACAGTTGGTGGCTGTAACGCGCCAACAGACGGAGCAATGCTCCAACAGAGGCAGTCGCTAGTAAGTGGAAACAATGCACTAATTAAAATATTTAAAAAGTTGTTTTATGAGAAAGGAAGGCATTCAACTGGTTTGTTAGACCTCAGCAATTCATTAAATATATTTGGTAACTTTTGTTTGTTTACTAGCAAACTGGACTGTAACAGTAACAGAGTTACCGGGCCTGCGAGGACATAAACCAACATAATTAGTGCATTTTTTTATTATGCTTCATCTGTGTCTTTCAAGCAAAGGTTATTCATGGCAGGGTAAAGAGTTAACATGGCCGGGTCCAAAGGGCTGACCTGGTAATGAACCTCTCATTAGTGACATCATTAGCGGCCGCCTCCCACCGTTTGAATCACACCTTAGGGACGAGCCAACGGATCTGCTTAAATCACCTCCGAGGTCCGTTCTCCATCTCTGCTCTGTCTCTATCTGAAGCTGCCCAGGGTCTCCCACAGTGGGTAGGGGTTAATGTGGCTGACCCCCTCCCCCGTGTCGGCCCGACCAGCTTGGCTCGATCCATCACTCCCAGCCGACCCGGCCTAATCTGTGATTATGTGTCAAGCAGGCGGCCATTTATTCCAGATTAATTTATTCATCTTCCTCGTGTGGCTACAGCTGCAGGGGATTGATGGCACAATATATCTGAGGCAAAGAGAGCAGGAGAGGAGAGAGAGATCATCCGTTTCCCTCCCCGGCTCTGTGCGTACAGTGGAAATCAGCTGTTTTACAGCTAATGGCTCCCCTCCCCTTCACGGTAACCCCATCGTCAGGCCATGTGTGACAGGCAATTAATCAGCCGATTTAAGAAAAAAAACTCTGAGAATGTCGGTAAAGCTCATTGGCCTACGTCTTCATTTCAGTTTTAATTGTGCCTTGCAGATGGCTCATAACTTCCTTGATGTTTAGTGTTAATATTTCTCTCTAATAGGAAAAGTGAAGTGTCCGAGAATCAAAGTCTTCATCCGAGTGAACCCTCCGCACTTCCACCTCTTCTGCGCTCGTCTCTATATTAAAGATGTACCCTGAGGTTTGGGAAAGTCGGTCCTTTGATCAGCTTAATGTTGCGCAGCGAGAACATTGGTAACCTCTTCACGTCTTGCTGTTAAATTTTCATCTGCTATGTTCCTCTTCATTATAACTAGCTACTTTCTGCCATTTGCGTCCAGATATGAGCATGCACAGCAGAGAAAGGCTGCAGAAATCATCCACGTAGTCCTGGTTCAAGGACTTGCTCTGGCATGAAAACACACGTTTGCTGCATGTGTATAAAGATGCTACCGTCTGGTGTGAGTTTTTCTTATCTGCCGTGTTCAGTCTCAGAGTGAAAACATAATGAGTGGAGAGGCTGCTGAGGTGAATACTGAGCATTTGTGAGCACCCAATAAAGAGGCTTATTCATTCATCATGGTGCTGATGAACAGGATCAGGCCATATGTTTTGATTTGAAGGGTATCTGGAGAGTGGCGGCAGTTTATTTTTATGGTTTTTCTCTCCTCGCCACAATCCATTACAATCCTGCCCTGTCTCATTCTCTCTGTTTCTCTCCCGCTGACACTCTGAGCTGCTTGTTTTAAAGATAACGTGGCTCTGGATGGAGGTCTTTGAATCCAGTACTTGTGTTTTCACAGCGGCCGCCATTATCCCTCTTCACCGGTGATCCGAACACGAGATGGCAGCTGTGTGATTGACAGCTCATTTAGGCTGATAGGTGCTTCTATGCCCACTCTACAGCCTACAACAGCTAATGAGTTAGTGTTTAGACCAATGACCCACTCTCTCTTCTTTCTCCTCTGTCCTGAGCCACTTATATTCCAGCCTCTGGATGATTGATGCATCATGTAGCCAGTGAGATTTCAAATCCAGTAATATATAGTTTATGTCCATTTTTAAAGCCGTAAACTTGGAAATTCTGCAAGTTTTATGCATTTTGACAATTCTAAATGCACAAACTTAAAAAAATAAAACCTATAATAAGTTTTTGCCCATGTTACTCTCAAGCTGTGGTATTTTGAGGTCACAAAATGGCATTTTTTTGCCAGAGGCCTGAATATGTCCTTGGAAAAACAAGTGTTAAGTGTCCATTTTCAGTGATATTGTTATCTAATTTGAACATGGCCCATGTAGGACGACAGGATGTGGAGCCATTGTATTTTCCAGCGAAAAGGGGCAGTTGGATTTACTTTGGGCTGGACTAGGATAGGTGTTTAGGATATTTTTACATACATATCCATGATTAGGATGAGGTTAAGAAGCAGGAATCAAAGAACCAATTAATAGATTATAAAAATATTTCACGACTAATTCTGACAACAACTCCATTTATTGTTGCGGCTCTATGCTGGCTGATCGGCGTGGTGATGGGTTCTCGTAGAGGCACAAACATACATTCATCCAAGCAGCCCTCTTGTTCCTCCAACCAGCGGGCTGTTGCAGCTGCGGCGTGTTTATCTTGCAGACATGTCTCTTCTAGGCAGGATGTCTTGCTTCTGAGGGCCCTCAGTGAAGGTAGAATCCGACACACAAGCAGCGGAGAGCAGACACAGGGAGGTGGGAGGCTGAGGAGACTTTTTGAGGCTGCCTGTTTGATGGAGCTCCCTCGATAGCACTTGAATGGGGGGGATAGAGGAAAGCCTTGCCTTGAAGCTGTGCTTTTTGTAGAGGTAGGAGAAATCGGTTTTGAAGTTGCACCTGTTTAATCCCATCTGAACCTTCGCTTCTTTATTTGCAGTCCTACCAGCAGCAAAATAGTGGTTATTCTCAGGAAGAACAACTTTTCCCTACTAAGAAATGTACCCTCTCGCCTCCGTCTAATTGTTTCGTGAGAATGTTCACACGTTCTGATTTTTCTGCAGAGTTGTTGCTCTATTTCTCGCGGCAGTGCATCTCCATAATCATAGAAATGATGTTACGGCTCTGCACCTCTTGTGCCCCACTTATTGTAGCTTACACTGGGTAAATATTTTATCAATATGCCTCAAGTATGCTACGTTAATGTGAGTTCAGAGGGGCGGGTGTGTGTCCAGGTGTGTCTGAATGAATGTGAGGCGAAGTTTACTTTTCTTATATGAATAAAAGTCAAGGGTGAAGCCTTTCTGACGGGAGAGACAAGGACAGGAAGGTCTTTAAAATCTATCGCCTCAGCCAGATGTTGAGACGAGACATCAAGTGAGACTGATGGGGGAGGCTTATTGAAAGTCAAGTCAAACATACCTCCTCCATACCTTCCTCCCCTCTGCCTCTCTCTCTGTCTGTCTACTCCTATCTCTTCCTCATCACTCCCTCTCAAAGCTGCTGTCTCCTCTTTGCTCCGTCCTCCCAGATGTGCCACATTAATTCCACAGCTGCTGTCCCCATTAATGTTCACCGTCACAGCTTGCACACCCTCATTTTCAGCTTTTTGGCCCCCCCCTCGCCACTGTATGTGTGTGTGTGTGTGTGTGTGTGTGTGTGTGTGTGTGTGTGTGTGTGTGTGTTTGACAGAGAAGTGCAGCAGCTGTTAGCCCTCCACTTCCTAGTAAAACTATAGTAGCAGTGGTGTGAGGAGGGGAAAGCAGCAGGTTTACTCATTCATGGAGATGTCATCAACAGCAGCGCTCATGCTTGTCCGTGACTCGCTCACACGGCGACACACACACACACGCGCGCACACGGCATCAGCACCACCACCACTCCCTTTCCCATTTAAAACAGCCCTGCCTGAGAAGATTTCAATAATCCCGGCTCCACAGTGGGCTGTTTTTCCGACACATTGCCCAGGCCAGTTGAGCCCGATGGACGATATCTGTTCTTTACCCCCCCGGCTCCTCTAAGCCCACAATGACCCTCCTCCCTCCCCTTTCTGTGAAACAAAGTGTGGACGTGGTGTGTGTCTGGCTGCACTGTATCTCAAAATACAGAAACTCACATCTTAAAAAAAAAATGAGAAAATGTTAAAATTCAGCACCCACATGCAGTGATACATTTTTTAATTCTCACTGCAAACACATCCATTATTAATTTGTTTACTTAACAGCTCTGCCTCTCTCGTAATTATGACCTGCTGCTTAAGATATAAGTGGTTTTATCCTGGGCACATTAAAGCCTGCGGTAAGTATTAAGTCATTAAACTGATTTGCGTGTGATTTTTGTTCTTTTGCATATCTCACTGCCTATTGGTTTTGCTCTCTCTCTCTCTCTTGCCCTATCTCCATCTCTCCTGCTAAAGACGGTTAATTTGAATGTGGAGGGGAGTAATTGAAGGTCGCACCTTTGTGTTGGCTGCCTGGCTTAATGAAGGCTGAAACGGTCTCCAGCAGGAGAGCAATTCAGACGAGGTGAAAACACACATTTTCAGCCGCCACACCAGGGATTGCTGTTAGAGGCAGTCACTGAATATCTTGTTAAGACAACGTAGACAGCGGTGATCTGTGTATTAGGAACTTACATCTGTTCTCCGTCATTGCTTTCATTCGTATTCATGGGACAAAAGCAATTTTAAACGGGGAACTCGACCAATTTTACACATCACAGTCAGTTAGATGATTCATGGAGAGTAAGACTAAGCCCATAAAGACAGTTGTATGATGCTCTCTGTCGCTCTTTGGGAACTTTGTCAAATCTGGGAAAATGACTCTAGTGATGACATAAATATTTAAATCAACTTGGGTTATAAGATCCCACTTTGGTCCAGACTGATAAAACTCACTAATTATTGGACTGGACTTTGGTGATCCCCAGACTTTCCCTCTTGTGTCACCATGAGAATGACACAGCCTGTGTCGCGTGCTTTTTAATAATCCCCTGTTATCTTATCTAGCGGCATCGTTAGTCAATATTTTCTCCAATATGGGGATGTCAGTTCTGGTTAATTTTGCTTTCTATATCCTGACATCCAATAATCGGTAAGTAACTGGTGAATTATTGAGAGAAAAAAGGGCAAAATGATGAATACAAGAGGTTCCTTTCCGTTTAGTTTGCGATCCATTGACTCAATGAGCTCCGATGCGTCGGGCCAGCTTCTCGGAGAGGCTGAGGAGCACACTACTACTCTTGCATAACGTTGTTTTGTTGCTGTGTCAGCGCTGGAGTTACAAACTGAGGATATGGACTCTATCGGACTTCACATGTGGACTAAAAGTGAGGACGTCTTCGCTGCAAGCTGTCCCCTGACATGGCAGCAGGGTGCTAGTTTTGTACATTGTACAACATAGTGGTAAACTGGAGAGCAGATACTGTGTGTTTAGCGCTAATTAGCAAAAGTTAGCATGCTAACACTGTAAACATTACAACTTGCTAAACATTAGGATCATTACCATGGTGAGGATATTAACATGCTGAAGTTAGCATTCCTCACAGAACTGCTAGCATTAGCGACTTAATTTGTGTTTCTGATGGCATAGACTATCAGGCAGCGTCTTTGTTGACCATTCTGTCTCGTGTGTGTCTCCCACTTTCACGGAGTTTCGCTGCTAAATCACTGGAGTACTTCTTTTAAGCACGTCTTGATCGAAGATATCCGCTAATAATATCATGACGGCAAAAATGTCCTAAATTTTGGAGAGTGGGAGGTGAAGCCTGGCATATTCCTCTGCTTCTTCTCCAAATAGACATCTCATATTTAGAGGACTATATGGTCGCCTTGCTGATAATGGCTGCCAGTTCTGTCACATCGCTTCCTCGCTGTTGACAGAATCTTAGCGCTGAAGGATTACTGCGCTGGCCAGGGTTACACAGAAAAAATATATGCTCACACACACACGTACGAACAAGCGGCAGCAAGCCATAAGACTGAGGCTGAGTGTTGGACATGGGGAATACAGGACTAAGGGGACCTATTGTATCTGCAGCCGTGACCCAGCTCTGCCTGCCTCAGATAACAGAATTACTGCAAATTGAACTTTGGGGTTTTCTCCCTCTCTCTGCTATTTTCCTCCCACTGAATCACTCTATCTTTCCCGCTACCCCGCGTCACCTCCTCCGCCGCTCCCTCTGGGATTTACATCTTCTTGGAAAATCATCTTCTACTGTTCTGCTTGGAGCCCGTCGCTCCCGATACAGAGAGAGAGAGGCAGGCAGAGACGGAGAGGAAGCGGGAGTGAAAGAGTAGAGACGTGGACAAAAAAAGATGGATCACTGTTGGGCCGAGTGATAAAGAAACAGGAAACGGACAAATGGAGAAACAAAGTAGAGAGGAAAGTGAGACTGATGTGTATGGAAGGAAACAGAGAGGCGTGCAGGCAGAGGATGGAGGGAAAAAGATGGCAAAGGGAAGAAATTGAGTCAGGGAAAAGACTCGAGGGAAGACTCTGCACTCCCCAACACCTTCCTTAATTAGGAAATATAATATTGAGAGAGGATTGAGGTGGATCTAATGCGGGAGATAATGGTTTTATCTATGGAAGACTCAGAATTATGGATGCGACCGCCAAAGACCTTTCCAGGTCGGCTACCTGGAGTGAATAGAAGTGTGCTGGAAAAGGAAAGCCTGGGGCCGTGATTTGCACAATTGAATTTAACAGAATTGTGTGGAATACTCTTGCATTATTAAAGCCCCTATTAAGACAGAAAAGGAAGAGTGTCTATTAACATTAAAGTGGATTTAGACCCTGAAGGGACAGGCTTACACACTGATAGGAATTCATCAACCCAAATGCTGAATTCAGACATTTATTATTGAATTGATGTATATGGGTTTGTATCTCTTTGCATGAATTAGTGCGCATGAGTGAAGGTTGCAGCTCAGGATCATTGTCATTATTGATGATTTCATAGTTTTAACCCAGTGATCTATCATTGCGTAACTAAACCCCAGAATCTTGGCTGAAGCGCCTCTACCCTGGAAACTCAACAAATGTACATGCACACAGCCATGCGACAGCACATATAAGCTGGGTTTTATAGGTTATTTAGCATGAGCGATGATTTGTGTAGCAGCACAAACACCTTTGGGACAGAAATGTCGTGTGAAGTAGCGGATCACTGATGGTGATGAGACCATGAAGGGACAGGAGAGGCCTGTTCTCAGCCATTGAGGAGCGGAGGTGCGGGATTAAAGCCTTTTCAGGAGAAGGTAGAATGGTCCTCTGTTTCTGAATGGACCCTTCCAGAAACTGAGAATGGCTGAAAGACAAAACTGGAGGATTTTAATGTTGTAGCTACTGGTCTGTCAGAAAAATTAACACTTCTAAACAAGCGGCCCATCTCTTCCACTTTGGCATCAACCCAACTTACGTTTCTTCAACTTCATTTTTCCCTGTGACCACACTGTGTTTTGTCTGGTTAGGTTTAGACAAAAAAAAAAAAATCCTTGGTTCGGGTTTGGAAAAGATCATGTTTGGATGTTGTGGTCAACGCCAACACAGCTGGAAAAGTCTCAGAGTCTTGTTCAAAACAACCTGGTTTGGTCGCCACAAAACACAACTGCAGATGTGCCCGACTTCAAAAATATCAGTTTTTTGTCCCCACAAACACAGCTGGAAATTGATACAGAGGACATTATACGTCACGCAACTGTTTCATAGGGTGAATAGTACTCCTTATGAAGAGTTTACTGACTTATGTGTAAAGTGGCGAGATTGATCCTTTACATTTTGTGCAAAAAGAGACAAAAATTCTTATTTTTTTATTTCCAAGTTGACATCTGCAACTTGCTTGTTTTGTTTGTCCAGCAGCTCAAAATCTGAACATATTCAATTCACAATGAAATGAAAAAGAGAAAAACAGCAAATAATGACACTTTTGGCATTTTAGCTTAATAAAGTACTAAAACAGTGACTTAATTATTAAAACTGTCGATTTACTTTCTGGCAATTGACTAAACAATTTATCGACTGGTTGTTGGTTATTAAGTGTTATTCTTTGGCCCACTTCCCACGAGTCAGTCACACCCACATGACCCTCAGCCACTTTAGGGTCAAAGGTCATGATTCTCGACCAGCCGAGGCAATGTGTGCTCCTCCTGATAGGACAGAGGATGTTAGATCCATCCAGGGAAATCTCTTTAACAGCAGCTGAAAGTGTCCTGTGGAGCCTCCATGGTCCGTTTCAAAGTATCTTCCTCCCTGATTGAATCCTAAATGGATTTCTCACCCATAAACACTCTACATTCACAATAACCCTGAGTATCACTATGGTGAGCGCGCCATTTTTATATATACACATCACGCTCGCCTCCTTGGAAGATTTGGACTCTTCCTCTGGACGTGAAGAAGGAGACGAGCAGAGTGGGAAATTGAACGCAACATTGTGAAATTCTTTGAGGGAGCCAAACATCGAAACACACTTTTTTTCCTTCCCAGAATTCATTGAGGGGAGCTGACCAGAGCGGCATATCTCCCAGATGGCCGCTCACCACCTCGGGTTCATTTCGAGGCTTTAGCTGCTATTTTTATTCTGGACCACTCTTTCAACTCTTTTGTTTTTTAAGTATTTTCGCTTTTCCATCAGTTTCTGTCCTCTGCCAAGTGGGAAGCTGTTGTCATCGTAACCACAAGCGTCTCTGTCCCCCTCTCTCTCTGTCTCTCTCTGTCGCTGTTTTGCTCTCTCTGCCTCTCCATTTGTCCGCCTTTCTCTCTTTCCTCTGATGTGATAAATATTTATTTCCACGCCACTCTAGGAGGGGGAGGGAGGCATGGCGAGGAGAGCTTGAGTGGTTTTTAAGGAGCTAACAGAATTGGAATGGGCGCCTGGTACCCGGGTACAAGGACAGAGCGCGCACACAGATATCCACACTTGCATTTATGGGTTGAATGGAAGGAATTGATTGTGGACTGCCGCCTCATGCTTTTTTACAAACCTGTCTCATTCACAGAGGGAAGCCACTGGCTGCTCGCCCTCCCAGGGGGGTCTTCAATATCTGTTATGGGTGGGTGTGGAGGCCTGCACCGTGTGCCAGTCAATTTTAATCATATAAAGCTGTCTCGGCCCCTCACTGAAGGCATGCCGGCTTTATATTACACTCCTCCTCACTCTGCTGTTGCTCTGTCTTGAGTCATTTGTGGAAGTTTTACGAGAACAAAGGACAGTTAGAAATACTTATTTAAAGGGGCGCTATGTCGTTTTGGAGAAGAAATGTTAATATTTCTTTTTTTCCATAACTGAATAAAGAAGCTGTTCTCAGAGGAAAATAAGGTCCCAGAACACTGTTTGAAGCTAGAAAGGTGGCAGGGTCAGAGAGTTTATTTAGTTTATTCAGGCATAAAAAATCAGTCTATGAATACCTTTTCTCTTCTGATGAAAAGTTCTTCCTCGAAACTACACCATTCAAACAGAGGATATATTCAGAAGGATACAGACTTCCTTAACTCAAACCCAAACGCAATTCTCTTGAGGCTTTCTAATTTAATGCCTTATATCGGAACAAGTCTCTTTCAGGAGTTTGGAGTCGTGGATTCTAGAGATATTTTCATAAAAAACAATGTCTGGCAGTTATTTCTTCAGTTGCGTACCGCAAATTCTTGTTTTTCTTTGGGTTCCTATTTTAAACTAAACGCCACAACCTCCTCAGCCCTCCCATACCGCTCTCTCCAACCTTGTCTTTCCCACTGTTCCCCCAGTGGGCCACAATTACAAATCTTCCTCCCACCATATGGGCCAAATCCTATAATAGCTGGAGCTGAAAGAGGTGTGTTTGCTCACAGTCTTCGTCCCTCATTCGCACAAAAATTACACGCATTAGTAGCTGTGGGACAAAGCCCGGCTAAAGACGGGGGACCTCTTCTAGGCTGCGGTGCGAGATGGTGCGGGGCTGGTGAAGAAGAAGACGCTGTTTTGCATGGCAATGGGCTGATAGTGTGTATGCATGAAGTCATGGGGCTGGCTGGCCATCAAACAGAGGCTGAATGTGAAGGAGGCCGTGCCCGGACGCTCCATGGCTAATTGTGTTACCCAGAGAAAGCCCGGGCCGGCCTGTTCTCAGCCATTGAGGAGCGGAGGCGCGGGTTTAAAGCCCTTTCAGGAGAAGGTAGAATGGTCCCCTG
The DNA here is from genome assembly GCF_965226575.1 of Pagrus pagrus. Lineage (NCBI taxonomy): Eukaryota > Metazoa > Chordata > Actinopteri > Spariformes > Sparidae > Pagrus > Pagrus pagrus. Next base: position 13,608,779 of record NC_140198.1, read on the forward strand.
TTTCTGAATGGACCCTTCCAGAAACTGAGAATGGCTGAAAGACAAAACGGGAGGAGGAATGTGATTATTGGATTTCCCAGAGAATAAACTGTGTTGGCAAACATACAGTTTGCAAGAGTTCACTGGTGCTTTTCAGAAACTGATACAGTCTCGGCTGAGTCTGTGGTGGTGCAACATTCACACTAAATAACTGGCAGGAGAATGAAAGTGTTGAGCACTCCTCAGTGTGAACACTTCCTCTTAGCTTTTGATTACCTTGTATTGATCCCTGATAGGAATCTGTGTTTACTGCTGTGCCTCCATAGCTCAGGAACCAGACTAACCACATCCTCATCCTCTCTCTTTCATTGTCCTTTTCCTTTCTTTCTCTTTATGTTCATGATTTACAATGACTGTGAGAATACTGAAAAAAGAAAGATTTACATCCATCATATAAAACGCTATGTCTCCTGGACAGGTTAGTGGTGTTGCAGGATGGAGCACCAGTACTCTGCCCCTCTCCTTGCATCATCTCCTCCACCTTGACTCTGCTGACCTTGGATGCTGGGATATTTAACCACAGATATCCTTGAGTCTTGCTATTTTTATGTCTTTCCTAACCTTTTAAAAAATGTTCTACCCGGCCAATACCTCGGTTTATAATCGCCATCCATCTCTGTCGGCTGGCGAGTGCAACCCCCGAAAGACATAATCGGATTTGGGTGGCATTAAGCAGCAAATAGCTGCTGTCATTGGACAACCTGCTAGTAACCAGGTTTAGAGGGGAACACCACATTTGTCAAGTGTCAGGGCTGAGGCGCAAACACCAGATATGGACATGAACTGTACACTTGCTCTCTAGTCTCAGAGGAATTCACACAAGCTGTTAGGATGAGGAGGGAAGCTGTCTCATTTCATTTACTGTCAAGCTGGACGTGCGGGGTTAATGGGCTTCCTTAAGCTGAAATGAAGATTTTAAATGTAAAGGGGTCAGGAAGATAACCTCTCAGAGGATGTGAGTGTTGTTACAAGCTCATGAGCGTTCACTGACAATCACATTTGACTCAGTCTGGGTCAATATAGCACAAAATTCAACACTTGGATAACTTAACCCAGGACCTGTTACTAGAAAAACCAATCAAAACCAAGACAAGACTGTATAATTATTTTATTTAAGGGAAAGCAGCAAATTCTCACATTTGAGAAGCTGAGACCAAAGAAAGTTTTACATGTTTGCAATAAATGACTCAAACAGTGAACAGATTATTGAAATAGTTGCCAAAGAATTTTCTATTGAACTAAACTCAGTAGAGCACATACCTCAGCCAAGGCCCAACTGTCCCCTTTAATTCAATAAAGCCTAATCCAGTGAAAATAAACATTTTAATCCGCTAGATCCAGATTGATTTTTGGATCTGCATCAAATTGTTCTCACTTATAGACTCCAGCCACCTAAATACGCCTGTTTTTTCCAGATCCATGCATTATTCCCTGAGAAATTAACCAAAATGTTGAAAAAACCTCCTATCTCACAATGTTATGAGAGAAAATTCCTGGATCAGTCTCTTTATCCAGACTCACACTCAAAAGAATGGGGTCTTTTCTTGACCAAGATCCATCCTAATCCATGTTTTGCGGAAATCTGTTCAGTTGTTTTGTGTAAACCAACTGACAAACCAACCAACCAACCAACCAACAAACAGACAGATACAGATAAAAACATAACCTCTTTGGCAGAGGTTGATCAACCACTGGTTGCAGGCCTAATTTTAGACAAATTTTAGTGTAAATTGCACAAAATGATGCACATATGAAATGACAAGGCTGCAAAACATATTAAGATATGGTGACACACAACACATACACACAGAGGTAATTCATTTGTAAAGCCTGACCCAAACCCTTACCCTAACCCTAACCTTCACCTAACGTCAATTCATACCATATCCCTAAACTTAACCAGGACCTCAGAAATGATGTTTTGCCATGTTAGGACCGCTCTTTGGTCCCCATGGACTATTGGTCCTGACATGGTCAGTGTTTGTGCCAGAAACAGTCCCCAATAGGTAACAAAAACGAGTCCACACTTAACTGGTATGAATCGATTTAAAAGTGAAGCACCTTTTTGTTAAAGGACACTTCCACCGCCACACCCCTTTCTGCCCATTGGCATGAACTCAGACACACACCTTTATGCACACACTTCAGCTCCATGCCAAATTTCAGCCTATAGGGTGAAAGCTGTGGCTGCTAAAAGGTGTGGGAAATGTTTTCTGCGGTGACTGACTGAATGAATGACAGAGTGAGCTATAGAGCTGCTGGTGGCAGCTATAAACACTAAAACTGCAACAAAACTACCCATTGTCTTGGGTAAGGTTTACTGCCCATGGTTAACCCAGTATACTGTTAGTGTTGGCCCAAACTGGGTCACTCCTGACCCAGTGACATGTAGTTTGTGAGGGATTCGAGCAGGTGTTTTTCCTTACGTACAAATCGTCTGTTTCCTCCTGCCTGCCAACTGAGCCGTGTTGCTTGTGTTCCTTCTGCCGGCGATATTCATTTCAGATGTCTGTATTGTTTGTTCTGGAAATGAGAAATATCTATCAGACATGGGGCGATGTCTCATTCATCACGGGCTCCCACTGTCCGAGTGTCTCTCCACCGGAGACAGATAGATATGGCAGAGTATTGTCTGTGGCTGACACTGTTGTCACAAATGGTCATTGTGGATGTGAGTGCGTCTCATTCCCGGGACAGATAAAGCACAGCCCTCTCTCTTGCCTCTGTAATTGTATTCTGCCTCCATGCACTGGAGATGTAAGTATCAGATGATATGAGTAATGAAAGTGCTGAAATGAGATGCTTTTCTTTTTCAAGTGTCGCGCGCAAACTTGTTTGTAGCCGGTTGCGAGGTCGGATAGATTATTTGCGTGCAAGCGTGTGTGTGTCTAAGGAGGGGAAACAGTGATCGGTAATCATTTGGAAGGGAGAAATGAGGCGCCTCATCAATCACGCGTTGTTCGTTAAAGGTTACGTCGCCACATCTGAGGGAACGTATTCGGCCTTAGCGAGGGGAATAAAAAAGTAATTATCCTTTATCATCGGCCAAAGGAGACTTGACATAATTAGGTTTTTTTTTGTTTGAAGACAATTTGGGCTTCCTGTCCTCAGGGATTAAATATATCAGCCAATCATTTGACTGTCCCCCTCCGTCAGGCAGTACAGTCCAAACAGACCTGGGACAGAAAGTTGTCCATGGCTGCGTCTATAGATCTGCCATGGCGATCTGTGCAGCACCTCTTTTATCTCCTGGTTTGACTGAATGCTGCTGTCTGTCTGTCTGTCTGTCTGTGATGTGTCTTCATGACCTCACATACAACGTCTTCACGCCTATGATAATAAGATGTGGGGGTTGTGGGATGGCAAGGAAGAAGAATCTCCCCTCAGGCATCAATTAAGTATCACAATGAACACTAATAAATCTGTGTTATTATTGGCAAGGCCACATCACTCAGACCTCATTTTCACAATGGCTCATCTTAATAATTAGATATTATTTATCCATTTTGAAGATGTTGATATAATATGTCCTGATGTGTGCTGCTCTTAAACACTGAGCACAAAACCCTGAGAGTATTACATCCGAAAAACTTATTTTGCGGTAGAAATGTTGCTTTTTTATAAAGGAATCTGAGATTGCTTGAGCTAGCAGCTTCAACACTTACTCAATAATTAATTTTTCACATTTTTTAGAGGGCAGAGATCTTATTTTATACGGCTTCTATGGCTCCCTGAAAGATCTGAAAATATTACTGTGTATTAAACGCAGTCATTCAATGCTGTTTAAAAAAAATATCAGTTTTTATTATGCTCTTGTTGCACTGTTGAGTCATGATCCAGAAAATAGGTAGATGATATTCTGCTTTTACTTTATGATTGTTTCTTTGTTATTCCAGCTGATTTTTCTTTGCTCAATTTTGCACGAAACCAAGCTGTGGACACCACATTCATCACCTTTTAAAGGTCCAGTGTGTAGGATTTAGAGGTGAGATTGCAGATTGCAATAAGCTGAACAACCCTCGTCTCATCCTCCCCTCCCCTCACTAGAGCCAGCGTTTGGTTTGTCCTTTCTGGGCTACTGTAGAAACATGGCAGTGCAACACGGTGGACTGCTCCCTCTGTAGATATAAAAGGCTGAGACTCAAAGATCAACTTTCTTTAGCAATCGCTTTAAGAGTTTGCCTACATTACATAGTGCTGCTTAAATCATCCACCTTAATGCATGCACGCTGGCCTGCCTCGTCTTCCTGTTTTCTCTCTCCCAGCAACGTTATCTGCTTTCTTCATAAGCTGTACGTTTTATATAAAGTTATTCACCCAGTATTCCCTTGTCATAACAGCAGGTAAGCCACATGTGGAGGAAACTTGTTGTTAATATGTAGCCGGCGTGCATCGAACGACATCGCAGTAATCAGGAGTATGTATAAAACAACATCATTAGGCGGCCTGCATTAAATAGAAGAGGTTGCATCACTATCAGTGCGTTTACAGGAGGGATGAGATACCAGAGAGCATCTCTCTGTCTGTCTGCAGCGCATGTGTTATTGTCAGTAGACGGGAGGGGAAGAGCGAGGGCAGATTGTCCACTTGCTAATTGATTGCGGATGGTGTACTTCTGGAATAACCCTTTAATATCCCATTTTTGATTGTTTGCAATGAATGTGGACATCAAATTTATGATGGGATTCATAACGTTGTTTTACTGTCAGACAATTAAACTCACTAAGTGTTAGATCTGCTGTTGTTGCCACCCTGGTGACCTCACGTCAGTTCAAACTTTATTTTAGAGGCGCAGGTAAACTGGTTACAACTAACTGAAGTGCAAATAGCAGTCCTCAGACATCCTGGCCACAGAGTGGGCTGTAATGATTTTGAATTAGAGGGGCACAAGGACGAGGCAGCTCCTCTGCCCACCATCATGGAGCTTCTAATTACCTGCCATCTTCCTTTGTCTCGTGGACTTCATGCTGGGCTGTAAAGGCAGAGAGACAGGGAGGTGAGAGAGGAAGAATTATGGAAAAGGGGGCAGACTGAAGGAAAGGGGGTTGAGAGACTGTAAGAGAAAGAGAGAGTGAAAGCCAAGTGAAAATCCATATACATGATTTATACCAGTGCGACTGTGCGCGGTAGGCAGGAGTTATCTTTTATTTATGAGGGCATCAGCGGCAAAGCGCCCAGATGTTAAGCTGTGTGGGGATCTCATCTAGCCAGAGTCGCTCTCTGGCAATAAAGCTAGAAGGTAGGCTGCTTCGGAGCTGGGAAGGGCGGCGTCGGGAAATGTGCGGAAGAGAGGCAAAGCTTTGTCTTCTCTGACAGAAAGCTTCAGGCTTTATAGTTGTGGCTGTAAGCAGTAGCCTGAAAACTTCTGTTAGATCAGTTACAATTTGTTAAACTAGAGACCCGGGAAAGGAAAAAAAGACCTCAAGTGCTGATGGACTAATTTACAGGACCGGCTCATTTTCCACTCTTCCATTATTTATCTGCGGAACGCACACTTGTTGTTTTGTCCTCTGTCAACAGCTCATCAAAGAAGCGCTGAGGATTCATTATGGAAATGAAGCCCTCATTGTCAACCTCTGCAAATCAGATGCAAGATCTCCACGCCGAGCATCATCATCATCAATCTAACCTCACATTAACACGGCCGGGATATGAAAAACACGCCTCGCGTCCTAATAGCACTAATAAAGGCGGCTGCTAATGTTATGCTGCAGCCACCCGAGGGTGGAGGTTGCCGACGGGGCAGCGGCTCACTCTTCGCGTTAGTTTTCTCTTTTTTCATAACATGGCGGCGTTGGTGACAAATGCCTAACAGCCCCGGGGCCGAGTGCAGAGAGATTTGTGAACTGTAACAGGAACGGAAAGGTTGCGCTGTGACCGGGTCACCGCGAACCCTCCAGCAGGTCCAGCAGTGTGTTAGTTTAACTGTGGCTTCTTTACAGCTCCAACAGCCTCGGCTGGCAGGATGGTCACATTTCAAATATCATATCAGCAGAGAGTGTTTGTTTTTCTAAGGACGTACAAGTACTCGAAACCTTAATGCTGCTTTTAGGGCTTCTTTTAGTAATTAAAAACATGTGACATGTATACGGGGAGAGAATGGGTGGAATGATATTTCTGAAAGCAGTCTGGCTGCTAAGTGAATTGAGATCTCATGCATTGGCTATAATATAAAGAAATAATGGAAACTGTGTAAATGACCTTGAGGAGCGACTGTAATAAAAGCCATTATGACTGAAAATGTTTACTCTCAGCTTTGGAAAAACAAGTTTGCCATCTTTGCAGGGGAACTATGTGTGATGGTGGGCGTTCGTTTGCCCCTCCACCTCTGCTCCATTACCTGAATTGAAGCAGTTAGTTCCTGTAAATGGACAGTATTACCGTGACACTTCTTGGCTCCTGAAGCAGGTGCTTACATTATAAAACGCATTCAATTGCCAGTGCTGAGCCGCGGCTTCTTAATAGCTCGTTCCCTATTAGCAATTACTGGGAAAGACAAAAGGTTTTGCCGAAGTGTTCACTATTGAGCCAGTTTGTTATTTCAAAGTATCTTACAAGAGATCAAAACGGGGAGTGAGGGGATCCCAAAACATTTCTGGCTTTCCACTTGAGTGACCACGGGCATCCCAAGCGTTACATGTTTGATAACATAAATCCACATCAGCTTTGCTCCGCTGCTGATGAAAGGTATAATCTCAGTCACTGACAAATCAGGACTGTCTGCTGTCTGCTGGAGGAGCAATTCAGTGTGTGCATGTGTGACAGGGTGTGTGTGTGTGTGTGTGTGTGTGTGTGTGTGTGTGTGTGTGTGTGTGTGTGTTTGTGTGTGTGTCTAAAGCAGCGAGCTGAAGGCAGGCAGTCAGACAAAGAGCCACTCCCTGCTGGTTGTTGAAGGCTGTTGTTGTGTAGATGCTCCTCGTCATGTTGAAACACTGAGGAAGAGGCTGTGTCTCCGAAAATAAAATAATATTGCACAGCACAGGGGATGTCGAGTAATATATGACATTTTATTGTTTATCTTCTATCGTGGGAATTTTTTTAATATCAGGAACGGTGATACACAATTTCATAGTCTAAATTAACATGGATGAATGTCTCCCAGAACGAGTGATAATAAAGGTTGGACCTTCATTACATCCCACCCTGTTTGAAGAACATTAACTACAAAACTCGTGATTTTTAATAAAAAAAAACATAAAATGTGTTGTAATAAAGTCCTTGCACGGATGACCTATACATCTGTTTTCCTGGAGAGGACGGGCTGTCATGTCGGTCTGTTCAACATAAAGCTGGAGCAATGAGGTGGTTAGCTTAGCCTAGCATCCAGCCCCCTCTGTCCAAATGGTAACAAAAGCTGCCTATTAGCTTCTGCAATGCTCTCTAAATAACATGTTATATCTTGGTTGTTTAATCTAATGAAAAACGTGTAAAAACAACAATTTGTCGTTTACTGGGGGTTATTTGTAGGACCGTCTCTTACCTGGGAGCAATGATTTATAAATATTAAACTGAGTGATAACAGCTTCCAGTTTCGATGGTCAAATAAAATGTTATTAAATTATTCAACATTTCATTTTACCTAAATCGGCAGTTCAATATGTGCATGATAAATTCAAATGTATGTAATGCAAATATCACCTGACATTAATCTCTTTTCTGCACCCAGTGCCCACCTGCCCTCTGTCCCTCCACCTCCTCACCTCCAATAACAAATCATTGCAGCAGAGGACATTACATCTGATGAGAATGGAGGAAACGTTTCGATCAAGATGCCATGAGCTGAACCTGTAGCCAGGCTGCAGTTATTGTATCAGCAGCCTTCACATTAGCCAGTATGGCATCCACTCGCCATAGAACCTCCATTATCATAATGTCCCTGGGCTTAGCACCCTGTCCCAAAGGCCAATGGGGTCTCCATTTCACCGCTCTAATAATGGAAAGTGCCTCAGAGCCTCGCCAGACCTCCAGGCTTAGCCTGCTTAGGGTTTGGCCATTAGGAATATTGTGACTAAGTGTGATACATGTGCATACTGGATGTATTGTATTAGTGTGTGCTTTTGTGTACACAAAGGCTAGGACGGATGTAATATGGGAATAATTCATTGGCAGTTAATGGGATTTCAGTAGGCGCTCGTGTTGTTGACAGTTTACAGTAGCCGCCTACCTCAGTGTGAATTATTAAACGGCTGTGAATTCCTATTAGTGGTTATGACAATGGAGCAGGCCAGACAAAGAGCTGCATTCACAGACTGCACCCACACAAACAAAACAGACAACAGACGAACTGCTCCATGTTACTGAACTCTTTGTCATCGTCACACAAAAACCTGGCCACGCAAACGCACAAACTCCAACACCTTCTATTTGCTCTGTCCAAATGTGATTATTATTCACACAAGTTGAAAGTAGTGAAGTGAGACCTAACAAGATTTAAAGAAATGCGTCAACCCCACACAGCCTGGCTACCTACACACACGCACACACTGAAAACACATGCACCCACATAACCAACAGGACTGAAGAAACAGCACTTCCCAGGTCGCAGGGAGCCTTAATTTAATTTCCCAGTGTTTGGTTCGAGATGAGACAAGGTCATTTGCATTTCCTCCCTGAGTATTTTTTTAAGCTGCTACTCAGCCCACCAGTGGGGCAGAGACACACACAGGGCAGGGAAAAGCACAAGAAAGCAGAGGCTTAAATAAAAAAGCATTGTTTTGGTCTGCGAGTGTGTTTTGCGGCTGCTTGAGGATGTCTGTGTCTACGTGTGTGTCTGTCTCATTATGCAGATACACAAGGTTACAGTGGCTGCCTGCTGGGTGTCGGTGTTTTCTTGGTCGCAGTGTTTTACTATCTGTTCTCGGCTTTCCGCATGAACATGGGCATCGCGGACAGCGCTATTAAAAGCCAAGGTGTGCTCTCAACCGAGCTGTCTGTCAGCATGATTGGTTGGCTGCTTGTAATCGATGGAGCCTGGCCCACAGGCCAGCCACCTAAATCCATACAGACGGCTGGGAAAGATGAGATGGCAGTGGGAATGTAGGCTGCAAGAAAACTGTCACACACACACACCAAACCCCCACTCCTTGTTTAAATGGCTCCCCACTGTTTAAGACCCCATCGATCAGTTAGTGAGCGTGTGGCATTTTGACTTAAACCGTGCATGGATAATGGGCTTGGCAGGCACCATACAGATAGTGGGACAGCAGCCCAAGGAACAAGCAGAGGGGGGGCTCATTAATCGAGGGGCATACCATGACACTGCCAACAGGCTGCATCTGGATTAAGGGGCATCTGGAGCGTCCCCCCCCATCAACGACCCACCTCTCTTTGGAGCAATGGTCTGGCCTGGGCTGGAGGGGTCGACTGCCAAAGCAGATGGTACATTGGGTGGATACAGACTGGGCATGAGATGTGCATGGGCAGTGATGTGGGTGATGGAAGTGCGCAGACATGCTTTGGCTTGCACTGGGCACGCTGGTCATATTTACTTAGTGATGGAGTGTAATGTAGCATTCATGGTTGTGCATTTTGGGTGCATTTATAAGGCTGGACACGGGGGGGCTTTGAGAATTGGTAGCATGTAGAGACTTTCTGCATGAACCTGGGATCAGACTACACAATATCTGCCTGAAAATAGCCTGATCCAACAGATGAAACATTTGCACTGGCCATATCAATTTGTCCTTTAATCCTCTATGGTGTATCATGGACATGTGATCTGTCGTTAGGGCCCACAGACGTTAGTTGATTGTTGAGCCTCATTACCCTGTCGTCAATTAGTGACGCTTCGGGTCAATTGCTTTCACATGACGCAATCACCTAAAGAGTAACATTAAGGTGAGATATCAGGACTTGTCTTTAGAGATCACATCTTATTTCGAGACATTTTCCATTGTCTGATTTTTTTGATTTTGTTTACTTTTGAGGTGGAGTTTTTTTCGCTGTTCCCCTACCTGATGTTTTTTAGAGTCAATGACTCAAGAGATTCTTGGGAAATGACAGAAAATTCAATGTGACATGACCCTGTACCTGAGCTATGGATTGATCTGATTTGTTGGCGTTGTACTGCCAACATCACAATTGATGTTGCTCGAGGACAAACAATGCAACTGATCAATCACTTTTGTAATGTCATAGCTTTGCAACTCAAGGGTCAAAGTTCAAGGTGTTTTGATTGTCATTAAACATCCCATGGTTGCATAACAAAATGAACCATAGAACATACTGTACATACAGTTATTTGTAACTATAAATACATACACATGCACAATTCTGTAGCGCCTTTATGAAATTTGCGTGAGAGTGAATGTTCAGTAGCAACAAGATGGAGATCATTATATAGTTGGCATATTAACATTAAAAGTTTGACATCAGGTAAACACTGTCAATCAACTTTGACAGTGTGTGAGCACTAAGCATCAATTATGTAAACACCTAGTCCACCTCTCCTCGTCCAGCTGTAGTCCAGCGCTCTGTTGGCTTGGAACATGGACCGCCCCTCAAGTTCAACAGCTTGATCCGGGATGTTGTGGTGTAGACGGCTCTCTGTGGCAGGTCTCTGTACAAATGTGTTGCACAACAGTCTCTGATTGCCCATTGAAGGCCAGCCTGAGTCCCATTTGTCCATTTAATTTCCCTGTGACCAGACATTTGCCAGGAGCAGCCTTAAATCCAAGCTGAATGAGCAAGACTCTCATTCCCATTCCCTCCCCCTCCTCCCTGAGGTGGTCCACCGCTTAATCCAAAACCAACTCTCCCGTTTCCAGTACGGATCAATTTATTTCTGTCATAGGCAATATGTGTTTCAGCAAAGAAACCGAAAAACTAATAGTTTAAAAACTAAATTATAGTGAATTTTGAAGGAGCTACCACTGCATCTGCATGCACCACTGGGAAAGAGACTGGAAACATATGCACATGGGAGTAGTTATCCTTTCTTTTAACACTCGGTTAATGTTATGAAAGGGTCTATTTTAACCAAAACCATAAAAGTGTTTTTAAAAATTGTGACAAAGTCTAAAAATGTATTGAGTCGACAATGTTCCACATGGGACAAGAGCCCTGATTTCCTGGGTGAAAGTCTTATGCTCGACCCGTTCAACCACCACGACCTGTTCACTATCCGGACTTTGATCAGTTGCAGTGAAGGTCCTGGAGCAACATTATTTATGATGCTGCCGGATCCAACAACGACACCACAGCAATATCAGATAAGCCGTAAGGTATGACTGAGCTCAGTTGGTTTGGCTCACACAAAAGAATCTAGTCAGGCAATTATTGGCCGGTCATTCACAGTCACCGGCTCTACAGATGCTTTTATGGTGATATTTAGTTCACACATTCATCACGCTCTGCTGTCCACATCTCTGAGTGCGGGTCTGCATATTCAGTTTGTCTTTCCTGTCCAATCAATGATGCCGTTGACGGGGTCTCTCACCTCTGATGCATGGTCTGCGCTGTTCTGCTCCTGCAAAATTACACTGTTATTACGACCAAACACACACTCACTGGCTTCCAAACTCGGACATCAATAAACTAATCACACACCCAGTAGAAGACGATCGGCACGTCAATGCACCACAATCGCAAATGTCAACGCTAATGAATGTAAATGTATTCAGTGTAAACCTACGCACACCAGTTGAAGTGTCGGAGGGCAGGGAGGAGAAACACGCACTGTCCCTCGACAAGATCAGTGTGACGATCGTCCTCAAGTGCAGGAGGTGCTTCACGGTGATTTCCTGCAGCTAGGCGTGACCTCTGACCTCCATGTGGATGTGGCCAGAAAAAACAAAGAGAACTTTTCTTTTGGGATTAAGCGGCATTATATTGACTCACCAGTAGATTTGTGTTGTCTTTTCTAATTACACGGATTCTTTTCGGCGCATACACAGTCTCAGCACATCACCTCTCATTAGCCAAGATGGGCACCAAATTGAGCTGCTTAATTAGCCCAAAACAGAGGGAGAAGAAAATTGCTAATGACAGGGAACACAGTCCGCATTAAAACAGAGCATGCGCACCAACGTTTTGTGTGGGATTTTGTGCGCACGAGTATAAATCTGTGTGTTCATCTGACGCTTCTGAATACAAAGTGTTGATGAGCAGAATCTGGACTACATATGGTTGCATTCTTGTAAACAGCAGACAGCTTCTTTCTAATTAACCCGCAAAATGAGAGGAACAGGAGGCTGCCGTTTGCGTGGGCGTGCTGGACCGGGCGCTAGGAAAGAGAAGCCTCATCGCGGTCTCATTGCTGGGACCTGAACTGTGGAGGGAGACATCTGATAGGCTGACTGCTCTCCCCGCAGTGACGATCCTCTGGGCCGGTGCTGCATTGTATCAGCTCAGTGGGGGATTGTGGAGGAGAGACATTGATGGTCTCATAGCTGCTTTTTAGTGCATGCTAATGGCTAATTAGGCATTTCATGGCTAAAGCTGCATGGTTATACCCATTACATGCTACTCAGTACTCCCACTGTGCCATAGCATTATGCTGAGGACGTGGAGAAGGCCTGCCTCGCTTTTCTCACTGTAAATTCTTAGTATTTTGTGGATTTTTCATAACCTTCACACTAACTTTATTTGTAATTCATAGCTGTTAGGTTTAATGGCAGCGGCACCCCCATCTCACTGTCCACAGACGTCTATTTGACTGTTCAAAGTCCTTCTCCCTGACATGATAGAGGCCCTTTAGATGCTTCTGTCAGCTTAACTCCTCACCCAGGCTCTTGGTCATTAAAATGCTGTCTGTCAAACACCCTCCAAATTAGACACAGCACCATTACATTTAAATTGACACTGTGTGAGTGGTGTGTGTGTGTGTGTGAGTGTGTGTGTGTGAGTGTGTGTGTGTGTGTGTGTGTGTGTGTGTGTGTGTGTGTGTGTGTGTGTGTGTGTGTGTGTGTGTGTGTGTGTGTGTCCCTTGGTGTTTGTGTGTGTGTGCAAGAGAAGAAATTGGGGGGGTGGGTGCTGTTGCTTAGTGATAAAGCTGTTAATAGAGTAGCCACTGAAGATGTTAACCAGTTTTTGTGCAGCGTGATGAACGCCCCAGTTATCATGATAATTTGCCACGAGGGAACCCAACACAGTGTTCAAATGAGTGTGTGTGTGTGTGTGTGTGTGTGTGTGTGGGTAGAAGGTGACAGGGGCCTGTAATAATAGAAGTTCTGCATCTTTCTTGTTTTGTCGCGTCACCATCCTGAAGTGGCGGGGCTTTCCAGACACAATGAGATGCTTTTGGGATGAGGGAATGTTGTACACACAGAGAAGGGACTAAGTGCTGATTTAAGGCCTTAAATACAAGGACTAAGCCTTGTTATTTAAGCATGACCAGTCAGTTTTGCACCTGGCTGCGTCTTCTGCCTATTCATCGTCCCACAGACAGCGTGACAACCTGGTGGCTCCGCTCCTCCCTTAGGTTGAGCTTAGCTGCAGCTAAAGCAGAATCTTTAAAAGCTTTCAAATAAATAAATAAATAAATAAATCTTTAGATTGTTCTGTTTTTTTCCCCCACCTATTGTGCTGCAAGTGCCAAGAGGCTCAAGAGACTGTTGGAGTGGAGATAAAGCTGTGTATGATTGTGTTTACAAGATTGTCAAAATCCTAGAAACATGCATCTAAGAGATCGTTTTGAACATATTACTTATCGAGCACAGTTTGAGGTTATTCCAGAGAGTGTATACATGAGTCGCTTGCAGAAATCAAGTGGGGACACTTTGCTTTGTGCAGTGTGTGTACGCTCATACAAACACATACTGTACCAGCTTCTCGGGGAGATAACAGCTCCATTTACGCTGCCCTGCTTGCCTCACAATTCTCCTGTGATAGCAGTCGCTCACCAGCGTGCGAGCACCTCACGGCGTCAGATGAATGGTCAGCACTATCAGTGAACAGTGGACATCTGCACTCAAGCGCAAAAATACAAACCAAAGTAGCCCAATTGAGGCCGATTGAAACCAAACCCAGACTCGGCAGATAAATAGGACTCAGGTGTGACATGTTGAGTGTTGGAGGGCTGAATATGTATGATATTCTACAGCCAGACTGATGTGTTTGAACCCAGTGACCTTTTCACTAGGCCCCCACCCACCTGTTTCACCTCTCAGACACCCGCATCCCAGGGCGATGATGATGAGTTCCTGTCCTCCTCTTGACAAATTGCTCAGTGGGCCGGCCTGAACATGAGAAAGTGCGAACTGCAAAGATTGAATTCCTCCCCGCACCAGATATGCATTGGAGCTTGTGTTTCATAGTGGTGGAGGTAAATACTGGAGTGTTTTGTCCAGATTTTTATTCTTGCTGGCTACATATTGGCCCTTTAACTCTGTAATCCCCATGCATTGTCACAATTACACTCCACCCTCAGTGTGTTGAGATTGCTGTGACAAAATGATAATCAACGTGCGTGTGTGTGTTTGAAGAGAGGTGGTGTTCAAATTGAGCTTTGAAACCATGCAGGGCGAACCAGAGGGGTGTAGTCGATCATAAAAGTGTGGTGTTTGCAAAACTAGATGTAAACCTACTTGCGTGTGTGTGTGTTGACATGCAATTGTATAAATGATTCATGAGGCCATTAAGATCTCTGAAACACTTGAGAAGAATAAACAAGCTGTCAGCAAAAGTGCAGCTCAGGATACTGAATCTGGAAAAGGTGATTTCATAATCTTCATAATAACATAAATCATAACTATAAATGATAATAATAACCGTGATATCATTCATCATCAATCGTTTATTCTCATCTTTACTTCCGAATGAGCGTTTCCTAAGTTGCCACCAGTTTCTGGATACTTTCCCCCTCATGTCTTTCAGGCTGTCAGCTTCTCCATGATAGATGCTCCGAGGACAAAACAATAAGTATGTGTGATTAAACCCCCGAGTCACGCCCGAATGAGCCGAGGTCACCCTTTGACCCTCGCAACTGACACCCTGCGTGTGTGTGTGTGTGACAGAGAGGAAGACAGAGGGAGGACGAAGCATTAAATAAAAGAGAGCGAGGTGCGCTGTTGTTACTGAGACTCTGTTCCCAAGAAAGGCCAAATGTCACACACACACAGGCCAGTGTGTGTGTGTGTGTGTGTGTGTCGAGCTCAACCGCCACCTCTCTGACTGCTTTCATGAAGGCTGCTGTAACCAAGGAAATGCTTTCACTGCATTAGCGCTCCCCTCCCTCGTGTCTCGGTGGTCTTCTTGATTACCTCGCTGGCCGCGCTTGTTACCTAAGCCTTCATTTACAGATCTGAAAGCATGTGATCGATTGAAGGCGAGACGGAAGCCATTTATCACCATGGAGAGGCTGAAGGTAGATTTCTAATTGTCTCCTTGGATTAAAGAAAAGATGTGAGCGATTAAAGAGCGGGCTGAGAGTCAGCTTCGCAAGTCCAATGAGATGACACAGGGTGAGGTGGCGAACTCCTAGATTCCCTCATTACTTCACTAGCATGGGCAGCGCTTCAAGAGATTTGTTTGTATGTGTATTTGTATGTGTGTGTGCAACTGTGAGTCACACTCATGGTTGGCAGAGGGAGGAAGGGAGAAGCTCATTAAAAATGTAAGAGATGTAAGAGCAGAGAGTTTTAGAAGAGTGCCCAGAGTCTGGGAGAGACCAGCTGCTTTATCACACAGTGAGAGGAGAAACTCAGATCACCTGCATGATCCTGATAAATCATCTCAGTGCTCCAACTATGTAAACTACTTATTACACGCTGTGTATGAAGACGGAAGGTCAGTAGCATAGTGTAAAAAAACAAAAAGCTGGTAGTAAATATGGTATATAGCAACACAGATGGGTTTCCCGTTTACACACAACAAAAAAATACCATTAGATCAAAAAATCTAGGATACGCCTGACACTATTTTATTAACAGTTAAAATTAAAATCAAGGAGGAGCAGCCTGAAGGAGCTGATCAGCACTCTACAACAGCGATTTAAAGATACACCTGTTGCGATTAAGCACAGAGCGAATCTGAGGAAGCTACATAGGGTTAGAATAATAAAGTGTCAGTCGTTTTTGTTTTTTGTACAACGCATAACGAAAATGCTATATTTACGTTGTGTTTTCAAATGTTTTCACTGTTTGAGGTTGACGTTCATTTAATTACGTCAAATTGCTGCGTCGTGTTCTTCTGCAATGATTTATCGGCCCCCGACTGGAGAATTAGCACCTAGCAACTAGCGGTTGCGTCTCTTATTACCGTAATGGATGGAAAAGTGCATATCATATATGTGTTTCATACATGTACACAGGCGAAACATCACTCCTCCTGCACCTCTATCAGCTGTCATCAACTCCAAGACTGGTGTCAGACTGAACATACTTTGACATAGAGCCTGTCAAACGTGCACTATTCATTAAACAGCCACAAACACACATTAACAGAGTTAGCTGTGTACGCTTTAAATGGAGTTTCCTCCCCATCAGTCTCCACATCCACCCCCTTGCTAGATGCTAAAGCTAATTCTGCACTCAGAGCCAACAGGGAGGATTACCTCCCCGGTCTGAACATTTTCCACCCATTACTTTAGGGATTTGCTCAGTTTATGGCACAAACACAACTTCTTATGTCAATTTCCTCCAAAAGCTCTCGTTCAATTCGGTTTCTACCCCCTGCATGTGCACATCTCTCACGATAACAGCGCCTGGAAGTCTGTCAAATGCTAATTGGCTAAATGTGGTCATTTAGGGAATATATACGTATTGTAAGATTCCCACACTAGAAATACCTTGTTTCTGATTAAGTGAATGTATTGAACTGTATCTTAAAAAACTTTAAAACGGCAGCAGGAGAGGAGGGGAGGAAAAAAAGGGAAGACTAATGAAAAGATAAAGGAAGGAAAAGCAGAGCCAGAAGGAAGGCTCTTATCGAAAGGGTTCATCTGTGGCACACTGCGGTGGTGCTCCATCTCTTGTAATGAACATGATCCCGGAGATCTGCTGATCAAATGATCTCCGGCTGGTGGCACTCCAGTTAGAGAGATGGGCAGTGGAGGATGCAGCCGCTTCATCCCCTCCACAAAGGCTGCGCACGAAAAATCATTTGTAGGGAATTAAGACAAAAGCCTCCCTTTTGTTTCCGTTCCCTTGGGGTCCCGTGGATTTCTGCACTTCTGAACAATGGTTTCGAGATGCAACTGAGAAATGTGATAAAACTGACTGCAGCGGAAATCACACACACACACAAACACACGTGCACGCACATAGAGCATGGTCTGTTTACTCTGTTGGAAATCCACAACAAACAGTGACACATCTATTCCTAATAAGATGCATTCAACCAAGGATGAGATTATCTGGAGAGCACTCACACACACAAGCACGCGCGCACACACACACACACACACACACACACACACACACAAAGCTGTTAAGATCCCTGGGCACTTTTAGAGACTTCTGCTGGAAAGTGTCTGAGCGGGAACATCCAATCTTCTTTCAAACCCCGTCCTCAACGTCTGCCATGTGTGTGTGTGTCTACACTCGTTTAGATAGTTGTTAAGATACATTCTTCTCTTGGGCATATTGGGCTTCACATTGCACACACACCTGCACTAGACTATAGCCTGTCAATACTGTGATAGACCTATTCTTCATGTACAGTAGGAGTCTGTCTGGTCTGGATCCCCTGCTGTTTACCGTCTCTACCTCAGTGTCATTCCTTTACGTGTACCAGTAGGTTGTTGAGGTGAAGGCTGAAGGTAATGGTTTCCATTTTTCTTTAATGCCAGTGGGTCAGGGAGCGATGGCAGGGCAGAGCTTCATTACAGCAGCCCAGCAGGGCCCCATGTCTCCTGTAGGGATTCATTATGTTGCTGCCCCCCTCCCCCGACACACACACACACACACACACAAACACAACCTGGCTACACCCAACACTCATCATAAAGGTTCCTATATATTGTCAGATAATGATCCTCCAGCTTTGTAGCAAAGCAGGAGGCCACAACATTCATTCCTCCTGCTTTTCGGAGAAAACGCTGCCTCAGCTGCATTTTTGCACACTTTTGTTTCATGAAGAGAAGTTTCGTTTGCTCGTACTGTGAGCGAAATTTTACTTTTCCTCAAGAAAACGTGACTAAGCACATTGTGTTTTAGAGCGTTTTTGCAAAGTGCCAAGCCCGAAGATTTCACTCAGCACATCTGTGAACACCGCTGAGTCCAGAGCCAATATCGGATTGTGCATTTCACTGTAAAAACTGCCTCAATTCATTTCCACAGCAGGTGCACCACTGTACCTGCCGAAAATCTCACAGGCAAAGAGAGAAAAAGGGTTTTATTTTCCATCTCTGTGCTTAGATGTCTGATTTCTATATACAGAGAGCCCTTTTCAGTGCTGTAAAAGCCCCTTAATAATTTACAAAATTGTAGAAAAAAAACATATTTCCTAAAAACATCAGGCCCTTTTTCAGATCTTTTTATTTTATTTTGACAAATCAAATGTTTCTTTGTACCGTCTGCTCTCTCCTCCAGCAGAGAAACTCACACACACACCGATAGAGATCAAGATTCATAAACAAGGACATTCATTTATTATTTCCAGACATTCTGCGCGCAGGCTACACAAGCAACACAAAGAGGCACATATGACACACACACACACAAACTGATAAATGGGAGCTTGTATATAGTTACTGTGCTCAGGTGCAGGATCGTCCTTTGTCTACTGCAGCCTTGTGCACATCACATTCATACTGAGCCGCCTTCTCTCCTCCGCTGCTTCATAAACAACAAGGCGCTGCCAAGCGACACTTTTATAACTATCAGTGGATGCAAAATTAATTTAAGGAACACAGGTGAATTCCAGCAGCGGGGCTTTTCACATTTTCCCTCTTGAGTTACAGGGTCCTCTATATGCTGAATGAGCTGTGTAACCCCAGGACGCAGGGAACCCATTCAGAATGCATTCTGCAATTTGAAAAATGTGTGGCAGGCAATAGGAAAATAAGTACCCTGTTTTTAGTCCACCTCATGAATTTATGTATTTTACACTTTTCATTATACCTGTGGTGTTCTGCGGGAGGTTATGAGTCCTACGCTATACTATATCAAATAGCTGGTGTGGGTACTGTATTTATGTATACATGTATATTTATTCAATGAGATCCCCTACATCTTTTGTTTTAATGCATGTTTTAGCAGGGGAGTGGGCGGCCAGACTGGGGCACAGTCTTAAAGAAGACTTACAACTTGTAAATTGAGTAAAGAAATGTGTTAGGACTTACATTTAAAGCCCTGTATCTTGGCAGTGATACAGTATTATTAATAGCTGCATTGCTTATTCGGTGTGTTTGCCAAATAAAGACTTTTCTAATAATCTAATATTTCTATTACTAGAATATTGAATTGAATTTGTAACTCTCTCTGTAGTTGTTTTGCCAGCCTTTCTAGTAACTTTGTGATTCTGTGTTTACTTGTCGCCCTGAGCTGTTTTGCATTCCTTTGTGTTTGTTTTGCGTCTCTTTGTAGTCAATTCTTTTGTCTCTTTGTAGTCCTTTATGAGTCTCTTTGTTGTTGATTGGTGTCTCTGTCGTCATTTTGTATCTATTGTAATTGATTTGTGTCTCTTTGTAGTCCATTGGTGTCTCTTTGTCACTTTTATGTGTCTCTTTGAAGCGTATTTGTCTCTGTCGTCATTTTGTGTATATTGCAGTCTCTTTGTAGTCAACGTAATTATTCCTCCTAATAGAAATGGTCTCTTTGTAGTCATTTTGCGTCTCTTTGTGGTTGTTTTACATCTCTTTGTTGTGTCTCTTTGTTTGATTAACCCTCCAACAACAAATCCTAACAATCCTTTTGTACAGACTCGTAGGGTGGGTGGGGGAAGGATAACTTTGTGGCTACAAACAGTTCAACCAGTTCCCCATTTAGTAACTTTCATTTTCAGCTTTGCCTAATACGTACAAGATGTGAAATCACAAAGATGTGAACTGCGATGCCACAGCACAGCTGGATATACAACGCACCTCACAGCGTCACAGGGTTGTTCTGACTTTCATGGCTGACATTCCCTGTTGTACCTGAGGCAGCTACTGAACCCAGGAGACGTCTGGTTTAAGGGTTTAGCCTCAGGGCCGAAGACTGTCAACACAATCACTGGGTTAATGTCAGACACAGGGCTGCACACACACACACACACACACACACACACACACACACACACAGAGAGAGAGAGACAACACCCTTTGCAACCTTCCACATGCAGCACAGGGACCCACCTTCAGGTTTCACCAGATAAACCATTGTTTCCTCATTGACTGTTCCCTCACACGTCCTACACCACAATGAGTGCAACTTTTCACAGATGATTGATGTCTTCAATCTAATCGCCACTTTCTTTCATGTGTTATTATTATTTATATTCCCATTCATGCATGTGAGGTAGTTTTTCTCCCGCGCTAATCCAATCTGCGTGGAGGGATGGGTGGATTGAGCGACAGATTAACTTTGGTTCGGTGGTACACTGACACACGTGCATGGTGGGTCGCCTCATAAGAGATAAGGAAGTCAAGGACAAGCAATTTGTCGGAGGTGTAAATTAATTTGCAACATTAAAAAATAGATGGCGGTATGGAAATGGAAGTAATTAAGATGATAGATTGGATGCAGCCCGTGAGATTCATGTGTCATCGCTACCGTGCTACCAGGATAGAGATTCACAGTCATAAGCATGAGCTGAGAGAAACACACTTTAAGTGGTCTTTGTTTGAGAGCATGCTACGCCGTGCATCGTATTGTATATATTTCATTCTTTCTTTAATTCGCCTTCTGTTGTTAATCCTCACTTAACAATGTGCAGTTACATTATATTTGCAGCAATATCTCTTTGTCCCTGTCTGTTACTGAGGACATAATATTAGAGGAGCAAATGAGAAAATGAACCAACCCTTAAAGGTGCAATATGTATGAGTTTTGGTCAAAAACATCCAAGACTTAATTTAAATTATCAAATAATGTGGAGGAATAGCAGTTTTGACTTTAGGACGTTTATGTTATTTTGTTGCAATGTTTGTTGCATGCTAACCAGCTAGCCTCGGCCTGTCTGGGTTCAAAGCTAGCGGTGTAAACACAAACACCTCCCGGGTGCTCTGAGCTCCCAGCTTGTACCGCTAGCTGCACAGCTACCTGAGCTAACTAGCTAAAGGCAGCTACAGTCGGCAGCAGTTAATGAATTCAAAAAGGTGACCAACTCTTACACACTCCCCCTTTAAAAAGGAAAAGTACATCTTGGGTAATATACTTATACACTTTTTCTACTCTCACACCTGCAAGCTAACTTAATATAAGATGGAGCCAGAAGCTCCAGCATCAAGACTGAAAACAAGTAACAAAAAGCGCCTACGAGCACTTCTAAGGCTCATAAGTTAAAGCATTATATGTCGTTAAAATGTAAAAGCACATTGTTTTAACATTTTTGTTTTTTTGTTATTTAGTGAGCTTAAAAGATGTTGGGAGGCGAAATTCTTTATAGTTTATAGTTTAAGTTTATATTTGTGTCCATTTGTAGGTTATTGTCTATTCTGTTTTTCTATTTTTCATCTCTATTTATATTTATATTCTTATTACATCTTTCAATTACTTTTAGTATTGTTTGTTGTTTTGTACCGACAGACCACGGCAAATTCCTCATATGTGAAAACGATTCTGATTTTGACCACAGCCATGCTGGTGTTCCCCCTACCTCCGGTCCTTTTACAAAGCGAACCATCAAGCTTCATATTTAAGGGACAGACACCAATCTTCTCATCAAACTCCCGGCAAGACACTGAATAAGCCTATTCTCTAAAATTTAGAATAATTATTTTAAATTCCTCTTTAATCTCCTTACAACACCATCTTTATATCTTTATCAGAGATATGTTCTCACACTGTAGCTGCTTGTTGTCTTAGCTTTAATACTCTGTATCTGTTTGGCTCTTATCTGTATCGTTGTCTCTGTTGCTGCAGTGCCACACATGCAATCATTAAAGCTTCACTTCATCATCTGATACAATCTCCGAGATGCATAAAAAGCTTGTACAAGTCAAAATCATTAAGAGTCTATGCGACTAAACAAAACATTTACATGCTCTAATGCACTCTGGACTGGGGGCTTTAACCACCTATGCCGTCCTCTGTAAGAGCTTAGAGCAGCCTGAATGACTCAGTGATAAACAGAGCTATTACTGAGCTCTGATTGACCAGTCCACAGGCAGGCCTGCAAACTCCAAAGATAGCAGAAGCTATTTTATTGCCTTGCTAATCTCTCCCAACTCCCTGTATTTTATTTCCTCATCGGCTTTCTCTCTCCTCTTTTGCTCTCTCTCCCCTTTATCTCTTTTTGTGCAGTGCTCAAGGTCAACAGGTTTTTGCCTTATTGACAGCAGTGGACCATTTCCACTGAAAGTGGTTTGACGTTCTCTTTAACAAGTCGCTTTCACATAGACTCCGACAAGTAATTCCCCCTGTGGTTTGAAACCAGCTTTATAGACAGGCCGAGCACGTCCTCTTGGTTTGTCTCACTTCTTTGTGGTAACTTAAAAGTGAGGACCAAAAGAGCACTAGAATATATAACTCGAGTAAAAGTTTGTAAGATGCGGCACACATTTTACTAACATCATCAACATAGTGTGAAGAAATGAGTGTTGATGTAATGTCAAAGACGTCTATGTACTGCGTTGCAGATAGGAGATGTATGCAGCCACTTTGCTACTTAGTCTGATAAGAAAACAAATAAATTAACAAAATGTCAATTATTTCACACCTACTTTGTTAACTAAACAGAAGAAAACAACCGTACACCATCTGCATTCAAGTTTCTCTCTTTTACTGAACTAAGAAAAGCTTAATTGCCCTGTTACCTCATCATAAAACAACCTTGATTCATTATCAACATAAATGAAATAAGTACACAAAAAACAATTTTGTAACAGTAACACGAGTAAATGTAATCCATTACTTGAACTCCTACTTAAAAGCAAGCTGGACCTAACAAATTGATTTTCCTCTCTCTTGTGTTATTAATCATTTTAGTAAAAGGTAGCCGACTACTGATAATTGAATCCCCCATTTACGCACCTGGAACTCTGCCACTTTCACTTTTACCTGCTTTGATGTTTTTCCTTTTTGTTCTATCACTTGTTCTCAGTAAAATTGAGGTCCAGCTGGAAATGTGCTCTACAATTGGACCAGCACCTTTTCATTTCCTCGCTCTCACTGAGTCTCTGCCATGCTTCTTTGCACCCTTTTAAAGAAAATAAAATCACATTAGCAATTACAGCTCTAACAAAGTGCTTCCCTGAATCTTTGAAGACTTCTCTCTCCTTCTCTGCATTCTCCCTTTTTCCTCTTTCCCTTAATCCTTTTTCAGAAACTTTTGTTAGAGAGTTGTGTTTTAGTTGCTGCAGTGTACGTGATCACCTTAACCCAAACGTTTCGAGAAATGTAGGTAGTCGGAGGAGCGTCATTAGCATAATTTCCCAGAGGCGCACTGAGCTTAATTATCAACATGGCTGTGTGCAGACTGGAGCACAGCTCATCACATTAGGATGGAGTCCCTGCTGTTTTTGCTCACGCTTCGCCAGGTCCCAGCTGACTACCTGAAGATTCATTGCTGGCACAGTTCAACTCCCAACAACTCTGAAACTTTCATCTTCCACGCTACGATTCTTCACCTCAGAGCACATAGAGGGGTCCAAATAATGGAGCAAACTCAATGCACATTTAGATACGTAAGACACTGGTGGACCATCTGTTGTAGTCTGCGTGCTGTATGTTTTTCAAACTCATTCGTTGTGTGTGGCTACTCAGGTATGCTCACACACTCTGCAAGCTTATTCCTTTATCTTCATCGATGCCTAATGCGCTGTCGCAGCCGTGTTTGGACGTCCCTCTGCGTCCACGCTGGCGCACTGGAGGTTCAGGAAAAAGTGTGTGAGAAACAGAAATTATCCGCCTCCATCTCCACTCGCCTGTAGATAGAGGAGGAAATGGAAATACTCCTTGTATGCGGCCAGTGAAAAGGCAATTTCCTTGAGACACACCACTGTTACGCACTGCCCATTGTTATGCTTTCATTATTAGACACACATGCACACACACGCAGTCAGGTTTCCAGCAATCTTTCAAATGTATTTGTTAAACTGCCCTTGAGCCAGGCAGTCAATCCCAATTGCTGTAGAAGTCACTCTTTATAAAGACAGTCACGTATATGCGTATGCACAATTGTGTTTTGCCTGTGTTATACAATAAACATAAGTGTATGTGGGTCACACACACTCTGTGTTTACCGCCCCAGGCTGCTGCAGTCAATCAGCACCTCATTTCCATCAGCTTGCCTGATGACATCTGGGTTAATAATATCTACATGAGACTAGACAGAGATCAGCTCACCTGTTCCTTTCATGGAGAATACTGTGGACTTTATTTTATTGTGGACAAAGATTTTTTTTTAAATTAAAAATTGAGGTGAAGCCCTGAGCTCTGTCTGCCCCGACCATGATCTGTCCGTCGAGTGCAACAGCTTAATCAAGGATGTTATGGTGGCGACAGGTCTCTGTAAAGATGTGTAGCACAACACTGATTTCCTGTTGATGGCCAGCCTGAGTCCTATTTGTCCATTTCATTTTCCTGCAACCAGGAATTACCCAGGAGCAGCCTTGAGTCCAAGTTGGATTAGCATGGCTCCCATCCTGAATCTCTGCCCTCTCCTCCCTGGTACAGTCTGGCTGGTCAGGTCAGATGGTCACGTCCACTGCTCTCAATCCAAAATGTATTTCTGTCACAGGTACACGTTTCAATAAAGCCCCCCCAAAAATAAGAACAAAACATTTGTGAAATTTGAAGGACCTACCAGCCGCTACATCTGCATGCGCTGCTGTTGCCATACCAAGGGGAGACAGGTTGATAACGAATGTCGCTGAATATGACACCGCAGAAGAACAGTCGTTCTGATGTATAGCTTTGGGCCTGCATCTGTAATTAAGCCACATTCTGCAGCTTTTTCCAGCATATGTTTCCCGTCCCTGTGTTTCATCAATGACAAACAAGGCCGGCAACACAAACAAATGAGCGCTGTGTCGGCAAATCAAGATTTATTAGCCGCATTTTGTTGTTGTTTTGCTTTTTCCCACAACTTTACCTGGAAGACAGCGGGCATTACCCTTGGCAGAGAAGAAAAAATGTTTTTTCTCACCGGCTTGTGTGTTGATGTCCTTGCCACGCAAGGTAATGTGACATCAAACAAGTTTGTGGTAATGTAAGGCCACAGTCTAATGTCTGTGCTCTTTCATGTGTCTTTGAAGTGAATAGTAGCTGCAGATAATGTCCCCGTTTGGGCAGCAGCCAGATAAGAAGTTTCTCACAGGAATGAGAGTAGGCAGTGGGTGCTGGCGACACAGAGGATAACACCAAAAACCCCGCTGCGGTGCTGTGTGTCTTCTTTTAATGTCTTCGTATTTACACATGCGACTGCTCTCATCCCGGTGGAGCTGGTGGTCTCCACCTGACTGCCTGCCTGGCTTGTAGGTCAGAGGAGATAAGCGGGGCATTACTCTATTCTAATATATTCAAGTTCCCTCTTGCTGGCTGTAGGGCCTGAATATATATTGTACAACCTGTCCTGTGTTATTCTCTTCATTGTCAGTGCCCCTCTCTTGCTGACTTCTCATTTGAAAGTGTCTGTCCTCTATAGGTGAACACAAAGACTGCATATTCAACCGTCAATTGTCTGTAAAGGTTTAACAGAAACACACTGTCGAGACAGCGAATCAATCTGCGTCAGTACAAGGCTACTGTACACCAGGTTTTTGCTGCGTGGTCTCGACATGCATCTTTCTGTGTGGGCGAGGGTGACAATAATCAGCACACTTAATATACTTTATGTAACTGTTTGCCAGAGGGAGAAAACAGACAAATGGCACCACGGCAAAGCAAGAATTAAAGAGCACTGCATCTACAGTCGGGGAGCCTCCCATTTTCTATTGAGTTTAATTCAACCCATCCCATTGCTAATAGTGTTATGACAGTCAGCACAGGGTGGAAATAGAGTTTGATCCAAAGCAGAGGTCTTGGCGTCGTAATGAAAGGGGCCGCGAAGCTCACAGAATTGATTTTTTATTATTAATATCTTGGGAAGAATAAAATTGAAGAATTCTAAAATATATACAAGGTGTATGACTGTCTGGGACCACAGTATATTGGATTTCTGACATTTCTGACAAGAGTAGAGCCTTATCAGATTTCTACAACTAAACTCTGAAATATGAAACGAGTGATCCTATGTTTTGTGTGTTTCTAGGTCTAAGCCAGTGATTTCAGTGTAAGAGCTCTGCGATGAAATTGATTCAGTGTCACGCTTGGATGCCAGGTTATCACACACCTTCCTGCCCCACAGACCCATTCAATCTCTTTCTATCACCGTCACTGCTGTGAACCCGTCTCGCCGTCTCTGGGAGCAGCTTTCCATTTCTCGCTACACCGCTGAGAAAGAGATTCAAGGTTAATTCAGTTCATTTAGTTGTTAAAAGCTGCACCGAGTCTTTGTGTGGTAGCACAATGCGGTTTTATTTAAATTTGCATCTCTTCTCTACTACCCTTGCCACAGATGCACACAGACAAAAAAAAACCTGCGCACAAAAAGAGAGAAGCAAGCGCATGAAGGTGTTTGCTATTCATTAACGTACACAAAGGCCTCCACAGCCTTGCAGCTATCTGTGAAAAACAAGACGAAGTTGATGAACAATGAAATCTAGTGCTCTTGGACGCTTCTGGCTGTTTGGCATTTCCAAATCAATAATTGTACTCCCTCAGTGTGAAGTCTGTGTGCACTTGAAAGCTGCTGAAGTGTGCATTCAAACAAGATGCCATTAGTGAGAAACAGAGCGAGTAATCCAAGGACGTTTCTAAAGATTAACGGACTGTAAGTATGTTAAATGACAATGTTGTGAATGAAAAAAGTAATTTAGGAAACTCAGAATACTCTGAGTGGCCGAAGTTTGTTCAGCCGTCTTTCCTGTGAATTAGTACACGTGTTGAAAGATCGTGACCCCCTTCTTCGGCACTGTGGGTAAAGTTTGCAATGAAACTGGGACACATTAGTGCCCTGCTAACGCAGAGGTCTCTCCATTATTCACTGTCTCATCATATCTGAGCTATTATGATAGCCTTGTGTACTCAGCAGCGCTCGTCTGATCGGGGCTGACAGACTCTCTAGTTTTATTCCTCTCCGTGGAAAAAGGTCTGGCCAAGTTAGACTTGAGTTCTTACAAATGCAGACCATTAATTAGGGTTTGCAGGTGAGTAAACTGTCCGCTGCTTCACTCTATTAGGAGGTAAGTGATGGAAACAATCGTGGGTTTTTACTGCCTGGTGGCTATTGTGTGGACAGCTCTCTAAAGGGAGTCTGTGGGACTGTATGATAATTATCGGGGTGTGGTTAAATCTCCAACGTTTCAATGACAGAATAATCCAGCTACTCTCTATTGTTGCACAAAGAGCGGCTTGGAAAAAGAACGGGTGAACCTCGTTTAGATTAGATCAGATGATGCTAGAGGCTGAGATCAGATATCTGATATCCCTTGAATCAATTACATGATGTCTGAGTCAAAACAAAAGCCATCCTTGTGGTGTAATGGTTTGCTTATAATACGTTTTTTTTCCTGATAAATCTCACCAGCAAGAAGGAATCTGTGATGAGAAAAAAGTTAAAAGTTCTTCCCCTGTTCTGCCAAAACAATCTGATGACACTACCTTCAGCTAAATTGCCCTCTGCCCCTAACAAGAGAGAAATTTAAGTCTATCCAGGTTTAGCAGTGTCTTACCACCCCCCCAACATTGAAACACTCCTGTTTGAAACTCAATCTCAGATTTCTTTCATTTGTTTTAATCTTATTCATAACAACAAACCAAGGTATTGCTGTGGTTACTCAGCCTTCATGTGATCTCTGAAATCATCACCTGCTGACTAACTCTTGCACCCCATCATTATCTTAGCCGATGATGTCAACAACACAGAGGCATTTAGTCTGACATGTTAAGTGGGAGTCCACATGAACACTGCTCTCCTGGCTGCAGTAATGAACACTTTCAGGCTTTGGCCTCCCAGCGTGACTTTTATCACACTGTCCATTCTTCATAGGATTAGACTACTGGGCCATGTTGAAATTAAGCTTGCCCACCCCGCTGTGGAAACCACAATTCTTAAATGAGGTTTGTCACAAAACAGACACATAGACCACATGTTCTGTGTTATGTATCCTGCGCAGTAATGCAATATATATCAGGCATAAGGTCATTCACAGAGTACTCCACGTGTACATCATTGAACTCTTATAACACTGAGAAACTCACAAATGACGGGAAAGAAAGATCAACATTAAAGCGTCAGAACGAGAGATGTTGTCTTGTTGTCAGAAACTAGTGCCTACCTTTCCCACAATGCAAAGTGACTGTGAATAGTTTGGTTGGAGATTTCTCTGTGTTATGCCAGTACTAGCTGAAGTAGTCTTTTGCTGCTAGCCTCAAGCAGAAATGAGGACTGGGCTACAGAGGTCCGCTAAGCTCCTTTCTTTACATCCCTGTTTCTTATTTTTCTATTTTCTAACTTGAAGTTGTCAGCCCCAACCACCTCTGTGGATACTGACATTGAGGACAGTGGTGACATGGTACTTGATGATAGTTCAAGTTTGATTCAATACCTTGAAAAATATTGATATTTGGTACAGTACAATAAGTTCATTGACCTCTGGAGGAGGTGGGGCTATGAGGGCAACACAGCGGTAACGTGTCAACTCTCAGAGAGGAGAGCGAGAAAATGCAGCTCGTACTGGTGTATTGATTCTGTGACAAATAAGTATTGAATCCGTTTCAAATATCAAGAATCAATATGTGTAGAAAGTTTGATATTTCGATATTTTTGACAACACTACTTGAGGACATTTATCCGACTTGAGCCACAAAAGGCTTTTATAAACCATTTCTCACATATCCAGTTGTACATCCAAGACCTGCAAACAGACTTTGATGTGTAAAATCAGTGGAGTTCCCCATTAAGGTGTGTAAATGCACTTTACTTTTGGTTTTGTTTCATCCCTCTCAGATTAGAAGGATAAAATCGATGCATTTCGAGTAAGCCTCTGATATGAGGCTGATTTTACAGTTTTTCAACGGTTCTCCCCTCATTAAAGGCTTGCCAAGATCCAGTCAGCTTATCTGATCCAGACACCCGGCCTGCATACCGTCCTGGTCTGATTGATAAAATCCAGCCCTCGCCCTGCTTACCTGACACTCGTTAGAGACTGTTGCCTGGATTTCTTTCCTGTATTGATTATTTGGGGGTTATGCTGTGTTGTTCATAATTTAGCTGCCCTAGTTTTGTGTCCAAGTTTAAATGCAGTCATTTAAAGTCGGAGGGAAGTGGCCTTGGTTTGTAAGTGCACGCCTGCGTCTTTGTGTCTATCACAAAAGCCAGCGATAGTTTGATAAAGAAGGTCATTAAAGTGTCATTAGGCAGTGAGCTTTGAGGTGCTTGCAGATAAAACATGGAGCCACTCTGAGAGCTGGGAGGGCTAGGTAAAGAGTTGGGACCCACAAGGCTGAGAGGCAGACGCTCAGTGAACTCCATGGAGAGATACTACGGCAGGCTAGACAAACCATGCTCAAGAGATACCTCTCCTTCACCCATTCAGACCATCATTCAGCTTCTCTCTTCCTAACAGTCACTCCTGAAGTCCCTAGTGAGCAACTAAAACATCAGTGCAAGCTTCCTACCTCCTCATCCCTGTTTACAACCCTTCACTGCCCACACAAACCATCGATTTGATACTCGTACAGCTGCTGCATTGTAGCTCTCGCATGAAGCACTGTTTCCCCCTGACCATGAAGCCGCTGCCCTTGAAAGTATGAAAACAGACATCCCCTGAAATCAATACAGCGCAATAAAAGATATGTTTGTTGTATTTTCTAGAGGGCTAGTCACTATCACAAGTTCAGGCTTTTCCAGTAACCCCAGCTCTCCAAAGCTAAAACAACTATGACACCTGGCATTGTAATGGAAATCCAGCCGGCACTCAGAATGACTAAGAGCAGCAATGATAGCCTGTAGCGCAGTCGATAACTGCTTGGCAGCACAGGCTGGGAGACTTGACTCAATTTGTAAAAGCAAGCCACTCTCGGGCTGCATGGGCGCTGAGGACAGCGTCTGAGAAAGCTGATCGCAGCAGAAGAGCAAGGGAGGGGGGCTTTTTTTTAATGACGCCCAGGAGTTTTAAAATGAGCAATGCAAATGGGTTTAAGGAGCCAGGGATCATTTTTGCAGTACAAGGTTTTGTCAGTTACACATAAACAGAGCTTTTGTTGCTCTATACATTAAAAGCTCTGTTCTGCCACCGTTTGGCTGATAAAACGATCAAGGTCATGATTTATTTTTATATATATAACACAAAGCAACACATCATGAGTCTTGGTGCAAATGGAGATACTTCAGCACTGATGAAGTATTTAATTTACTCACTTAACTCTCAGACTGTTCTCTGCCAGACCTCTACTGCCCCCATGTGGCCTTCAGTTGCCACACCAGTACAGCATATAGATCCAGCCCTTAGGATGTTGAAGAGTGTACTTTACTCTAAATAATACAGTAAGATTTTATCCATGTAGAATAAACAACATCTTGTTAATCTTGTGCGTAATCTTTCCTCCAACAACAAAAACAACACCAACAGTGTGATATCATGTCATGCATGAATGGGCTGTTCGCTGTCTAACCACCTCTGTCCTCTCTTCTCTGCAGTGTTCATCATGGCTGCTGGACTGCTGGTCTACCCCTTCGGCCTCAACTCTTCACTGGTCAGGTCCTTCTGCGGGGACTCTGACATCTACTACGCTGGCGAGTGCCAGATCGGCTGGGGCTACATGCTCGCTATCGTTGGAGTCATGCTCACTGTCTTCTTGCCCTTTTTTGCCAAATATGCACCAAAGGAGCAGCTGTCCCCCACCCCTTTACCCACGCTGTTATAGTGTTGTGAAAGGTTTTTTTTCCCCTCCTGACCACTCTCTCTAACCTGGGCTCGACGTCATGGAGAGACACCTGCATCCCGTTTTCAAAGGCGATGCTGTTTGGGAAGCCCCACTCAGTGACAACTGAAGCTGACACTCAACAACAAACACTGTCTTCCTGCATCTGTTATGTAATTAATTCAAAGTTCAGTTAATTTAAATGGAATGTTTTATGTTTTAAATATTACTCTGTGGTTATAATTTTACCCTCAAATCTAACAGTTTTCTGCAGTTCGACTTAAATGTTTTCGTCTTGTTAGCTGGAGATGATGCAGTCAGAAAATGCATTAAAAATGATTAAAGAAAATTAAAACAAACGTAACAAGTACTTGCTAAAACTTTAAGTGTTTTTTTCCTTCTGTTCCTTTGTGGGTAACAAGTCAACATGTATTACATTCCAAAACAGACTGGTAATTGGCTGCATAAAGAGAGTGGAAGCATGAGGTCATGTGGCAGTATGACTCGTCCAATCAAGAGGTTTTGAAGAACATTCAGCTCAACGAAAGAGCTGCTGAAAACAGTCGAGGATATCGATGGATCTAGACCCGTGCGTCTCAACTCAGAAGGAGTTGTATCTCGTGACAATGTTTTGTGCTGAAGCGTTTGGACTGTACATATGGTCTGGACTCACCCGGAGCTGATGTTTGAGGTTTCAAAATAAAAACAACGAAAAGAGAACTCTGACACTTTTTGCTCTTCAGACTTTTTCTGCCCGACCAGCCAGTGAATCAATGGGAGACGAGCAGACGTTTTAGCTTTCAATGACAGTGCATTTAGTAACTGTCACAAAGAAAAGAACAGTAGACACAGCATCAGACCTGCCGAGAGGACAAATGAAAATCTCTTCTCATAACAAGGAAGTGAATCTTAATGATAAGTAGTGGTTGTCGAAGATTTTATGTTGGGATACAGCATCCTTTTGTTAACCTTTTCCCCAGAATTGTTTGTGTAATGTAACTCGCTTGTTAAACATAAGCAGTTGTTTTCTGTCTACAACACACAATACTAAACACTCTAATTCAGGAAAAAAAAATAATTGCAAAAGGCAGGGAGACGTAGGAATTTTGTCAAAAATGCATGAAAAGATGGGCTTTGTTAATGGTAGAACAATTGATCTAGATTTTAAATGTGATCTGACCAACTTGTGCCTTTTAACATAACCAAGACAAGTGTTTAATACAATTATCAGGTTATCATCTTTTTCTGCTGAAAAACTGTGGATCCTGTTGTGTGACGTGTTTTTCCTTCTCTTATATTTTTTTCCTCTCAGAGGTAAAGAGTCTCTCCTGTACTCGATGCAGTATGATCTCATTAACTTGAGAAAATGTTCTGGAGGATAAGAAAGACGTCGTCTTCTAATCCGTGGTGGTAATGGCAGAGAGAGGGAAAAAGAGAAAAAGCAGTGTACTTGTGTTCAATTACGCCCTGAGACATTTTTGCCAATTATCTAGAAGAGGTAGCTTGAATTGCGACATTAAAAGGTTGTGACATGCAGCTAACAGATTAATTCCTGGCATCCTTGTCTTATGTGATTTAGAAATTGAGTGGCAGAGGAGGGAGCTGTACAAATTGAACTTTGCCTTTGGTTATCTGTGCTGAGCTGACACATTATTCACATTATGTGTAAGACGTGGCTTAAAATAATTAGCTCCTCCAATAAGCTAATGTGTTGCTGTGTTTTCCGTCAACCCACTTCTCCTTTTAAACGCTGGCACCATTCCTGTCATGTTCCAAGGACAAAATGTCTTCTTCTCCACTTAACTGTCCCTGTACACTGCCAATTTCATCAAGCTAGACTCCCTTTTCTAGTGGGTGTTTATGTGCGTATAAGTGTTAAATAATGAGTTTGCTAATGGGTTAATCTTTAAATATTCCCCAAATTTGGGTTCCCAAATGACATGTCCTGACATTAAGAAAATTACTGTGATTATGTTGCCATATTTGAAAGAAAGTCAGGAGAGAAATGTTGGTATTGTATTGGACCTCATACTGTGCTTGACTGTGGGAATGACTAGCGTGACTGCACTGGACTTATTCCCCAATTTGTTGAACCATTGTGTGTAAAGTCTCAGCACTGGTGAAACTGTTTTTGGTAGAGTAGAATTATTGTTTTTTTCCATTGTGATGTTCGACTGTAAATAAACTAACTGTACTTGATATCACGTTATTCTTAACTGCCCCGTTTTTCAAAGATATATTTTGAGATATTACCTCATCGTGTTTGCTTTACCTGAATTAACCTCTAAACAATGTTTGCTGTTCTGTGAATTTTCTTTGTAATAAAAAATATTTCAGAACTTACGAAAAGAGAGGCCTCACTTTCCGTTAAATGAAACTGCTTTTTATAGATTTCTTTCACAGATTAACACAAGAACATCTATGCCAGAACATGGAAGTGAATTCAGCTGTTAAAGTTCAATCTTGTGCATTTTGTTTCAATACAAAAAACTAATGGCAACAGTGCCTGTTAAGTCAAAAACTTTAACAATGTCTTAAATATGCTAAAACTACAGAGGCTTTAAGCCATAACACAAATCATCTATTACTATACAGCACTAAGCTTGGCTCTCATATACCCTCATCAAACGCTGGTATACCGTCTTGGCATTAGTCTTGTGCTGCTGAAGATACCTGCTCACACTCAGACTTCACTCAGTGATTTGACCAGCACCCTCATCTCTGCATCGCAGGCTTTCACAGCCTCCTGAGCGTTCCTCAGCTCTGAGGGGAGGCCAGGTCTGACGGACACACACACCAGGACGTCTGTACTGCGGTCATAGTTCCCAACACATCGATGAACTTGACCACGGATGAGTCGGGGCAGTTGCTGCTCCTGTTGGACAAGAGGCAAAAGTCAAATCAAGTCAGATGTCAGTTTTTATGTTTTGACAATACTTTAATATATTGCCAAATTTTGTCAGTTTGTCAGTCTTCATTTATGGCTAAAAACGTGTTTTGTGTTGGGTCATAGTGACCTTGGCCTCTTACCAACCAGATCTAACCAGTTTATCATTGAGTCCAAATGGATGTTTTTGCCAGATGTAATGATATTTTTTCTCAGGAGATACTGTGTTCAAGAAAATGGGATTGGCAGATGGACAACCCAAAAACATTACAGCCATGTTGCCAAAAGTATTCAGTAATTCCTCCAGATTTTCGTAGTTTGATTAGATGTGAAAGCCTCTAAATTCTAACTAGTGATACTGAAGATATTAATGTACATTCATACACACTTACAGGTTTACTAGTACAGCAAATACACAGTATAACCATGTGCATCATACTCATCATTCTTGGATAACACCAACACATTGAAGCTGAGGAGCGTCAAGGTAAGTTAATGTGAGAAATGTGTCACTGTTCTTTGATAAAACTAAGTCACATTCATTCAGTTTACTTCTAAAAAAAGAAGCTTTTTCCCAAACTCACATTTTCATAGAAGACACACTGCACAACCTCCTTCCCATCTCTCATGAGGAAGTTCTTGGCTCCGTGGCGACCCACTGTCACTGCAGAGTCCAGAGTAGCTGAAGGAAGAGCACAGCCTGTCAGTTTAATGGTGTTTAAAACACTAAACAGTACACATCACATCAGAGACAACAGCAGCTCCTAATAAACTGACCAAATATCTCAAATAAGTACGGGACTTTGTCTTTAAACTGGCTCCAGTGTCTCATGCCATTAATAACTGCGGTCAGGATCCTCAGTGAGTTCTCAATGGCTGGCTTCTTTGTAAATGTTTCCTGCTGAGTACAAATACAAAGGCTGCGCTTATCACAAACAATATCATATCAATATCAATTTCTTTATATATCATTACATATTTTATACATGTTTCTCTACCTGAGTTTGTCGCACAGTCTGAGGTTGATTTCTGCTCCTGTTTCCCTCAAATGGGGGTTTCTGTGGCCCAAAGCTGTTAGTAAACTTCCATGAGTTGTTTTGTGGCTGCACTGCACGAACAGAGGGCCTGCTGGGTGGAGGGACAGGAGCAGGCAGAGGTCTGGACCGCTGGGAATACTGATGTGTGGGATTGGGTGGTTTGTAAATTGACTGCTGACCCATCTGAGAGAGCGCAGTATGGGGTGTCGGCTTGCTTCGTGCACTCTCACTGATGTGGCTGGCCTGATATCCACTCTGTCTGGAGTTAACACTTGGGCTGGACACCTGTTGTCTCACTGGGTTGCTGTACTGTCTATAATTAATCCCCGCACACAACTTTTATTGTCATAATAATTGAATTTCATTGGTCTATGTTTTTTTAAACATTATCTGTGCAAGGCTTTTAAAAATGGTTCACAGCGCTGATTATCATACTAATGGTCAGAAATATACATACCTTGTGCCTCCATCTTTGTATGGATGTGGTACAGGTGCATAGTTTCTCATTGCAGGGGCAGGTCCAGGAGCAGGTCTGTTGCTGCCATACTGCTGGGGCGGAGTAGGTGGTGGGATGCACTGTCTGTTCCACAGGTGACTTTGTGGAGCACCAGAGGAGGGACTGGAGGCCTGGTAACATCCAAAGGCACCTGAGGAAAGATACATTCTCTGAGGATAATCTATCAGGAGCCTTCGGCGAATGGTTTTACAATATTGTCCTTTGCAAAAATGTCAATGACACTGTTAATAGACAAACTTTATCATGGAAAAATGAAACATTTTCTGTATGGGTGTGCTGCCACCTAGTGACTGAAATAAAACACAAGCTTAAAGAGCCTAACTGCATGCTTCACCTGCTGAGCTGTGAGATGTAGCTGAGCTGGTGCTCGCCATGTATTCACTGTGGGAGAAGAATTCATTGTCACTGGGAGCAGATGTCAGAGGAACTCTGTTTCTTTTCTTCTGGTTGAAGAGCAGCACAGGCAGACAGCCTGGTGGAGACAGAAGAGGATCATTATCAGACCGCTGAGAACAAAAAATACAACCTTCATGATTCGATTTATTCACCAATATTATACCAGAGATGTGAACTTGTGTCAAAGAGCTCAGACTTGACCGAAACTTGGAAGGTAAAGACTTGTGATTTGACTTGACCTGAGACATGATGACTCAAATGACCCGTCTGTGTTCATCTTTTTGTTTTCAGTTTAAATATCAAATACAGTTATGCATAGTAAAAATGTTCAACATTGTCAATGTTGACTTTTCAAGTAAATAAATAAGCTGTTATAAAATTATTTGTTGTGGTTTGACTACATTTATTTCATGGAATATCAATAATTATAATCTAAACTGAATGAACATATTTTTGTACAGTAGATACAAGATAGATAAATTGCCCAATAATATTATTATTAAAGAGTTACTAATATCTACTCTTTTCTCTTTATAAAGACCGGATATTGTAGGGTGGTAACATTAAGTAACTGGAGACTCGATTTGACATTTATGTCATTTGAAATCAAATTTTACAGTCTTTAAACTACACATTAAAATACACTGTAGGACAGGCACAGCCCCATTGTAATTAATATAATCACTGAACCTGGCAGAAATCAAAGCAACATGAGATAATTTAAATAGTATTGTGCAGCTTGTGAAATGAATCTTTTGCACGAACCTGCTGTTGGTCTGGGTGGCTGGTTTTCCTGTCTCCTCATTGTGGTTGTTTAGTAAAAGCAGCTCATCCAACTAGTAAGTCCTATTAGCCACACGAACAAATGCACTGAATAAAACAAGACCACATAACTTATGTTCAGCTTTGTGTTGGTCACCCCCTTGTTTCCAAAAAGAAGCGAATAGAAGTAAGTTAACTCAGCTGTAAAGTCTTGACAAGTTAAACCAGTTATTACTGACTTTGTTAGTTTAGCAACAAGTCAACCGTGAATTAGCTCGATAAGTTAGCTTAAAAACTAGCATTAAATATTCAGACATCTCATCGAGCTTGGTAGCTGTGAAATATAGTTACCACTTGTAACTGTTTTTTCTTTAACTAGCCCGTATAGTTTTCGATGAACACTGTACATTAACTCATCACAAACTCACTTTTTGTGAGTGAAAATGAACAACAGTTACAACCTGACGACGAAACGTCCTCTCCTGTTCAGCACCTCGGAAAGCGGCGCGCGCAAAATCTCAGTGGTGACGGACGTTGCCTTCAGGGACCCCCTGGCAAGCTCGGAGGTCCAACTTTCAAATCAGAGTAGCAAGGCTAATATGATCATTATGGATAAACACATCCCTTACATAGAACAAGGATATTTTATCTGACATGACTATAGGGCCTGAATCCTGTTTCTCAATTCAGGGCCCTCTTAGACTTTGACCGATCGGTTAACCACCCAGGTCTTGGATCAAAATGATTTGACTTTATTGGTCACTCTTTAGATTGCACCACCTAAGACTGCAAAAACAAGAGCAGGCTTTTAAAAGTCGTAATTGCCATCTCAATGCAATGGATGAGGTTATAAAGGAGCGTTTATAGAGTAGTTGAACTCAGGCACAGACAAAAAGACAGAATGGGAAGTGAAAGACTTTGAGTGTGTTTGTGTATATTAGTGTGACAACATTGTGCTAACCTCTGTGCTCTTAAAATGGAGAAGGAAGAACGGGATAAAGATAAACAACAGGCCAACACCCAAAAGGACTTTTAGACTTTTTGATTTCAGTTCTGGATACGCATGTCAGTCCTCTCAGAATCAGAATCAGAATCAGAAAGGACTTTATTGCCAGGTACGATTTCACACATACGAGGAATTTGTTGTGGTGATGCTGGTGCATGCAGTCAAATGACTGTTAAACATTAAAATATGACAATATAAACTATTAAAAAGTAGAAAATATAACAATATAAATTATTACGAAGTAGAAAATATAACAATATAGTATATACACAGACGGGTGACAAGAGCAGTCCAGCTGACAGTTAGCGATTGCTAAAAACAATGTGCAATGGAATGTGCAGAATAAGAAGAAGTCCAGACTGAGCGTTAATGTGACGCATAGAGTTATGGTACTGTCAGTGTGACAGTAGAGTCAGAGGCGGAGGTGGAGTGTGAAGAGTGTCAGGGGGGGTTCCGAGCCTTGTTGATAAGACTGACAGCAGACGGGAAAAAACTGTTTTTATGGCGTGAGGTTTTGGTCCTGATGGACCGCAGCCTCCTGCCAGAGGGGAGTGTCTCAAAGAGTTTGTGACCGGGGTGGGAGGGATCAGCAACAATCTTCCCTGCACGCCTCAGGGTCCTGGAGATGTACAGGTCCTGGAGAGACGGGAGGTTGCAGCCAATCACCTTCTCTGCAGACCGAATGACACGCTGCAGCCTGCCCTTGTCCTTGGCGGTGGCAGCAGCGTACCAGATGGTGATGGAGGAGGTGAGGATGGACTCAATGATGGCTGTGTAGAAGTGCACCATCATTGTCTTTGGCAGGCTGAATTTCTGCAGCTGCCGCAGGAAGTACATCCTCTGCTGTGCTTTCTTGATGAGGGAGCTGATGTTCGGCTCCCACTTGAGGTCCTGGGAGATGATAGTTCCCAGGAAGCGGAAAGACTCCACGGTGTCCACAGTGGAGCCACAGAGGGTGATGGGGGCAGGTGAGGCTGGGTTCTTCCTGTAGTCCACAACCATCTCCACTGTCTTTAGAGCATTGAGCTCTAGGCTGTTCTGTTTGCACCAGGTCACCAGGTGGTCAACCTCCCACCTGTAGGCGGACTCGTCACCATCAGAGATGAGTCCGATGAGGGTGGTGTCGTCCGCAAACTTCAGGAGCTTGACGGACTGGTGACTGGAGGTGCAGCAGTTAGTGTACAGGGAGAAGAGCAGAGGAGAGAGAACACAGCCCTGGGGGGATCCGGTACTGATGGTCTGTGGGTCGGAGATGTGTTTACCCAGCTTCACGCACTGTTTCCTGTCAGACAGGAAGTCTGTAATCCACCTGCAGGTGGAGTCAGGCACGCTCAGCTGGGAGAGCTTCTTCTGTAGCAGAGTTGGGATGATGGTGTTGAAAGCAGAGCTGAAATCCACAAACAGGATCCTGGCGTAGGTTCCTGTGGAGTCCAGGTGCTGGAGGATGAAGTGGAGGGCCAGGTTGACAGCATCGTCTACAGACCTGTTGGCTCTGTAGGCAAACTGCAGGGGGTCCAGGAGAGGATCGGTGATGTCCTTGAGGTGTGAGAGCACAAGGCGCTCGAAGGACTTCATGACTACAGAGGTCAGGGCGACGGGTCTGAAATCATTTAGTCCTGTGGACCTTGGCTTCTTAGGAACAGGGATGATGGTTGAGGTCTTGAAGCAGGCTGGCACGTGACAGGTCTCCAGTGAGGTGTTAAAAATGTCTGTGAACACTGGAGACAGCTGATCAGCACAGTGCTTCAAGGAGGATGGGGAGACAGAATCTGGTCCAGCAGCTTTCCTGGGGTTCTGTCTCCTGAAGAGTCTGTTGACGTCCCTCTCATGGATGGAAAGAGTCGTCACTGGGGAGGGGGGGGGCATTAGGGTGGGCATTGGTGGAGGTGACTGGAGTAGGAGCTGTTGGGAGGTGTCGTGGGGGATGGTTTCAGGACTGTCCCTTTGTCTTTCAAAGCGGCAGTAGAACTCGTTCAGGTCGTTGGCTAGGCGTCGGTCGTTGAAGGAGTGGGGGGCTTTAGGCTTGTAGTTGGTGATCTGCCTGAGCCCTTTCCAGACAGACGCAGAGTCGTTAGCTGAGAACTGGTGTTGGAGCTTCTCAGAGTATAGTCGTTTAGCCTCTTTCACCGCCTTGCTAAACTTATACTTCGCCTCTTTAAATCTGTCTTTGTCCCCACTCCTGAAAGCCTCTTCCTTTGCCAACCTTAGCTGTCTGAGTTTGGCTGTGAACCAGGGTTTGTCATTGTTGTAACTCACCCTGGTGCGTGATGGAACACAGCAGTCTTCACAGAAGCTGATGTATGACGTCACAGCCTCTGTGTACTCATCCAGACTGTTGGTAGCAGTCCTGAACACATCCCAGTCAGTAGAGTCCAAACACGTCTGGAGATCCTCCACAGCTTCACTGGTCCACTTCTTTGAAGTCCTCACTACAGGTTTGCAGAGCTTTAGTTTCTGCCTGTAGGCAGGAATCAGGTGGAGCATGACATGGTCGGAGTGACCCAGTGCAGCACGGGGAACGGCGTGATAAGCATCCCTGACTGTGGTGTAACAGTGATCCAGAATATTCTCCTCTCTGGTCGGGCATTTAACATGCTGTCTATATTTAGGGAGTTCCTGAGTGAGTTTACCTTTGTTAAAGTCTCCAAGAACAATAACTAAAGAGTCCGGGTTGGTCCGCTCCACACACAGTATCTGGTCGGCGAGCATGCGCTGTGCGTCCTGCACGTTGGGCTGCGGCGGGATGTAAACACCGACCAGAATGAATGAAGCAAACTCACGGGGTGAATAAAACGGTTTACAGTTAATGATAAGAGATTCCAGGTCAGGAGAACAGTGCTGCTGGATCACTGTTACGTCGTTGCACCAACCACTGTTGATGTAAAAACAGATTCCTCCACCTTTAGTTTTGCCGGAAAGTTCCGTGTCTCTGTCCGCGCGGTACAGTTGGAAGCCTGCCAGCTGTAGCGCAGAGTCCGGTATTAGTCCACACAGCCACGTCTCCGTGAAGCACAAAACCGCAGATGAAGAAAAGTCCCTGTTTTTGCCCAACAGCAGTTGCAATTCTTCCACTTTGTTGGGCAGTGAGCGCACGTTAGAGAGAAATATTCCCGGTAACGCTGTGCGTAATCCGCGCTGGCGAAGACGTACGAGCGCACCGGCCCGCTTTCCTCTCCACCGGCGTTTCGCTGCGTGAGCAAAGGTGAGCGCACCTTTGACCAAAATGTCCAAAATTTCCACGGTTGGGAGGAGAAATTTGGGGAAAAAATCCACTGGAGTTGTTGCCCTGATGTTCATGAGCTCTTCTCTGGTGAAAGAGCTCCGGGTACCGTCACAAAAAATAAAGTTAAAGCACAAAACAAAACAAAACAACGCGCACCAGCACACCGAGGCAGCCGTTCGCGGCGCCATCCAGATGGGATCTGATGGGATCCTCCAAGCCACAGTAACTCCCTTCTGCAACTAAATCCTGATCAAAGAACTTGAGTGTACTAAAAATCTGTAGA
Source organism: Pagrus pagrus (assembly GCF_965226575.1). NCBI lineage: Eukaryota > Metazoa > Chordata > Actinopteri > Spariformes > Sparidae > Pagrus > Pagrus pagrus. Next base: position 13,649,918 of record NC_140198.1, read on the forward strand.
GGAGACAGGAAGATGCTGTAAGCTTCATCTCATCTGATACAGCCCTGGTTTGGCTGCAATGCTCCGCTCGCATGTGGAGCCCACTTGACTCCTCGTGGGATGGGACGAAATAAAAGGAAGAGAGATAGAGACATCTTGTTGGAGAGTCTATAAAGAAAGACGAGGGCAGAGGCTACACACCTAGCAGCTCTGCCCTTCGTTTGGCACACAGCCTGGGGCTACGCTCAGCCTCAGCGAGTCTGTGTCACATCCTCGCTCAGTCTCTTTGATCTTGACACACACATGGCTTCTCTGTCTTGTGCTTCCTCAGGCTTTGCATCCATGGCAACAGCAGCATGAATGGTCTATTCAGGATGTCTTCCGCTACAGCTCAGCCTCTGAGAAACAACTGTATAGATCAGCAAACAATTTGTGTTGTTGACTTTATTCAAGGTGAGAAACATAACTCACTGTTCCAACTTACCCTTGGTGACCTCTGAACTTCCATCTTCTCGGCTCTGGAGTCCAAAACCAAGTATTCAGTTATTGAGTCACAACCAATTTTACACACTGAAGTGTGTTTACAGGTCTTGGGGAGTACTACTGCATATGTGAAAGAAGAAGTATAAAGCCTTTTGTGGGTCCAGAGGAAGCTACATGCAATCTTAAAGATTTCCTCCAGTGATGTAACTCAGTGGCTCAGTTGCATTTTGGGTAATGTAGGCCCTGGGTTATGAAAAGCAATCCACTGGTCTGCTTTGCAACCCTATAACACTGTAGGACTCATTATGGGCCGTTTAAAAACAAATGATCAAAGTCGATACAGCAGAATCAGATATGGCCTCGTTTATAACATCTGTTCTTACTTTTCAAAACCTGGCTCCTACATAACCCACAATACTTTCTCAGATTACATGCAGCTTCCCCTGGAGACAGAAAAGGCTTCATACTACTTTTTTCACATATGCAGTGGTACTCACCAAGACCTTTAAACACACTTATATGTGTAAAATTGATGGAGTTACTCTTTAAATACTTTAAATACAAATATGATCATAGTATGGGGTTTGTTTATACAATGTTTGCCAAAAGGAGATACTACTTAAAAAAACATTGTTCTGATGTGCAGCATCTTGCAGTTATAATGACTTAATGTAAGATAGGGATGGTACAGGCCCCGCAAAATCTATGGAGGACTGAAACTGTCAAAATCAATATATTATGCTATTTATCCAAATAAGACAATAAATGTAGACATTATTTTATAAAATGTGACATAAATTGATTATTCTGCTTTAATTTGTGTCTTTACTTAATCAACTTTGTATTAATTCAACTATTTATTTACTTTCCCATTTAATTTCCATGTATTTATTAATTTATACACTTTTGCACATATTTATTTACCTATTAGTTTCTGTATTTATTTATTCATTTACTTTTGATTTTGGCAGTTTCAGTCCTCCATAAAAACTGCTGGTTGGGGCGAAATCAAGGTGACAGAAGAGTACATGTGGTTACCACTTCTGTAAATGCTGGATCATTAGTAAATTAAACACAATTATTAACGTCCCAGATGTACTGTGTATGATCACACATGTGACTTTGATTGAGACATTTTAATGAGAAGTGAAACATTTTCATGACTGAATAAACAAACTGACCTTAAAGGACAACACAATTTCATACTACTTTGTTTATATTTGGCGGACCCTGTCACCTTTCCAACTTCAAACACTCTTCTGGGGCCCTTATTTTCCTTTAAGAGATTATTCATGGTTGTGTTTTAATAAGTAATAATAATTGGCTCCGTACAGCTTGGGGAGCGTGACTCATCTTGTAACACTTCCTGGGTTTGTCTGTCGTCTTCTGGAAGTTTCAGTTAGTTGGGCTATAAATTGCACCCCAGAAAACCCTCACCGGCAGCACGCAAATCTGTACGCTGATTACGGGATTTCTACATCACAAACTGGCAACCTGCATGTTGTTCAGTGGGAGGCGCTAGTCCGCAGTAGTTTCTGGAAGGAACCTCATGCTTGCACCATGGAGAAAGTGAGTATCCTGCAACTATCTTCATACAAATTATTCTGACGCCTGCGTCTTTTAGGAATACTGCTGTACGTCTCTGAGGAACTTTAATTTGGAGTCTCTTTATGATAATAATTTCGAGGTTAGTGTAGTTAAGCTAGTCTTTACCCAGGGACTTCACTGTTTGCTAAAAGCTAACGTTAGCTAGCTTGTCAGTTTAGCCTCATTCCGGTAGTAATGTGTTGTAGCTGTTCGGCTGTTGTTATCAGACTGGGCTTGATGTTGTGACCCAACACAAGATATTCTCGACAAAGCGAGTGTGAAGTTTAGCTAAATGATATTCAGAAAAGTGCAAACTTAGCTAGGTTAACTGGTTGTTCATTTGTGCAGGGTTGGGGCTGATGGCTCGCCACAAGGTTAGCTAACCTAACTGTTAAGCTAACGTAACATTTCATGACTTGGCGTTAATTATGCCACAGTTGCTTTGTCATTGAAAATATCACAGTAAGGTTTGCCATCACTGCAGCTCTTGTTAGTGGATCAAAGTATCCGAGCAGTTCGTAAACCCTTAGCAAATTACCGGTAAGATACCCTTAAGTAACTCCTAAATTAGCATATCGCCGTTCAACAGCTAAGTTACCATTAGCTCACAATGTGAACGCCATCATTTACAGGGTGACGGACAAAAAAAAAGCTGTAGTAAAGCCGCAAATCGATTCGTATATACTATAATATTGTGTCAGAAGATCGGCAAGCTGCAACTGCGACAGTCGGCGTGTAGCACATGCTGCAGGAGTATTTTAGGATCGGCCTCAGCACCGCACTCACACCGGAGGATCATTCTAGATGCACACGGTGCCGCTGTCATGGCTACAGCCGCAGTTTGTCGTCAACTGCCGCGTCCTCTGCAACGAGCTGCAGTTTACCATTTCAGATATTTCACATGATTTGTTAGTTTTGATCAAATACCCCCCCCCCCCCCCCCCCCCCCCTTATTTTTTAAACAAAATATAATTTTCATGCCTACTCCGACCCCTCAACCTAACTCACCCAGGTGCCACTAAACCTACCAAGCTAAAGTTGGTGTGCACCTTCACGGGTCAGAGAGGTGCTGATGCTGTGATGAACTCCACACTTCAATGTCAAGACAGGCTCCATTTTATTTTTTTAAAAGTGTGTCTTTTATAATGTATTTTTATTCTTTATGGCTGAAAGAGTGCTTGGATTTCATGATGCAAAAGACCATGTCATCATCATCATCATCAACCACAACCAGGCCCCACTAAGATTAATACTTGTCAATCTTGTTGTTTTTAGAGCTATTGCATATTTATTTGTGTGTTTTCCATAATGTTATTGAGTACAGCCCTGGTTTTCTAAGTAGGAAGCTGCTCCCAAGGCTTTGGATCATATTGTTTGACTAATGTCACTGATTTAGTTTCAGCTGATCTAATGAATAAGTAAACAATTATAAAATATACAAGACTCGGACGAGAATCATTAACAACTTTTTTTAATACTTATTTTTACTTGTACTAGTCAAAAACATCCCACTCTACAGTGTTGCAGGGAATAGCTCTTTTCTGCCTTTTTAGATGTTTGAAGGACTGTGGAGTGAAAGCCACGGCAGTCAACAGACCTTGTTCTTAGCCCAGGATGACTGTTAATGCACGTTTAGTGTCATCACATAAGGCCAGAAGGGATAGAGAGCCTCCTTTTTAAAACAGAGTGTAACTTCTCTCTGCTCAGTGTTAACTTGATTCTGGCTCATAGTGTAAATATGCAGCCTGATAACTTGTCAAACCACATCAGTCAACCAACAAGGGACAAGTGGTGTTTGAAAACAATCTGTGCACACTTAATTTTCATTCTCTACAGCCCTGGTGGCATCGTCATTATGCTTTCCCTCTGCAAGCCTGAACTGGGCTTCAGCTTAATGGTCCTGTTAACCATGCTTACGTCTTCATGCAGTTGTTGTTCAAACTGCCTCTCAGTCTAGGCCAAGCTACCAACACCAGAACTGATATTTTAGAAAATGGGGTCATCTTTGGCAGATTTGATTCATCTTCCTGTGAGGTTATAAGCTAACCACCAGGCTTATAGAATAGATTGCCCCTGGAAGACTGTGAATGTGCCTTGACAAAATAAACACATCTCTGTGTCTGCACCACTGCTGCACCTGTCTGACATGAACAGCTGAGTGGTTGAGCTAAGTAGTTCTGTCAGGGGCAGCTGTGTAAGATGTCTTTTCAGTAGTCTGATCTATATTGGGGATTGTGTTATAGAAGTTAGAGCAGGAGAGCTGCAGTATTGGGAATGTTTCTCTTAATGCTTAGTTTGATTGTATCTTCCTGCCTCACAGGTTTCAGCATTGAAAGACCAGGGAAACAAGGCGCTGAGTGCGGGGAACATCGATGAGGCTGTTCGCTGCTACACCGAAGCTTTGGCCCTTGACCCTTCAAACCATGTCCTGTTCAGCAACCGCTCTGCTGCCTACGCCAAGAAAGGCAACTATGAGAATGCCCTCCAGGATGCATGTCAGACCATCAAGATCAAGCCTGACTGGGGCAAGGTGAGATATCATTTGTTCTGCTGTTATTCAGTTGACCAGATAAATAGTGATTAAAATTGAGAGGGTCATTTACACTCTTTCAATTTTGATTAATCAGGGTTACTCCCGCAAAGCTACGGCTTTGGAGTTTCTTGGCCGATTGGAGGACGCTAAAACAACTTACCACGAGGGACTCCGGCAAGAGCCGAGTAATCAGCAGCTAAAGGAGGGCTTACAGAACATTGAGGCCCGACTTGCAGGTATGTACTGTGGACATTGTGGTGTCTTTTATTCTACAGAAAATGTTGAATTTCAATGTGAATATAGGATGAGTCACTTTTCCCTCCTACACGAGTAGAGAGGATTTAGAGATGGATGCTGACAGGATCAGTAAAGTAAACTCACATTGTGAGTGCTCAAGTTTTCAAAAGGAGAGTAGGCAGCCCACTTGGGGTTTGAGTGTTGTGATTCATCTTGACAATGCGCAAGTAGTTCAGGTTAGAGAATAGAAGAAGCGCTGGTGAATTTAATCCTAGTACAGTGCATGATGGGTGGGCCTCCTGAAAGTTTGTTTGTGACCACAGAAATTACGCTAACAAAAATGATTTTTTTGCTTCACCAGAGAAATCAATGATGAACCCCTTCGCCATGCCCAACTTGTATCAGAAGCTGGAGAGTGACTCTCGGACCCGTGAGCTGTTGTCAGAGCCCGGCTACAGAGAACTGCTGGAGCAGCTCAGGAACAAACCCTCAGAGCTGGGCACGTATGTATATTTTCAAAAGTGTTAACAACATGCCCTGATTTAAGACAAAGAAATGATGTCTTTTAGCAGGATAGATAAAGTAGAAGATGGTTACTTTGCATGCATAATGGTGAAAAAGGGCCAAAACCAAAACATTTGAATAAATCAGACTAAAAAATGTTAAGTTAATTTGGAAAGCGTGCTGTAGCCCTGAGTACTGTAGCATTAGAAATGCATTTGTTTATCCGACTGTTTTCACAGGAAGCTGCAGGATCCCAGAGTGATGACCACACTGTCTGTGCTGCTGGGACTGAACCTCTCCGAGGTGGAAGAAGAAGAGGAGCCCACTCCCCCTCCTCCCCCCAAACCCAAAGAGACTCAGCCCCCTCCTCCCAAAGAGGAAGACCTTCCAGAAAACAAGAGAAAGGTATGTCAGTTCATCCTGCTTTCCACTCTCAATGAGTCCTCAGCCATTTTGTCAGATTAAGTTTTTTAATCCTCTTATTTCCCTTTTTTTTAACAGGCCTTGAAGGAAAAAGAAATGGGGAACTCTGCGTATAAGAACAAGGACTTTGAAGCAGCACTGAAACATTATGAAGAGGCAGTCAAACATGATCCCACCAACATGACGTATATATCTAATCAAGCAGGTATGCATTGTCACATGTTGGAAAACAAATGCCAGACTTAAACATTTCATCTGATTTACCCATAAAGTGATTAAACAAACAGATAAGATCCCAAACTTCTCAAATATAGAATCAATCAGGGTTGAGATTGGTTAGAGCTCCGGCTACTGGATCGACCACCACAACTTAAACCTCCTTGGAATAATATGTGATTACCAACAACACATCATAATGTTGTTAATCAATGAGGCCGTCTACACCAAGTTTGAGAGCAGGGTGTAAGTGATGCGTGTGCCACAGGGATTCACTGTACAAACGCAAAAATAGACCAGCCGTCTATTTATATTTTCTATGCGAGGTGTGCACATCCCTTTTGCACAGATATTGATCATAAAGTGTCTATATTTTGTGAAATCAAACTTCTGTATACAGTAATGACAGTTGGTTTGGTTTTGAGGTTCCGCTAGGCTATTTTTTATTGTTTCCTTTCACCTGCGCCATTTGAAAATAGCTGACAATGACTAAAATAGCAGACTGATGACAGGGAAATGATTAGGAGTAAATGGAGGGGAAAAAAAGAATGTGATCAGAGGGATCATTGCTAAGAAACTTCAACACAGTCCCAAAAAACAGATCTCTTGTTTTGACCTTTGACTTACACAGCCCTTTACTATACATGCACTGCAGGTGTAGCCACTTAGAAGACACACCTCACTGCACATTCACTCTACATCTAGCCAAAGTTTTTTTTTTTTTGTTTCAGTTCGACTCAGTTCATTTAGAGATGAAAACTGACATGATTATGACTTTTAATCTATGCTTGAGAATGTGAACGTGTACTGCTTTGTGTTATCCCCTCAGCTGTGTACTTCGAGAAGGGAGACTTTGAGAAATGCCGAGAGCTGTGTGAGAAGGCCATTGATGTTGGCAGAGAAAACCGGGAAGACTACAGACAAATAGCAAAGTGAGTTTGATAAGAAGTATTTGCATTCATTCATTCATTCATTCATTCATTAATGTCTTTACTTGAGTGAATCTACTCACAATCTAGAGGACAGAACTGGTATTTTATCCATTTTAAGGCCACAGAATATTTATAAAAAAAAATTCTGGATGGAAAAACCACATTGACAAGAGAAATTGTGTTATATAAGAACCACCTGGTGGCAGAGTTGAGCTATGACTTCCCAAAGATGACAGTGATGTTGAATTACAACCCAAATTCCCTCTCTGTTCAATTTAAGACTTTTGTTTGAGAGCAGATGTCGGATCATTTCATTGTGTTGTAATGACATGTTTGTCTTCGTCCTTCTCTTTTCATAGGGCCTTGGCAAGGATTGGCAACTCATACTTCAAGCAGGAGAAATACAAAGAAGCGACTCAGTACTTCAACAAGAGTTTGACAGAGCATCGTACTCCTGACGTTCTGAAAAAGTGTCAACAGGTAGAGTACAAGCAGATCTTTTTCTTAATGATTTTAACTTTTTAAGCTAGTTAAAGTTTAGTCAGTCCTGCATGTGTACAGGGAACAAAAACATAAGTGGCCCCATCACTTATAGCTTGATGCTGTAATTGATTCCACAGGCAGAGAAGATATTGAAGGAGCAGGAGAAAATAGCCTACATCAACCCTGAATTAGCCTTGGAAGAGAAAAGCAAGGGCAACGACGCCTTCCAGAAAGGTACGCACAAAATTTGTAATGCTTGTTAGCTGATGATTGTCCTTGGAGTCATCTTTTATGAACTTGTATGAAGATGATCTCGTCTTTTCCTTCCCACAGGAGACTACCCCTTAGCCATGAAACATTACAGCGAGGCTATCAAGAGAAACCCCGAAGATGCTAAACTCTTCAGTAACAGAGCTGCCTGCTACACAAAGCTGTTGGAGTTTCCACTTGCTCTGAAGGTACAGTACATCCTTACTAAGCATTTCTGTGAGTCAGTTTACTGAACTAAAAAAGTGACTTTTAAAAATGACCTAATTATAATCTTTTCTATGTTTTTTCCTTCGCAGGATTGTGAAGAGTGCATCACACTTGAGCCCTCCTTCAGTGAGTTGGAAACTTTGTGTTTATTATTGTTTAATTGAAATGTATTAATTATTACCGAACTTTAATAGTGGTGTTGATTTTACATCTAATTTAAATAAATCTGTCCACAGTTAAAGGCTACACGCGCAAAGGAGCTGCCTTGGAGGCCATGAAAGATTTTTCAAAAGCTATGGATGCGTACCAGAAGGCGCTGGAGCTTGACTCTTCTTCAAAGGTATTTTACAGGTTACTGCACGCTTCAGAAATATCATGAAATTTCAAGGCCTTGAACACTTTTTATACATAAAAGATTTTAGGAAGGTGTGGAAGAATGCTAGTGTTTACATGATATTACAAATTCCAGTAAGAATCAACTGTTCCAGGCTGTACAAGGCTTAACAGTCACACAATTAGCTACAACAGACACAAGCCACATTAGCCATCGGATGTGCTAATGTTAAATTCAACAGATCAACCTGCAGAGTAAACTAACTTCCAGCATCGGCAAAACGTATAGCTTTGAAGATTGAACTCCACGCTAAGCTTGAGTTTTAAAGTACATCCTGCTTTTTACGTTGCCGGCCGTCATTGAGAAAGCAGTCTGAAGTAAAATGGTCAGCACGCACAGTCTTAAAGGTTTCCAGTTGTTGTTTTCATACAGTTAATCCAGTGGGTCTTCACTTCCTCGGACACTGGGAGTAGAAGAGGACGTTTGTGTTGGTTCTTGCAAAAAACAGTGTCTTTACCTTCTACATGTTTGTGTTACCAAGGTCTGCATAAGCGAGAGACGATGATATGAATGCAAACAAATGGCCTGTTCATTGCAGTGGTTCTTTAAGGTAGCGCGGTCACGTGCATCATAGAGGTGACACTTTGCTGAGGCTCCATGTAAACAGATTTTTATTAATAAAGTAGATCAACTTTATTAACTACAGTTCCTTGTGGCTATCTACATGCATATACGACCATATTCGTGCTACAACAGTTGTAAAACCAAGCAAGGTAATTTTACATAGACATACAATTATAAGTCTAAAAAAATATTTGTTTGATAAAGGTATGAAATTTTGAAATAGTCTCTGTTGTTGGTGTTTTTAGGACTTAATTTTCTGTTTCATTATTTGTCTTCTCCATCTGTAGGAAGCCACAGAAGGCATGCAGCGCTGTATGGTCAGCCAGGCCACGAGGAATGACAGTCCTGAGGAAGTGAAGAAAAGAGCCATGTCTGATCCCGAGGTGCAGCAGATTATGAGTGACCCAGCCATGCGCATGATCCTTGAGCAAATGCAGAAGGACCCTCAGGCGCTTAGCGAGTAAGTTGGCCCACTTTAGTGTCACTCTCTCTCTGCGAGAAGAATTTAATGATTGATAACGATAATTAATGGTTATTTTTCTGTTTGATCCTCAGCCACTTAAAGAATCCAGTTATTGCTCAGAAGATTCAGAAACTCATTGATGTCGGACTGATAGCCATTCGTTGACAACAACCAAGATCCAGATGTGTGAGGAAACTCCAAGACAACCGTGGAACAATGTGCAAATTCCCTCCAAAATATTACACTCTCTTTTCTTGCCTTCAAATTCAAAATTATATTGTCCTTAGTCTCACTGAGACTTTGTGTGTATGTTCTGTTTTTTTAAAAATCAGTTTCACAACTTTTACATTGTATTTAACAAAGCATCTTGTGTGTCATCACAACGTCAGGACTCCAGAAAACGTCATCTGAAAAACTGGATTCATGTGTACAGATGCTGAAATACATCTTGAAATAAACAGCACAGTTCAGTGCACCAGCACGCTCAGTGTTTTAAAGGGGAAATCCAACCGAAAGCAATTCACATATACCTATGTCTCCTATAAAAAATAAGAATTTCTCCACTCAAAATCAAGATTGTAATGTACTGTAGATCAGAAATTGAAATTGTCAGCCTTGTTCAACATGTTGTCCTCTTTAAGGCTTGACTAAACATGGTGCTTTAAAGTTGAGCTGTCTAGTTTGTTTTCCTCAGTGCTTCCTCTCTTTTGGTCATCTCCCTCACCTCAGGTGGAAAGCTGAATCTGTCCTAACTACTAGCCATCCAGGTGCAGATTGTAAATGTTGGGTATTATTTTTGTACTCATCCAAAAGCATTTGTTTGAGAAACAGTTTATAGAGGTTTAAGAAGCTGATACAAAAGCTGTCAAACCTGTGAGAGCAGAAATGTCTCAGGTGGGGCATGTGTGCATCTTATTTTTTTATAGGTCTAGGAGCTAAAAAATGTTTGACGATTTGCCCTAAAAAGCACCGAGACAACTTGCCCCGTAGTGACGTGTGTGCTATTTGTAGCTATAACTCAAGCTAGCTTTGGTACAGGACTTTAGGTATCAAAAATAAACCGCTTTTCTCCTCTATTCTGTATATAGAATTAAAGAAACTTATATTTGTGTTATATAAATGGTGCAGTTTAGTGTTAGAATTTTTAATGTATTTTAAGGGTCAATGGGGGCTTTTTATACCACAAGACCAAAAATGTAGGTACCGACTCAATGCAGTAGTAGACTAGCAGTAAAATTAGAGTAAAATTGATAGATTCTGCATACAAACGTGTAAATATTCATGCTCGTCTGTGTTAATATGCCAAACACACAAAATACCATCTTCAACATTAGAAATATATTATGGCAAATATCTATCTCCAGATTGTAGGCATGCGGATGTACATTATCCCTTGTGTCACAAAGGTTTATAACAATAACACATTTCAACTATGACAAGTGTAAATATACAGGCACACTATGTGCTTGTCGGCTGCACCTTTTAACAAATCTATAAGGTGCTGAGGTCTCTGAGGCCCTGCAAAACTCTGGTCCTACTTCAGGCCATGGATGTATTGCCCTAGACCACATATTTCATTTGGACATTTAGTGTTTTTAAATGATACAATTGTATATGTCGAAGAAATGTATGCCTACGTATCTACAATATATCATACTTGTGGAAAGAGGTTTGTTTAAATGAACCACTGTGATTGAAACAGGATCTCAACCAGCCAGGTCTTCTGAGATCTCCAGCGATGTAGCCCCGCCCACTCCGGGAGTTCACGTGACTGACCGTCGCCCAGGTTGTGTCGAAAGCATCCTGGAATTAGCAGTTAGCTTGCCGCTAACAAAAAACACAAAGTTAGGTGTGAATATTTTCACAATGGGCGAGTTATTAACGTGGCTCTAGTGGAGAGAAAGAAGACAAGGGACCACCCAAACTGGGCTCTCCAACATGGTCTGATAGCCGACATATATAAGGGCAGTTAACATAGCTAACTAAACATTAGCGCTAGCTAACGTTCAAACTTTGACGGGCAGCTGCAGCAATTCGCTAGCTAGCTGCTAGTTTGCCAATTTACTACTGCCATTCCAGCAAGCTAGGTAACACGTCTTGTCATTGTAGCAGTTGTGCCAACTAATTAACGCCGTAGGTGATTACTCACTGTCTAATAACGCGTTATTTCCGCCAGACGCTTATGTAAAACTAGCGTTATCGTTATTACTGAATTACGCCAGCGAACTTATGAATAATGACTGTTGAGCGGCTAATGCTAACGTTAGCCACTTGAACTTCGCTATAACTAACATTCACCGTTACTTAGAACTGATGATCTGTGTCGTTGCTAACTAATAGTGAATTAAGCGAACGGCAGCTAGTAAACAGCTGTAATCTGAATAGATTCACGTCTGTGATATGTGATTGATTTCGGCCAATCACATGAGATAAATAATGCGAAACACCAGGATGTCAAACGCATGGGGATTAACGTTAGGACAGCAGTATTGTCTGGAAAACACAGCTGGCCGGTCATTCCGATAATCTTGCATTCGTCACAATGCAGCTGCAGTAGATTTCTTTTTGTATTCGCTACCCGTTTAGTATAACATCTTGTAGTTACTAAAACATTTAGCTGCCCAATTCATCAGTCAGGAAGTTATAGGATATAGTCTACTTTTCTTTAAGTTATGCCTGGGGACGCATCTGATAGTAGTGATGACTCCGATGCGAAAACAAATGAAAAGGCCTGTACCGTCAAGCATCAAATCACCAATGGTAAGTCAAATATGTTGTTTGTAATCACACATGTTGTAAACACTGCATAACAGAACAATAGAGACCCCTGTATACTGTAATTAATACCGTTATTATTTGTGAAAGAGTTGAATCTGAGAGTGAGGACCCCGAGATCAATCAACACATTATTCTTAATGAAATGTAAATATGCAGGTGTTTCACGTTCAAAAAGTTCAACACACACACAAAACGTCAACATGCGTCATAATAAGCTCCTTTTTTACTCTCGACCTCTATGATGTTGCTGTGTTGTGCTGTGTTCACTGTCAATGAATTTGGATCACTTGTTCTGGGCTCTGGACCAAAGAGTAAAGGACCAATTGTTGCCTTGTAGTTTATGCACACACTGTATGTAATTCAGGATATAATTCACAGCGTAAATCTATATATAAATCTCACACAGGATTAGATAAAGCAGAGAACTGCCTCAGGTCAGCTGCACATCTGGCCATACCATAACCAGTGGTGTCACTGCCTGTTTTTCATATGCTGTCGCAGGAGAAATGTATTACTGTACTCACTGTGTCATTTATTGAAGTGCAACAGCATTTGAATCTATATTGGTGCAGCAAGCAGCTTTCTTATAAGATGCAAAAGATTGACATTAATAATTTAATACATATTTATATAAGATATATGGCTTTTATTGTAAATATGCTTGTAAAAAGCTCTAAAATTACAACTTTGTTATTACAGTTTTTTGAATAAACACAGTTTATTGGTTCAGCTGAATTTATGGGCTCACAATTAACATCTTTAGACTTTAGACTTTTATTTAACCCACATCGGGGAAATTTACTCTTACAGCAGCAGGTAGAACAGACATACAGTAAATACACCAGCAGGTAGACAGACATCCAATACGTACAGGGGACATAAAACAAGTAGACTTAAAATACTAAAAAGGATTTAAATAAGAGACAGAAAATATAAATGTGTAGAAAAATAAAATAAAATAAAATAAAAAAGTATTAACAAGGTATTATTGCACACAGTAATTACACAGTATGGGATCTTTCAAAGTGTTTTAAGACATGCTGATGCATTATTTAAATGTGTCCTCCCGTCTTCTTTAAACCAAAATGTCTGTGTTTGCAGGGTACAGAAAAAGCGCAGACTTACCGTATGTCATGACTGTGTTTTTTTCCTTCTGCCACCAGCTAACCTCACGGGTCACACTGAGAGGGTCGGCATGGAGAACTTTGAGCTGCTCAAAGTCTTGGGCACTGGAGGTAAGTCTCTACTCGAAGCATGAAGCACAATAAATACAGATACAGTTACACAAAACACAATACTTTCTGACTTGAGCAGTCAGAATGTATTTTCCTGCCATGGTTAAATATCTCGTGGGCTCAGTGTTTATAATTAATTTTCATAGCCTGTTAGAGAAAGTGTCTCCGAGGGCTTGGATGCTGTAGTCAAGTATTTCTTTACGTTCATATCCTGATTGGGGAGTTGCAGATCAGCAGCACGAGTACTGTCTGGATGTTGAGAAGGTAGACCATATGCTGTGGACGTCTCTGTCTGTTATTAGATCTCATCCATAACGAATACCTGTGAGAATTCTGAGAGGCTGCTTTCATCAACACAACAACACCTTATTAAATTCAGTGTGCAAGGATGTTTTTTCACAGTAAAATCTGACTGTTGTACTGAGTCATTTGAACGTCTGGGTGAAATATTTGTTTTTCTTTCTCTAGCTTATGGAAAAGTGTTTTTGGTCAGGAAGAACAGCGGTCATGATGTGGGCCAGCTGTATGCCATGAAGGTGAGACTATTAGTCTGAAAACATGCAATTAAACACTTCTGTTTAGGATTTTTTTAAATTTTCCAGGTGCTGGAAAATAACAATTAGTCAAAAACTTGACCTAACTTTATTTTGATCATTACTCTAGGTGTTAAAGAAAGCAGCTATTGTTCAAAAGGCAAAGACGACAGAACACACTCGCACTGAGAGGCAGGTGCTGGAACACATCCGCCAATCTCCCTTCCTGGTCACGCTCCACTATGCCTTTCAGACGCAGAGCAAACTTCATCTCATCCTGGGTGAGTGATGGGACAATACGACTAAACACGGCCAACTCTCGTCATGAAGTGCTGAATAGATGTTCTCTTGTTTGTGTCTATTACTGTGCGTCTGTTTGTTGGCATTTTGTACATAATGTGTATTTGTGTAATATTTGTATTACGTCTATTCAAGCCCCCTGTGTATTTGTCTGTGTGTGAGTGCAGACTACGTGAGCGGCGGGGAGATGTTTACTCATTTGTACCAGCGGGATCACTTTCCTGAGGAAGCGGTGCGGATTTATATTGGGGAAATAATCCTGGCTCTGGAGCACCTGCACAAGGTGGGTTTCACTCCTTCAAACTCTATAATGCCAAGCTACATTTAGCGACCTTGGATAATAGGAGGCAGAAGAATGACAAGGCAATCTTAAGGAGACCCAGCACTAACATATTGACTTATATTTATCGTTGTGGCTGATGTGTTGGCAATCAGTTGCCTAATTACACAAAGACACAGTCACACAGCAACATTAGCATCCCCTCAGAGTCTTGTTTCTGGCCACCTGGTGCTATAGTTGGCGGCCCATTACCTCCGTTTCGAGTGCCACCAACTCCTTGGTTAAAACAATGGGCCTATTACTGCAAAAAGGAAGTCCCCTTCGGCCTTTTACTTTGCTGCCTGAAATACTCACTCGCTCACTAAAGTTACCCAGCGGTTACCTAATAAAATTTCACAAGTACTGCACATTTCCCCCCAAAACTCGAGCGTCTAAAGCCACAGTGGCATTGAAGGATCCTTATTTATTTTAAAGGTTGTGCACAAGACTCTGTGTGGTAGGACGGTAGACCGTGTGCATTTTAAAGGTTGTTTATGCACCAGATGTTTTTATTAATTAGCAGTGGTATGTTACTTCCCTTGAATAGCATCAAATAACTGCTATTCTAATTTACCACGGTGTTGTTGCAATTAAGAGCTTCATTTCAGTTTGTGTTGCTGTCTAGGCAGTTGTTTACATTAAGCTTTAATGATTAGAAGTACCGAAGGAGGTTGGAAAATAAATGTGATGACGAATCAATTGGAATATAGAAAATAGTCCATGTTCTTCCGTGTCTACTGCGTGCCATCTTGTTCACAGATTTCTACACTGACAATTAATGTAACTGGTAATTTTTCCCTGTTTTTACACAGCTTGGGATCGTGTACCGAGATATCAAATTGGAAAACATTCTCCTAGACAGTGAAGGCCATATAGTACTGACAGATTTTGGGCTCAGCAAGGAGTTTCTGGAAGAGGAGGTATGTTTACGTGATACCCAAGTCACAATATTTTGTTCATGTAAGATTTATTTTCATGGTTTAAGACTTCATCTTTCTCCTCATTACAGAAGGAAAGAACCTACTCTTTCTGTGGCACCATTGAGTACATGGCACCTGAAATCATCAGGGGGAAAACAGGGCATGGAAAGGTAAATAAATAACAGTAAGGCAACAAGCACTGGACATCCATTGTGACTAAAATTATAGTGAAACAATTATAGGCAAAGTGCTGTAAGTCTCATGACTTTGGGTGAATGTGGTGCTGATGCGGAGCACGTAGAAAATGTTTTATGAATAACACTGTATGTGCTGATGTACCATGCATTAGATCAAATGTAAGACTGACATTTTCGGTTATGGAAGGCATTCAGTATCATAACAAACAGCCTCTAAATAAATACACATGCAGTGCCTTATCGGCTCATGTTTTGTTGTCTTTGCTTTCTCTCTCAGTCGGTAGATTGGTGGAGCCTTGGGATCTTGATGTTTGAGCTTCTGACGGGAGCATCTCCTTTTACCTTGGAGGGAGAGAGGAACTCCCAGAGTGAAGTGTCAAAGTGAGTGCTGAGTCCCCAGTTCTAACATTAAATCAACCCTTTCTTATTTTCAAAGTCATAAAAATGATCTGAGTCAGTGTGTTGAGGGTACATTTTCTTATTTATTCATGTAGCACAAACTGCAGTGCCACAGTTTTACTACTAGGATACTTGGATTTTGTCATTCAGAATCTTGTGAGGGGTTGTTTTTATTTCTGTGACCATTTTTTCCACCTGATCCATCAGACGTATTTTGCGCTGTGATCCACCGTTCCCCTCTATGATTGGACCCACTGCTCAGGACCTGCTGAGGAAGTTGTTAGTGAAAGATCCCCACAGGAGGCTGGGCTCTGGACCACGAGGGTCTGAAGACATCAAAGCACATTCCTTCTTCAAGGTCCTACACACCTAAACTGCCAATCACTCAAATATCTCACTTCCCAATTTCCCTCTTCGTATAACTCTCCCCATCTTTGTGCTTTTTGTTTCCTAACAGGGCCTCAACTGGGCTGATCTAGCACAGAAGAAGGTGCCAAGTCCATTCAAGCCCGAGTTAAGGGGTGAACTTGATGTAGGGAACTTTGCAGAAGAGTTCACCGGGATGGATCCCGTCTACTCTCCGGCGAGCACGCCCCCAAGCACTGGACGTCTGTTCAAGGTTAGTCATTGCTGTCTCAAACTTGTCCCTGGAGCTGGATAAGTCGAATAACATACCTATAACCACCATCTGAAAATGAATTTAATTTAATACAGATGTGTTTTGTTCTGTGTTTTTTCACGATGTTTGATTTTGTGTAATCTGCACTCTCTTTTTCTCTTTCTCTCTATTAAAGAGTGTACTACCTCATCATATATGTAACATTACTTATCTGTCATTTTAGGGTTACTCCTTTATTGCTCCCTCCATCCTGTTCAATAAGAACGCAGTCATGGGAGACTTTGTAGACTCCCAGATCGGAGCTGACCGACCCGGTTCTGCCTCTGTCCAACGCAGTGCAATGTTAGAGGTACGGATCTTGGATTAAGCCATTTTTGGGTTAGCTTATAAATAATTCAAGTATTATTTATTTTTCTTGACAACATGGCACAGAAGCAGTTTTGCAAAACCAGCATGTCTTTATTTGAAGCCCTTCTGTAATCTAGACAAATGTAAACCAGCTGTATGTGTTAATTAGGACAGACAGGAAGAAAGAAGAGAAGAAAAACTAGTTTATGTTGCCTAGTTTATTAACCACAGTTGGTTCACCATAGTTCAAAGCATGTTTGTCACATTTTCTCATGGCTAGGCAATACTGATATTACAATTATCAGTAGACTATGTACAGATTTTTGCTTGAAAAATTAATGAAACCATGAATAGATTGTCAAAATAGTTGGCAACTAATTTTCTTTTGATTAACGGACTATTTGTTAAAGCTCCAGTGTAAAGCTATATTGCCAGCTGGAATTCAGAAATCTTAGTGACTTGTTTGTATCGGTATTAACAACAAAAATGTGAGGGGCATAAATATTAATACAGATCCTTCTTACACTACCTGGAAGCCACGTCCTGTTACATCGGGGGGAAAAAAACAAACACACAAATCCCTTAACAGCTCAATGTGACTCATACCATCTCTTCTTTGTTCAGGAGTCTCAGTTTTTTCAGCACTATGATCTGTGCTTCAGTGGGCCACCCCTGGGTGAGGGTAGTTTCTCTGTGTGCAGGAAGTGCCGACACAAGCAGAGTAACCACGATTACGCAGTCAAGATCGTCAGCCGCAGGTAAGTGGAGATGCGATGCTGCAATGGCGTCTTTGTCATCGCTTTTGGTTTGTGTGCCATTACATTATCACCGTCATCTGGTGACGTACGTCTGAGAAGGTTATTGTTGATGTTGAATGTGTCTTTTGACTGTTAGGATGGAGGCAAACACCCAGAGGGAGATCGCTGCTTTGCGGCAATGTGAGGCTCACCCAAACATCGTCAAGCTGCATGAAGTCTACACAGATCAGGTAAAAATGGAAGTGTAAAGACTGGCAAAACATTAACACAAGAGACGATGAATATACTGTATATACTTTGTATCCATTGCTTCTCTCTGCACATGTGTGTCTCTGTCAGTATCACACATATTTAGTGATGGAGCTCCTGCGAGGCGGGGAGTTGCTGGAGAGGATCAAGAGGAAGAAACTCTTTGGCGAGGCGGAGGCCAGTCAGCTGTTACAGAGCCTGGTCTCCGCTGTCAGCTTCATGCACGAGGCTGGAGTCGTGCACAGAGACCTCAAGCCAGAGGTGGGCTCCGCTTTGATGACTTAATTTATCCCCGAAAGAATACAGTCTGTCATTAAAAAAGTTAATATGATAAATCAGTCCAACATTATTACAGCCATTATTCTACTGTATCACATCTTATTAAAAATGCGCTTCAATAATTAAAATTTGCCAGAGAGAAGTTAGGAATTTGAAATTAGGAGGGCATTGCATGTTACTGGCCTGAGTAATGTGGTGGGAAATAAAATCAGCAGGAACAAGAGCAGAGCTAAGTTTTAATTGTCTCAGTGTCTCTCCACTGTGAGCTGCATGTGTCCTGTGTGCCCCGAGGATAGCTCATTGTAACTAACCGAATGCAGAGTTTTAAACAACCAGTTTGATGTGTGTAGATGTTAGCGTGGTTATTCTGCAGCATCATTTGCACATGATTTAATCGAGGTAAACAGTGGACAGCACGCGCATAATGCCTCTCTGCCGTGGCACGGTACTTCTCAAAATGAACGCTGCAGATTTATCACACACATATCCTGCCGTCTTCAGATGGCTGTGGGATTTAATTAACTGAAGGAGAAGGCTTTCATACAGTATAAAGCAGCTGTGAATGACAGATAGTGGTAAGAATCGTCCATTAACTCTCAGTTCTGCACAGTGTTTTACTGAGACGCCGGCGTAATTGCATAAACTATTATTTTTGATGCCAATCTGAACATATTTACTGGCTGGACGGTGTTTGACTACAACTGTTTATCTGCATTACTCCACAACTCCTGTGCATTTCTTCTTAAGTATTGAGCTTATTGACAGAATCACCAGATGATGAATCACAGTGAGATGAGTGATGTGGAAATAACTGTCGTCCTCTGGCATCTAATCTAATTCTCACCAAAATGTCAACAACAAATTTTTGCAGTGCCTCATTTGAATGAAACTCCCATCTGTTTGACCTCTACTCCCACATTTACACCACATGTGCACACAGGGAAAGCATATATCAAGCTTAGAAAAATCAACTTGTAGTATTTAGTCGTCCTTCTGCTGTCAGGAAACAGAGCCCTGAAACTAAAGACAAAGAAGAGAGTATAATGGTGGATTTTATGCGTTTCCTTTACAGAACGTACTGTTTGCAGACGAGGGGGAGGACTCGGTGCTGAAAGTAATAGACTTTGGATTCGCCCGCCTCTGCCCTGCAGGCAGCGCCCCCCTGCAGACTCCCTGCTTCACGCTGCAGTATGCTGCACCTGAGCTCTTTGAAAGTGCAGGATACGACAAAGCCTGTGACCTCTGGAGTCTCGGGGTCATCCTGGTAATTTTAACCTAAAACCGTTAATCTAAGCCATCAGTGAGGCTAAGTGAAGTACTAATGCCTCTCTCTGTGTGCTTTCATCAGTACACCATGCTGTCAGGCCAGGTGCCGTTTCAGAGCGAGCAGCGTGGGATGACCTCATCATATGCCGCTGACATCATGCAGAAGATTAAAGAGGGCGATTTCTCATTGGAGGGGGAGGCATGGAAGGGTGTATCGGAGGATGCCAAAGAACTTGTTAAAGGTTTTTAGTCACACATTTGCTGTTTGCGTTAGGGCCACGTTACATAAAGTTATAAATGCTTAATTTGTGTCTGACCTGTTGGAGAATGTGACGGAGGTGAAGTTTTTTCAACACCATCTCTTTGCAAGTCAGCTTGTTTTCTCTATGTATAACTTGTTTTGTCTGTTGTGTCTCTATGGTTTTAGGCCTGCTGACGGTGGATCCTGAGAGGCGTCTCAAACTCTCTGATCTGAAAGAGAACAGCTGGCTGCAGGGCGGAGCATCCATGTCCACCACTCCTTTGTGCACACCAGATGTGCTCGAGTCTAGTGGGCCTACTGTTCGCACCTACGTCAACGCCACTTACAAGGTAAAACCGGAATCGTGCACCAATTATCGCAAGGCTCTTTGAATAGATTTAAAATGTACTCAATGTGTGTCATCCTTCCTCCCTCATCAGGCTTTCAACCGCGGTAAGAGAGAGGGCTTCTTTCTGAAAAGTGTCGACAACGCTCCCCTCGCAAAGCGACGAAAGCTGAAGATGACAAGCACAGGCGTAGAGACCCGCTGGAGCTCATCCTCTTCCTCCTCCTCTTCTTCCACTTCCTCCTCTGCCTCTGCAACAGCATCCAAAGCACTGCCAAAGCAGACTGTGACCCCGAAGAAGAGCTAGCCTAAAGTGAAGGGGAGAGAGAGCAGAAGGAAGTGGTATGTGCTTATACTGCCAACATGATGTCCTCCAGTGATGATGGGGTCACCAAGATCCAAAAAAAACCATACTGACAAACCAAAAGGCTGGTTTAAGTTAGTCTTTACTTTTAAATACAAAATGGAATTCCACTTTTTAACATAACTTCATTCATCATGCCGTATTCTCCCCGAACCAAACATGTATTTTCTTAGAGTAGAAGGTCTAGATGTACAGAAATCTGTGGCCTTGAGAAATATTTGTACTTATTCAGTATTCTCCCACCATATTGTGGTGATACGACACACTAAAATGAGATATTTACCTATTTTCACTGTGGGTAAGAAACAGTGCCTGGCTATATAGGGATAAAGGGAAAAAGGAGCCATAAATGAGCAGAAGCCATATATACAGCACAGCAGTAAATACATCGATCAAGCCGTTGTGAATACAGACAAATTTGCACATAGCAAATGAATAGTCCTTCCAGAAATTAGCGGTCCTAACAGTTTGATTGTACGAGCTATTTGCCACATGTTATGATTGGCGGGGAAAAAAAGACACCCAACGTTTGGCCACGAGTGCTGTGTCACATGTGGGCAGCCAAAACTTAAAATTTCTTGTTTTTCTCAGTTGTGTAGGTTGAGCAAAAAAAAATGTAGGTGTTTGCACTTTTTGCAGAGAATGTAAATGTACATGATGAAATGTAAAAAGCAAATTGCTGGAAGGACTGAGCACAGAGGAAAATTCTTGTGATACGTAAAAACCTTTGAGACTGCAGAGGAGGGATGACGCTGTTGTTAAAATCTATTGGATGCAGACAGTTTTAACCGTCGTTCCAAAGGGAACCACACCTCCATTACACTACCAACTCCACAGCTCCCATCGAACACAACATGGAGTGCACGTCTCGATCGACGGCTCTGATAAAGTATTTTGTCATCCAGCCAGAGCTTGTCTCGACATACAGCGTCCGACAGTAGCACCTGTAAAAACTGATGAAGACGCAGTCATTAAGAGTGTGATTTGCTCGTCATACTTACTGCATACTCGCATTATTGTGCCGGTCTGAAAATCTCTAGCATGCTAATCTGTTGTGATGATTAACTGTAAGAACTTTTTCTATATTTTGGTATCTCGGGCTCATTAGGAAAGGTCACTCAGAATGTTTTTACGCTACAAAGTGCAGCCTGAGTGCTTGCACTAAGATTAGATCAAAACTCATTTTGGTGATTTAGCATGAGAACCGCTGCGGGCTTGTGAATTTTAAAAGGGTATTACAGCCAGGGTTTTTTTCTGTTGCCCTGTCAAACCAGCGCCATAGCGGCTATCACAGATACAATCTGATTTGATACAGTGAAATATTGTCGCCCTTCAGTTAAGCTCAGCTTGGGGTGAAAGGGTCACCCGGATATGTCTTTTTACAGCTGTTGTTTAAAAATATTGTATGGCTTTGCAGTTCAAATTATGTTACAGAATGAGACACTTGATGACATTAATGTGGTTCTGTGAGAGACCAACCTGAGCGACATGGTGTGTATATACTCATCCTTGATTTAGAGCAAAAAAGATGTAATGATTTAAAGATCTGACAACTGTTTTATTGGTATATTAGTCTCCTGATCATGTTTTTATTGGACTTTCTCTTTTTTTTTTTACATGTTGCACAGTCAGTTGATCAATTAAACACATTTCAGCTTTAAAGGTGCTTTCACTGATATTTATTACATGTAATTGATTTTAATGCTGTGGTAATGGGATTGATGATTACATTGGCGCTTGTTGTGTACCAACATTGTGTGTGTATGTGTGCGAGTGTGAGAGAGCATGAGAAGCGCTGGGAGGTTGGTTATAGCGATGTTTCTGTACCAGATGAAGCATATTTTTTTTTGCAAGTTACTGTATTATTTTCTTGTTGTTTGCCGCCTTTGTCTCTTTAAAGGTAACTGGTCGTTTGTGTTTGAACATTGCAATTTTTACTTAAGAAACTGTGCTTTTATTGGTGTTGATATTCTTTTGTTGTAGTAAATGACATTTTCTTCTCTCTCTTTTGTTTTTGAGCATTACTATTTTGCTGAGATGCACTGTCACTGATGTCGTAACTGGGAATTTATCTTTTGCACCAAGATTTTTTGGTCGGTGCAAAATAAACATTACTTTTAAATAGATTGTTGTGTGTTTTGTCTTTTGAGTGTTGTAATTGTTCCGTGAATGCTCGTTCGTTGGAGTATTGTCAGCACTTAACAACACTGAGATCGATTCATACAGATGGTGAGACTTTGAATTGTTGGTACTAACTGCAAATACAAATTGTACAGAGAGTTTAATAACCTTTCCATTCGACAAAAGCCATTCCAGCTGCATGCATAGTCAGAATCAGTCAGCTCCTCCTTTAACGATGGTCATACTGCCAGGATGAGCCCTTTAACCACAGATTAAGATCAGTTTATCTCCTAAATTGTGATGCCATTCATTAACCCAAAATGTCTTCTGTCATTAAAATATATCTTAATCCCCCATACTTTTTTCGCATCTGTTTACAATAGGACAGTTGCCACAATCAGCAAAGTTAAGAGTTTTTTAGGTTTATAAACCTCTGCAGTCTGAGCTAACTCCACAGAAAAGACAGGACAAATTAGGGTTTGAGTGGACTTCTGAGAATCTTTATCTGATCCTCGGCCAGGTTTTAGAAAGTTCCCCTGTGGATATGACTGTCTTTTATCTTCAAAGCTGCTGCTTTAAACAGCAATTAATATGCCATCATGACGATGCCAACCGAAGACAGATTGTGGTTGAAACTTAAAGGGTAACTCCATCAATGTTACACATTAAAGGTGCAATATTTAAACAATTGGCCAACTCTTAAAGGTAACTCCAAACACATAGGGGGCAGCATATCACCAAAATAACCGCTTACCACTGCTAACTGTAGCCGCCATTAGCTAGTTAACTCGGTTAGCTTGGTAAGCCGTGCAGCTAGCGGTCCAGACTGCAAGCTCGGATTGGTGTTACAAAATAGGACGGGCAGGGGCTAGTTGGTTAGCATGCTAACTTCAGTAGATATCTCTGCAACACAACACTAGATGACAAAACAGCTATTTATTCACGTTCTGTGGATACCTTCAGTAAACGTGTGGGAATCTTCAGTGTGAAATGTTACATAACGAGTCTAACAGTGCTACAGGAGTGCAACAGTGGACCGCTTAAAAACTTGGCGCCTACATTACCCACAATTCAACTGAGTGAAATCACTGGAGGCAGTTTATCAGATAACATGCAGCTTCCTGTGGAGCCACACAAGTCTTTATACTACTTTTTTCACATGTGCACCAGTGCTCCTCAAGACCTGTAAACACACTTTAATTTGTAAAATTGGTGGCGTTACCCTTTAACATCAGAGCGTCTCTTCTGTGGTCTTAAATTGTTTTCAGTGTAGAATCAAGTTCCCCAGCATTCATAAAGGTTTGACAACTTCGGTGTATTTTGCAGCTTCATATCCTTTCACATTGCTTAAACACTTGACATGCTGAGCTCTTGTTTCATATCACCTTTTGTAAAAACGATGAATTAATGAATTAATGCAGTGATTTATATCTTCAGCAGGTGGGTCATGGGCAGGTTGGCAGCATACTGTTGAACTTTAATCTTTATCTGTTTATGTCTACTTGATCTTCATGTCCTTGAATTTCCTGAGCCTGGTGTTGAAATCTCTCTGTTAGATTATCGCTGTATTAGTTTCTTTTCACTCAAACAATTCCACTCCCCTGCTGTTCATACACAGCCTACTGTAAAAACTTGGGATGTAATACTGCTCTGTGCTGCTGATGTTAATGCATATTTTGTGCTGTTGTTATTTTGTTTTTTGACTGTGCACGGTATAAAGATTAAGATGACCTTCTAGCTGTCTTTACATAAGAAGCTTCCATTGTGTTTTATTCACCTTTGTGAACAGCAACACACATGCTGATGCTCATACTGGTGCTGATGTTGATGTGGCCTGATGACCCCTCAAATCTATTTCTTAGTTCACGTCTGTATCGTTTGCTGTGGGATACAATATCCCATATCCACCATTAGGTGGCTGCTGCGTGCTGTCCTGTCCTTTGGGTCCTGTCCAATCTGTCCCTTCATCTGAGGCTCTCCCCTATGTGAAAGATTTTAAAATGTGTCCAGTTTCTCAATTAAAAAAAAAAAGGAAAACTGTTACATAGCTTAAAATGCCTTATATTGGATTACTTGATTTTTTTCTTGATTTATAACGGTCAGTAGCAGTGGATTTAACACTGCCACATGCTACATTTACCTCATTAGTCCACATCAATGTTTGAACCATCGCTCAGGACAAGATGGCAATTAACAGCACACGACACAAGGAGCAGGACACAGCTGACACAGGGCAGGACATAAGAGGACACAGTGCCCATCCTAATGATACAAGAGCTTCATTACACAGGACCAGACCCTGAATTACACTTTCTCACAAAATTACACTTGTTCTCATGTGTGACCAAGCCAGGCACTTGAGTGGAGAGAAACACCTCAGCTGTTGGATATAGTTATTTTTTCTTATTTGTCAGAATTAAATTGTTGTGACTGCTGTATGTGATTAAAAAAATAAAAATAAGTGTTGAATAACTATATTCCAACAGTAATCACTATTATAGAGTGTAACATAGAGTGTTGTATGTCTCTCCTCCTCTTGCTCATGTAGTAAAAGAGAAAATATATTTTCTGGTATCCCTGCCTACTTTATCCAATCAGAAGAGAGAACTCCATAAAAGGGTGGTCCTGTCTGCTCATGAACATGCAGAGATCAGGATCCTCCTGTTTGCTGCTATGTCTGGCGATGACTTCATGCTCGTGTGTTGACGTAGAGAGGAGGGAGTAGACTGCAAAAAGGACAGGACGTTAGCTAAAGCGACCACAATGTTTACAGTAGCTTTAATTGAAGAGGGGACACTTATTCTTTCATATTCAATACAAAACCATTCTGAAATAGAGATAAGAACGATGTCAGCGGTGGACTGGGAGTCTACAGTCATGCAAGCAGCTCTGCAAGGCACAGCAGAGTTTTGAGCTAAATGCTAATGTCAACATAATATAACATAATGGCCCAAATCCCGCAGGCCAGAAGGAATAACTCGGCACAGGTACGGTTGTCATACTCTCACCAAACCCAGCTTGGATGACACCCCAGAACTGGCCCAAGAACTGGTCCAGATCCCGCTGCTCAAACTAGACTTCAACCCAAAATCAACCCAAGAAAAATGGTAGAACAAGCCTATACTCACTGGTGCCCCCATTTAAAAAAAAAAAAAAAATGCTGCAAAGGTACCCTCTTGGACACCCCTATGGTAGATAATACATGATAAAGGGCCTTCTAGGGTGCCCTTTCAGCCGCCCTGCGTACATTTGGTGCTTTTTTTTTCTCGCCCCTGCCCCTCAAACATCCTGAGTCTGCTGTTGCCTATACTGGTCTGAGTCTAGGTGCCAAAACCTAACCAACATTGTCAGCATTGGGCTGCAATCCCCCCCCTAAAAAACGCCAGAAATGGCCCATAGGTAAGGTTCATCCTGTGGGCACAATTGACAACAATCTGTAATAAAATGTCATGGCAGTCAATCCAATAGTTGTTGTGACCTTTGACCCAAAACAACAAATGTTAACCTCATGGTGCATTAGAAGAAAAGTCAGGGAATCCTCAAAGTCTTTAGAGTTCATCCTCTGAGCACCGTGAACACCTGTACCAGATTTCAATGCAAACCATCGAATAGTTATTGAAATATTTCACTGGACCAAAGTTGCGGCCCCACAGACCGACATTACAATAGAGCCACAAAAGGTGATATTATACTGGTGGTGGTGATGCATGTGATAACACAAAAGCAAGGAGAAACCAATAAAAGTGATTGGCATGCTTTGTAGCCCGCTCATTGATTGTTGGCAGCAGATGAATCCCCTGCAGAGCCTCTGGGCTAATCAAACTCTTCGCTTCACATATTCCACCGACTGTGTGCTGCAGCAAAAGGCCGCTGTTATTGGCACCGCATCGCTTACAAACAGCTGCACTTTCTGAAGGGCAAGACTTTAGTCTCTGCTGGAATAGGCAAATGTTTACTAATAAACTCACACAAAGCCAGCGAACGGTCGGAGCTGGCACGGTAAACTGAAACTATGTTTAGATATTGTTAGGGATTAAATATTAATCAGAGGTTAGAATTAAAATGTCATCTTAAGCTTATTAACAGTCCTGCAGACACCATAAAAAGCTGTTATTAGATTTCCAGTAACAATCTGCAGTGCACTAAAATATAGAAGTCCCATGAGATGTGGACAACAATATTTTGTAATGAGTAACATTGCCTTGTAGTGTGAGACCTTGCTGCATTAATGAAGCAATGAAATGTAATGCCGCACTAAAAACAGGTCTGCAGATCTGTGCTGGATGTGGGAGAGTAGCTGTCTTTGATGTTAGAAAACTGTACACCAAGTGTTTTAACTAATGAGAGCGCTTAATTAAATATTAAAATGCTATTAAAATATGTGGTATGTGGATAATATAAGTCACAATGCTCTATTAGTTCACTGATAAGTTTCATGAACTCTGACGCTGTCCGTGGTCCTGAGCACTGCACCATAAATTCCACGCCACCGGGGGTCAGTAGGGGGTTTGGCACTGACAGCAACCGGAGCCAGAGTGAGCAATTGAGAAGCGATGGATAACATGAATATAATGTGTCATTGAGTCATTAATCAAATCAATCCCCGGGTGGATGATTTGCACGGAATAAAAATGTAATATATTGAGCACGACAAAGACGGAGCTGGATGGAACACTTGCTCAAAATCATCAATTACAGTTGGTACAGCTTGGACGTGACCCAAGAACAGAGTGCACTTCCTTCAGTCAGCAGCACACAAAAGGGGGAAGCATTTAGCAGTAGCACAATCACGCTGTAGGAATAACTCACTTGTTGATGAGTCTTGCCATTCCTCTGTTAAACAGTTCAGTTATGAACAAATGTGTTTGAGTTGCATGTGGGCTTCAAGACACTGTATTGACTTACTAGAGGAAAAACTATTGGAATATAAGGTTTATGTGACAAGTCAATGTTACATGTAAAGGTCAATTTAGTCATCAATAGGAGTGCTAATCTTCTTTGAGTCTGGAAGTGCTTTCTAAAGCCTCAAGAAAATAACTGTGATGATGTCATACTGATGTCAACAGGGTTATCTTGAGTTGGGCTTGAGACTTCAAATATTTGACAGAAAACCTGTGTTATAAATGGAAGACAATGACAAATTATAACAGGCAGGTAAAGTCTAATGAGGAAACTCACCTTGCATTCTTGGAATTGGCTTGTGGACCACCGTTTGGAGTCTCGACTTTTGTATCACAACCATCGCCAGCTTGTTTTTTTGTGGGGACAGAAGTGACCATATTTCGACGAGGGGGTGGAACAGATTCGATCCGACAATCCGAAGGTAGCCAAGCGCTAAAGCATACGCTGATTTATTGTCTATAAACATCATACTGTGTTTCAAGTCATATAAATGTAGGGAATCTGACATATTGTCATAATTTTTACCATTTCCTGATTGATCAACAAATGAAAAAATGATGAACGGTGAAAATCTGGAGGGACATCGAGCCATATTTCGAGGTAAAACAACACATTTGATAACCCATTAGCTAATGTTAGCATCCAACCGCTTTCCAACTAACACTGCTGCTTCTACATCCAATGTCTTAAATAAATGTCTCCAAGATACGTGTTGACGTTGTAGAATTAATTCACGCCTTTCCTGAATGTGACACTATCAATCAGTAATGTTAGCTTGGAAGTGGTTGAGCGCTAATGTTAGCTGTTGAACTTCCCACTCTGAGTGAGATGTCAGAGGAAAATGGCCGCCGTGTGAATGTGGTCTTTTGAAGAAGACTTGAAACTAGTCAGTGAGACCATTAACTCAAAAGAAAACTATTTACTGAGGACATAAATCATGTGAGAAGTAGGGACATTTTCTCATAAGCTTACATACAACCAGACTTCTTTTTGAAACCAGTGGTCACCTGCTGCTGGACATTAGAAAGATTGCAGTTTGGCTTTACTTTTCAGGCCCAGAAGCTCCATCCATTTTTTATACAGTCATTAGTAGGAACCAGTCCTTTCGAAGCTTGACCTTGACAGTGATTTGAAGCTGGAATTTCTTTTTTAAACACTTTTTTTTTTCAGAAGTCCCCAAATTTATGGATGTGCGACATTAAAACGACAGAATGTCCCTGTCAGCACAAAGTATTCCTTTTGCCCTTCTTAAACATTTTCTGATGTGTTGTCTCTTTTGGTGGGGTAAATTAATACCTTAGAAAGAAAGCAGGAAGGAACATAAAAGCAACATTATGTAGAAATTGGGGTTTTGGGCAATTTGGCGCCCCCAGTGCAACACCACTGTCGTAAATGTAAATCCCAGGTAACAATTTGTCAGCTGTAATGTAGTCGTAACGGGTCTTGTCACCCGTTACAAGACGCTGTACATTCAAAATGATTGTGAGAATATTATTTTAAGGTAAAAAAAGTACTTTGTGTTGCTTTAACCACTTCAGAATACAGGGATTGTTTACTATCACTGCTGTCAGTCGATCTCCAATATGTCTATGGCTAAATTTTGAACCGGGCGACATTTTTCATTTGTGTTTATTTCATTGCGCTGAGAGGTTTCATTAACCGACGGGTCAACACATTTTCAAAGATTACAGCTTCCTTTAATTGAAGTAAGGAAATAAAAAATAACCACTGAAGAGGTTTTCACTGGTGATGAATAAAGGTTAGAATTAATACGCTTCAGCTCCATGGGTTGTTGCGTGTATCCATGGCCAACAACCTTGTGTTTGTGGACGGGTGAGAGTCATCTTTTGTCGTGTGCATCTTCTTCCTTCCGCCTGCCTTTGTCCTCCTCTGACTCACATTGGCATTTACACAAGCAACTTTAATTTTGCAGCAGCTATCGTCTGTGAATGGATCTGCAGAAACTGATTTATGCCGTGCACAGGGAACTGCTTTCACTTAATCACGCAGGTCAACCCAACAGATATTGGAAGGATAAAGACATATTTCTTCAGCGGTGAATTTCTTTCTTAAATGGACTGGGAGGATAGCAGTGGAGCTGACGTATTTTGATTTTGAATGAAGAAAAGAGAGTGAATCTGAGATGTTGTATGAATGTGTCGATGCATTGGGGTTTCTGTTAAAGTACAGATAGAAGGTCGTCTCTTCGCCCTACACCTCTCTAGTGAAAGAGCCTTGCTAACCGACACATACTCAGAACAGAGAAAGTGTGTATTGATTCAGCAGCTAAAATGGCATTTTCAATTCACATTCCATTTAAACAGCCTTCCCAACACTTTTTACTCCACCAATCCCATTAACCTCACCCTCCCCTCTGGCACCCACCACCCCTCTCACTGTCTGTTAACCCCGGCCGCTTTATTCTCATCCCATCATTTCTGGTTCAGCTGATGTATGATCATTACCTTCCCGCACACGTCCGTCTTCAGGCATGATTGTGCGGTGAATACCAGCGTAATCTTGAGTGTGTTGTAAAAAATGTGAAATCACCAGTGTTAATATCTAACAGGACAGTGTCTCTGCCAGTGATCCACTTTAACAAGCCCGTTTCAGACTGTTATAGGTTCAGTTGGCAGCGGCGATGCCATGCACAAACAAAATAATCCAAGTCTGTTAAAGAAAAGGTAAACATTATTACAGCGTATAAAAAGTGACACCAGGGCTTCAGCGGGGCGAACCTGAAAAGACGACGAGGCAGCTTTTAAACATGTTGAATACGTCAAACTGAGAGCGTGTGGCGCTCACAAAGAGGAGGAAGGAGCAGAACAAAATAAAAGGGGGGAGAAAATCATGGTGGGTGCAGCGGTATGATTTCCTAAGCTTTTGTGTAGTATAAATTATGAGGCATATCTATCTCTCTGGCATTGTTAAGTGCACCTCCTCGGTATCTGATCTGCAGGGGCTGTGAGCAGTTTATTAAAAATGGAAGTCATTCTAAATGAGCCTGTAATGCTCAACCCTTTCAGGAAATCTTAATGGATCCCAGCCTATCTCTGACAAGGTTAAATGCTCGAGGAGACAGCGAAAAATGTTAACAGACTAGATTATAAAGAGAGACGAATACTAACCAGAACCTAGATGCAGATGGAAAATTAGACAGCATCATGGATTCATCCATAGAGTATGTTTACACGCATCAGGTATTTCTCATACGAACAGCTACAGAATATGCTGACCTCATACTGTAGCCTTTATGTTATCGATTCTGCTTAATGCCTTATGTATTGCACTGTTATAACTAGATTATCAGACACAAAATCTCATTGAGATTTACAGAAAAGCCACTCACTGCAGTGGGCCGGAAAGCTCAGCACGATTGAACTATAGGAAAAACAAGCAAATACAGAAAACACAACCTAAAACAGAAAACACTACCAAACATGAAACACAAGCACATACAGTAAATACACCTGGGACACATAATTTGTTGACATGGTTTGTGGCTCATGAAGTCAAAAAGGAGCAAATGATTAGTTAGTTAGTGTTTTTTTGATTGCATGATTGATTCAGATATTATTGCAATTATTTGCTATTCATTCAGAGTTGTTACTCGTGCCTCATGCTGGTACTGGTGTGTCTGTGTGGTTGTATTTTCTGTATTTGCAGCGTGTTTCTGTATTTTTCTTACTTTGCACTGCTTTTTTCTGAACGCTGTGCATGGGTTGTCAAATTGATGAAGATGTTTTATTCATTTGCTTGTGTTTTGTCTATTTGCATGTGTCTTCTTGAGTTGCGGTGCGTTGCGCTCCCAGGGCCGCCGTACTGCTCAGCCTCAGCGTTTCACTGAGCTGCATTTTGAATGATTTCACTTTAGCAGAACGCGTCTCCCTGCTCAGCATGC
The DNA here is from genome assembly GCF_965226575.1 of Pagrus pagrus. Lineage (NCBI taxonomy): Eukaryota > Metazoa > Chordata > Actinopteri > Spariformes > Sparidae > Pagrus > Pagrus pagrus. The sequence continues at coordinate 13,681,268 of NC_140198.1, forward strand.
TCACTGTACCTCCAAAGAAGTCAAGGAGCAGTCCAGCCTGAGGTATTAGCTGCCGCGCAGGCCCGCTGTCACTGCTGGCGTTTTAAACCCTCAACTTTAATAAGTGCGCAAAACGAAAACAAGTAAAATCCTGTCGACTTTAGATCATCAGATCAGCCAAATTGTTGGATTAACGTTCACAAGGTCACGCAGAGTTAGTAGACCTGAACTACAAAATGCAAAATGTTCTACCAGGATGAACTGTCACATCCCCTCCGAGTGGACTATGTGTCCCTCCGATGACACCACTCAGAGGATAAATTCAGCCTCATTAACTCTGAATAACTTCAAGCAGAGGAATTTGTGGTACAGTTTGACGACATGAGATTATCTGAATAATACATTATCTTTGTTTGTTTGGTGAAGAGTGCCTTTAAAGTAAAGGGATAAGCTGTTCATATTCATCTTTAATGTCATGCTCACACGTCCCCATGTATAATGAATAAATATAATCTGAATGTGCTCACAGATGCCATGGAAACTGTGCTTAAGTTCACATCCTGTTATGTGAGCACATCCTCCTAGTATTTTTAGCTTGTAACTCGAATAAGGTCTTGGCTGGGCTTTTTGTGAATCTAATCTTTACATGTCCAAAGTTAAAATCTGCAAGTCTCACACATTTTTTAGCGAGCGCTCAATCTGAGGACACTTTTCTAAATGACCCCTTGAACTCTGCTTTGATCAAAAGTTTACTTTAAACTACATAGGGATCTTCAAGTTTCCAACGATGCCAAATATATTCTGGATCATAGTATAATGTGCATACAATGACACACTGAACTCTTCCATTTGATGCCTTAGATTGAAATGATTTGCTCAAAGCGCGAATGAACATATAAACGTGATAATCTCGTGTAGTGTGGGATTTGTTTTATAGGTTTGAATCAACACACAGTGAAATGTAAAGAGAAACTCACATTACATTGGGAGCAAACCCTTCCTTTATTCGTCAGGGTATCATACATGGATGCCGTGAATGGCCAGTCTGCCTTTCAGGACACAGGGCCGCCTTTCAAAAGGACAACCTGTCATGCATTATCATGTCTATCTGTGATCTGGGTCAAGCCCTTGTAATGCATGAGTGCCTTTACAGGCGCACACAAGACCGACATGCAGCACAGAGGACCACCGTTTCAGAGGAAACACAATCAGCTCTATTGTGGGGTCTGCGCTGCTCTTATTAACAGTCACCAAATCGCCCTGAGCTGATGTTTATGTGTACAGCTGAGCGCCTACAGCTACGACTCAAGCCTCACAGTGACGAGGCCACATATGTGTCGAAACTGGCGAGTGCAGCTGAAATGCATTCCTGCGTTCTTGCGGGCAGACTAATTACCAGTGAAATACTTCAGATGCTGAATGCAGGAGGAGCTGTGGTGGCAGTTTGTGTGTGTGTGTGTGTGTGTGTGTGTGGTGGGGGAGCAAGGAGAAGGCTGGGAGAAGGAGGGGGGCAGTTTGATAATGCACGATGACGGAGGAAATCTGTGTTGTGGTAGCTTCATCATTAATTTAGTTCCTCCTCCTCAGTTGCCTCACAGTTACTCTCACGTATTGTTCCTGGCACTCGCATTGATAGTGCAAACATCTCTCATGTGAGGCAAACTTTCCTGTATAGTAGATGAGCATATGTTTGGTATTCAGTACATTCAGTTTCCTCTTTGCCTGACAAACTTGGCAAAGAAAAACCTTCTATTGTCCTAATTGTCAACAAATTCCATGAAAGGCCTGATGTATCTCATTCCTCTGTGGCGTAGAGCTGCGCCGTTGTCCAAAAACTATTAAAAACACATTAATCAACCACGCTGTCGCAGTGAGGGACACGTTACTTTATTATGATCAACACGGGCGCTGTAGTTTAGTATGAGCCAATCCCTGCTGCTGGAAATACTGAAATACTTTTATGACACTAAATGTGAATTCATCCGCAGCTGAAAATAGTCCCAACAAATCAAGTATTTATGCCTGCAGCTCAGGAAATTACAGGACCTTTAAAAAATGACATATAAATAATAATGCACACGTACAGTATAGTAATAGGCTTCAGTGGCATAGACAGGATAAGAAAGTCGAAAAGTAATGAGAGATGCATCCAACTTATTGCTGGTTTTGTTGACAATATGTAAAATATATACCAACAGCAACCTTATCTTTTTAAACTGTTGAAATGATCTTCAACTTTGACCTAGATGAAATCATCCCTAATTGTATTAAAATGTCAATTTAGCAAAGCCAGCAGTAGCTTGATTTCAGCAAAAGGTCATTTACCGTAAACTTCAGGTATAAAAGAGACAACATCTGTCCCTCACGACCTTTTTGATCCTGTTGAGATTCTGGCAGATGTTGCACCGGACTGGACAGATGAGAAAGGTGTGACAGAAAATCAACAACGGCAACACCCAGAGCTGCTCTCCCAGCCTGGCATGAAGCCATTTACTGCACCAGGGAGCTGGACGCAGCTCTGACCTCCTTGCAGACTCGAAAAGGTTTTCTGCCTCCTTCTGCCGTAAAACCATTTCATGCAGGTTAGTGGGAAATAAAGGACTGTACTGCACTTGTGACTCCCTGCCCGCATGCAGAGCAGATCACTGGATCGATAGCTGCCCTCAGTCTCTCTCCCCAAGGGCTCCTCCTGGGGAAGCAAGGCCTGTCAGTGGCACTGAAACTGTTCCCTTAAATAACACAGTTTACAGGTACCGAACATTTCTATCTCCTGCAATCCAAGAACCATTTCACTGTTAAATTACAGATAAGCATCCTGCTTCACACTTACCATCTCATTTATTTGAGGTCAACTCATTAAATATGTGTTTGTTCAGTTATTACCAAACACTTTGCTTCAAACTGCATGGGGCTATTTCATGATTTCTCAGGCCAAACATCAATTCTTATCTTATAAATAAACAGCCAGGATCATTATCTGCCACTACTATTGAAGTCCAAAGGGAAAAGAACAGAAGTAAAGCACTGAAGTTGAAAAACAACAGACATGCATGAGATTAAAAAGTACAACAGATCATCATTTATCATTGGGAGCTAATCTATTTATCTATTTTTTATCTTTTTACCTTTTCCAGTGCTTTCAACCACATGGACCTGTTCAAGGACTCATGTTTCATGTTTCAGTATGTGTTTGCATACTGCAATAAGCTAAGCTGCCATATGTGAAGAGTCATAATTAGTCCAAGGTCATTTATTGGACCATCTGTCAGCTTGTTTTAATAAACTACATAACAATTTGCACCTCTAAAATCAAGGTGGGCGCATCAAATTCAATATGAATTGCTGATTTAAAGTTCTTTTGAAATACATTTATCATTACATGTACGGAAATAACCTTATCACACATTATAAGAGTTTGGACTGATCTGGGAAACTACTCAGTCAACAGGAGCAGTGTTTTCTGTGGGAAAGAGGAGCTTCTGTTGGTGTCGGACTTTGACCTTTTTAACTTTTAAGATCTTTTACATGCACAAGAACATATGTGAAACACTGAAGGACAGGAAAAAAAATGAAAAAGCACAATAGGTTTCCTTTAATATAACCAGTCAATACTAATTCAAAACACTTACATGTTACATGTATTTCTCTGATTAACTTCAACATTAAAATTCGCTCATATTCAAGGTGTAAAACAACAAAGGCACACGGTTGGAGGCATTTTACTGGGACATGTGAGGCTGCTGTTCATGTAGAGGGAGTTCACAACACGCAGGTCTGACTGTACTGACAGGTGGTATCACATTCAGTCCTGTCAGACTCTGTTGAGGGCAGTGATGTGTCAGTCCTGTCAGACTACGTTGAGGGCTGAGATGTATCATGTTATCTTTGAGCCCTGTTTACTGTGGCATGTCTGTCCAACTCTGCCCCTGACATCTATTTTTTCTGACTGCTGACGCCCCTAAAAAAACACCGGAGCCATAAGGGGTGTTGTGTTACTATGGCAACCAGAGTTTTTGATATGGTGATTATGATGTATGGCTCTTCATCAGTTTTTAAGTCTGTGAGGATGTAACATAGTAAGTGTAGTTAAATGTTGCAGATTTTTTTAAAGGTTGTTAAACATCATAAAAAATTAACAATAAATGAGATCTCGCGGTCCTGTTGGCTTGTCCTTAAGGCGTCCCAGGGTGAACCCACTTTGTGAACTACTGATGTAGAGACTTAATGAGAACTGGAATCACTGGGTTTAATTCCAAATTGGAAGGAGCTCTAACTGTAATTGTGAGTTAACGAACCATCAAGCCTGCAGGGGAGCAAACAACCAAATAAACAAAAAATCAAACAAATGATTACAATTTCTCCCTTTAATGGGACACGTTGTTGTGAAACTGTATATGGTGTCCACGTGAGGAAGGTACAGTACACGTGATGTATGAGGAAAGAGGATTTCCTGTTAACACTCTCTCACACCCCCCAACAATATGCATCTGCGGTGATTTTGTCTCCCTTCCCTGCCTCCAATATTTCTGTCCCGTATGTTGTGGGACAGAGTAAGTCAGCTCAGCGGTGTGGAAAATTAGATCATTAATTGGGAATCACCAATGAGGAATCTTTGATAAGTAATTTAGCGAGTCTTCAGCGGCTGTGGGGGATGAGCTTTATGCTGAGAACAACTCACCCTCTATAGTCTATTAAAGGATAAGGCTGCCCATAATTTATATTTGTTATTGTCAATAAATTCCATGTAAAGACCAAACCGACAAAGCAATTTCCCTATTCTGATTGTAGCGGTCGCTGGCTCTTGTGTTACTGTGGCAATGCCGGTATTATCACAATGTCATCTGACGTTTATCTGATGGAGATGGAGAAAGGCATGTGTGGTTGCAGATCGTTCACAGCTTCATGCTAACAACCAAGCCATCAAATAAAAAAGAATACTGCTTTGCTACTGGCCGCTAACGTTAGCAACCTGTGCGCCAACTGCAGCACCTTCGCTCCAAACGGGGGAACGCGACATTGAAATACATGAAAATGTGGGACTGTTATCCACAAATCAACAATAATATTGTAACATTAGTGAGCAAGCTAGTTAGCTACTGAGACATCAGCAAACTGGTCTCGATTGTTTTATGCTTGTTATAGAAAAAAGGACCCCGATACATTGAAATGGCAGAGAGCTGGCATTACCCTTGATTTGAATTGTGCCTCTGAAACATCTCCGTTGGGAGGGCCACGTAGCCCCAACACCTCACCTTGTCCCTAGATATGCATGCGCAAAACAGAGCGGTAGGTAGGGGTAAGGGGTGTATTGGGATCGGGCCTTAATAATTTCCTAAAACAGCTGGGCACTGTAGGTTTTTGCAGATGTCATTCAAACAGGAGTAAGTAGAGCATTTGTTAATGGACTATTTTTAGCGGTGGATTAATTCAGACTCAAAACCACAGTGCCCATGTTCATGGTAATGAGGAAACATGTCACCCAGTGCAACAGTGTGGCTCATTAATGCAGTTTTCTTTGTAAACGACGCGGCTCTATGGCACAGAGGAATAAGATAAATCGGGCTTTAGCTACACAAACAGCGCTTGTTAATATCATCAGTTCATTGTTGGTTTTAGTCTTTTCGTGGGATTTGTTGAAGATAAGAAAAACATGGAATATCAACAGTCGTATTACCACTGTTGTCCCTCCGACGTGTGGTGATGCTGTGCCCAAACACCTACTTAACCCTGAGCCTCTCTCACTTCACCTCTCACTTCCTCTCTACCTCGCTCGCCCCGCTGTGCCAGCCTGCTTTATGCCAAGAATGCTTCACATCTGCCTCTGTGGGGCACAAATGATGGCTGCGATGTGGATTTAAGAATGTGCGCCTCTGTAAATATTTGGCTGTGCCTCGGTGAGTCCCGTGGGGAGAATGCCACTTGGTATGGCGACATAACAGGAGGCCCGACTCGCTCGACAGTAACCCCTCCCCTTCCTCTCTCTCTCTCTCTCCACTGTAATCTGAAGGAGTCCAGCCTGACAGTAATTCCTTCCCCCCCCGGCAACACCAGCAGGAAGAGGATCCCCGGAGTATTTAGTGAAGTAGGAGCAACAAGGACAGACGAAAGAGATGAGAGCAACACCGCTTGTATAAAAATATAATCAAATTACCCACAAGGACAAACAAAATAAACCGAGCAGTTTTGGGTTTATTAGTTAGCAGCTCGTGTCATTTAAGTTGAATTTGACAGCTGCTTTGGGTTTAGTCGAGTGCTCTGACTCAGTTCATTTTGTCAAAATGACTGTTATCAGGCTGTAATGGATCACTACCCTTTGCAGCACGGTTAGATGCTCTGTTGATTGCATGAATAGCAAAAGGGGATATTAAAGTCTGAAATGAACATTTTAACTCTTCCCTTGCATATTTCCACGCCTCTTTATATCCTGTTTTATTATCCTGCCTTAAAACTTATTTCCTTTTCCTCCTCTTCAAGTGCTGATTGACATGGTTTACCCATCTATTGCGTACTTGATGTGTTTCAGATGAAGAAAATGCAGCTGGAAGAATAGTTTAAAGGCAGTATGAGCACTGAAATGTCTATGTAAATGACAGAGACGGGATGTGATTGTGTTTATAGTCTGAGGCCCTCGCAGAAAGGTGATATGGTTGGGAAGCACACTGTTATGGTTCTGACAAAAACCCATTTACCTTCACACGAATGTGAAATTTCCAGCGCTCATAAGCAGTCCTTTGAACGTTACATAATTGTCTCAGTTTTATCTCGCTGTTTAAAATTGGATGATGTGACAGGTAGGGCAATTTCAACTTCAGTTCTTTAATCTTTGCGCTGTCACAATTCTCAATATGTAAATGTGTTTAAGATGAAGGAGGCTTTGAGACACTTATAGTAAAACTGGCTGTGAAAATGGCCCAGCGTTGCGAGCTTCACACACTGTAGGCTAAATTTATTATCCACAAACTGTTCTGTGATTGGGTTTTATGATGTTCTCATATTGGGTCTTGAGGGTTTTTGTGGAAACTCCCTGCAATGATTTATAACTTCTTCTACTTCCTTTCCCCCCCCTTTTTTTTTTTTTTACCTGAAAGGGTGTGAAAAATATCAAGAAACAGCAGCCAAAAAAATACATGCTTGTTCCCAATCCAGACAGAAGATTGATCTATCTCCCTCTCTGCAGGTATCTAATGCTCCCATTCAATAGGGACATCACACTCAAGGACCGATTGACTCCCTACATGTCCAGTAATTCTTCACCAGATAAGCAGAATGTTCTGAAGTGAAGCGTCCTCAAGGTAATCTCTGCATTGAAATAGCTGCAGTGTTTGTCCCATTAGATTTCATTTCCTATTCATGTGGCAAATAGTATCTTAAATGGTCAAACGTAATATAAGTCATGTTGTACAAAATGTTGAAGGCTGTGCAGAGCTTGGATTCTCTGGAGGTTTTAAAAGAGCACAGGCCTGACAGCCCTATATTCTCAATCATCTTGTTATTATGAACAACAAACTAACATGAAGACACTTTTCTGTCAAAGTCTGAGCAGTTTTGGTTATTTCGCTTGATTGATTCATCTCAGTGGTTTTTTCTGTGTGTTTGAAGAAGGTTGGACCAGACACCTCATGAGACAAGTCTATAACGACAGTTTTATGACACATAACCCGCCCCCTTCTCCCCCAAATCCAATAATCTGCTTTTTGACAGCCAAACTGGGAAACATACCAGCCTATCGTGTAGATGCACACTTGAGATTCACATTTGGTGTGAACTTCTAATAAGCACGAGAGAGAAAGACACTGTGCACAGGGTTTCTAAGAAAGGAACAGCACTCTGGATTGAACAATAAAGGCGCATTTGCAGTAGAAGTATAACCTGTGGGGGGAAAAAGTGTTTTTCTATACATGTGCAGATTTTATGTCCCAGTGGCCACTGAAAGATAGGTTTAAGCTCTCTCCCCATTCATTTAGATAGAAGCCTTGTTTTGTTAGCATGAAGTAACTGCCAAGATGGCTGCCGAATGGCAAGACTTGCCTTCAAGGACTTTGGTTGGACTCTAGACAGATTTTAGCGACATAAGAATCACAATCTGACGACAGTTGTGGGTTCTTTGCTTGTGCTGTCAATCAAATATGATTAAACCACACCCACACAGTCCGGATTAAGCCAATTGGCTCATCTTTGTAGTGTTGAATTCTTGATCAATAATACCTGGGGATTTGTTTTCTGTTGCTTATTTAGTCATAGAGCTCACCAGACATGTTCATCCGGCCCAGATTTGGCCGCGCTATGGCCTGCTTGTGGCTCAGATCTGGCAAACAGGAGCGGTGCCATCATTCAGCGTGGCATGTGGGCCGCATGAACGTGTCTGGTACAATTTTGCTATCTGGGACCACTGGTTAATGAGTGTTGTCATTAATGAGATATGAAAGCATCAAACATGCATTTTAAATGAATGAGATGAGTACACTTGGAAATAACATCATGAATGAAGACAGTTGAACTGTGTGTAAGTTAGTGTGTGATGTCCTGGTTTTTCTACCCAAAAGTTGCAGTAAACAAACATTGAGATTGGTTCTGTTGGAGTGTAATGCCCAATATTGTTTTAAGATAGTGAGGTTTAATATTTAATATTTTATGCTGTGTTATATCATTTTGAGATATATTTTTCCACCATCCACAGTATTGTTTTGATTGGATCCCAAACATTTTACTCTAATTTCCCCCGTTCACTCATCCTGTTTGTCCTTACTTGCCTGCTCTCTTTAAAAACAAGATGACATTTAACAAGTTTCCGGCCAAACTCGAAGCAGGTCACAGTCGCGTGGTGTGTGTTGACTATTAGTGCACCAGAACAGCCCAGTGATATCGTTTAGTCTGCCCTAATTATCGAAGAGACTTGCCAGATGAGCCGACTCTCTGCCAATTCTGCGTGGTTTGACCGCTGACATGTGTGACCAGCGACAGATGCAGCCTATTTGCTGAAGTGCACATGTTCATTTTGATGCAGGCTCCAGCTTGTTTGTGTCTCTGCGGTGACAGAACTGTGCGGCTCCACCCGGCGTCACATCGGGCGCTCATTCATGGGTCGTCGTCGCTCGAGTCGGCTTCATGTTCCCAGTCAGCACAGCATAAAATCTAATATCTCCATGTCCCCTTCTTCCCCTCTACATAATAGATCTTCTTTCTCTCTCTTGCACTCAAAATTCCTTTTATCTTTAATTAGTGTCTGCTCTAAATGATCTTTGTATCCACACAGGACGATTCCTTACATTCATTGTCAGCCCCTGTGACTTTGACTCCTGCACTGCCACTAATGGTCTTGTTAATGCTTTGCTCTAATGTTGGCTATCGAGGAATTTAAGCTCATTTTAGCTTCAAACTAAATGCAGTTTGTCTTCTTAGAGGCTAAATGAGCAAATGTAAATCAGGACTGTCCAATTTGGAGAGGCCTTCAGGTTTATCAGCTTTTTTTTTTCTTCTTCTGCATGACGATGGCAAATAGAGTCCAGGAGGATGATGCTGCAATTAGTGTATCTGTCAATGTAAAACTCTGAAAGGTGCAATACTATTGTATTTTATGAAGACATTTAAACAAAAGAGAAAGATGTTCATTGACTGTTTTTTTTATGTCTAAACAAACTAAATAAACAAACTCAAGGACAGCACAATTTCATACTGTCTTACTTTGTTTATATGTGGCGGACCCTGCCACCTTTCTACCTCCAGACAGTGTTCTGGGGACCTTCTTCTCCTCTGAGAACAGCTTGTTTATTCACTTACAAAAGATAAATATCTGATTTTGAATTTCTTCTCCAAAACTACACAGTGCCCCTTTAAAGCAGACTCACTTGCTCTCTTCGATATATATTTTGAAGATGTCATAGACAGCCGTCAATGCCAACATTTGATCCGCGCCTTCTCCTCCATCCTCACTCGTTCCTGTTTCAAATTGCTGTCAAACAGCTGCATCAATACTGCACTTTCATGTTGGGGATGGAGAGGCGTGTTTCTGCGCCAGCTGCTTCAGTTCAGCGAGCTGTTTTTCTCGGGCGTCTTGACATAATTCTTTTGTTGCGGTCATTAAGGTTTTGTACCTTGCCTCACATCGTTCCCCGAAAAGTCAATAAGAACCATTGTAGCTGTTGTGAGGCGGCTGCGTGAGTGTAATCAATGCCAGTTTTCTCACCGGCGTTCACAGCTTTTAGAAGGGGCCTATAAGTTAAGAAAACAGAGGCCTGAATGCACTTTTGGCCTGAAAGGACCGCCTGTTTGTGGTTAATCACAGCTAAAACCGGCTGGAAACCTGTTTACAAGAGAAGCGTAACACGTTGGTAAGTGAGAATTACTCGCCATTCACAGTGCTGATTAAATGACAGTGAAGACAAACCAACCTTCCCTTCAGTCCGCTGTTTTCTGTCGTCTACAGCCTGACCTGACGTGAATACCACTTGAACACAGCCATGAACATCTTTTTTTATTTGCATCCTCTCCATTACAGAGCAAGTTAAGCCCCAGTGTTGCAGTAAAACCAGCGGTGATGGCCTTAACATGTGCGTGCGCCTTGTAGAAGTTGTAGTCGACTGTATCCTGTAATATAACGTCCATATGCTCCGTCTCTCTCCCCCTCACTATCTGCTTCTCTCGTTTTCCCACTGGGTGGAGGAGCTATAAATTAAAGCGGGGAATTACTGCTAACTGTTGGAATAAATTAAGGCGCTTTTGCGTCTGTAAACACCGTCTGACTGCGTAATTACACTCCCACTCCCACTGAGACGCCGTGGAGAGAGAGGATAAGGAAAGAAATGCAGCATGGATGGAGTGCAGCGGCAGTGGGAGAGAGAAAACACGAACGAAATGTCACAAGGGGGGTCACATATTAGATTCACTCCCTCGCTGGGTCCTGAGCGCTGGCCGGGCGCTCCTACAGAAGACGGGGGAAAGGTGACTTTGACATTCATGATCTCAATCACCACACTGGTCACTCCATCTGAATGATATAAAGCCACAAATCTTAGCTCAGAATATTCCTCTAAACAGCGGTTTCCTTGTCGAGCATTCGCATATCTGAGCGATTGGACATTGTGCATTTTCAGGAAATGTGTCGAACGTCACGTAACACTCGAGCTCTCACTCAATCTGCAGTCTAATTACAATATGGCCCTGTTAATGGCATATCACATTTAGCAGTACAATAGTTCAATGGATGGACTAAGAGCCACTTTATCACAAAAGGATCTTAACAGCTGGCCATAAACAAGAGCCGGACACACAGAGCCGTCAAGGGGAGCAGCCTGACCACGCAGCAAAACCGCAGAGTTAACCTGTGCTATGGGAAGCAGGTAAATTTAATCAGCACGTTTTAAAACGAGAACACTTCTGCACACCCACATGAGCTGCTGACAGCGAGTCATGCACTTAAACGAGGTCGTTGACATTAAACAAGTAGCCTTCAACACAGCAGCCATAATAGTTCTCTGTATTCCATCATGTAGCTGAATAAAGGAAGCAGAGTCCATAAAGCTAAGCTCAGCCAACCCAACCGTCAGAATAAATGTTGGCAAAGTATGTTTCTGCAGCGCAGTGCTTATGCTCTGGCTTGGTTTAGGTACAAAACCACTTGGTTAGGGTGAGGAAAAGATGCCTTAAAATACCTGTTTTGGTCAATACAAACACGGCTTGAGATGGCCCAAGGTCTCGTTAAAGATATCCACTACACCATCATCTCCTCCACCTCCCAGTATAAAAGGCAGGGCATAGACATGTAATGTGAACGTGATATTATAACGTGATATTTCTACAAATGTTAATAAGATACACAGCCTCTGAAACGTACAGATTTGAACATACTGTATCAGAAAAGGTTAACTGGTCACATTTCATGCTGGTCACTGGGCTGTAAAGTTTCAACATATCCACGGTTCGCACAAACGAACACTGCCAACGCTTATCAGCAGTGATCAGACCTCCAGATGACGTGCATGCACATAATGACGGATAGCTCCTCTGATGGTGAAGTGTATTTCTAAGAGCGCACGTCTGAAGAACGCAGCGCATTCAGCTCAACACTGGTGCCAGGAGGCACGCACCTTTAATAAGCAACTGTGACAAGAAAAGCCTGAATAAAAATCATCTGTCATAACATTTTTATGAAATCTTGGCAGTTTAATGAAAAGGTTGGAGTTTTGTGACTCCACAGTACATATAATTTAGATTAAGATTATTAGGCTGCACATTCTGTGTATAGGCGAAGAGACAAGGCCTCTGTTAGTGTTGAGAAACATTACGTCTATTACCATTCCTTTAATGGTAATACCATACTGCAGGGAGGACTTATTTTTGTAGGCCAGCCCAGAAGTTAGCATCGCCTGGCTCCCTCGACATAAAGCCTATGGGATTTTTCCATTTAATTTTAGATTATTGCAAAAAATAAACTCTGTGGCAAACGCAATTTATGATTCTTACACACATTGTTCGGCAAGATAATCGTCATCACTTTTGTGATTTCTGAGGCCTAAAAGAAACCGCCTGAAGCAAAAAGCTAATGTTAGGCTATCAACGAACCGCATTGCAGTTGCCACCAGTAAGTGTCGCACAACACTATACTACACACACTTTAAATTGATCAATCTATGAGATGTAAAGTTAGCTAGAATGGTTTGCAACTAGTCGGCCTGTAAAGACGGACTAGTGAGTAGATCATGATGAAGTTTAGTGTCCCTGACAACTTCTGAAGTCGCATTTAACCACTTGTTAGCAGCCACCTTTTTAAAGAGACGTGAACGCTTTATAATTGAAATGTGAGGTTTTCTTCACAAAACGTGAAAATATCCCCAGTCAGTGCCCTGATGTTTGAAAAAACACTGCGAAAGTGCCCTCTTTCAATGCCCCTATGGTGGATAAAACATGATAGCGTGTCCTTTCAGTGGCCTTTTTGTACGCTGGTGCCCCACCGCATACGGCTGGTGCCCTTTTTATTGTTTCGCCACTGTCCCTCAAACATCCAGATTCTGCCACTGATTCAAGGCATTAAACCAAACTTAGAGACCACTAACTGATAAAATAGTAGTAATCGTATAAGACAGTATACCATGCTACCGTGAAACCGTGCCATTTTCTGAGATGCTCATCCCACTCTGAAAATCTCATACTGTGACAACCCTAGTTACAGGTCTCTTTGCCTCCATGTCGAGCTTCATCTGTCAGTGAGGAGAGCCACACTTGTAGGTGACTCGCTCCAGACGCCCAGTAGTCCCTGCGCTCTCTGTTCAAAGGGCTAAGGTTATCAGTTTTGCCACGCTATAATGCTCTCAGATGTTACAGTAATCGCTTCCCAGAGAAACACTGACATAAATTTGATGCTCGCGAAATTACATCAAATGCGTTGCGAGCACAGGAGTGCATGATGGCACACAGAGCTATGAGTAGCTGCATTTTTCATTTTTCAAGGTCCTCTTGAATCATTAATGTTATACGCTGACGCTCTGCATTGCAATTACAGGAGCCACTGATCTTTGCTCACAATTTTTGCCTTTTATGTAGAAAATTCTGCTTTTCTACACAAATCAGGATCTTGGCACTTCATGGAACATGATCGCGGGGCGTAAAAACAATATCAGAAGTGTGGACGACAGCATTTCTCACATCGACACGTGCACATAAGGGTATGGGAAAGAGGGGCCACACCTAATCACACCGGCTGATTCGTGGCAAGCTCTCCAGCTTGACAAGTGCTGGTTTTTTGATGCACGACTGAGATGTAAGCAGCTGGTCGGAGCTCGGCCCCACCGGTGGGATTCACAGCACTCACGCAGGCTCGGTTCCTCCCACGGCGGGCCGCGGTCCACACCACTCTGGGGACCGGAACAGATGTCCAACCAATTTGAGGAGCACTTTGAAAACACTCGCTTGTCAGGGCTCGGACTAACGGTGCCATGATTGGACAGAATCGTAACCTGCCCAACATGCTGTGCAGATCAGAGTGGAGCTCTAATTAAAAACAAAACACACACAAACACACAGAACAACATCATCCGTCAGGGCGACAAAGAGGCAGGGGGACTGCTGAACATGTGACTGTGTGTAGACAGACAGACAGACGGATACATAGACAGACAGACAGACAGACAGACAGAGAGATAGACAGACAGAGATATAGACAGATAGATAGATAGATAGATAGATAGATAGATAGATAGACGGATATACAGATATATAGATACATAAACAGACAGACAGCGGACAGATAGACAGATAGACAGACAGACAGACACATAGACAGACAGACAGACGTACAGACAGATACAAAGATACATAGACAGACAGACAGACACATAGACAGACAGGCAGACAGACAGACAGACAGATAGATAGATAGATAGATAGATAGACAGACAGACAGACATACTGACGGACAGACAGATACAAAGATACATAGACAGACAGACAGACACATAGACAGACAGGCAGACAGATAGTTCACAGTTACAAACAGGAAACAGCTGAGTGAAAGAGAGACAGAGAGGTAGAGAGAGATTTGGGAAATATGCACCATGTCTCACTGTTATTCAAATGACATATAGAGGAAAGGCTTTCACAAATGTGCTCCAGCCTCCTCCTCCTCCTCCTCCTCCTCCTCCTCTTTTAATCCTCTCCATCCTTTTTTTTACGCCTCAGTCTTTCTCCGCTCTCCTCTCCTCTGCTCCTCTTTCCAGCCTCAGACAGCCAGATTGGACAGATTTTCTCTCTCTCTCTCTCTCTCTCTCTCTCTCTCTTTCAGAAAATAAAAAGCGTCTCGGGGGCAATTTATTCAGTGCAAATAGCGCATCTCGCTGAGAGGCAGCAGATTTCGCAACAGAAAAAAAACCCAAAAAAAACAGGGGGTGCACGGATGAGCGGGCGCGGACCGGTCCGGCGACTAATTGCCATAATAAGGCGCGCAAGTTCGCTATAGCGAGTCAGGCACGTTTTATTCCTCCGTATTACCATGTAGCCAGTGCCGCAGCGGGGAGATAATCGGGCGGAGGGAGCAGTTACAGAGAGGAGACAGAGAGGGAGAGAGAGGAGCTGGCAGCACATGATCACACAGGCTATCCAGTCACCCATCAACCGGAGCATTCATAATTGCGCTGGCGACAACATATGGGAATACAACAAGGCGAGATTGTGGTCACACCTGCTTGTGGAGGACACCGGAGGACCCGTGCCGGGGGGGAGGAAGGGCGGCCAGATCGGAGGGGACTTCGCATCGAGGCGAGCGTGGAGCCGAAGCACCATCCGGTAGGTAAGCCTTGATTGATGTGCGCGGACTGCCAATATGCTCTCCATCATCCCATGTAGCCAGAGAAAAAAGAGAAAAAAAAAGAAAAGAAAGCAGAGGAGAGAGGGATCACTCATCTGTGTTTTATTGCGCCGTTTAGTCCAACAAGTATTTGACTCGTTTGCCTTGTGTTTGAGGAGGCTCGGCTCAGGAGATGATGATAAGGTCTGTGAGACAAGACGATCGCCCTCTTTGCAAGAAAAAAACAACAAAAAAAAACAACACAAAAAAAAACGCCAAGGCACTTTGATTGAGGATGCGTGTTTCTGTCAGATGTGTGAGCAGCAGAGCAGAGATTCTGGTTTCGGAGGCCCGGTTTTTCCTCTGGATGTCAATTCAAACAAAGGAGAAGACAAAACATAAAAGCTGTACAGGGATTACAGGCAGTGATTGGCGCAGGTCTTCATGCAAAGACAAAATAAATAAATAAATAAATAAAAAATGAAATAGAACACAGCCTATCTCATCAAGCTGTGATATGTCTGTGATATCTGATGGAGTTAATGTCTGCAGTTTAGTTATAATCCATCCAAACAGTCTATGACTTAAAGGAGACACATCCTGCTTCAGATCTGAATGAAAGATCGTGAAGTTAAGGTGAGCTGTGGATAACCTGGAAGCCCCCCCACACCCCACACCCACTCACCAGGTTCCCATTGACTTATCTGACTTGTGGACTGAATTACTGCATATATTACTCCTGCAGCAGCAGCAGCAGCAGCAGGAGCAGCAGCACTGCCTCCCCCCATGTATGCCCATTAAATTGTCATTAAGTTGGTCAAACAGCTGGATATAATAAAGCAGAAACCAACACAACGTGCAGTAAATCTAAACATGTGAGAAAGAAGAAACATTGTGCTCATGTGTCCGTAGCTTCTTTGCCTCACGCCCTCGCTGAGCTGAAACATTTTACTCCGTCTAATCGCTGCTAAAATCGAGCCTCTCGTGTTAATGCATGGCTCAACGTCACGACAGAAGCTCTTTTAAGAGCTCAGAGGAAACCCAAAAATTTCAAGCTTCAGTGTCTGATCGTGGAAAGGATTTCGGTGCCCAGTGCAGCATATTCAGACCGCATCTCCAATGCAACTCGTGCTGAATATCAGGGGGAAGGTGGGAGAAATTGTCTGCCACTTCACACAGGTGGAACCACACAGGACTCACATGAATAGAGAGCAATAAGGCACGTCTGCTGCAATAACTCGATCCTGCGATAGACAAACAGATGGCACCTCCGAAGGAATTCATCTTGCGAAAGTTGGATGAGATATTCTTGGACAGACTACCCTGTGACTCGCTGGCACCGAGGCCTGCGTCTGGCAGTAATGATGGCAGTCGTGGTGAATGGCCTCGCTGATTACACCGCTCAGTCTTATGACTTGCCCGTGCCTCCTTTAGAAGAGATCCCTCTGGTTGCACTGTAACTCCGTTGCTGATGCTGCAGAGTGCTGCCGAATCGATTTGCATGGGCTTCAACATGCATCGATACATATGCAGGCGAGATTTGCAGTTGGGTGACGAGCTCAGGCACAATGGAGCCTCTTTAGATGCCTGATCATTAACACGGTTATTGATGAGTTTTGGTCTTTTCATTGTGTTTTTTCTTCGTGTTTGTTGATTTGAAGTTGTCCTTGAATACTGATTGATTTGCAAAGCACAGTCCTTTTTATTACCGACTTGCCGTCGGCTTTGTTAATGTTGCCGGTCTGTCCGTGGACGCCAGTCACAAACGTTTCTATGGCTGCAGTCCTGAGCGGCCTTGTTAATTACTCCATTGCATTAAAGAAAAACATTTAAAATCAGTACATTGTGTCAGATGATTAACGTCTCTGGTGAGCAGCTATGTAATAAACAGAATAATGTATAGGGAGCCATTCATGATTGCATTTCCCCTCGGGGCTTACTCTCAATAATGACCAGCTCGCTGTAAGTGTGCTTTACTTGGCAACCTGTAGCAAATCAGGAGGCTCGTATTGTTGCTGCCAGTGATAAGCCAGTCCTGAATCATTACTGCTCGCTTCAATTGGCTGTGAAAGCAAGGTAGCTTTACTGACTGACATTTGACTCATTGACGTTATTGACGTTTGACTGATGTCCACATCATTTTGTCCTGATTTCTGACAGATTAGTTTCAACACATGTCACGTAACATCAGCGTGGCTTTTTCATGACGAAGATGGCGGATCAGAGACGCAACATACGAACCCGAACATCCAAATCTGCATCCTTCCCTCCTTTTTGCCTCAGTGTTGCCCCCCAAACAACCTCACGAAAACCACATCGAAACACTGCAATTGCAGCCCAGCAAAGCTAGCCCCCCCTCAGCTACACGGGGAATATGGGAACTTCCTGTCTATAAAACATAACAGCATAGCCATTATATTCATGACAGCACAGTCATTATAGGAATGACAGCCTTCCCGCTACCCATTGTTGCCATTACAGCTGAAAAATTGATGGTTTGCGGTGTCTGTGGTGGGCAGCAGGTGAAAACTTGTCAGAACAGACTGAAGGTGTATTGAGAAGCAGGATTAAAACCGCTCATAGGAATAAAGTTCAGATTGATTTTGACAGAAAGCACCTTTAAGGAGTCTATTGACTGAGCTTGTTAATTACAAGGTAAGTCATTCCAAGAATCCCACCGTGTTATTTTCAGTGCCAGAGTGTTAAAACAACACTGATTAGGGAGATGCATGAGCACCAATTAGCGCTACTAAAATTATGTGCATGCGTTACAATGATAGGTGTAAAAAGGAGTACTCTGAAATAAATCGTCTATGAGGTAACTGACCAATACCTTCGCCATTAAAGGTGCGCTATGTATTTTTGGGGAGGAAATCTAGCTTTGTAGATTCAAACAGCGTTCCCGCGACCTTATTTTCCTTGTTTATTCAGTTGTGGGAAAAATAAATATTTCTGACTTCGTATTATCACCTCATTAATATTGTAGTTATTAAAATTCTGACTTTGAATTTCTTCTCCAAAACTACATAGTGCCCCTTTAAAGAAAGTCTTTAAGTCTTTTTTTTAGAGAGACGATTTATGCAAAATCTCTGTGGGCATACGTACGCTATAGCTTTTAAGGAATTTGTCACGTTTTGCAACAGTTTTAGCTGTTTTAATCAAAGCCATTCTCGAGCCACTTGCATTTTGCAGCAGCAGGAACACGAACACAGTCCCTCTCTTCTCCGGTGAAAGCGTTAGAGGGGAGGAAGGGAAGGAAAGAAAAAGGAGAGGGAGGGCTTTCTGAAGCCAGTGGAGCCTTTGGTGTTGTACCCTTGCCACAGGCCTGCGCTGAGCTGGACTGCCTTTATCTTTGGCCATGACCACAAATTAATTAGTTGTACATTTGCAGGATAAACAGCACGTTGAACTACTGCTGACAAAACTGAGGTTCATTGGATCAGTGTTAGTCAGCTGGCTGGGAGAGCAGAGAGGGCCAGCTTGTGTCAGGATGTGTCTCTCTACCTTTAGCTAATGGAGCAACTGCATCTCCATTTTGCTCACTCTCCGCTCACAGCATCCATCTCTCTATTTCTCACGTTGTTAAGTCTTTCATTCTGATGTTACACACTTATTAACCCAATTAACATGCAAATTAAGGCATTGCATCATCTTCCTCGTGTGCCTTTTTGAGCAGCCATTAGTGTATTTCATTGGAGAAGAGTTGGCAACGGTGTCTTTTGTGGATTTATCCAGACATTTATTGTAAACTTCCTGCCATCCTGTGCCGCAGACGCCCGAGTTTTATGAGCGCTATTTATTTGGCAGAGTGGGAATGGCGATATCAGCACATGCACTCCAAAACGGAGTCCTTCCAAGGCAAATAAAATACAAATGGACATGTAAACATTTCCAATTGTCGCCTAATTGCTTTTGATTGTCGTAAT
The DNA here is from genome assembly GCF_965226575.1 of Pagrus pagrus. Classification (NCBI taxonomy): domain Eukaryota; kingdom Metazoa; phylum Chordata; class Actinopteri; order Spariformes; family Sparidae; genus Pagrus; species Pagrus pagrus. The sequence continues at coordinate 13,700,447 of NC_140198.1, forward strand.
GCTGATTGCAAATTAGCATGAAATATTATATACTAATCAATCAATATTATCCTCGGGAAAGTTATTTACACCTTAAACAGAACGCAGTCTTCAGTGTAAGACTCTTTTCGTGGAAGGAAATCCGAAATATGATTAAAGGTTTGACAAAAATAAAAATATATTACACAATCACTTTAATCAATCAAAGTCAGCTTTTCTCAATATTAGCCTTTTCTCTGCAACCAAGCATGTAATTTAACAGCCACCTTACAGAAAAAACAAGTATTTTCAGGTGCTGTGATGCATGAAATGGACATTCAAACATGTCATTTCACATTACACGTTTCATAATGAAGTCAAGCAGTGAAAGCATACAAATAGACTGTAATGATCACTAGTTATTACCTATTACACAATGCACGCTTTTCATCAATGCTGGTGCTCCTTCATGTCCCACCGTCTGTGTTGACATGAAAGGATAGACGGTACGTGGATAGATTGTAGCTCAGTGTTAACAAACAGACATCCTGATTTGATGTCTTGATGTAGCCAACGCATGTTGACTTCAGTGTTGAGACTGAGAGTGCATGAAACCCACAAGAAGAGAGACATTGAAATAGTTAGCGATGTGTAATAGACAAACGGTTGAAATAGTCGGCTAATAGTGAGTGGATAGCTAAATAGCTAAAAGTAATAGGCTAGGTAGGCTAAATGTTGTGAATAGTTGGCTAAATTTAATGGATAAATGGTTAAAATAATTAGCTAAGTGTAATGGATAAATACATGAAATAATTAGCTTTAAGTAATAGGCTAAAATGTTGAAATAGCTAAAAGTAGGCAGAGCCTAATGGTTAATTTTTTTTAAATAGGCTAGTTAGTTTAAAAGCTAACTTTAAGAAGTAAAAGTAATAGTTAAATGGTTGAAATAGTTGACTAAATGAAGGCTAGTTGATTGGTTAAAACTGTTAGCTTAAAGTAATGGATAGTAGCTGAAATAGTGAGCTAAAATGTACCTAGGTTAATTGTTAAAGTGATAGGTAGGCTAAACGGTTGAAATAGTTGATTACATTTGAGTGATAAATGGTCGAAATAGTTAGCAAAATGTAATTGATAAAAGGTTAAAATTGTAAGCTAACTATGATGAATAAATAGGTTAAATTGTCATGATCATTTCCACTGTTATATAGCCTACTTAATACCATGAAAGGACATCCTGTTGAATGGGTCTAAACACCCTGTGAACATGACTCGTGGTGAAGGGGGACTTGAGTTCATCTGGTTGGGAATTGTTGTTCCTGCTGTCACTCGAACAGTCCGTCCTTCAGCGCAGAGACACTCCTATCGATCCTACCAATCAAATCACAGGCTTTGGTAAATATGAAACTGAATTTGTGAGATCTCAGCTCGCATACTGAAATTGAATTTTAAGCCAGTGCAGGTGCAAAGACGAGAAACTGACAATTTCATAATATCAGTAAAAAGACCAGACAGGAACTGCTCTCCCTCCCCTGCTATGCTTCAGTCTTGCTGTGTGTGCAGCGCATATCCTTCCCTGATTACATCAGCTGTGGTGCTGATACAACCATTAGCTGTGGTTCGAGGCTAAAGAAATATGACTTCCTGCATTAATTTAGTCTTTTTTGAAAATTTGAATGTCTGCCATTTTTACAGAAGAAAAATCTCTTAATGCCGCCGCGTTGAAAACAGAAAGCTGGGTTAAGGCTGTGAGTTTCTGAGTTGCTCTACTTCGGCTGTGCGTGCAGACTGACCAGTTCATCCGTACTGTAGAAATAAGCTCTGTGCAGATCAAAGCCGTGTGAGGATGTGTGGGTCATCATTGAATCATCCAATATGTGTCTTTACTTTTAAAAGCGCTGTCCTAGAGTCCCTGAATTGAATGTCGAATAACAATAGTTGTTGGAACAGACATCAATAGCTGGAAGCTGCTTGTGAGAGTCTACTGAGCTGGAATGAAATCACAATTCTTCTGTCTCAAAAGAGCCTGTGTTGTTCTACCACAGGCAATATCATCTCCCCCTTCATACATTACACTGCCATGTTGAGAGACCACCGAAAAAGAAAATGACATTCTCACTCGATTTTCATTTGTCCTTCATTTTATGAACTCTCGCTCTGGGTCCAAAAAAACAGGAGATGTAACGTTGATCATATTCAATGCAGAAATGAAGAAATCAAACCTTGTGCCTGCTTGGAGGAGCTCGTCCTCCCATTGGAAAGATGTTCTTCTAGCATGTGAACCGAACTAAAACTCTGTCTCACGCATTTTTGGACCATTTTGCCCTAAAAAACACTGAATGAGCCCCAAACCAACAACTTTTAAATAATGTGTAGCTCATAACTGATTTAAATGTAACATCTCTTTGTACAGACACTGTTCATCTCAGTAAAATAACAATTCTTCTTTCATGCAGCAAAAAAATACTTAATTTAAAGGGGCACTATGTAGTTTTGGAGAAGAAAAAAACACTGTTCTCAGAGGAAAGGTGGCAGGGTCCGCCACATATAAACAAAGTAAAACAGTATGAAAGTGTGTTTTCCTTTAAGGTCAGTTTGTTTATTCAGTCATGAAAGCAAAGAGAGTTTGTTTATTTAGTTTGTTTAGGCATAAAAAAGATTTTTTTTAATTTCTTTTTTGTGGAATATTGTTCATGTCAGTTAATAAAAAATCCAACTGTCAAATAATAAAGTCGTATTGTACAATACAGGAGAGACTGACAGTCTGAGGCTCATAATTACTATTTGCACGAGTGATTTGGAAAATCACAACAGTTATTTTAAATTTAGAAAGCTGCGAGATTCAAAAGCTAAAATGCAAAACGAGAGCAGTTAATGGTGGTTAAGGCTCTAAATGAGACGTGGAGGAAGCGTTCTGAGGCCCAGTAGTATTAACATTTGTAAACACTGAAGCTTTTAAATCCAGCAGAAGTCGCAGAATGTGTCTACCCATGATTTAGTGATGTGTCAGACCCACTTGTACCCTGTAAATCACAGAAATGAGTGTCTCATGAAAAGCCGAAGCATGCATGCTGGGTTTGGTGTGTTGGTAATAGAGCTGTATCTGACATTTGTTGACAAAATTATACACACAAATTCAAAAGCTGTCAGCTGCAGATTGCTGCTCAGTTGTAAACTAGTGTATGGGCCAAAGGTATTAAATATTAATGTTTCCCACGAGGAGAAATATGAGCAAGTAGTATCTGCATGCGTCTTGCCCAGTTGTGTAACATGAAAGGCTTCAAGAAATCTATTAATCTCCAAATCTGCTGCGGCACTGAAAAGAACATCAAGTAACCACATGTCATATCCAATGTACAGGACGTGCTGACGTACAGTACTTTGAGCCCAAACCCTCTCGCCCACGCTGCTGAATCCTTCTTTTGGATTAACTAAGCTGAAATTCGCTCTGTGCGGCGTCATGTGACTGTAGCGTGATTGATGGTCACAAAGTCAGAGAAAGAAGTCATGACATCACATTTTGTACAGTGTGTTGTGAGTCCAGCAGGCTCCATTAGGGGTTCACAATGGTCTTCATTCATCACACAGGAGTAGAAAACCAGCTTTTCTTTGCAGCGGCAACGATTGATCGATTAGTTGTCAGCTGTTAAATTGATTGGCTTTTATTTTGCGAATCGATCAATCGGTTTGTGTAATTTTTTAAGAGAAAACAAGTCAAAAATCTCTGATCCCAGCTTCTTAAATGGCAGTAAACTGAATGTCTTTTTGGGTCGTGGGCAAAACAAAACATTTGAGAACATCAATTTGAGCTTTGGGAAACACTGACTGACAGTTTTAACATTTTCTGACATTTCATACACCAAAAATCGAATCGATAAAAGGAGACATGCTCATTTTCAGGTATATAATTTAATTTTGGGTTACTACTAGAACAGGTTTACATGCTTTAGTGCTCAAAAAACACATCAGTTTTCTGATACTGTCCACTGCTGCAGCACTGTATTCCCTCTGGCTCCTGTCTCTTTAAGGCCCGCCTCCTGAATATCCAGTCTCCTCTGATTGGTCAGCTCACACATGCCTGACTCAGCAGGGCTACCAACAACAGAGCAGCTGTGCTAAATTAATTCTTGCGTGTGTTTTCTGTGGGAGAGAAGAGCTTCTGTTGGTGCGGGCTTTGACCTTTTCAACACAAGAACATACTGAATACAAAATCTGAAAAAAACCCAAAAAGGTTCCTTTAATCAAGAAGATTATCAACAGATTTACAATGCAAATAATCGTTAGCTGCAGCCCTACTTTTCTTGAAAATGTATGCTTCATTTTTTGTGTTTTTCTGCTTTTAATTGTCATTTACTTGTGGTCTGATCCTAATCGGGACGCTAAAAATCTGAATGACTCTATTTACTTCCTCACAAACCGACATGCAGCCGATGTGGCGTCAAGACGAAACCTTTCTCATTACATTTTCCACTCATCTTGCTCAAATTTTATTCTTGTGCACCGTATGCATAAAACACCACATTGTTGCATATGGTTAACGTCATGGCGAGCCCCAGGGTGCGTTCACTTGGACCATTGCATTAACAATCCCCGTGTTGTGGCCCGCACACTTCGTAATTTTGCCATGAAAAATGGTTTGTCGCTCCTCTCCATATCCCCTTTCAGCTCGCTCCCTCTCTCTCGCTTTCTTTTCCTTCAGCGTCGCTGCTGATCCTCCTCTTTTTTCCCTCTGATGTCGACCTCTCGTCTCTCGAGCTGCCATGTTTTTTGTTATCATCAGAGAGACAAATGAGAAACAAGAGAGAAAGAAAGCCTCGGGGCCCGTGTCCTCACATCATCACCACTCCCTCTACCCCCCCCGCCCACCCACTTCCCCTCCCTCCCTCCCTCCATCTCGTTTTTTATCCTCCATCTTTCTGTCTTCCTGAGTGACAGCTGGCAGCCAGTAGGGTACAGTGGGCATGCCAACCCAAGTGCAGATATTTGCCAACTGACTTGAGAAAATACACATTTTGAACGTGACTGACTCATGCGTGCTGCGGCTCTGTGTCTCCTATCGCTGCTCTTTTTCTTCTTTGGACGGCTCGAGCACACGCAACACACATTACACTCCCTGCTGCCCACACAGCTTTGTGGCCATTAAAACATGCAACAGTACGTCGTTCACAGAAGGCCTGTAAATGAATCCGGTGGGACCGGCTCGAGGCAGAGGCCGTGCGGGCGGCTGCCATAAAAGCAGCAGCACATAGAGAGGAATTGATCAGGAAGAAACAATTTCATGTGGACTGATTCTATATTTACAGTGATTCATTAATCCTAAAATCATTTACCTATACGCTAACATTTTATGATGAAGATGTTTGTGTTCAGTGCCCCTGGAAGGCTGCTGCGATTCGTTTCTTTTTTATTCTGTCTGGAGCAATAATTAAGTTCTGCTTTGTTGCTCATGTGGCTTTTTTCTTCCCTTTTTCTTTCTCCTAAAAAAAAAAAAAAGAGGCCGCAGTTCGCTTTTAAATCCAGGAGCTTCATAGCACCGAGCAAAAGGAAGACATCTCCTGTAATGACTCTGCAATATGCAAACAGCACCTTTTATTATACAAACAGTGAGTGCGGTCCTGCGCCCCGCTGTGCGGAAAACACTCACATATGGATGTTCAGCTGATACTGAGCTTGAATATGTGACATTCTGACTGGTAAGTGGCAGCAGTCACCATGATATTATTTCATAATTTTCCACAATTTGTTATTTTTAAGATTTCCCCAATGGCAGACAGCTATTTCTCCCTATTCCTTCCTTCCTTCCTTCCTTCCTTCACTCTAAATGGGAAGTGACATTTGGGTCAGTTTCTCCGGTTAATGTAGACTCCACAGCATCACTGGAAATCCAAGATCTGATTAGTGTTTTCTGGGAGCTGGATTGCTGAATTTAACGACAATTTGCGGAGGTGCAGAGGTCAGCGATTGCAAAGAGGACATTACAAGGCACGAGATTAGATCAAACGTACATAGAGAGCAAAAGAAGACAAAATGTGCGCCATGTAACGATATACACGCATACACGCACTCAATATCTATGTGTAATCTGGGATTATTCTGGTACAGAAGGATGTCCAGCAGCGCAGAAATACAGAAAAATAGAAAAAAGAAATAGGCAAAACACAGGGCTCAGACTTTAACCTTAAGGGATAATGCAAGACAGGCATTAATCAAAAAAAATCAGGGATACAGAGATTTGTTGTTCTGCTTTGATGGGGGAGACGCAGAGAATCAGAGGCTGACACAGAAACACCAGCAGCAATAATCTGCAGGAGACAGCTCACAGACATTTCTATATAAATCTGATATCTGTGTGAATGTTGGCACCAGTTAAAAGTGTTAACATCTCGCTATTGAACGATGATTACTACCATTTATGCAATGACAGCTGAGACATTTTTATAATCGCCAAAGCAAACAGGGCAGCTCGCACGAAGCCTTCACACCACACATGACATTGTGTGTCTTTGCATTTCATTGGGAATCTGATGAATTGCTTTTTGACACATGAAGGGAGATCAGTGGCGGTTTGTGGCACAGGACAGGAGGAGAGCACATCACATCAATTATCTCATACTGTCCCCCTCTGTCTAAAACGCTCTGTTTTACCTCCTGTCTCTTTAAGGGCCCCCCTCCCTTGTACCCAGTCTCCTCTGATTGGTCAGCTCACACACGCCTGAGCCAGCATTGCTAGCAACACCAGAGCAGCTGTGTTAAATCAATTCTTACGTGCCAAACTAGCTGCAAAGATTTAATTATGCAAATGTGTGACACGGTGACGTTGTGTGATGTCACAGGCGAGGCGTTTCAGGAACAGTGTTTTCTGTGGGAGAGGGGAGCTTCTGCTGTTCTACACATTGGTCTTCAGTGGTGGTAAAGTAAATATCTTTGGTGTGTGCATTTTACTGATATTTTAAAGACCATTTATCATTTGGATAAATAATTGCTAGTTGCTGAGTTACTAATCTGTTGCCTCTTCATCCCTCTCCTATTCGTATTTTGTATTATTCAGCCCCTCAGTTTATATCTTACCGAGTCCAGAAAGTAACGAGAGTGATGGATGTCGTGATGCATTTTCAGCCCGCACTAGTTGAGCACGTCCCTGACCGCTCCGCCCTCAGTCATTTAAGTCACACTTAGGTTTCAGTGGTCATTGGGATTCCTTTTTTACGAGCCCAATGATCAATCAGTCCCGTAATTCAATCCCTCGGTCAATCATGCTTAAATGAATAATTCACAAACCGTCACGGAGAGCTCAGGGAAATGGCTCACGAGCAGGACGCTGCTCTTATACTGCAAGGAGAGCCGAATGGGATCAGCCCAAAATAACACTGGGTATGTTAAAAATGTATGAAATGAAAGGGAGCATGTGGGAATCATTGTTCAGACACACTGTGAGCAACATGATCGACATGTTAACAGAAATGTGAGTAGCTGGAAACAACTGATCAACAGCCAAACAGATCTGAATTTTGTTGTGACTTCAATCTATGACCAATATGTGAAAAATGAAAAAACGGCCGAGAAGCCGATTACAGTTTTATGCTTTTCACAAGATGTTTTCTGAGCTACAGAAATAAATGTGTCCTGGTGACAAAGGAGTTTAAGATGCTGACCATTTAACTCCAACGTCTCTCAGTAGTAGAGTACCCTAGTCACCAGAATAAAATGTTGGCTTTGTAAATTTCAAACCATGAAAAGTAAGGAAACGTGGAAAGAGGAAAGGTATTATTAACATGTGAAACTTGCAAATGTAACATAGATGTGGTGTGCAGAAGAAAATTCAATGCCATCATTAATTCTGGCGATGAGACTGGTTCTAGTCCAGTCGAGGGAGATGTGTTGCTTTATCATCCATCCTCTCTCCACTCATTTCCTGTCAGCTCTCCACTGTCCACTATCAAAAAAAGGGAAACTCAAAGCTTCATAGCTTTATTGTCATGTGCACAGAGAACAGGTTGCAGTCCTCTCTGAGCTTATATTCATGATCAGTGTTTCAACTACGAGTGATGGGATCCCGCATGAACGTTTGGACAGTTTTAGTTATTTCATATCAGAGATTTCAGTCGTTCGTTTTTCCTCTGTGCTCCTCTCGCAGGTTTCAGAAGGTGAGACAAAATATTTCTGTGCACCAATCAGGATTCAGCAACACAGATTCTGATTCTGTGTTGTGTGGTTACTGTCAGTTAGCTCCATCACCCACGCTCCAACAGTCCTGATAAAGCAGATTTCTTGTGTGTTAAACTCTTGATAAATAACTCTGAGTAACGAAGATGTTTTCTTTACCTTGATCTTTGCTCATTTAGTCACGAACATTTAATGTTTTAGAGAAAGCGAAGTTAGAACAGGAGAATTAGAGAAAGGTGTAGATGAAAATACTTCTTATGTATAATAAGTATATTATGTAATATTAGTAAATGTGATCATTGTCTCAAACTGTATATATACAATAAGTGGTGTCATTATATACAGTACATTGCCACAATCTTTGTCTCAGGACCTTTAAGCTTCACATATAATCATTTCCTCTTTGGTATTTCATAAAAACCGTCTGCTCACAGCTTTCATTCAGTTCATTGTTTCAAATTAATGCTTGTGTGCCGTCAGCTTTGATAATTGCGACGGTAAAGCAGCAAAAACATTAATAATTTGCCCGTTTCTAAACTTTGTCGCTGCACAAGACCAGAACATAAAAGCAATCAGAGCAATCTGTTGCACCGCCCACACACGGTCAGATTACAGTGACACATCAGCCGCTCGCAGTGTGGACGCCCTGTCAGGGTGCAATAACCAGCAGCCCACACAGACGGGGCGCAGATGGACAGGTTTACTGTTTCTGATTTCCTTCCCTCCTCCTGCCACTGGGCAGTCCTCTCCCCGCGCTTCAGGCTTTGTGCTTTGTGAAATGAAGTGCGATGATCAATTGCGCTGAAAATTTCTCAGAAGGTTTAAAATGGAGCTCAGTGGCCCCGGTCTGCCTCCTGAATTTTTTAACTTTCCTCTGCGCAGAAAGACAAATGGCTGCCCTTTGTGGAACAGCCTTAAGCAGTTTGATTGTTAATACTGTGGGTGTTTAATATTACAGAAGAGAGTTGTTAAATATATAAACACGTTACAGTACATTCTATGATTTATGAGCTTTTTTCGAAAATTGCATCAAACCCTTTTTATAGATATCAGGTTTCTCTGTTTTCTGACTAATAAGCGGAAGCCACTGACCCCGCTGGGAGTCCTTCATTCGTATTTCTACAGTGTCACAGTCACAATCAGTCATATGGCAATGGATCTCTTCCAGAACGCACACTCTCAGCGAATAAAGGAATGAATTGATAATAAAAAAAAATGCCAGGAAAACATAAAATTTCTTGACATTGAGGTTATTGGCTTTGTGACTGCAGCGAAGGTTTATGGCAGCAAGGCTCTTCAGAGGCTAAAAGGAGACAAAGGAAGCTAATCTCACTTAGAACGGTAAAATCTGCTATATAGCTAATGAAGTATTATACTGTGGTCAATGAGGTAGAGGCACTGCAGATAGCCTACGCAGTGTGTGTGTGTATGCGTAGCAAGTGTGTGTGCGTCAGTGTGCTTTGTCGTATGAGTGGGGGTTTGTTTGTCAGGGGGTTGCGGCGATAATGCCGCCATCAAGAAGTGAAGTCTTTCAAGGGAGAATGAGCATGCACGTCAGGAGAGAGAGAGGTAGAGAGGTGAGATATCAGTGGAACAGAACGAGCTCAGTGAAGAAAATGTGTGACCAAAATAAGAAATAGAAAGATGGTGAGAAAAGGAAGAACTCCACTCATCATGCCGGCTCATGTTGGACCATGAGAGCTACAAATTGCCTAATGCATGCTGCAGAGTCAGACATTTTTGAATTGAACTTTTTATGCAGGCATTGATTTTACACTTCATTTCTAATGACAGTCTGCTGTCATGTTAGCTGCTCTGCGAGGCTGTGCACGGCAGCGCCTTGAGCTGAATGCTAACTTCGACGTGCCTACAATAATCATGCTAACATGCTGATGTTTAGCAAGTGTAATGTTAACCATTTTAACCATTTTAGCAGTGTGTTCACATACTCATATTTACTAATTAGCACTATACACAAAGTATAGTAAGTACTGTAAGTACAGCTGAGGCCAAAACCAAATCAAAGAATTGGACAAATCAAACATGTTGGCCTGATGATAGCGCTGGAGGAAAAGTTAGTGAATCATCAGAGTTGCTACAGTTTATTACATAGATGTGGGAACCAGATAACGTCTACTGACCTTATTCTCATGGCGGCCATGATGCTCAGGCTAGAAAGCTCAAATGTCATTCTGCTGTGTTCAAGGTTGCAAGTTGTATAAATGTAGGAAATCTGACAAATTGTAGTAATTTCAAAACTTCCTGATTGACCTGGGAGTGATGGGGAGTAGCAAATGGGTTTTAAAATATGTTGTTTTACCTTGAAATATGGCTTGATGTCCCTCCAGGTTTTCACAATCCCTTATCTGTTCAGTTGCTGGTCCTTCAGGAAGCATTTAAATGCTAACAATGAGTCAGCTTCTCTACACTTAAACAACTTACAACCTGGAACACAGCAGCGTAACATTATCCTGGCATTCAAGCTTCCCAACCTGAGTGTGACGTCAGGGGAAAATGGCCACTGTGTGAATATGGTCTATGGAAATTCCTCTCCAAGGACACTGTTTTGGTTGTCCAGCCAGCAACTTCATTGTTCAATTCAGTTGTGGTTTTGAGCCGCAGCAGGCGGCTGTTTTCAGAGATTAATCTCTTAAAACCCGCCGCACACTAACTGCTCAGCACCAAATGGCAGACACAGCGAAGAATTAGCCGGGGAACACTGTGGAACATGTGGCGTCCAAAGAGCCAGATCCTTTACTGAAGAAGTGGTGGAGATTAAGATAGAGCTAAAAGGAGAGTGAATATTGGACTTAGATTCATCAAGTGGAGAGAAACAAGACTCCAAATGATTCTAATGTCGCTCTGTAAGTGCTGGATGTGTAAATAAACCACTGTTTGCCGGATCAGCTTAAATGGGGATAATGTGTTGTTTGGGTTCACAATATAGGCAGCAGTCGTTTAGATAAAACTGATGTGACGTGTTTAAAAAAATCGAGTCTGTTGTAACTGAAGTAAATGCCACTAAAAACAAAGACATGGATTCATGACTTCATTTGAAATATTGGGTGAATGAGTATTTATTAATTGTATATTTGGACTTAAAGGGGGTCTAGGTTAGTATATTTGTTTACCTGCCAAAGCGTCTTGGCTAGCAGTGTACGCAAGAACAACCAGTGCTCTGAGCTCCCAGTCTGGACCACCACCTGCACAGCTTACTGAACTAATGCTAGTCTGGTGATAGGCTGCACCCTACGTCCACAGTGTAAATATCCATACAGGTGATACCATCACAACACATTACTGTGACTTTAAAAACAAGCATGTGGCCGTGCTGAAGCGATTAATCCTTTGAATGGAGTGACTGTATATTTAATTCAGTGACATCTTTTCAGTGTGATGTCAGGACACAAGTCAAGGTGGGGTACATCAGTAGGCTCTGTAGAGTCAAGGACACACAGTTTGAAAGATGACAACTGTATTTTTCTCAACAGGATAGCACATGTCATCAGTCCTGAAAATATGGCTGAGCAGCAGTGCTGAGGTCAAAGGTCACAGAGATAGTATCCACAGAGAGCTTTTCCCCCAGAAACTAAATGATGGTTATATGAAGACCAACAGTTTTAGTGATAGAGATAAAACCTGGCTGACCCGACAGAGGACCCCGGGAAAAAAAATATAGGATCCTTCTTGTTTAGTCGCTGTGACTGTAGATGATTGACATTATCTACTCTCCTTGCTCCTGAAGGCTTTCCATCAGTGTAGGAGTGGATGTGTGATCGGCTGAGCATTGAAATATCGTTGGGCGCTTTTGTGAGGAAGCATTGTATCACTTCTGATGAGTGGGTTAGCTTGCATGGCAGCCCATCAGAGTATGAATGTGTGTGTGAATAGGTGAATGTGGCAAGTGTTGTAAAAGAGCATTTTGAGTGGTTGGTAGTAGTGTTGTCACGACACTCGAATTTATAATTTCAATACAATACCATCAAGATAGATTAGATTTTCATGAAGAGGTAAATATAACAAGGCTTGTGTACTTTGTGTTAGGCAGATCCAAGGAGGGTTGGGCCGATTTAAAAATGGTCAAACCAGTTTAATATGAGGCTTAATACCTGACCTGACTGGTTATACAGGATTTCATAACTACTACTAACTTCCAAGAGGAACATAATGAGAGCTGATGAATGAAAGCAGCACTACAGTCCATCATGCCAACTGTGACACATCATGCCTTTATTTCTCACAACGACAGTCCAACTTAACTAAGTCAGAAGCACCAAATGTATGGAGCTGAGCTGATTGGCTATCCCGGGGCTCTTGCTAATTAGCCACATGCTGCTAGTTCTCTCCACTTCATGCTACACCTGACAGTCGGTTGGCACAAATCAAAAAAAAAGTTCTGGCAAAACCAGAAACCCACCAAACCTTACGTCAAGGTAAAGCAAATGATCTGTTATCAAAAGGTCTGTCTGATAATTCATCATTTTGTTCGATTGTAAGGATTCTTGGATACATGGGAGTTTGTTGTCGTGAGTGACATGCAAGCTCTGCATGCACAGCGAACCACCAATTACAATCATTCTTCATCAATTTATCAAGCAGGGCCTACTTTGATGAAATGCACTCCCTGACAAAATCACACCAATTATTCTTGACTGATCAGTTATTTCCAAATAAAGCTACTCAAGTTTTCTGGAGAATATATGTATCTTTATATCACAGAAAACCAAAATACTGCAATGTCAGTTTTTTTCAGTCTCATGCAGCCCTAGTTTGGGTCCCAGGGGCCACTGAGGATACTCTAGAGGCTTTTTTTTTTCACCAAGAATGGCGGAAACCTTGGCGAAGCGACGTAAACCTCGCCTCCTCTGTTCTTTTTCTTGCGTTCTGCCGTTCTCCATTTGTCAAGTCCTGCCGTATCGTTTTATACTTGACTTTCTTTCCCTATTACTTCATGTACAGACAGCCCATGGGGTACGTCAACACGCAGAGCCATTAAATTATTAGACCCTGTTTATTATGAACTGTGTAGCATACAGCACTGGCTGCCGCCTTTAATATTCATGCAGCATGACTGTTCCCAGCTGATGCTAACAGATTAATGCTGTCACATACACATGCAGAGCAAGACAAGCAACTACACATGGCGACACGTAGCGTTTTAATAATTAGTGCTGTTACGGGTCAGCGTATTGATGCACACGATGTTCTTAAACATGTGAATGGATGCACACACACGAGGGATCTTTAGACCAACAGATAAAGTGTGTTGTTCTGTGCTGCAGCCTGCTCAGATTGACGTGGCCGGTCGGATCAGCTCGGGCTATTTCTGTCTTTTTTTTGGTCGGAGCTCGCTGCAGGCAGGAGAGGTTGGAACACTGTCCGCTCGGCTGAGTGGTCGAGTGAGGGCGACCCATCACGCAGCCAGGGAAGACTTTTCAGAGGAAACATTTTGAAAGGTGAAAGCGCCGGCTGAACTGCACCTCCTGTGAGCTGCAGGCCTCTGAATGACATGAATGAACAAACGCACGCAGTGGTCAAAGCAGCCCAAACCCCCCGAAAAAAAAATAAAAAAATAAATGCAGTTTGCTCTGTGATGAAACAATCTGTTTCTCTGTCCCTCATGCGGCTGTAAATTTGTCATTAAACAGGCCATCCAGACAAGAACCATCTGTGAGATTAGTCTTTATTTTCCGCGTGCCCTCTGTCCCTCTCTATTCTTATCCCGCCTAATTTCCTCTCCGTCTCACACGTTCTTTTTCCCCAGCATGTTGACCTTGTCCCTTATTCCACCTCGTTCGATTGCAAGATAGCCCACAACGTGTGTGTGGCACTGTGTGTGTGTGCGAGCGGACAAAGAGGAAACACAGAGGGAAAGAAAGAGAGAGAGAGAGAGCAGTGAGGTGTCCAGCACTTAAATTGCCTGTTTATTTCCAGTCATTGCATCAATTACACTGATACGGCTTACAAACGAGTGCACTGAGTGTGTTTGTGTGTGTGTGCGAGATGGGGGTGGAATAGAAAAACGATTAAGAATGATAGATATGGAAATTTTTTTGTGCTGTGGTGTGCGTTTTCTGGCTTCCTGCGAGTCACAAAAAACACACGGGGGGCAGAAAAAAAAGGAAGTGTTTTTTGTTCTGTTACCAGGGAGAGAGGCAGAGGAAACTCAAAACTGTATTTTGATTGTGATCTGTCCGACAATCAGCGAATTCATGCACAACGAGCGCACGTCTGAGTGCGCGTGGAGGGGTCCGCATGGGTGTGTCCTTAAGTGTGTGTGTCACGCGGGGTCGGCCAGCGATCAGGAGCGTGATCGCCGCCTCTCTCCCCGGGGGTGAGGGCGTGTCTGTGACAGGCTGCAGTGATTAGTGGAGCACAGCGGACAGAATTTATCAGACTCAGCCGAGGCCATGAACCATTTCGGCCTGCAACTCTGCAATTTGTCTCCCGCACTTCGCGTCACATAACAGCCTCAGTGCGGCTTGATTTTCCACATTTGCGACATTCATTTCTGACCGTGCCTCCTATGTTTGCACGACAAAGCATTTTACATGAAGGGTATCATTCTCACTACATTTTCATTGATACTTACTTCAGTTCTTCTGTGAATTTTCTTTGAATGCATGTCGCATTCAAAGCGCTTCAGGGAAAAAATGCTTCTCAGGAGATCTGTTTCTTTAAAGACTGTAGGCTGAAAAAGTGCTGACCCGAATAGTCGATTAATCGATTAGTCAGATGTAGAGCTGCAACTAACGATAATTTTCATTATTGATTAAACCTGCCAATTGCATCTCAATGGGTAGCATATTGTCTCTACGTTATAAGAAAATTAAAAGCCTGTTACAGATTTCTCACAGTCCAAGGTGATGTCTTCAGACGTCCAACTAATATTTCAAAGATATTCCGCTTTCTATTGTGTAAAATATTAAGTTGTTAAATTATTTTCATCAGTTGTTTGGTGAATAAAATGTCTGAAAATGGTGAAAAATGACGATCACTGTCTCCCAAAGCCCGAGATGACGTCCTCAAATGTTTTATTTTGTCCACAACCCAAAGATATTCAGTTTGAGTAAAGACACCAGAAAAAACAATCACAATTAAGAAGCTGGAGTCAGAGCATTTCGACTGTTTTTGTCTTAAAAGTTACTAAAATCAATTAACAAAAAAGTTGGCAATAGATTTAATAGTCAAATAATCGATTATTTGATTATTTGTTGCAGCTTTAGTCTAAGATAAGGAAAAGCATGAAATCCTGACAAACAATAAACAATTACTAATGCAATAGTTTAATTATCAAAATAGCAGATTCATTTTCTATTTATCAACTAATCCATTAATTAATTAATTGTCGCAGCTCTGACACCAGATTAAGTAATAACGGTCAATGTTTTGCTCTCAAAAGTTACATACTCTATTTTCAGGGCCTAATAATGGTGGTTAGAACAAACAAGCAATTTTAAAGTCTGAAAGTTTAATTAACTACAAATTTACCATTTATGAATGATGGTTATTATAAAGTGTTACCACCCATTATTCTTATTTTGTACAATCTATCCTTTCTTACACTTATCTTACTCACGAACATGAACACACTTCGCGTCGTGAATGTAGGATGATAATTCTCTTAAGATTAATCTCCGAGCAGCGACTCTCACACTGTCACATTGTTTTCAAACACTGTTAACATGGAAATATTGGCCGATAGCTGTTTCAATATGTCACCTTGGTCTCGAGAACCAGCGATGGCATTTTCCCATATTTAACATTTTAAAGCTGAAACAATCCATGCATTAATCAAAAGATCAACTCGGAGATGAATCGCCAATGAAAATAATTACTTCCATCACTGTTATGAAGCCATTTGGTTTTCCTGCCGAAGAAATGTCAAAGTAAATCCATGTATTAGAGGAAACTACTTTTAATCAGCCGCTGAGCAGCCAATCATACTGGCCCGGCTCATTACTGTCAAAAGCAGAGAGCATGAAAAACATGGGTGACAGATTTAGTGGCCTGCCTCTATCCCTCTGGGATGCATACACAGTTTTTATGGTAAGGCAAACAATTCATCACAGGGCAATTCATCAGTGGATAACTTTTAATTAATGTTCAAACGTGCAGACCTTTAAAACGCCAACCTCAGCTCGAGTGTCCGCTCTGTTTGTTTCCTCCCCTCCACGTCCAACTCACCTCCTCTTCTTCTTTTTCCTCCTTGTCCTTAAAGTGTGTTTGGTCTATTTACTCATCCGCTTCCACTTCAGCACTGCCCCACTCTATTTTCTCAGCTCCTCTTTCGCTCTCCACTCTATATTCCCTCCATGTTTACATTAGTTTCACTGGCGAGTCCTTGCGGCTCAGTCCCTGCCAATATTTGTGTTGTGGTGGATGCTGCCCCCTATTTCCAGCGTTTTATCATCTTAATATCTCTCCCAAGCAGCTCATTTATTTTCTTACATCCATTATTTCCTCTCCTCTCCTATCGCTCCCCTCTCCTCTGCCCCCGAATTAGCAACATCAAGGCTGAGAATTAAAAGAAATGGCCGATCAGAGAGCGCGGTGGAAGAAGAGACCATTGGAGGGGCTCAAAATGGAGCCGGCACGAGCAAATTGGACGGGCATAGGCACAGCGGAGATGTAGAAAAGTCCACATAAAAGGGAAGAAAAGAGAGTCGGACAGATTGATTCTGAATGAAATTAAAGAGGACGAGGGGGAGAATGAGATGAGTAAATTGAGCATTACATACTGCATTACAGTGTCTCTTAATTAGCCGTGTAAAAGCTTTCTTATTAGGACTGATGCACTCCTCGGTTAACGAGGGAAGAGAGAATGCTCTTTCAGTTGTCATTGAGATGGGCCTCGGAGGAAGAAAGTGAAACAGCGAAGCACTGAATAGGAAAATGGCGAGAACAACTAGGGGACAATGATAAAGAAAAGTCCGAGCTAACTGTTCGTGTGTAATCATCTCACTTTGTGCGTTTTGTCTCAATTATCTGTCATCTTTGTCATCCCGGTCCAGGCTGCTCTCCACCACCGCCCTGTCAGTGAATAGACATTATGTGCAGCTGTGTTGAAAGTCTGATCACATCGCAGGGTATCTGTGTGTGAGAGTCAAGAGTGTGTGAGTGTGTGTGTGTGTGTGTGTGTGTGTGTGTGTGTTGAATCACTTCAGCTTCAGGTTCTGCACCTTGGCTGTCTATCACTGCTAAATCACAGTGAGGTATAAACAATTTAAAACACGCACACACTCATTTGAATCTTTTATTTACATTCGAATGGAAACAGTGGTGAGCTTTAGCAGCAGACACACAGCAAAGACTGAACCTCAGCGTGGACACCTGATGTTTTATAGGCAGAAAGTATCACTATATGATTGTTCCTACAGCATGAAGTCATACAGATCATGACTTTAATGAATAGTTAATGATTTGGTAAATATACATATTTGCTTTCTTAATGGAAGTAAGCTGAGAAGATTGATATAAATTATATATCATGTGTGTTTAAACCACTTGCAGGTTAAATTTCTTAAAGGATCTTTACAGTGGGTTTCATGGAAATGATCATTTGAACAGTGCAGCATTATTTTCTGTGTTTTACAAGATATAAGAGCAGGATTACAGAGGACAAAATGGGCAGTACCCTTTTCTTTCCCCTCATTGGTCGGATGACGTAACATAGAGGAGTCTGTGTCCCTGAGCTTGCCACAGCGTACTGTACCGTAGATGTGGTCGTGTCTTTTTTCACCAGCTTTATTTTGCATTTCACTGGTTACGACATTAATTGTGTTGTTTGTTCAGATTGTACAAATTCTAGCCTGTCCATACAAACAATTGGATCATATTCGTCATCCTGCAAGAAATAGCATGAAAGCCCGCTCTTCAATATAACAAATAGTCATTTTAATATTTCTGTTCATGTATACGTTAAATAAATATGATACATTATGTAAATAAGAAGACGTTTTAGAGGTGT
Source organism: Pagrus pagrus (assembly GCF_965226575.1). Lineage (NCBI taxonomy): Eukaryota > Metazoa > Chordata > Actinopteri > Spariformes > Sparidae > Pagrus > Pagrus pagrus. The sequence goes on from NC_140198.1 coordinate 13,718,535, forward strand.
TGGTGTTGGTTTATATATTTTTCATTTTAAGAAAATGAGCAAGACTAGCTGTTTCCCTCTGCAGTTAATCATGTCACAGACTTTAAGGTTGAAAAAAATCTAGAGAATAATGTGAAAAAAGAAGCTTAGTTAGCTTAGCAAAGAACAAAAGAGAGGATAAACTGACTGGGAAATAATAGGAAATACAGGATCATTTTAATTTAATTCCCAAATTTGCTGTTCGATTCTTGATTTTCCTTTTTAAAGGTAAAATACAGTAGGGGTCATGTTGTGTAAATATATTGATGTAAAGACAATCTATTCATGGACTTTGAAAAGTACCACACATAAGACCTGCATTCAGTATATAACCGCTTCTTTGTCACAGTAATAGGAAACAAGGCCAAGTACATAGTGGAGTTTGGTTTGACAACTGTCTGGTGGCAGTTATTTTCAGGTTGCTCAGCCATATCGGAGCCGCTGCAGTCCAGATGGGAGACAAAGAGTGTTTGCACAAGCAACTGTGTCTGAGTCAGCAGATTTTTTACACACAGCAAATCTGCAATAGCGGCCGTAGCAGTTGGTTGTCTAAGATCAAACTAAACGCCGGTCCGGGCAGGAGTGACGGTGCGGGTGTCACAGTGATTGACGGCTCTTGTTAAGGGCAGGATTCCTGAGAGGAGAACAGCGGCTCAGCCTTGTCAAGGTCAATCGGGAGGTGTTTGGCAGGAATCCAATTGGAGATTTCAGCTAGAAAATTGGAGATATGCAACCCAACCTGTGTGTCAGAGCTGGGAATCAAAAGGTCAGTTAAGTGTCATCGCTGTGATAGGAGGAATTATGGGATGCGGTGACAGAGCCAAGAGGTTTAGTGCGGTGAAAGATGATGCTTGTTGTTGGACCCCCTTGGAGAGGAAGACTCTTTTAATGATGGCTGTAACACCACAATGTTTTCGAAAAGCAACGACCACTGGCTGGATAGATGTTGGCTGACATCGCGGGCAGCAACTCTTTCAGCAGTAAATCTGGATTTCAATCAGTTTTCTTGGATCGATTGATTTATTAATGCTACAGGCCTTGTAGACACCAATCAGACAGACCTATCCCTGTTTTTCTTCCTGAAGAATAATTTCTCATTTCAACAAAAGCATGCACTGTGGGAGAGTGCAATGAAATAAGTTGAACTGTGTTTCATGTCTCATTGCTTCTGCTATGCCACTGTGCTTACTTAGAGATTCTCCCCTTATGGGCACAGTGTGTTATGATGAAAAAGTGTTGTGTTTGTTTGTCTCAGGTGTGTAAATGGTTTCTTTTCTCTGATATACCAACCCTGTCTCATCAATCTGCAACAAATAACTTGACTTTACGCTTTCAAATTGCGTGCGGTATGTACGCCAAGGTCCAATTATGCATGCAGGAGATTCGCCAGTCCTTTCCATTAAATTCTGTACAGTGCAGGTCCATATTAGGACGGCCTTCGTTGTCATGGTAACAAAAACCAACGTGCAATGATTGCAGTTTGGTGAGGTTTAGGCTACAAAACTACTTGTTTATAGAAGATGATGTTACATTAATTAACTTACAGACAACAGGAGACATATTATGCTCACTTTCAGGTTCATGCAGTTATGCATAATACATGGTGACATGGTGTGATGTCACAAAGTCAAAGAAATAAAGGTGGGACGACTGACGAGGCGGGACGGGCTTCTATTGGTGCGGACTTTGACCTTTCACATGCACAAGTACCTATATATAACACTGGAGGAAAGGAAAAAAGAAAAAAGAAAGCACAATATGTCTCCTTTAAACAAGTCAACGCTGTCTCACAGGGCACACAAACACCGGCCTCTTCTGTGAATATCCTGTGTTTACGTCTACGTCACCTGATCATTTTCTTGTGTGATATTTGGACACGCCTGTTTTCCAAATAAGTTAATGTGAAGGACTGGTGTATAACCTGCACGCGCACTTGGACTCAATGTCTGAAGTCGTGCTTTTAGGATACAGATTGAAGCAACTGGGCTGGATATATAAGTGTAATGTAATACTAACCAGATCCTCATATTGCTCCTGTGTGTCAGTGTGATCTGACTCAGGAGACCTCTGCTGCACTGACATCTGGCATGCCAGATTGTTTAATCACAACCCAACTGTATAACTGAAGGTATACTGGAATTAAATCATTGACAAGCAGTACTCTCTGCCCAACACGTACAGTAGATATTTGGCAACTGTTTCATATTTTCCTTTCCGGTTCAGTGCAGGTTTTCATCTACATCTGTGTTGAGTATTTATCTACATCAGAGGTGTTCAAACTGTGAGGCGCGTCTCCGCAGGGGGGCACGAGAGAGCTGAGGAGGGGGCAGAGATACTGCGTGAGTTGAATGGGACAGGTGCATACAGGTGAAACTAATGGAAAGTTAGTAAGTGTTGTTGGATCTGCTGATTTGGGTGGCGCAATCACCGACCCAATCAACAGCTGAGGAAGCAGTGGTGGCTGTGACACAAATGACAAATAAGGAACTTGAAACCTTAGCATCCAATTTCCGCAAAAAGTTGCACTAATTTTCTGAGACATAACTCAGCCAAGTCTTAACACGCAGACATGAACACATATTTTTAGATGCAGTCTGACACTTTCTGTTGATATCATTGTCTCTGCCTTCCATCTAGAATAACCATCTGTAAATGTGCTTAAAAATAAGAGCAAAGAAGACACTCCTTACAAGAACTTGCCTTAGAATTATCACATTTTTAATGTTCTTTAGTATCAAACTAGTCCCGTGGTAGCTGTTCGTACATTCATGTGTATACTGCAAACAGGAAGAGCTAATAGCCAATTCAGCATACGTTTAATTATGCTAAATTGAACTGCAAAGCATCCATCTTGATTTTTTCTTGGTGAGGCCCACAGTGTCAGTTGAGAAAAACCCTGATCTATGAATACTTTCTGCAGATACCTTGCTGAAATCCCATGGCATTTAATCCATGTATTTTGAGTCAAGGTTTCAGAAAATGTTGCATAAAAAGATGCAAGTGCCCTTGTAAGTTTGCCTTGTTCTGGAGAATATTTTTACAGAGCTCATTGGAGGCAGCATGCGGCAAGAATTTAAGGATAAATGTTAAAGGAGCAAAACTCCTCTGTAGTCTTAGACGTCTGATCAGATGAGGTTTGGTTTCATGACAAGCGGAGTAAGTCAAACTGACTAGAAGGAAGATGGCGTGCTGCTGTCTCGTGTCACAAAGCAGCCGATGTTAGCTGTGAGGAGGAGACCTGATCAGCGCCGATGTGGAGGAAAGACAGTGAGATAAGAGCGGAGGGGGCTGCTGGCAGAGTGTCAAGGCCTCGTCTGGGAAAACAAGAGAGATGTTTGCTGGTGGTTGGAAGTTGGGAAATTCAGATCTCATTAACCATTTTCTTCTCCAAGTATGTGACAAAGTCCTCAAAGGGAAGATTGATACCATTCTGTGAACTTAGTTTGATTTAACAACCCAAATGACTACCGTGGTGATACAATCATCAACTGAGCAGAAAAGAGCACAGCATTAAATTTGATGGAAAATCAAGGGGAAAGGAATGGATTTTTCAAGTTTGCTGACTTTATACTTTTATAATTGGTATTAAAACCCCTTCAACAGCATGTTTAGTCCTATTTTTTGATTAAATGGAGCACCAGATCTGATTTATTTGAAAATACATGCAATAAAACTTTGGTAAATGAAGAATAAATCACTAAATCCTCTAACCAGAGTAGATTAAAGAAAGTCATGCAAATAGAAACAGAAAAACAGCATTCATAATGACATACATTAACAGCACACATGACAGGCAGAGCCGTGCACAAAGATCTGTAATGCCATTACAGTTTCATCAGAAAATGTGACATTTGATTGGCGTCGATGGTCTGCCGTGTTCCCTCGTGATTTTTCTGTCACTCTCTCTCTCTGCAGAGAACGGATCTGAAGCCGGTGATGACAACTAATCGACATCAAAGCTGAACATAAAAACACAGAGGAAAGAGTCGTTGGTGAAGTAAAGTGCGAACACACCCCTACGCACCACCTACTGCATCAGCTTCTCGGAGTTTATGGACTACATGTAGACAAAAGCCGGAGTAGATCCAGTCTGCAGACTTTGAAGGAGTCGTGGTGGGAAGACAAGAGCAAATGGTGCTGCAGCACCTCCTTCCCTGGCAGCCCCACTTCAAAAAGTGAGTATATATTCGTCATTTAGTTGAAATATCTGAGCAGCCCGTTCCTTTTGCTGTGTTTTGTGATCTAACCATAGTTAAATCAAAGTGTTTTCTCTTTCTTCATTATTCTATTTTTAACCCTATTCTTCCATATATTACCATTAAATGTGAGTCATAGGGCAAAGCATCTGCTCGTCTGAAAAAGAGTTGATTAACTTTCTTCTGGAAAATTTTCAGTCTTCAAAGAGAAAGAATATTCTGTCTGCTGCACGATAACAAACGCTTTGTCACCCAAAGTAATGTCTCTTTATTTCCAATCTAAACAAAGCTGATAGCTGGAAACGACATACCTCTTTGCATCAACCAGGATTTATAATGTATATTGATGTTTCTTTCCAATATGTTGCGTTTCCTCGCAAAATAATGCATTACAATAAGGGATGGTCGGGAAAAAAAACCTGTTTTGATCAGAGGTATTCATGACTATCCTTTCATGAGTGCCTTGAAAAAGCTGTCGTTCTCAAGGAAGTACAGCTCTTTTTTGATTTCAAGGTGGAAGTGCATCTTTTCATCTCAAGTCCCTCACCATGGCTGAAGCTTCGGTTCGCCCACCGTATCCCCTCCTCAAAAAAGCAACATAGGATGTGTGTAGATACTTTAGATGCCCACTGTTTACATGTCCTTTATTTGAGCAGGGGCAAAGCTAATTATTGGGATAATAATCCAGGACAATCGTGACATGCCTAGTTACAGTTTTGCTCGTGTTTTACAAAAGGAGCAGTCGTGGTGATAGAAAAAGCTATCACAGCTTGGTTAAACAACGTTTTTTGTGCAGCAAACAGAAGCACTTTCATCCAGATGGTTGGAAGAGTCTGTTTAGCATCGTGGAACTACCTTCAGACGGTGCTGAGTGTTGTCCAACAACCCTCTGGGATTATTTGAAGGATCACGGAGTATTTATTCTTTGAAGAGACAGTGGCACTAAATATTATGGTAATAAATGACAGGCATGAACGTGGGCTATTTTAGCTAGAGCCCCACCAATACTCAGCTTTCTGAGCCAATGCCGATACCGATAGGGGAGTAAAAAATTCTAATGTCAATATATCGGCATTTATAGGCAAATTTTTTGCAATGATTCCTCAATTGTGGATCATTCAATGAAAGCAGGATATTTCACATATCATAACCGTCACCTCATGTCTCCTTTATCTCGGCCAAAAAGCTGCACGGCAGCTGGCATCCATTTTGTGACCCCACTCTCGCTAATATAGCTCGTCCTAATTAAGAATGAGTCTGATAAAAAGTTGCAAATGGCACTGTCGAAGAGGCAGAGGAGAAACATAAAGAGAAGCTGCACTGAATGGGTGATATCATGGATACTACAGTGACAGGCTGAAGAGGCTTTCCCTTTCTTTTTCTGTTTCCATTTTCTGCACTGATCCGCTTACCCCAACGGCCAATCAGAGTGGTTTCTCTCACAGACGAGCCGCTGCCGATTCTACATGCTGAATTGGTCAAAAAGCCTCCGACAGGGCCAACGGTCCTCGACACACCTAGAGCCATGGCACTAACTGTCACTAACCGTCTTTATATCGGTGTAAATGGGTATAACCAATATGCGCCGATATAATCCTTTTTTAAATTATAATAGGCTACCAATATTGGCAGAAAATATACGCCGCCTGATTTATCGGTTGGCCTTTAATTTTAACGAACATTTTTAGACCCTTTTTATCCCAAACCTGATGTGATTCTAACTCAATGAGTCTTTGTATTAGGATCTTAATTTCAACAGTATTACCTTACAACAGATTCATCAATATGAAATGCAATTAACAAAACAAAATTCATGTATCTTAAATTTTCTTTCAACCTTTTACAATTTTTATGAACAAGCAAACAAACAAAGTTAGGAGACCTTGAAGCTCTAGCAAATAGAAACCGGGCCAGGGGAGCACCTTGATGGTGGCACCTTGATGGCGGCAGTAATTAAATAAGAGATAAATGATGCCATTAAACAAACTAACACCTATCAGTGGTTAAATAGTGAGCAATAAAGCTTGATTATCCCCCTCATTTTCTCCTTTTGGGCAGGAGGCCAAACAAAGCAATCACTAAAGGTTACACTAAAAGGCAGCGCCCGTTAATGAACTATACTAACTAGCTGCTATCGGTCAATTCTTTCAACTTGGACTGTGTCTCGTGACACCGATGGCTGCCTCAATGTGTTTTTCAATCCCAAAACCAGCACATTTTGGTTAAGAGGGGCAAGATTTTAGCTTACATGTATTTCTCCTCCTGCTTAAGATGTGCCAAAACCTTGTTTGTGCAACAAATACAATATGTTCTACACGTGTTACGAAAACCAGTCTGAGCAGCTTTCGGGGTGAAAGTGAGCATCCTGCGGAGCTACAAGTCAGCGAGGAGTTTTGAACGAGTGCGTCAAGCATTTTGGGATTCAGAGCAACTTTTGCTTAAGATCTAACAACTCCTACAGCTGATATTTCATGCAGGAGAAACCCACACACGCTGAGAAGTCAGAGTCAACTGTACAATGCACAGGATCTTTTCTGAGCCCCGGAGGCGGCCTGTATCTATTTATCCACCATGATTTCTCATATGGTGAAGGGCAAACGTACACAGCTCCAGGAGCGATGACACAAGATCATATTTGCTTCATTATTAACAAAAGCCTGCATGTAAACAAAAGTGCCTTTACAAAGCACGACTAGAGGTTTATCTCACAAGAAAACGTTTAAATTAGATTTATTTTATGGCTCTGTTATTAATTTTCTTAGTTGCATTGCTGCGGTAATCTTCCTTTGGACAAGATTTTATTAGACAAAAGTGGATTTTAACGGTTGCCAACATCTGCAGTTTCAATCAGTCGGAGGAAAGACAAGTATTTCTTTGGCGTTTGATTTCTATTTGGACGTAAAGACTGTTTAAAATGGGATTAAGCAAATGTTGCATAAAGACAGAGAGAGAGAGAGAGAGAGAGAAGCTGCTGGATATTTTATGCCAAGGAAAAAGAGGAAAAAGAACAAAAGCCGCAAATGGAAAGATGAAAACATTATGAAATTCAATCGGCGTAGACGATTTAGCACATTTTGTAGACGTAACACAAACAGGCGACAGGCCAGACACAAGTGAGAGCTAGACATGATTGCAAAGGGAGGTGTGATGATGAAGCAAAAGGAAAACTGGGTCTCAGTCAGCCGTTCCCACAAGCCACATACACCAGCACCAGAGAAACTCTGACAGGGAGAGCGAGGGGAAAAACAGAACCGCTTTTTGGTAAATCAGTGCAGACTGAAATTGAGGCCTCAGATGTCCAGGCTGCGCGTATGAAGACGTGCACAAACATGTTTTGATTTTGGAAAGCACAGTGGTAGGATCTGACGTGTGAATTGCAGTGTGGAGGGTGTCGATGAGAATGTGGAGATCGCAGACGGGGAGATGAGCGATGCTGTGGGTCGGGAGTCGAAAGGCTGAGATCAGGGCACGAGCATGTGATGGAAACTGGTCCCTGATCAGCCAAAAAAAGGAGAAGTTAAAGGGGCACTATTGTACGTAAAGAAATTCAAACTCAGAATTTAAATACTTACAACATAAATGAGGTAATAATACAAACTCATAAATATTTATTTTTTCCATAACTGAATAAACAAGCTGCTTCTCAGAGGAAAATAAGGTCCCCAGAAGACTGTTTGAAGCTAGAAAGGTGGCAGGGTCCGCCAAATATGAACAAAGTCAAACAGTGTGAAATTGTGTTGTCCTTTAAGGTCAGTTTGTTTATTCCGTTGTGAAAACAAAGAGAGTTTGTTTCAATGAAGTCAATGACTTCTTCAGTCAATGAAGATTTTTCTCTTCTGATTTAAATTTCTTCCCCAAAACTACATACTGCACCTTTAAGCTGAATGTTGACCTAATGCAAGGGGTCAGTGGGAGTCCTGCTCTTGAGTTTTTACTTCTCTTGAGTTCAGCGTTACTCCGACATTAGACGGATGTATAATACATGATTGAGCCGTATCAGGCTCTCATTACATTCCCCACAGTGACTGTTTCACTTCCTTCTGTAATATAGTGTAATGGTGGTTGTAATGGTCTTGTTACTCAATGGAGACCACTGCTGTGTAATAATCGTGGTACGCTCATTCATTCATAGAAGGGGCTGATCACAGTGATTAGAGGGTTTGCAGTGGAAATGGCTTTGTGTGTTGATGAATAGCAGCCGATTACTGAACAGATTACTTTCAATTTCTACCAGTACTTGACTCCGACTTGCTTTGGTTTTCCATTAGCAAAAGTTGTGGATAGTGCCTGGTGCTTTTTTGGCATCACCTCAGTCGAGCTGAGCCGATACTAAAAGGTGGAGTGAAAACACTGCAGACCACTGATTGGTCAGAGAGAATCGTCACTTGCTCCGTGCTGCTTGTCGTCTCCACATGGTATGTCTGTCCATCAAACTATAGCCCAGCTGTTACTGGATCTCTGAGGCTGAAACTGGTATCGATATTTGGAAATAAAAAAAAAAATCTGACGTTGTATGGTTGATAACATTTAACGTAAACATTCTCGGGATAGGGTTCTTGATACGTATCCCTTAGAACTGTTAAAGGTTCCATCCATCTGGAGCATCAATATTAATTTAATCTCATTTGTTAGTTAACATTTCTAGGTGTAACATATTTTTAGCACATTTTTAACTAATTGTGCCTCATCAAAAGTGATGGGGACAAAATTGTTCATTTCAAATCATGGTGAGGAGGACACGTCCCCAGCGCCACGATACATACTAAGTGGAACATTTTACAGTGAAAAAATCAACTTGTCATACACACCTATACTGATAGCCTATACTAAATCTGCAATAAGGTAATGTTAGCTGATATATCGCTCTAGCGCAATCGCACCCCTGTAACCATAAATTAAGTTTTATTTTGAAAATCTGTATATGAAAAGGCTTATTATATTCCCGCTTTCCTGGACAACGTACCATTATGATGTTATAACCAAAAGCAATTTTTTTTCGTTGTGACAGCTGCCTGCCAAGGACCAAAGTCAGGTCACATGAAATAACACTGTCTGGGTCTACAAATGGAAAAACTGCAAAGAATGTTAACTTTCCTTTCAATGTGAACATGTCCACCGCTTTCATCCAGATTCAGAGAACAAAACATGATTGACATGATTGAAACATTAAACCTAAACCCTTTTCTTTATTTATTCAAACAACTAAAAGGGGCTATACTGCAACATCTGCCTACAGAATATTGTTGAATAAGAAAATCCACAAATGATTTAAGAATATAAAATATATAAATAAATGACATTTCAGACAAAGGAAACAACGAAAGGTGCCGTTTGCAGTGTAACTACGCCTCGACTAGCAGATGCTGCTGATGCTGATGTGTGAAAATCAGGTGTGAGCTACATGACAAGGATGTGAAGTGAAAGGATCAGTTTACCCTCAAAAAGCACATATATTTTTCACATCATTATAGCGGTGGTGAGATGGTAGGCATTCTCAGCTTTTCTAGCTGTTAAACCTGCAGTATGGCTTCCAGACACAACCTGACAACACCGTAAGGTGTCAGGGAGGTTTTCCATTGATGTTATCTTTTCTTTTTTTCCTCTTTTGCTTTTCTGATGTGAAGGTTAATTTTCAACCTGAGAGCACAATGCTGTCGTGTGACTCAGCTGTCTGGGCCTCCCACAACCCTGCGTCTGTATTGCAACTTGTCAGGCTTGAATTCAAGTTTAACCAATTAAGCTAACCAACCTCCTTCTCTCTCGTTTTCTTGCAAATAAAAAAAAAAATCCAATCAGAGTCCTAGCTGAAGCGTGACTACCACAGCCTGATTCCTTGACTTAAAGGCAGAGGATAAATTTGCCTTTATAAGTCCCGTTTAAAATGATCAAGTGTGTTTTCTCAAAACGTAGAGGCTAGACTCTTCTTGAGAATAAACTGCTTCCTCTATTTTATGTAGCACCAACATTACTAGAAAAAACAGCAACATTAAAGGCAGTGAAAGTGATTTCAGAAGCCAGTGAGGCACTGATCAAAGACTGGATTATGACCACCGACACAGACTGACACATCTAAAGTTTATTTCCAGCGAGTCTGCCAAGCCCGTGCTATCTCACTGTATCATCCACCGAGGTGGCAGCACAGCAAACCCCCCTATTAAATATCAAGACTTTTATTTTACATGGCGTCATAGATAACATCCAGAGGCATGTAGGCTAGGTCAGATGTATTGTTAATTCACAAACAGAGGCAGGGAACTTGCCATGGACCTTTTTTTAAGTCAGTTGTTACTAGGAAGCCGATTTTTTTAAACTACTCCAGTGGAAACATTGATTTTAAATCAAGAATAAGAGTCTACAACCATGCTAGCAGCTCTGTGAGACCGTACATAGCAGTGCTTTGAGCTTCGTGCTAACATGAGCAAGCTAACATGCTCACAATGATAAAGCAAACAGACTGATGTTCAGCAGGTATGCTGTAATGTTAACCATGTTCACCAATTATTTAGCACGTTAGCATGCTAACATCAAAGTACAGCTGAGGCTGATGGCAAATTATTAGCAAGTATTTGCAAGTATTTCATTAAAGTATTGGACAAATTAAAACTGTAGCCTGATAGTTGTTGGGATATTTCCATAGATTTCAAATAGAACTAGATGGTGAACACAAAGATGGTGCCCATTCAGTCCAATGAGAACTGCTCACGTGAGCATAGCAAACCATAGATTACCTACGTTTATACAACTTGAAACCTGGAACACAGCAGCATTACATTATCCCGGTATTCAAGTTTCACATCCTGAGTGTGATGTTGGAGGAAAATGGCCACCGTGTGAATAAAGCATATACTTATATCTAAATGGTAGATTCATGGATATTTCATTCTGCTGCTAGCATGGCTTTAAAAAATGTTAAAAAAAACTGTTTGTGGGATTACTCAGGTTAATACTTTTGAAATTAGATGATTTTCAAGCAAAACATATTGTCTCAAAACTTAATGGTAAAATTATGCAGTTCAATTCAATAAAGAATTTTTCAATACACTTGAGCGACCTGCTGGATTACACTATTGATCAGGGTTAGCATGCAGTACATTTGGAACATAACTCCCTGAAAACCCTCTCCGCATCATGTGAGATTTGTTCTTACCTTTGCACACAATTCAGGAGCATATTGCTGAGAGGAGCTGCGGCCCTTTTGTTAATGCTGAAAGGATTTACCTGTAATCTCGCTGTCTGCAGAAACACTGAGCCGAAAGGATGCAGGGGCCGCAGCAGCTGCAGTGGAGAGAGGACAGGGGAATTAGACTGGTGGCACGACAGAACGTATTATAGTGCTGTAAAAATAAAACATGTCAGACTGCTGTAGAGCTATATATCAAGTCACTTCAGGGTCCTGTGAGCCGCATACCCACCAGCAAACAAAAACCCTCGGGATAATGGTACATCCCCAACTGTGAGTTATGTCAAGCACTCTATAGCTGCTGTACCGTCTCTATTACTTTGCTACAGCGTACTTTAAAAGCAGCAATATAGTACAATATGAAGTGGTAATTTCAGGGTCCAATATTTCTATTGTGTGCTTTATTTTTTTTAATTTTCACTTTTTTTTCATATTTATATTTATTATATAACTTGGTTGTATTTTCTATGAAGCCTGTGTCTATAATGCATTATAACACATTATGAACATACTTCTAAAGTGTTATAATGTACTTATAGCACCATATAATCATAGTTACGAGCACTCGTGAATATTTATGAGGCTATATAACAATGACGATAACTCATGATTACACCAGTGTCTATAATGCATTATAAACAGTAGTATAATGGATTGTACGATAATACCTGTTAATAAATACATTTTACAGCATTTTATGTGCTGTTCTTATGCTTACTTTATCTTATTTTTTTCACTTTACTCAAGGTAAACTATGATCACTTATGTTTCATAACCAGCTTTTACTGTATTACATCTGTCTATGACACAGGGATTTATGACTTGATTTACGGCACCCACTGGCCACTTGCAATAACTTATAATCACATTACAATAGTGATTATAATGTGTTATGAAATGGTTATAGTGTATGACAACTAAGAGAAAAAAATAGTGAGTAACAAACATTATGAAGTATCGATACTTGACCTTGTAAGTCGTGATGAAATGCTTATAATGTTCCTTGATTATTGTGTTAAAGCAATCTGAATATTTGATTGCCTTTAACTATAGACACACTATAACACATTATAATTATGTGTATGTATACACAATAGTGTTATAATGAGTTATGATTATTGTTATAAAGCACTATTAATATTAATGAGTACTCTTGACTATGATAAAGCAGCAGTACAGGTGCATTATTAGTATGTTATAATCCAGTATAGCATATAAAGCTTCTTAGAAAGTTTTACCCCATTGGACCAGTTTTAGTTAAATGTTTTGCAGTCAGTGTAATTCATTTAAAAAGGAATTGAACTGAATCTCTGTGTGTTTGTACATGTAATTGAAGAATTTAAGCTTGGCGGAGTGCTCTTTTGCTTTCATAATTCTTCTTTACACAACAGAAAATACACATCTTTTTTCATGCGAATGCTGATATAGACTATATGACAAAAATAAGAACTTTATTTTCATCAGGAAACATAAATCTTTGTATAAGTCACATATACCCCGGGTCTAGTGTCAGCAGCTCAGATGAAAAACTCCTGAGTGCAAATCCAATCACTCCTTCATGCCAGGGAATTGGTGCATAAACCAGGAAAAAAAACTGAGTTAGGATAGAGGGAAGAATCCATTACTCATTAAGCTTCTCACATTTTGTACAACGTGCCTCTATAGCATATTTACATGGCGTGATTTCGGAGAAGAGGCGATGTTTTAAAGGATGGATATGCACTGGCACATCAAATAATTTGTAATTATAATTCATCATGAGCCACATACGCAGGGAGTCATTCAGTAGGAAACAATGTGAGGCGATGAATATACGTAGATGGCTTCATTCAAATCACTTGAACATCATGTGAGGGAGAAGTGTCTGTTTAGTTTGCATACAAGTGACAATGAAGATGATTTTCATTTGTGAAAGAAGCAAAGTGTGGAAATATTTCAGCGTGCATATTTGTGTCTTGTTTGCTTCTTTTGCGGATTAAAGTCTTATATTTTTTTATCTCCATGTTTTTATTGCTTGAAGATTACGGTACATTATTGCAGAGACATGGTCTCCCAGCAACCTCTGCGATTAAACAAAATAAATAGTCCATGCTATTACGGCCTCTCTTATTTTATTTGTATTTTTTTTTTTTATCTCAGATCCCTCGATTTATTCCTGTCATCACCGTATCTTCATGTTACGTGTCATCCTTCCACCCTTTCCTCACAGCCAATCATTAAATCTAAAATGCGATCCATGGACATGGCATGTAAGATAAGCTGTGGGCCACTATTATCTTTTCCCTGCCATCAGTAAAGTGGATTTCCTGATACATCAGCAACCCCTTCGGTCATCCAAAATCCGGTTTTCCAGATTTCCCAGTCCTATCCCTCTGTGGGGGTCTTAATGGGGAGATGGGATTCAGAGGTCTTGCTCAAAGCTGCTTTCTGTCACTCTCTCTCCCTCTCCGTTTTTTATGTAAATCGATCCAGTCTTGGGTTCCAGTATTAGATTGGGGGTTGTTTTGTGTACAGTCCTCTGCCTGAGGCGGCTGGCTGTCTGGCGAACACATTACCCCACATCGTGCCCCCCTCCACAGATAACTGAAATGTAGACTGCAACCATATAGATTGTCCCCATATGGGTTAATGTTTGCGGTTGGATCGTGCATGGATAGACAAACACACAGTATGTCCAGAGCAGAAACATTCACACGCACAGACACAAAGAGCAGCTCTTTGTGCTTTTGCATCATTATCTACTAGAAGAAAAAATGAGCATCCATGAGGCGAAAAAACCCTGAAATGACTGTCCACCATTCTTTGTAGCACCTGCTTAATCCAGAGAATCACAGCTCAATATGCTCCATTAATCCCTCTGGCTCTGTGCACCACTTCAATCTCACACCACATCTATCTTGTTTTTAAAAGGGCTGACCCAAATACCCCAGTGTTCAGACACTCCGCCGATGCTCCTGGGATTCAGAAGTCATCCATTCTTTAGCACTACTCAGCCTCACAACCAGCATGCGCACACACTGAAACCTTAACGTCTACAGCGCGACACGGTGTCAATTCTTCTTACTCATAAGATGAATTCATGTCAAATTGCAAAAGTGTTTAAACAATATCAGCTTTTCAATTTCAGAATTGATTTTAATCTTCAGGTTTTCACCTCAAGTGCACTGACACCACTTCACTGTGTCAAGAGGCGGTGGGTAGAAACAGAAGAAGAAAAAAAACGGAGTTTCATGATCAGTGAGCGCCGAGACGTTTTAGCTGAAACAATCAATCTAAAATAAGGCATGAACTTGAAAATAATGCAGTGACAAATGGTGACTTTCTTAATAATGCAACTATGATGCATTTGTTCTCCACTGAAGCTATTAATCTGACGTCCCAATGATGATATCACAGGAAGACATATATATTAATCGTGGAGAACACATTGTCAGCATGATTGATACAAATTTTACATGTAGATTTCTGTAATAATCTGCCTTGTCAGGATTTTAAATGTAGTAAGTAAAAGAACAATGTCTGGATGGGGGAAAGACAGAAGGGGGGAAAAAAATACTCTGCAAATATAAGTCCCTTACAAATGTGTCATTATATTACATCGAAGACAACTGAACTGAAAGAAAGTTGATCATACAACTTCATTTTTTTCTTAAAACTTTTTTATTTAGTTATAATATTTTACAGCCTTTAATATGAGATTAATGTAGTCTACACACATTGTTTTTAGTGTAAGTACAGTATGGTCATGACTAACAGCCATAAAGTTTTTATATTGGGTGGTGACATGATAATTGTGTGTATATACTGTATATGGAAACAATTGCAGACATTTTCAGACATCATCATCAGGGCTAAATAAAAAACAGTCTGAACCAACAAACTAACAGTGGATGTGGCAATAATCAAAGTCCAAAGAGGCCGAGGTCATACACCGGGAAACAAATAGTGTATGGCAGGAACGTTAACCTACAAAGAGAACTAAGACAATCTACCAAACAGGTGCTGAACAACTAGGAGTACAAGTCCTGAAAGGACTGATTGAAGGTGATGAATGCAACTGGCAGGAAACGGAACAACGGCGGGAAGTCAAACAAACTGGAATGCGTGACGGTACAAAATAAAAAACAGGTAGTGAAGTTAACTAGAGTCTATGTGAGTTGTCACAACACAACGGTTTTGTTGCACTACATTTCGATGTAGTGCATAGGGGTTTTTGTAGCAGGGGTTTTTGTGTTGTCCATTAGAAAAATATCTCTGAAGAAGTAAACTGGCAACATAATAGTGTCCAGATAAGTTGGATAGTATGTTCCTGAAGTCCAATCTAATAATGGTGAAAAGGATTGACATAAAATCATTACCACATCAACACAAACTGAAGAACTTGTGCTAATAAGTGGTAAGAAATCCTCCATTTGTCTCCAGTGTCGATTAGTCCTTCAAATGGAGATTAATCACACTTGAAAACTAGAAGGGTCCTCAGAGAGGAAGAGTCCACTCTTCTATGAAATGCAAATCTGCAAGCAAAACCACTGTATATGTCTAGATATATTTCCAAAACTGTTAAAATGATGTGAACATATGTTTCCAATCTGCAACCTCATCATCTCATCTCAGCTGTGCATTTATGTTCTTCTAAATTATAAATATTTCACATAGTTCATGTATTTATGATTTATGAGCATCATACACATGTACAAATATCAAATGCTTAGACTGAAATAATATCATGAACATAGCAGCTTGTTATCAAAAACAGTTGTCACAGGGAAGAAATTTTTACTCAAGTCAAATTTAAATTTGCATATTGAAACAAATAAAGTAATCCTGCTGACAAACAGACAAACAAACCAAACTGAAAACCTTTATAGAGGCAATGAGTGAAATGTCAACAAAGTTTGTCAACAAAACTTTCAATATTTTGGTAATGAATAAGCACACAGGCCTAACAATTATTGTTTGGAAATATATATTCAGCAAATTGAACTCCCAGCAGAGTTGTCATTTATTTGGTTAATTATCCTGCTGTCTAACTTACACTCCTGGGAGTCCTGTAATCTGCATGAAAGCCGACTGGCTCTGGCAGATCACCTCGGATTTGTGAGAAAATCAATACTACAGTCTGACTGTGCTCGCTGCTGTGTGGGCCTTAACAGTTTGACTAATGGCCCTGGTTACTGAAGACTGTGATGGGCTCAAGTTGTCACTGTGTTGCAATTAACCAGTTTCCAAACCCCTGCAGTCAATTATGAACCTACTGTTATGACATCCGACGCTTAATCAGTATAAACAGCTAATTGTGATGCCAATCAAGTTCTGAGTATGTAGACTCCTGCAGCACAGTTGTGCTGACTACAAATAGTTAATTCTGCTGCAGATGACATCTTTCCATTACTATGCATTCGGTTCAACCTTAACAAGACATGAAATAGAAATTTTTATGAAGTTTTATCGTGGCCAGTGCCATCTTGGCTGCCTGATGAAAATGTTGCTCTTGAAGACGCTTTCTCTGAGCTGAAACATGTTCTTTGTAAACAATGTTCCTTCTTGATAATGAAAAGTATCTTCAGCTCTGTCTGGCTAATGCAGCCATCTGCTGGCAACTCCTGAAGGAGTTATGGAGCCTCTCAAGATCTCTTAAATAATTTATAGGTGGAGAATATTCTCAAGACTTCACAAGGCTTAATTCTAAGTGTAGGATTGGATTTGTCAATTCCAGAGTGGCTTTAAGACTAAATATTCACTCTGCTTTGAACATTCAGTACAGGACACACTGAAGTTTAGTCTTATAACTGTCTCCAATCTTGGATGACTGTAATCGCGCAGTAGTCTTTGTGTCTCGTTAGCTTGGAATTGATGGAGAATTTAAGAGGCTGTGATTGGGATTCTCACAGATTAATCCATGTGTGCACTTCTTCCTGATGATAATTGTAGCATGTTCCTAGATCACTGCATAATAGACACAAGACAGTACAAGTAAAGTGTGAAACTGAGCTCATTAAATTTCACTGAAATCACCTGGGTTGTCTCATAACATGTGACCATTAACTAAGTCATTTGTGCATCAGTGCTGACTGTGATTTTCTCTTTCTTTCTCAGGGTGGAGGTCACAGGATTGCAGCCCACCGCAGCAATTTGAGGATTACACACAGACCTGGAAAAGAGAGACAGTGCTAATGTTCACCATAATGGCACCTGTAGGTGTGGCTAAACTGCGGGCTCGGCTCTTTCTGCTGTTTCTTTGCCTGACACTACGTGCGGGCATGCTTCAGTTTGCTGCAGCCACGATACAAGGGTACATCGGAGACAGGGACATGATATGCCCATCTGTATGCAGGTGCGATGAGGACTTTATCTACTGTAACGATCGCGGCCTGAGCTCCATCCCTTCACTGCCTCCTACGGCATCTGTCCTCTACCTTCAGAATAACCAGATAAACAACCCGGGTTTGCCCACCTCCTTAGAGCACCACCTTGCCGTCCGTGTGGTCTACCTCTATGACAATGAATTGGATGAATTCCCCCTGCACCTGCCACCATCCGTCCGTGAACTGCATTTGCAAGACAACAACATACGCACTATTCCTCGTAGCGCACTGGCTCGGATGCCCTTGTTAGAGAAGCTCCACTTGGATGACAATTCTATTTCCACTGTCAGTATTGAGGACCAGGCCTTTGCTGACAATCCACGGTTGCGCCTACTTTTCCTTTCACGCAATCACCTGTCTAGTATCCCCTCAGGACTCCCTGCCTCACTGGAAGAACTCCGTCTGGATGACAACCGAATCTCCACAATCCCGACCCATGCCTTCCGAGGCCTAGCCTCACTTCGATGTCTTGTCCTGGATGGGAACCTTCTGGCAAACCAGCGCATTGCTGATGACACATTCTCCCGCCTTTCCAACTTGACTGAGTTGTCCTTAGTCCGCAACTCTCTCCAGACCCCACCTGTCAACCTGCCCAGCGCCCATCTGCAGCGCCTGTCTCTACAGGACAATGCCCTGACTCATATGCCACGTGGTTCCTTGGATGGCATGCGCCGGCTGCAGAGGCTGGACCTGTCAGGGAACAACCTGACCACCCTGCCGAGGGGACTGTTCAAAGACCTGGACAGCCTCGGTCAGCTGCTGGTGCGAGGCAATCCTTGGCACTGTGGCTGCAATCTGCGCTGGCTGTATGACTGGCTGCATGGCCGCGGTAACTCCATCACTGTGAGAGGTCTAACCTGCCATGGGCCTGACAGAGTGAGAGACATGGCTTTGACAGACCTCACAAGCGAGATGGAGGAATGTGAGGTGGTGAGGACAGGGGGGACCAGAGACAAAGTGGGTGGAGGTGGGGTCGATAGCTCTACCACTCAAACCCCTCCACAGGGCTCTCTCTTCACCCTCCGCTCAAAGCGACCTGGCCTGGGACTTCCTGACTCTGGTTTAGACTACACTCTGAGCAGCAGCGGTGTGGGGAAGAGCCTGGCCCTCAACGTGAAGCCCCTCTCTCACAACAGTGTCCGTGTTACCTGGAGCGTGGCCCAACCCAGCTCCTCCTTCCGGCTGAGCTGGCTCCGACTAGGTACCGGGAACGCCATGGGATCAATCACAGAGACTCTGGTCCGGGGTGACCGCCGAGAATACTTGCTTACTTCTCTGCAACCACGCTCCAGCTACATCATCTGCATGGTGCCCCTCCCTACCAGTTCAGAAAGCAAAGGACCAATTTCTGGAGATGCTGACTCTGATGAAGCTCTGGTGTGTGCAAAAGCTGAAACGTCAGACCTCAGCCCGTTGGAGGAGGAGGAGAAGGAAGACTCACAGCAGATGACAGTGTTGCCCTTGGCAGGAATTATTGGTGGGGCTTCTGCCATTGTATCTTTGGCTCTCATTTTTTGCGTCTTCTGTTGGTATGGACATAGGACTGGGCATTTGTGTCCCCGTGACCACTATACCCGCAGCAGCTCCCGAAAAAGCAAGAACTATGATGATTATATCGAGTCAGGCACCAAGAAGGACAATACTATCTTGGAGATCCGTGGTCCGGGCTTCCAGATGACGCCTATGGCGGCTTGCCAACCAATGCAGCCTAAACCCCTACGAGAGGATTACATCATTCATACCATATTCCCCTCTAATGGCACTGGCCTGTACAAAGGTGCCAACCATGTTTCCAATGCAGGACATGGCACCAACCGTGGTTATAGAGAAGGAGGAATCCCAGATATAGACTACTGTTACACATGATGTACTGTACCAGATCCTGTTCACAGTGTTGTTGGTAAACTGTATAGATGCACAATTTCCCTTCGCATGGACACTTCTGAAGCACCCCTCTGTGCCTTCTTCTTCTGGTCTCCCATTCCAAATGACCTGCTGTTCACTGCACTGAAAGTACTGTATGTGATTAAGTGGAACTGAAACCATGTGGGAACAGTTCACTGCAGAAAGCAGCAGCCAGTGCCCCAGGTGTAAATGCACAGCTGACTGTTTCTTCACCATCTTAGTAATGGCCTGTGTATGTTTTCTTTTCTGCTCTTTCCCTGTGACATGTAAGCAAAGAATGTATACACTGCAGAAAGGTCAAACTTAGCGTAGGTGCAGGTAGAGTTCCTCTTTCACACACAGGAGCCACAGCAGTCAATTCAAAATGGATTTAGAAATAATAAGAAACTGACATCTTTTTGTATTCCTGCTCACCGGTCATACACAGTATGTAGTCTTTTCAACTCATTGTTCCAAATGCCTCAACTATATTGATGTGCCCTACCAGCTATCCAAGGAAAGGGCTTTGTAAAGCTGTGAATTGTTCTATTTCAAACGACCCAATAACCACATGTCTTAAAGTAGGCTTGTTATTACCTTATTCAGTAGTCGGCAGGGTGAAGATCTTATCAGGGCAGGTCGGCCTTGGTTATACCTCTCGAGATCATTCACCTGAGATCAGTATTGTAGTGTTGCATCAGACGAGATGCAGCACAAGTGTGTAGATAATTTACTTCGATACCGACTGGGCTGTGTTTGAAAAATGCTTTGCTATTTTTATCAGTGGTTTGTTTAGTGATCAAATCCTGCACAGCTCCCTTTATTTATTTATTTTGTTCCTTATGTGATGTTTTCTGTCTCTGCTAAAATTGCTTTTTGTCTTATTTTCACCCTCATTTTTGTCATTACTGCTGAATCCCAGCTTTGATGAAGGATTTGTTTCATCTAAACAACAAAATACGAGAAGTGAAGAAAATATCCCGATGGCTGTCTCCAGGTTCATGTTTTCTTAAATGAAGCAGAGTGAATTCTTGAGTGAGACTGTTTATAAAATGTCATCCGGAAAAATTAGACCCCACCCAAAGACTAGCATGTCAGTCGACTGAGACAGAAGAGACCAACCTCAATCCCTCTTCTCCCATTTGTGTGCTAAACGTGTGACTTCAGTTGGTAACTTTTGTGTTTCCTCCACAATCTTAAAGCGATGACGGCGTTCACAGAGAATCCAGACTGGACAAAATACCAATGTGGAACCTCCTGTGTGAGGCAGACTCTTGTTAGTGAACCTCAAAGTGGGGGGCGAGAACTGTGAGTGAAACCGAGGAGACTCAAACCGCAACACTGTTGACCTGCACTGTGGAGCAGCAGCCAAGCTGTGGGAGGGTGGATGGACTTGTGGGGGAGTTTGGGGGTGGTGTGACTACTCAGTGAGGTGAGTTCATTGATGTTTGTTTTAGAAATGGTAAAGGGCCTCAACTCATTCCACCTCTTTTATTACTGAGCAGCACTAAAAGTGTAAATGTATTAGCACTTAGCAGAGAGCAGGGATAAATGTAATGACAGGCGCGGGTAGACGGAGGGTAGAGAAACATCTCCAGGCACCGAGAAAGATACAGAATTGATGGCTCTGGCACGGTGGAGTTCACCCATGCATAAATCTGTTTGTCATACTCAGCTTCTCCCCTTGGGTTTAATATTGTCCATCAGTTGTTTACCACTGTGTTGCTTCCAAAGGGGAAACCAATCGTGCTTCCTTGACTGTTCTGCCCGCTAGAATTTTACACTGGCTGCAGACAATAAGTCAGTGGAATGTATATTTTATCTTGCACCCAAAATCACTGGCTTAAACAAACAACATCTTACTGGCCTGGTTAATTCTGTTTTGGGGAATGTTGATATAGTGTAATTACTGTTTTACAGTGGGTTGATTCAAGACACGTACTTCCTCATCATTTGTATAAATAAAACCATGGCCACAGCCACATGAATATTTTTTCTGGTGAAATTATAGAAAGTAATGGTGCCATAACTTTGCGTAAAAAAAATTATGTGAACCTGAGATATGTGTGGAATTTGCTTTATGAATTCATCTTCAGAGGGGATCAATAAAAAATTTTATAATCTTGTTATTACTGCAACCTCTCATTTCACCTCATGCCGGAGGAGAGTATTTTTATAACTCATAGAGGTATTGGAATGGGGGATAAAATCCATCCCAAGAAACCAGCTTTCAAGCAAAAGACCTATACAGTATATTGTTTTCACCTGACGAACGTCCTGAGTAGCTCTGGGATAAACAGTGCAGACTACTTCCTGAGGCCAGACACTTGGAACTAGCTCAGATGGAGTCACCAGGCTCCAACTCCAAATGAACATTTCATCGAGATACTTAAGATGAAATAGAGTAATCTGCCTGTGCTGGGTTGAAAATTCAGTGAAGTTGAGGTATGTGCCTGGGCTACAGCAGGATACACTTCTGACACAACCACTTGAAAGACTGAATGATGCTTGCCAATGGTGTGCAGATCGATGTGGAAATATTGATACTTACAAATCAAAACATTTCTGTCCTAGTATTGATTTTCACATTAAAAGATTGATATCTAAACTCAATAATTTGGGTTAATTTGTTTTTCTCTTCAACAGGGATACAGTAGGATCTAGTCTAAATAGTACCCACTTGATAGGGAGTACTTCTCCTTCTACCTGTCATAAACATATGCAAACTATGGCTCTATGTAGTACAGTGCCACTGTCAGGAAGTTGACAATGTAGATGGCTGACCACAAATGCAGACATGTGTGGAGCTTTTTCAGTTGTCAGAACAACAACGCTGTTTGTGATGTGTGTGGTGGAACTATGAAGTTCTGTGGCAGCACCACAAACCTTGTTAAGCATCAGAGATTTAATCACAACAAAGAATATGATGAGGTAATTCAGCAGCGGTCTGAAGAAGGGGAGAAGAAAAGTGCTGCTAGGGCTGAACAGACTTTATTCGCTGAGTCTTTTGGCACTGGGAAGCTTTATCCAGGTACAGAGAGTGAGGGTGTGGCCTTGGTTCAATTCCAAATCGCTGTCATATCAAAAAAAGGTCTTAAAAGACCCAAATAATAATAATATTTATGTTTATATATGCTATTATGCTTTCCTGCTCAAAAAACACATCAGATTTCACATACTGTCCAGTGTTGAAGCACTGTATCCCCCCTCTGTTTTAGCTCCTGTCTCTTTAAGGA
Organism: Pagrus pagrus; assembly: GCF_965226575.1. NCBI lineage: Eukaryota > Metazoa > Chordata > Actinopteri > Spariformes > Sparidae > Pagrus > Pagrus pagrus. Next base: position 13,741,414 of record NC_140198.1, read on the forward strand.
CCCCCTCCCCTACAGTCTGCTCTGATTGGTTAGCTCACACATGTCTGACCCTGCACCACTAACAACAACAGAGCATCTGTTCAAAATTAATTCTTACGTGCCAGACTAGCCGCCAGCATATAAATTATGCAAATGTATGACTTGGTGACATAGTGTGATGTCACAAAGTCATGGACTTAAAGGCGGGACTACTGACGAGGTATTTCAGGAGCAGTTTTTTCTGTGGTAGAGGGGAGCTTCTTACTGAGAACCTGTTCTGTTTGTGTGGACTTTGACCTTTTTAACGTTCAAGGTGTTTTACATGCACAAGAGCCTATATAAAACACTGAAGGAAAGGGAAAAAAAAGGTGAAATGCCATTTTATTAAGCTTTTGTACAAAGTATCACTACCGTATTGGTATTAGTGTTACCAGCCTGGATTTTACTTGGTATTGGATCAGAAAGGAAATCAGTAGTATCACACATCGCTAATGCTGGTTTTTAAAGGGTCACTTCGTAGGATTTAGTGGCATCTAGTGATGTGGTCACAGAGTGCAACCAACTGATCACCCCTCGTCTCACCCTGCCCAGATGGCCACTGTACAGCCTGTGTCTGGTTTGTCTGTTCTGGTCTACTGTAGAAACATGGCAGTGCAACAGAACCCTTATCCTAATGAAAACAAAACTATGTTTCTGGTGATTATACACTTATGAAAACATAATTTAAATGTTATATTCAATTTCTGCCCCTGAATCCTTTAAGGGTAACACCAGGCTTTAAAAGCATGAAATTTCAAGTCTGTGTCACTTCTAACCACATCCAGCGTCACTAAGGGGACTGATGTCACATTGTACTGACACACCCCTAAGTACACATCTACATCACTGCAGCAAGGTGAGAGGTTAAACTGGTCAGCAAGCCAGGACTTTCTTTCAGGTATTAAGTTAATCTTTCATTAAACCAACATACAAATCCTTGCAGATGTCTTGTCAAAATTTCAATTCAGCGCTGAAGAACGGATTAAGAAATGTTCCCGAGAAAACAGATCCGCCCTCTAACTTGTTGTGAAAGTGGTACCCTCCCAAAAAAGAAAAAAAGAGTTAAATTTGTTGATTACATTATTACAAGCTGTGGACACAGAAGCAACGCCTCACATTTAACTCCTTTGCTTGTAAACAGTGAAAATTGATTGAGTAGTAATTTAGAATCCAACTGGCAGCCTTTGTGTTTCCACAGTGCTGTTGTGTTTGGCTGTGTTAGAGGAGAGCTTATTCCTAACGTCTGCGGTCTGAACAGTGGTATTATACTGAATGTTGGACTGATTACGCACTCAAGACAACCACCAACTGTTAACTTGAGGTACAAAATGAAGAAACTCCAAAGGAAGACAGCCTCCGTTTGTTACCATGCTACCGCTGTTTGGTTTTGTGTTGTTTTCCGTCTTTAACGCAACTTGTCATCGCACATTTGATTACCACAGAGCTGAAACTGAAACACTGTTCTTTTTCCGTCTATGCTCATTAGAGTGTGGTGTTGTAACTGCTGTTGTAAAGTACTGCGAACAGCTGAATTTCCCATGCAGAAGTCAACTGGATTATCCTCACCTCAAAATACCGGAGCTCTGAGTCAACCCAACACAAGTTAATTAATTTTAAGGGTGATAGAAATTTTACACGTACCTCTGAGACTCTGAGTGAAAAGCCAGGAAGGAGCAAAACATTAAAAAGCACCTCATTAAATCTTAACTTCTCCAGCACCTCCTTTGGCTTTGACCAGATAAGGTTGAAGAAAAATTTGTTAAAATTAAAAAGCACATGAATCAATTTGGTCAGTAATGAAGGCGCCAAGTGTTGACAAGAAACAAGAACACGTGGATTACAAAGGACGTTATCTTCCTGCATCTATTTTCATCCTGTTATTTGTTTAACTGTCCTTTGTGAATCCCACAATTGGAGTGCAATGTTAAATTGGTGGAGAACCAACTTAAGAGCAAGAATAGTCATAGTCATAGATGCTTCTGGAGAGCAAGGTCACCTTGGAGATTAAGATGCTTCAATCAGAAATCAGTGGCATTACAGCCAACTATTAGGCCATATCTCAATACACCCCTGCCATTTAGCACTTTGCTTCAAGACTAGGGGTAGGTTGTCCTGATTCTTGTTGGGATAGAGGGGAAGCCCAAAGTGATAGGGCTACATGGCCCTCAAGCTAAAAAAAGTCCAGTAGCTGCACTAGGTACTGCTCCTCTAATATCAGTGCACACTGTCAGGCTAGGAGCACAGGTTGCTAATGTTAGCCTAAAAGCACCGCTAGTGGCCAGATAATGAAGCAGTGATGTTTTTTATTTAAAGACTTGATCGACAGGGGGAATTTGTGAGTTAAATGCAAGTGTTAAAGCTCCTCAATCAGATAAATGGTAAATGACAATGTGATAAAAGAAAATATCACAATTTTGCCAGAATACACGCTGAAGAAGGGCATCTTGCCCAAACATCCGTGTAGCAAGAATGAACAGTTTGATGGGAGTGCCTTTATTTTTCTTTTGTTTATGCACTACAAGAGGAATTCAGCACCCAGTACTGAAGCTATATAAGTGAGTTGAGTGCATTGTTTGTTATTTATAATATCAGGATTGCCACATTAATGTAAGAAAAGTCAACACAGCTGAAGAAAATGGCCGGTCACAACTGATAACTTATAAGGGTCTTGAAGGGCTGTCCCATTTTATACGGGGAGATTTCAACCACTACCCATTGTAACTCTGTTCTGAGCGACAAGGGGGCACAAATTGAGGGGCAGGGGTAAAAATTGGGAATGGGATTGAGCCTTAGTGTGAAGATGTGGAGTACGTATACTGGAATTGCATCAGGAAAGATGGTCAGGAAAGATCATTCTTTGCCAAATGCATCCTTTGACTGAAGGAAATCCCTCTATGGCCTCATGATAATATGATAAGCCTCACTGCCAGCAGGACATATGTCTCTGATAGTGCTTGACAGTAAACTCCTCGTCTCAAGCACCTTTTGTGCTAACAGGGATGAAAGAGTATCCTATTGTCATGGTCAGTCGGATCACAGCTCAAATAACTGTGGCCTGGATGGTGGGCAGTAACCTATTTCTTGCCTCCCTTCAGGACGATTTAATACCGCCCCCTGTAAATCTCATTGTGCAGCAAGAAAGAATGAAATACGTGAAATACAATATTGGAAATGAGGCCAAAGGACGGATATTGCAGAGAAAGAGATCGGGAAGATGTTGGCAGTGCAAGTTGTTTCGGAGTCTCGCAGCAGATGGGCTTGCATGGTTTCTAACACAGATGGTTTAATAATGTTTTTCCAAGATTTCAACAGTTAAGGGTTGATAAGCTGGCACACTGATCATCTTGGATAAGCGTAATATAATGCAGCATGAATTTTTGGAAGGAACGCCTTGTCTGATCCCTAAAGATCCTGAGGAGACTGCACTGGCCACATTCACAACACAATTGCTAAAAGTAGAGACAAACTATATTGGTGGCACCCTGCAGGGTAAATCCCAAAGACATTATTAAGTTTTCTTTTCTGAGAAGTCACAATGGACTTATCCTAGACCTCAAAGAAGTAGCTGCAACTCATTACTGAATATCAGTTTAAGACCTTTTCTTCCTCTTGTTGTTTCATCTGTAGTCACACAATCCAATCGAAGAACTCAAAGCCCTGCGGTACAAACAGAGAAAACAGTCCACGGTCTCAAAAATACCATCTGTATCTCAGTAGGTGATTGCACAGAGAGGTACATAAAAGATACAAAGCCAGAGAACATTCGGTACACCCCGCATCAAGCTGATTGTGTTGTGCTACAGAAGTAAAGTCCTGTCTCGTCGACAGCACAAGAAAGCCTGAATCATTTCTTTCTTGGACTGCCATCTCACTCTTGACACCAAACAATGCACTAACGGCCCTGGGATGTACAAACAAGGACACAACTGCAGATTGGGAGCCAGACATAATCCCTGTCCCAAAGAGACGTGGCTGAGCTTGTTAGCTGGAGCTCACCGGTGTGACTGTGGCACGAACCTCAGTGCTGTATATTGGAACCACAGCGCTGCTCTTGTGAAATTTGATGTGTTGTTAAAAAAGTAAAACCACAGCTGCTCAGATGGAAGGGACTAACAGAATGAAATGATCTCTTTTAGCCAATTACTTCACTTTTCAAAGTTTGCGTTGTATACATTGATAATAGTTTACTGTTCGTTATTCGTTGTTAGCAATGTTAGCTAGCCACATGCTAGCTTTTCACAGTTCGTTTTTGTACAAAGTGTATTTAATATTTTTGATCATTTACATAGTCACGTAGGATTTTTCAACTAGCGAGGTTAGCCTGTCAGCTAGCCCATCTGGCTACCTAAAAAGCTCTGCATATACACATAATAGTAGAACCAGTCACCCTTCTGTCTGATTTGTGATTTAAAGCTTTACTGCTCGCTTTCGAAAGACACTTTCATTTTGGCAGCTCTGTCATTCAATACAGGTACATACGGGTGTAAAAAAAGAGCGGCCTAATGTTAGCATGTGTCTAGCTAGCTAATGTTTATCTATCTTTCTAAAGGATTAAAAATGTTAAAAAAGTATTTTAACTATGTTAGGGATGAAAAAGCACTGTAGACAAACTGTACAGTTGGCACCTTGCATTCTTTTTTCTGATGAGTTAATGTAGGAGAGAAATAATGGAGACAGTGTTTGTGTGTAGGTGGGAGAGATTTTCTCAGACAGTGGTTTGAAGTAGAGTATAACCAAAGAAAAATGTGTGCAGCACAAATCTACTGTAGGCACCCTGACATCTGTATGAAGTGCGCTATTTATTCTGAAGTGGTAGTAATCACCGTGATGTGGCTCAAATTACTGAGGTGCTGCTCCAGACTGGAATAAAATTACATTTTGTAAACCAATTTAGCCTTGCTGTTTTACAATTAGATCAGGGGGATATTACTGACGCAGTTGTTCTGGATGGGCTCAGATAGTAAATACATTCCACAGGAGTCATTTAATAAAAACTAATACCATTAAGAAAAGCTTATGTGCATGCTGGCTGTATTTGTGCAGCTTGGACCGTCTTTGTGGACAGGTGGTGTGTGTGTGTATGTGTGTGTTTGTGTGTGTTTTCTATGCTCAAACTTGGTCTGGATACGAAAAAATAGAGAGCACAAAAAACGCTGGTGCTGGAATGTCTTTCTGGGCAGATTGTGCTCATCAGTGTTATCATCAAATCTTCACACTGCCAATCCAGCATGTGATTGTAATTTCAGTTATCAGTCAGACAGGTTTTTAAAAACGAATTTTGAGTAAAAAAATAAAAAATAAATAAAAATTGCAAGCCTACTCGGCTGTTACCAGGAAAGAATCGTTTTGTCTAATCGTATTTCATTTGTGTGTAGCTGTAAACGGCTGCCTCTGAGTGATCACACCCTTCCTTTGTTGGACAGCCTACTGAAGGGAAAAATAAATGTTTTGTAGAAAGGATGTCTCGTTGCTATGTGATTAAAATATGTGCTGTGGGATGGAAGGAAAAGTTAATTTTGTTCAGGATGCGCTCCTTTTGTCCAAAACACAGGTTTTATTATTCTTTTATTATTCTTTATTCAGCGCTCAAAGTTTAGCACTGATAAAACTCTTTAAAGCTGTCAGTTTGCAGCCATGCTAGCAGCATTGCTCTAGGGATGAGAATACACATGGCACATACCTTACACTGTGGTTTTAGTCATTCGTACGGCTAGTCTGGTCGCCACCTTTCGTGGTTGGCCACTGCAACGTGACGTCAGGCTGCATTTCTCCAAAAGTTGAGTCTGTTTCAATTTTTCTTTTTTCAGGAAGCTCCTGCGGTCCACACAGCTGCAGGCAGAACGCATCACCCTCATTAAAAGGAAACAATAAAACAACTTTAAATCTGGATGATTATATCAGTACTTTCCGAGACAGACCACAACAACCAATCAAATCAGTAGTTATTTATATAGCCCAACATCACAATCATATTGTAGCTTTACAATGTATACACTGAACGACACCCTCTGTCTTAAGACCCTCGATTAAAGTTCTTCATTTGAATTAGTAAATGAAGAACAACTCTTGAGCCACTGGCCCACTTTTGAAAACCGTCCTGTTCAGTGCGATCTAACTCTGCTCTGTCTCATTGCTCTCCGGTTGGTTTGTCTTTCCACAGTTTCATCTTTGAGAAATCTCAGTGGATAAGCTGTTACCAGGCCATGAGTCAGAGAAATTGTTATGACAAATTCACAGTGACTCCTCATCTTAACATCAAGAGTTATTTTCTCTCCACGACAGATCGAGTGCAGTGTTCGCGTTTAATCATTTGAGACTTGAGCGGCGCTCTGATATTGTTGACAAAGCCATTCTGATCAAACACCTCAAAGGTAGGTGATACTGACACATCACTTTAATGGTTCATCTCCCTTCACACTGACTGAACGTATCCATTACACGGATCAAATCATTGTCATCGACTGCGCTAAACAACTTGGCGTTGACTCCACAGTCGCGAAGGAGCAGAGGATGTGGGGGACATTTAACATCTAAACAAGTGGACATGGTTTTATTATGACAGATGTCTTTAGTGTTTGTTGACTTGGCTTTGACATTGAAAGGTCAAGTGCAATCTAAGTGCAGCTGAATCAGATACCACAGATGGCTCTGTAGCTCTCAGACAGCTGCTGGACGTTACAACAGACCAGAGAGTTCACAGATCATAGCTATCAAAGATCTGCATTCAGCCCCTGTCCCCAGAGGTTTAACAGCAGTGGATCAATAGGATCCATCACTGTTCTTCCTTTTCGGTCATGAGTAACGGTGACGGATCTGCTAAAATGGGCTCAAACTGTTAGTCAGCAATGTTTCAGAGGCAGAAACAGCCAGCAGTGGGCTGATAGCAGGTCTGATTTTATCAAGCACACAGGTTTCAAGAGAGTGAGTCAGTACACGGCATGAGCAACTGCTAAATAAGACATCTCTGAAAATGTTGACCATCTGCCTGTCTCAGTGAAAAGTGAGACAAACTAAAACATTTTGAAGCCAATTTTAAAGGGAGATAGGTTTTTAATTTAGTGTTTTTGTGATACACAGATCATTCTTTGGAAGCAGTGATCGGCTTTTCGACTGGTACACTTGCGAGATAAGAGGCTCTCAAGGTTAGTGCTCAGCTGCTAGGCACAGAGATACAAAACGTGATTCATCTGTCCTATTTAACGCTAACACAGCAGCAGATAGAAAACTAGTGTTCTTTTTGGTGGGCTTCAGCACATCCTGTGTGCTTTCCGTGCGCACACATGTGAGTGCATCTCAAGTGTGAAACACTGAAATTCAAACATCACGGCTTTATGGATGGAAACATACACAGTGTATGAATTACCATGAAGGTTTTTATTGTCATTCATGGTCTCCAGAGGATGAATCCTTCTTGTGATCCCCTGACATTTCATGCGGTGACACCATGTGGTTCACATTTGTGGCTTTGAGTGAAATCTTTCAATAACTGTCAGAAGGATTGCCATAATGATTGTAGTGGTAATCCCTTGACTTTTAATGATGAGCCATCTTCAAGTCAAAAATTCAATCATCTTAAAATCACGCATGTTAAAGCTAGATGTGAGCTGAGTGACTTAGAGCTGTCCACCTGTACATGGATCACTCAGGTTGATGTTAATACCAGGTCTTAACTAGTTACTAGGCCCAGTCCACATGTACACAGGTATTTCTTAAAACAAAGCTTTTTCTATGTGTTTTGATGATATTCAGAAGCCCCGTTTTCAGTGTTTATGCCTAGACGGATAGATAAATTGATTCTCACATACCCCTGCCTCGTTCACAGTGTTTTCTGTAACTAAAGCGACCAGCCACGGAGTATACAATCTACTTCCTGCTCACATCATCATGCACATGCCTAGTGCACGCGAGTGGCCATGTAATGTGCATTTTCAGGTGAGTTAGTATGGGCGGAGATTATTTCTGAAATGTTGCTGAAACGCTGGTCTGGGCGGAGGTCGTTTCTGTTTCAAAACCATGTTTCCAAAAATGCCTGTGTACATGTTGATGGAGCCTTAGTCTCGTTATAATAACCTCAATGAACTGATCATTGGTGGGCGTACCCATGTAGCGAGCATCTGTGATATCGGTGAGCTGAAGTTTGGGCACGGAGCCCGAACAATACTAAAAGATTACACCCACTCCAGCCACGGCCTGTTCACCCTGCTGCCATCTGGCAAAAGATACAGAAGTATCCGTCGCCATACCGCCAAACTACAGAGCAGCTTCTTTCCTCAGGCTATGGGACTCAACACTTCACCATGAGTAGTGTAGTTTTCTGACTTAATTATCATACAATCTTGTGTTGCTTAATGACAATTGAATTCATCTTGAATCTTGACCAGATGACAGTGGTCAGAGATTTACTGATGATACCCTGCTGCACCATCAAAGTGTCTCACCGAACAGTTGTTATTGTGTTTTATTCACCTTCTGTTCTGTTAACAATCAATCACAGTCGGGGTGGAGCCCGCTCTGTGACACCTTCCACAAGGTTTCCAACATTTCCTGGTCCATCATTAGATCTTCAGGGGAGCTTTATCTCGTACTCACCGAGGATCTCACATTGGGGAGTGTCAATTTAATTTACTGTCTCATAAAGCGGGGCCCTGTGAGATTTTAATGGTGATTGCAGGCCATCCAGAGGACCAATAACAGCTGAGTGCTGAGATGGGGAGGGTACCTTCATCCTCTGCACAGCTTCACTCCCTTTCAGAGCACTTGATCCTTGGGCTGCATACTCTCTCTGTCTTCACGGTTGAAGCTCCACTTCGTCTGATCTGGGCTGCTATTGTGCTGTCCCCTTCTCTTCATTTCACAGAAAGGACAGAGGCAAAATTACATGCATTATTACATGCAGAGCTAGCATCTTTACTTCCTCTCTGGGTAATTGAACTTCGGACCTGTGTGGTCATTATATGCACTTTGGATTTGAATAAAGCCATGCTGGGGTTTCTTCCTAATTGGCTGAAGATGTGTATGGAAATGTTTTCAGCCTTAAACGTCAGGAAGGACCAATAATAAGACTGCTAGGGGGTGAATCCCAGGTGGAATATAACACATTTTAGCCGATTAATAGAAACTTTGGAGGATTCCCTGCAGGGAAAACGCGCTTCTCAGAGCAGTACACTATATAGAGCAGGCATCTGTCAAATAAATTATTCCTTAGAAAATGCTAGTGTCTTTTCTTTGTCCGCAGATGTGTGTTTGTGTACACTTAAAGCAAGTGAGTGCGAGAGAGAGAGTCTGACAGTCACATAAAAAGCATCCAGTACATACAGTTAGCCATTCATTTTTATTCTTGTAGTTATTTTATGCAGAAATGCTCCATTTGTTAGCACAAGTAAAGCACGTGCCCAAATACACTGTATACGCACGCTATATTCTCAACCTGAGTTGAGACATGTCTCTCGTGCAGCGGCAGTGATGTTTTATGTTCTATCTCTTACTGTCCTCGCCGAGCTCAGTGACGAGGACAGTCTAAGTGCTCCAGACCTCTCAGTCTTTTATTGGGTTACAGGCTCCAAAATTAAATAGAGGCATGTGCAAAGGTTGGGAGGCCAGGGGGGAGTCAGACAGGGCCGAGGTAATGTCACTGTCTTTCTGATCCTTATTGGAAGCGACACAAACACAACCTCCCTCCCTCACACACAGACAAACACACACACACGTGCATTTCCCTGTATTGATTAGTTGGGAAAAAAAGGGTTGAGGTCAGCAGGCATACGTCTGAATTTCTTTCTCTCTGTCTCTCACACATTTATCTCTGTCTGATTCGATACTCTGCTTCCCTCAGCAGGGGGCCATGCTTCATCCATACATCTCCGACTATCCCTCCCCTCCCCGCCTGACCCGCTCTCACACTCTGTGGTTTTCTTTTTTGTCCGGCTCTTTGCCCTTCACTTGACATACATAAATCAATCAGTCAATCCAATTTCATTCAGAGCAAAGCCTGATGGATTCGCTCCTGAGCCACCGTCCTGACAAAGTAACAGTATCTGCCCTGTAATTACATTCCAAATTAGATGATGTGGTTATGACCGTGGATTTGATTTTGCTTCGTTTTCAGTTATCACACACAAAAGTACAAGAGGAACAAGAAAACACACACGGACAACTACAATCAGAATGAAATGCATTTCATAGCCCGAGCTCAATGAGACATGGGGTAAACACAGTTTGTGCATAGGTGGAAATAAAGGGGGACAGGGGGGTCTGGTAGGGTCACTCGAATTGCCCTGGTAGCTAAGTTGGTAGAGCGTGTTGTGTCCTCGCCACAGCGGCCCAGGCTTCGAATCCGACCTGTGGCCCTTTCCTGTCACTCTTATACTATCATATCAATCAAGCCAAGAAAAGGCCCGACCAAAAAATAATAATAACAGATTGGGTCACCCCTTCATATGTCTCACTGTGGTTTGGTCCACTGCCTACCAACCCAGGACCCCCACATACGTTGGCATCCCAGTTCTTGTTCGGAAAAGTTAACTTAAACACAAGATATGTCTGACATTTGTATTTAATTCTACAACTTAATAGAACATTTACAGTTATAGGTTGAATCTCTTGCGTCAATGTGGCTGCAATAAAGGTACTTAGTCACATATTTTACTTCAACATGCTGGTATAACCACTTATTCACCTTTCAACTATGGAGTGTTTCCTCTATATACACTTCATTCAACAGTACTTTTTGGCGGCACCGTTGGTGTCCCCTTCAGGAATTGCTCGAGAAATCTTTGTTTGTTGTCGCTCCCAACAGTGAAATGATATATCCGCCCTTGGGTTTGTGATTGTTTCAGGTTCTTGAGATGACTATGGAACAAGAATTTTAGGCTACATTTTGTTTTTATCATATTTTTCCAACAGATTAATGCAAATGTTTAAAACTCTTAACACAGTTTTCACAGCAGGACTTTATGTGGACAAAACAATGGATGTTTTTTTCATTGCTTTAACACTAAAATCCACGCGTTTTCGCACTTATTTTCATTCTCTGTTTTTAAAAAATACATTCACATCAGCTCAAATCTTCAGAACCTTCAAAAATGTCTTTACATCGGACAGACTGAACTACCTACAGATACGAAGCTGCTGAAGGCCTTTCAGTTTCATGACCATTGATAAAAGGACGGTTGAGACATGAAACAAACCCAGATTGCACGGTGCATTTATGTGTTAGTGCGAAAGTGTGAATTAGTGTGAAAATCATCACCAAATGTGCAAGGCTTGTGATTAAGCTAAGATTTGTAAACATGACATGACATGATGTGTGGAGATTTATCTTCTCAAGTTGTAGAGACTGTGACAGAGCTCGAGCTGTGTGGATTGAAGCTTCTCTCCTACGTGACCGACCTGATTCATCCCGGCACACTAAGTAAACTGACCAACTATATTAAACTAGGTTGTTGACAGCGGCGTGTGGCTGGAGTTCTCACTGTCTTCTTTTGCAGCATAGCAAATGAAACAGGTCTTTTCAGCACCCCTCTGATTTAGGGCCAATCCCTTTACAGTAACATCAGGGAGCCGATTCATTAAACAAGCCACGGCTGAACTGAATCTTAACGCTTTCCCTCACAGATAGAGCTGATAGCTGATCAATAGTTGCCAGACTCAATCAATCAATGCCCCCCCCTCCCCTCCGCCCAACCCGACAACCTCTCCGGTCACTCCCGACGCAGCTGCCTCGGCTCCAGGGCTGATTTGTCCTCCAGTGTCTCTGTCATTTGTCTTTAGATTTCCCTTCCATCTGATAGCACAATGCTTTTCAAACGCCCTTTGCACACGTCCTTACCCCCTGTCAGTGATTTATACGTGTCCCTGCTCATCACCGAGGACGCTACAAGTTCATGCTCATTTGCACAAAGTCATTTAGTGGCATATTCATTTTTTAAGACATTAAACAATTTACCAATGAGGGTGAAATGATGCAACATTTATCTGGAGTTGTTTAAGTATGCTGTTTTTAAAAATTGCCCATATACAGAAACGTCCTGTAACAAGCGCGTATGAGATTGGTTTGCTGCTGAAATGATACAGTCTACTCATTTGTTAAATTTAACTTTGTTCAAAGAATAAGAGCAAGTAAAATTCATTTGCAAATGTGCATTTAATTTCGCTGAAAAAATTCAAGGACTTTACACTCGACGCCACATTAAACAACTTCTTATTTCATGCATGATAATCTGATTGAGCTCTTCAGACCTTCTGAGATGCACAGAGCCTCCCTCTGTCCTCTCTTATGCACGTCTTGGACTGCTGCTGTTCTTTCTTTTGCTTTTTCATTTTCTCATGTGACTCTTGTCGCTTCCCTCTACAGGCAATTCCCATGTGCAGTGAACTGTGAACGAAAAAATTTGCACCCTCATTCGCAAATGTATGCATGGTCATTTACACACACAAGCATACATGCATACTGTAAAGACAAAAAGTCATTATTATACATGAACAGGCAGCATCGTCTACGCATCGATGCCATAATCATGCATTTAGAAAAATGCTTGTCATGGCTGGATTGCGAGTTATCATGGCTGCCATGTGCAAGCTGTTAGTCCTAACTTTTTAAAGCAGCAACTCTGCTGAATTATTGTAACTCTGTTGATGAGGTTTTTATGAGGTCTCTTATTATCTCTTTACATCTTTCTATATTCACATGTATGTCATTCTTTGCCAGACACACTCAGTTGTTGCTCATTAAGAACACAAATGATCAGATTTGGCTGCTATCAAATGATCCCACTGATATTCTAACCAAGCGCAAGAAAAACTACAATAGACTTTTATAACATCTGTTGTTCTCCGTCTTTTACTACTTCAATTGTCTCAATGCAACAATTCAAAAGCTTACAATCACAGGCCCCTGTGATCATTGATCATCTATTTAAAAGATCTACACACACGCACGCAAACAGAAGATCTGCGATAACTGCATTTCGGGGTCTGTTCTGCTGATGAAAGGTTAATATCTTTATCAGCAGAGACAGCGCCGGCTGGTGAATGATTGAACCCGGCATTCTGTGTACTTTGGGTAAAAAGCTAATACTTTATTGGCTTGATCAGTTTGTACACCATCTGCTGACAAAACATGCTCACTGCAATCTGACACAATCCTGCCAAGTACAAAAAGGCAGGCGCCCAGCAAAACAAGGAGCCTTTTTTTTTTCTTTCTGCTGTCTTGCATGGAGAAAAGAAAAAAGTGAATTTGTTTCAAACGCTACATGAAAAATTGATGACAGTTTCAACACTTTGATACCTCTCCTCCTCCATGCTTCAGCATTAGTAACCATAGACATAGGTATTATTTGCTACCTTGGACTTATACACATCATTTATTTTGTTACACACTGTAGATGCTCATAAATTTTAAAGTATTCAAGTTTTAAAGTGACTTTATTAATCTATACTGTGCATGTGTTCAGCTTATCTCATCCTATTTAAACTGACACGTTTTTTACCGTTATGTGTCATTATGAAGTAAATGTTGATTGCACAATGTCATGACTGTACAATAACCACACCATCTGTGTTTAGATTGCTTCCCTATAAGCCTCATTTTCACTGCTTTTCTGTCTACCGCCGGGCACCAAATCTCCGGGGAAAATGAATTACAGACTAAATGAATTAATAAACTCATGTTTTGTCCTGTTGGCTGTTTCGCTGTTGGCTGTTGTTTCTCCGAGGAAAACACCGCCAACAATAATACCACTTGGAATCGCCATGGGGGAAAAGTTGTCTGTTTCCACTTGTGTTCATTTTAGGGTAACATTAATAAAACATTTGCCAAAACTTGACAAAAAATGGTTGGAATGCTAGATATACAAAGCAACATAATATAAGTTGTATGGTTTTATTACAGTTTTAATTTCTGTGCTGGATTGCAATTCTAATATAGGAATAGTAGTGAATTGTGCTTCAAGGCTAAATGTAAAGTTTGGGGTTGACGGGATGTGTTACAAAGAGTAATGATCATTTAAAGGTGTATAAATCATAAGAGAACCTGATACAAGAGAGACATGTGGTGTGGTGGATAAAGAAGAATAAGTAGTCATAAATCTTTCTGCACACACAAAGTGTCACACAGATTAAAGGTTGTCCTTCAGTGTGAAATTGGAGCACAACATATATGAGGGCACATTTGTCTTAATTCATGTAATTCACATGTCAGTGTGGCACAGACAGATTGTATGCTATTACGCACCTGTGCATGTAGAAACAAAGAGCCTCCTCTGGTACAGTATGAAGCGTCATGCTCTCTCACACTGATTAAGGATATTCAATTAAAAAGAGACGAAGAAGAAAAACAAAATGGCGGCGGTTTTTGATTAAAACAGCTACTCTACATCATATACGTAGCTTAACCGTGTACCAAATGTCTAACACAGTTTTATTTAATATCTTTCACTTCTACACATGACTATATGTGACTTACCAAACTGAAAGAAAACGCCAATTTTGGAAATGAATCTAAAGGAGCGCCACCCCGGAACAGAAGATGGCACAATAGACCTGTTGGTTTGTTACAAAAACACACGAAGAAGACGCAGAAGCGGAAGAGACGTGGCACATATAAACATAGAGGAAGGAACCAGCTAGCAGCAGTCAAGTTTGCCTATGACAGCTCCTGGAGCTGCCTTCCATGTGAATTTGACAAGGAAGCATAAATGACAATCGTACAACACAACCTGAAACGAACGGGACCTGATTAAAGTCTGGTGACAGGTAACCAGGAATTATTTGTCATTTGCGTAGGAAACTTCCTCAACTCCACCAGCTAGCTAGATTAGCTCGCTAACGTTACCTCACCTGATAACTTCCAGCTAAGGTAGCAGCTAATGTTAGCTCAGATGAACGTTTGCTGTCAAAAGGTGACACCAGGGCGAGTTAGTTGGTATTGAAACATGATTTTAGAGCAGATAAACTGACGCATGAAACGCGTACGATAACTTGTGTCAAGTTCGCTGTAACGACAACGTTCAGTTACAGAAGTGTACATCACGTCATCAGATAGTATGAGTAGCATCTAGATTGAATCTACTAGCTATTAGCCTTGTTTGGGACAGTCCCACCCATTCATTGTGACATGACAGTAGGGAAACAGTAATCAAGTAGACAAGATGCCTTTAAAGAACTTTCATAATTACTTTGACCAAGATAGAACAAATACCTCAGTCTTGTATTCATAATATCATAAGCATATCACCATAATAATACCATAATTTCAGGAAAAGGTAACATATACTATATCATGAAACCAAATATTAGGATAATATGGCTAAAATGAATGTATGTAACTTTGTATGGAAATATTGCAATAAGTCTAGGTGAGGTCAGTTCTTTGGGAAAATAAACTGAGAAACTGTAAACCTTTCAATAGCCAACAAGAAAGCCTGTATGTGGCTAAATTAGAAAATTAAATACCTGACAAAGATATTTCATTACACAGTGATTTGCAACACTGTACTTAGCAATACAGTCAGAGATATCCGGACATATATACAGAATACTTTGTAGAGATGGGCCGATACCATGGTGATGAAAGATACTACGGCAGATAGCAATAAAAACCCTCATAATAAATTGATTGTGGTGAATTTTCATCATCGGGATAATCGTGAAATGAGATAATAGTGAAAATCCTCACATTAATGACTTGGAAAAACTTGTCTAGCCTGTTGACATGCAGTCCTATATAGGTCTCCTGCTATATTTAGGCAATTTTGGATTGCCTAAGGCTGTCACCACAGCTGAAGGCATGGCTTACACACAATACCCTGCTGTTGTGCTTAGCACACAGTGCCCAAGCCTTATTATTTGTCTTTTTTAAAAAATCTAAAAATCTTTGCTGTCAATGTTGTGTCATTTTTTTTCTTCAAGGTATTACAGTATATCGAAGTTAGAAATGCACTCTTGTTACAACACTAGTGTGTAATTGCTATGGATTCTAAACTGAAGAACAACGGAGAGATGTGGTTACCACTGTTTAATTATCCTTTATCTGTGTTGGTGTCCTAAATGTGATGAAATAAAAATATTTGTTTTCTAAGAAAATGTAAGGTTAAGGTCATTCAAGATGTTTTTATTGCAATTTAAAGAGTTTTAAGAATCGTGAATTTTTAGATCGGCCCATGCCTAATACCTTGTTTTATGTGGTGTGTTGAAGTATCTGATGATTATTTCATGGTATGTACGTATTGTCGAGTCACCCAACCCAATACTGACATATTGGTGAGCCTTTTTATCCACCATAACCTACATGATAGATTTTCTTTTTTTGCCTATTTACTTTCCTACACACATGGTGAATATTTAGGATTGTCTTTAATAAACTGATGTGACAGAAGAGTTAGACACGTTGTTCAACACTCTTAAGGGAGGAAGCTTGTTATACTCAGTGTTCACATGCAGAAAATTTGCCTACAGCCAGTGTGTCTGGAAAAAGGAAAGTGATGAAGTCTTGTCAATCTTTGCCCCTATGTTGTTGCTCTAGTCTGTGTATGAGAGAAGATAATGATACATAGATCCAGTGCATATTTAACGTCACATGCTTTTACTAGTAAATGAAGACACATTCTTCTTGCTTCTGCCAGGGGGATGGTCTATAATTTGCAGAAACCCACATTTGTTTGTTTGTTGTCAACTCAGCGCAGGTGGCTATGGGTCTCTGCAAGTGTCCCAAGAGAAAGGTGACCAACTTATTCTGCTTCGAACATCGTGTAAATGTGTGCGAGCATTGCCTCGTCTCCAACCACAACAAGGTCAGTGGGTGAAAAAGTATTACACAATTTTGTACGTGACTTGGACATCACATTAAAATTCTGTATTTCCACTTTCTGCCCCTCAGTGTATCGTGCAGTCATATCTGCAATGGCTTCAGGACAGCGATTACAACCCCAACTGTACTCTGTGTAACACTCCACTGACTTCTCAAGACACTGTCAGACTGGTCTGCTATGGTAGGATTACTGAGGTTCTGTTTATTATTCACTCATTTGGAATAAATCGTCGCTTGAGTCAAGCAAATCCTCTAAAGTTTAAAGGAACAGTTCAATTAAATGACTAAAAACACATTTTCCACCAGCTGCATCTGGAAATGCACAACAATCGGGATGAATGTAATTTTGTTTGCTCTCAACCCTGTTGCTGTGAATTTAAATGTTTTTTCCCCTTCAACAGATGTGTTTCACTGGTCCTGTCTTAATAACTTGGCATCTCGGCTGCCCCTCCACACGGCTCCAGCAGGATACCAATGTCCCGCCTGCCAGAGTCCACTGTTTCCCCCTTCCAACCTGGCCAGCCCAATTGCTGATGTGCTGAAAGAACAGCTGTCATCTGTTAACTGGGCGAGAGCTGGTTTGGGGCTGCCGCTGGTAAGGGCCTATTATTGATAAATCCCTAATTGGTGATCTCCATTCATGACAACCATTAGACAGCCTTCCTGAAAACAAATCACATTCAGAACTGTGCTTCTGGTTGTGTTAAAGGCTAATTATACAAATGTTTACAAATGTAATGTAACAAAATGTCATCTTTTACTGACAGATTGAAGAGCCCATTGGGGTTCTTGAGGAGACTTCAGCTACCGATGTCACTGATTATACTGACTGGTCAACATTCGATGGTGAGCAATAATGTTTACTTTTCATAACAACATGCACATATTTCAGAGAACTTTATTTAAGTGGTTTAATCATCTCTTTTTTCCTCTGTCTACAGCACAAGAACAAAGTAACGTTTACCCCAGTCAGTCTTACAACACCAGCTTTAGCCCACCAACAAACTCTGTGCCACCTCCAGCACAGGAAGACATTGGAGGTCCTCGTAAAAATGGGGATCCAAATATGCAGGAGCACGCTGTGGTCAACTTTACTGCTGCTAATACCTGCGACACCATGACAATACACACAGGTAAAGCAATGCAGAGGCCTCTGAATCTACTGTGTCTTGCTGTGATGTACAGGACATGTACAGGATACCTAGTCAAATTAAAAATGCTTTTTTTCAAGCCCAAATTTTTTGTCTTATGTTATAAAGTGCTGGAAATAGTTGAAAAGTGCTTGAATTTGACCAATGGAAAAGTGTAACCTATTTGTTGAAAGATTGCCCAATTGATTAAGATTACCACAATTATTTTTTGTTATTCTTCAGCATCGTCACCAAGGAAGATCTATGACACTCGGGACATCGGTCACAGCTCCGTCACACAGATTGACTTTGACGATGACAAGTACCGCAGACGACCAACATTGAGCTGGTTTGCTCAAATTCTCAAGTTAGTATCATGATCCACTGTGGAACTGGGGCTCTCTTTTATTATTTTGTCATGAGTCATAAATCACTATACAAATGCTCATTGTGATCTCTCTTCTTAACCCTTTTTCTTTTCTTCTTTTTTTCAGAAATCGCACAGGTGGAAAGCGGACGTCTTTCTCCTGGAAGCAGCGTGTCTTCATGCTTCTTCTGGTCGGAGTTCTGGGATTCTTTACGTTGATAATCATCATGGCTAAACTTGGACGTGCCTCCGCTGGCTCGGATCCAAATTTAGATCCTCTTCTTAACCCCCACATCCGTGTGGGGAAAAACTGATGACAAGCATTGATTCCTTCTTTTCCCCCTGTGTTACACAATATAAGGCTGTGTAGATGGAGCTGAAATGGGACTGTCCACCGCAGGGTTAGCCCAGCAGAGGGAGCTGTTTACCCAACTTGAATGGAAAAGAGAAAGAGACGCTCCACCTCTTTAGAATGGAGGTAATCTCTGGCCAGGGCCCTCCACAGACACTAAAATTCTCACAACATTCAGGAGTAACCCACAAACTCCAAGGGTGACCAATGCCCAGTGAATATAGAGGAAGGTTTCTGTTATTGTTGCTTTGACAAGCTAATGATGGAGAGAGGTAGTATTTATATTTACGATTCCAGCTAACATTTGTCAGTGATCTTTGGAAGTTGATTTTTTTTTCTCGTTTTTTTTTTTTTAAGTTCAGTAGAAACTAAACAAACACTGTCGATGTTGAAAGAAACATCTTTTGCTGTCAGAGAAGTCAGAATGTATATAATTCGGCAACGAAACCTGCAGTATCGTCTTTCTAAACTGACTTCACTTGCTGATTTGATTTGAGTGGCCTTTAGCGATGAGGTGGCCAGAACTAGAATCAAATATAGCCCACACATAATTATTACATAACTATTTATGGGTGTCTGCGTTACTTCTGAAATTGAGTGCATTGCTTTTAGATTTGCCATACATACTGTATGTACATTTTCTTGATGTTTTTTGACTGTCCATTAAACAGGAATACTAAAGAATTTCAGTATTATGTTTTTAAACGTCTATCATGACCATTATCATTTATGAACATTAAAAGTGACTTTCTGAAATGTCATGCACCTTCAGTGAGAATAAATATTATGTTGTAAACATTAGTCAACTATATATTTCTATTGCACATTTGAGTGCAGGTGCTCAAACAAAAATGTTGTTATTCTATTGCCCTGTTTGCATGACGCAGCTGTTGGCTGTAAGCAGCATATTGATGCTACAGACCATTGTTAATAAGATCTTACACAAAACTTGCAGTGACAACATTTATGAATAACTGCGAGGGGTGACCGCAAGTAACCACTCACTGAAAGGATAGTTTCACCCATAGATGAAATAAGACATTATCCACTCACCCTCTCATGCAGATGAAAAGTCTGGGGAAGTTTCGTAATCCACAAAACATTTCTGGATCTTCACAGCATTGGCAGCGTTCTCCTAAACAACTGAAGTAGATGGGGACCGGCATAATCCAAGTCTCTGGAAGCCCTGAGATACCAAATTGATTTGAAAAGATGTTATTTACACACTTGACCAGCTATTGAGCTTGTGTGCCAGTAACACTTTTAGCATAGCCACTACACTGAAGATTTTGGCTATAAAAAGGGTGTAAATCAATCATCAAATCAATTTGGGAGTTGATTTTACATCGTGTGTGGGGGTGAGGAGATAATGACTACATATTCATTTTTGGGTGAACATATCCTTAAACTCTCTTTTTCGTGATCTAACAGTGACGAGACACTACGTACATGTCTGTCTAGTTTATTCTGACCACCACTGAATAACTACAGTGCTGTTGTAAATACAAGCTCAAATACACACACAAGGTGTTTATACAGCATGTGACTCATTGCTGGGACATAGATCTCTCTGTTAACATGAATAACAGGTTTCATAATGACTCATTTGTTGTTAAGTTCTTGGTAGTTTGGTGAAAGGTCAGCCCCACCTGCAGTTCAAAATCCATCAACATGTTATGACAGTACTTTTAACTGCTTGGATTACCAGCATAATGAAAAGACGAATGGGTGAAATACATTATTTGGACAGATATGGAACTTAATTGAATATTTTGTGCATTAAGTCATTATGATTCTTACTCAAAGGGTGAGGAATGGACTCTAAATCAAGAAAACTTGGATATTAGACAAACTGAAGACTGCGAGAAAAGGCAGACTATTAGATAAAACCCGATGAATGGATTCACTGTGATGCTCAGCCATGACACAATCCTACAAATATCTTGAACACTACTCCCCCTGGTGGTGCTTCTAGCTCCCCACTAATGTGCTGTATAAAATAGGTGAGCTCAGTGAAAAGACCATCAGGTTTGTGGACAAGCAGACATTGATTGACATTCATTTCATCGCTTGTCTACATGAACTCACGCTGGCTGTATATTCTTATGTACAACAATTAGTTCAAAAGTTGGATCTTAAAATTATGACATTTTACTAGTTATTCACTAATTCTTCATCGTATTGTCACATTCATTCTATTAGAAATATGAACGTTGTTGCATATTACTCAGCATATAAGAGTTAGTTCTTCAGATAAAACAAGATTTCTTGTGAATGAGCCCATTTTCTCTACTGCTTTATGTTTTCTGCCTTCTGTGACTCATGGACAGTTGGTCTTAACGACTTAAAATATAATTAATTCAACTCATTTAATGCCTCAATTTGAATTCAAATTCTCTATGAAAAGTTTTTTTTTTTCTGTTATGGAAGTTTCCTACTATTTTTAGTTGTGGTCTATGTAGCAAAAGTGCCCTCTCGGATGCCTATTTGGTAGATAACACATAACCCTCTAGGATTCCAAATCAGTGGACAAAACATCACTACAAATACAACTTTATAACGTTCTGCTTACTGGTGCCTCCCTAAATACATGTGGTGGCTTTTTAAAAAAATTTTCGCCCCTGCCCCTCAAACATCCTGGGTCCACCACTGCATCTAAGACTCGACGAGTGACCTTAAGAGATGCACAGGATGGTTCACATCTGACGTAACAATCCAACCTCCTGAAAGTAAAATTGTGATAGGGCCATATTCCTTCTCCTGAAACAGAGTAGTTGTCATGTGAAAGCTATAGCTACATTTAAAAAACAATGACGTCAGTACATCATCGTGGAGCGCAGTGTTTTCGTTAACGGGTTCATGATGAGGTCAAATATGATGCAGCTTCACTTCGTCACATGCTGTCCTTTGAAAATCTAGTAATAACCCCCTTTGAGTGTAGATAACTCTGTTATAAACACTAACTATTGCATTACACGTTAGCATGTGAGTGTTCTCCTCTGACTTTCCATTACGTTTGCCAAACTGTCACAGCAGTGGGGGTTTGCCATTGATTGTCAGTGGATCTGAGCCATATTACATTGATTTGGGGAAAGCTGCCGACGGCAAATAAAGATACACGCTGCAAAATTACAATGAGGACGACAGATCCGGCGCTTGCATGCACCACAAAGTTGTGCTCTGTGTTGTCAGATATATTTCCTGACATTTGAAAATGGTTTGAGTCGTGAGGGGTTTAATATAACATCATGATGTCTTGGGATGTGTAATTGCCTCTGTCACTCTATTGGAGTTCAATGCATTTCTCAGTAAGTCTGAGTTATTAGAGTGCCCATCGCACTGACATAATAGGGACATCCTGGTCAATAGCTTCACACTTTGTAGTTAACATGGATACTGTAAGCAGCACTGGTTTTCTGTCTCTGCCCTGCTCTCGTGTTGACAGCCGTAGTTAGAAAATTGTCCTTTTGATCTGTTGACATTTAGGGTGATTTCTTTTGTGCCTTTTAAACCCGTACAAAGTGTTCATACTCTAAACTTTAACAGATCAATTTTGACCTGGCCTCAGAATCCTCTCATAACAAGTGTCTATACCAAATTTTGAATGCAATATGCATGAACAAATATCTTCTATCACGTAATATCATGTATTATTTTACCTAAGACATAAAAACATAGCAGCCACAATTATTTAACTATATTTTATAGTAACTGAAAAAATGGCAATAACATTCTACAGCTGCAGGGTTTATAAGATAACCATTACAACCATCAACTACTTAAATAAAGAAGAAGAAGTTTCTTTTCCAAATGTAATGAGAAAATTTGATTCATTCATTCATTCGCTCGCTCCACCTGTTGATGCAATTTTCAAGATGGACCCAAATTGTATCCTGGGAACAATATTTCCCGTTTTGGTTCGATGGATTTCGTCTTCTTTCATCTTTTCAAACACTTGTTTTCAAGCACTCATTGTTTGTGAGCCTTTAGACCATCGAGGCGTTCTACGATCCTTAAATCTTTTGAGATCTTCAACAAAACAGTTGTATCGGCCACTTTGCTACCACCGTTTTTTGTTCTTCCACAAAGCAACATCACCTAATGTTACCCCCATGTAAGGCAAACATGCGGCAAAAGATGTATTTTTTAACTCCAAAAAGAGAGAAACTGTCAGATTGAGACTTTACATGTTCCAGTTGAACGGATTATCAAATGTTTAAACCACCCCCTTGATCTGATTGAAAATTCATTCAGAATTGGCCGTATTGGATCAGTTCCTTCTATGAGGTAGTTACATGAGGCATTTTTAGTCTGATCGAGCTATTACTCTGATTGTTAGTTGTATAAGGGTCCATGTAAACGCAACTACTGAGGTCGCAGCTCGGATACATTTATAGTCTTAACACCCCCCCAACCCCTCATTTGATCTATGTTGGTTAGCTGGGAATTGCTGGGTTTGTAATAGTTTAATTTGAGGTTATTTTGTGACATTGCAGGTGTTTGCGCTTGCAGATGCAAATTGTGCAACAATGTCAAGCGCACTATGATGTCTGTGCGTCATTATGTACAGCATATGATCACGCCTCTGCTGTTTTTTTCTTTTGCTGTTTCAAGATTCCCCCCTTGACACTTTAAAGACCAACAGGTGCCTGGCTCTGTGGGAACCTGGGCGAAATGTGATGGGAACGCAGGCAGTTCTCGTGACAGTGTCAAATCCCTCTTGAAATATATAGCTACGGATGGCACATACAGTTTCACAGTTTCAAGATTCCCTAAAACTACAATTTTCCTTGATTTGACCTACTCTTCGAATCACTTAGGGAAAAGTCATCACATTTCAGGCTAAAAGCACTTGTTTTTACTGCTATCAAATGTCAAAATGGGTCAAGTATATTATGGCTTGTTTCCTAGTTCTGAGCTCTGCCTTTAGACAGGATTGTTTTCACCTATCAAAGCAAGCACACATATATTCAGACTACTGAGACAATACTTTGTGAATATTCTAAAAAACTTAGTTTAAAGTTATGCATGAAGATAGTGGGTGACATCTGACACCCACCCACTACCATGCCTGAAGTTAAACAGGCTCACTTCAGCAGCAGAGAGACTTCTGACATTCCTTTCTCTGTTACTACTTTTGATGTGTTGCACTGAAGGGACCCCTGTACAAGTTGAGGAGTGAATGCTGGAAGCCAGTGTTTTTTTGGCCAG
The DNA here is from genome assembly GCF_965226575.1 of Pagrus pagrus. Taxonomy (NCBI): domain Eukaryota; kingdom Metazoa; phylum Chordata; class Actinopteri; order Spariformes; family Sparidae; genus Pagrus; species Pagrus pagrus. Next base: position 13,765,296 of record NC_140198.1, read on the forward strand.
CACAGTTACTCAGATCCTAGACATTATGATATCCATCCATTATGTGCTCAGGGCATGTCCAAATAAAAATTATCTGAGATGTTTTGAGATAATCTGAAGACAAATCTGTGTTGTTGCATTAATGTTTGGCAGTTTGAGTAGTTTATTAAAGGTGCAATATGTCGCAAACATTCAAAAATTAACAAAAAGTATCAATAGAATGTGAAGAAATAACACTTTCGTCATTATGTCGCATCGTGTTGCAGAGATGTCTACTTAAGTTAGCTTGCTAACCAGCTATCCCCAGCCTGTCCCGGTCCAAAGCTTCAGTTCTCCGAGCTCCCAGTCGGGACCACTAGCTGCACAGCTAATTGAGCCAATTGAGCTAACTCGCTAACGGCAGCTACAGTTAGCAGCTGTTAGCGGTTGCTCAGTTGATATGCTGTTTGTTTTGAGGATACATTATACAGGTGGCCAATTCTTACATATTGCATATTTAAACAAAATTCTAAAATATTCCTGAATGTAATTTTTGATATTTGGGATAGTTTTTTATATTTTTGTGGCCTTTTTTTTCTTCAAGGTTTTATATATGTGTCCACTTTGCTCTTTTACACCTATGATTTTATATATTATTAATATGGAAGGTGCTGCACAGCAAATTTCATTGTACACATTTAATATAAATGTACAGTATAGTGATCAGCTGTTCTGTTGTGCTTGATGTTACGCTGCCTGACAGAACAGTATACAGTAGAGTGTTAATAAAGGTCAAAGTAGCTGCATGCAACAACTGGGCCCCCTGTTATTGAATGGCACAGGATATTGATGTGTGACTGGGTTTCACATGTGCTCCCACTTCAATTAGAAGGCACATCAGAGAGAGAGAGAGTCATTGTGTTTCAATGAACACCACTGCCTGCTTCATTCCTGTGGCTTCTGTCAGAAGGTAAGTACGGATGTTGGCTCTCTGGTAGATTACAGACAAATATCTGAATGAGCTTCTCTGAATTAACATTAACTTGGATTAGAAACCTAAACTTGTGTTATTATCAAATGTTTCATAGCTTTGCTTTTTACTTTACAAAGATTAATTATACACAAACAGGTTTGCAAGTTTCAGGACTATTTTTTTAAATTTGCCTTTTCACTGCATGTAGCACTGCTTTTAATTATGTTTATAATTTCTTTTTATTCACACTTTTGTTTTACAGTTCATATACATAGAATTGATCATCAATCATGTTTCTGTAACATGTTACTGCAGCCCAGTATAGTTTGATGAGGTATTAAATCTATGATGTCTAATCAAAATGTTTTTCCTTATTAGCAATGAAAGTATGAATTAAAAGTGCTACAATGTTTTTGTTTTAAAGGAAATTTTGTTAACTTTTGTTAAGATAGCAATGACAGACTGAACTATGTGTTATTATGTCTAAAGAAGAAAAATGTTTCCCCAGGAATCAATACCGTGCCAGTTTCTGAGGACAACTCTCAGCTGCAGCACCAGTTGATGGAGAAATATTTCAGACCTGTACACCCTCAGGACAGCAGAGGCGTCAAAAGTCGAAAGTCTGAAATGTGTGACCATAAAGAAAAAGACCACAAGCGTGGAAAGACTGCTAACTCAAAAACTCAAGAAATGAAGCACCATCACCAAAACCAGGGCCATCATCGTCACCGTAACCAGCAAAGCATACATCAGTCAGATGATGATAGCCATGAGTAAGTCTTTGATCATGTATGGAATCTGTGCATAATTTGAAAATAGTACAAGATATTTCAACTTTCTGTACGTATCTTGCTTTAATTTTTATGTAAGGAGTAAGAGATCAGTGCCTTGAGTTATAGAATTTTGATTAGTACATTTGCTTTGCTATTACAGAAAAAAAAAATCATTAGCTATCATCAGCCTTGGAGAGGGAACCAGTGTGTTATTAACGCCCGTGTTTTCTTTTTAAAATAGCGCCCAATCAACAGCAGATGACAGCATTTTCAGTGATCATCACTCCGACCCTCGACATGAGTATGATGATGTCAAGACTCATCATTCTCACTCTCACCATCACCATCCCAAGCAAAACCATCACCATCATTCTCTTTCAGAAATGCCCTTAAGTTCCTCGAGTGGTTCTTCATCCTCCTCCTCTTCTTCTTCTCCTTCTTCTTCCTCTTCTTCTTCTTCATCCTCTTCATCAACATCCTCCTCCTCTTCCTCATCCTCTTCCTTTTCTTCTTCCGCTTCCACATCTACCTCTAGCCTGTCCTCTGAGTCTAGCAGTGAGTATTTATATCCACTTAAGAAGTCCCAGCATTCACAGTCCTGCACTGACATTTCCAGGAAACAGAAGTACTTTGAAGGAGACGACACAGCTCCTTTGATAGATAAAAGCGGTTATCTAAATAGGCTCCCTGCTAAACAGGAACGAGAGAAGGGCAAGTCCTCTCACAGTGGCACTTCTCATGGCACCCTGAAGCACACACGGAGGAGTGCAAGAGGCTCAGGAAATGATGGAAATGTCCGCAAAGCCAAATCCATGGAGGCTCTTACTAGACCCAAAGACAAAGAATGGCATGGAGGTGAGGATGAAATGCAACCAGAGAGGAGAAAAGGTGAGGCTGTGAAGAGTTTAATGAAGGAAAAGATGAAGTTCTCTGCCTTCCTTAATGAGATCACTCGGCAGGTTCTCAGCCCGAATAGGCTCACCACTCTTGGGGTTACTGATGCTCAAAGACCCAGCAGTCCAGGGCAGGCCTCTGTTAGATCCCATAAGGTTAGCAGAAGCGTTGAGAAACTCCGACAGCAGAGAAGTCGACCTGCCAGTGCAGACTCCACAAGCTCCAGCAAGTACTCCCATACCAGCAAGCACTCCTCTGGAGTTTCTCACTCGAAATCTTTCAACCATCATCATAGTCATCGTTCTGCAGACTCAGCCCATCACATGCATCGAAAGCCCAAAAGCTGCGGTGATATTAGCTGTTTGAAAAGACGTCACTCACGGTCTCAAATTCATCGGAAACGCTCTCGTTCACCTTCTTACAAGCACCACCACCAACCTCACCAGGGTGACCATCACGGTTCTGGTCACCATCATCGCCACAGACGCCACCACAGTCCGGATTCTCATCATGGAGATCACCATAGTCCCTCTCATCACCATAGAGACCACAGCGACACATCCCATCACCATCGCTATGCAGACCACCATCATAGAGACCACTACAGCCCAGCTCACCACCACGGCCATGAAGACCACCATGGTCAGGCTCATCACCACGGAGGACATCATAGCAACGCTTATCACCATCCCCATGGACACCATCATGGTCATGCTCATCACCATGGAGATCACCATATTGCAACTCATCATCACCATCATGAACACCACGACAGTCCAGGCCATCATCATCACCATGAGCGCCATAATCCAGGCCATCATCATCATCGTCATGAAGACCACAACAGTGAATCTCGTCATCACCAGCATGGAGACCACCACAGTCCAGGCCATCATCATCACCATGAAGACCACCATAGTTTGGGCCATCAGCATCACCATGAAGACGACCACAGTCCAGACCATCAGCATCAACATGAAGACCACAAGAGTCCAGGCCATCATCATCACCATGAAGACCACCACAGTCCAGGCCATCTTCATCATCACCATGAGGACCACCACAGTCCAGGCCATCATCACCATGAAGACCACCACAGTGAATCTCATCATCACCAGCATGGAGACCACCACAGTCCAGGCCATCAGCATCACCATGAAGACCACCACAGTCCAGGCCATCATCATCATCACCATGAAGACCACCACAGTGAATCTCATCATCACCAGCATGGAGACCACCACAGTCCAGGCCATCAGCATCACCATGAGGACCACCAAAGTGAATCTCATCAACATCAACATGGAGACCACCACAGTCCAGACCATCATCACCGCAAAGACCACCACAGTCCAGGCGATCATCACCATGAAGACCACAACAGTCCAGGCCATCATCACCACGAAGACCACCACAGTCCAGGCCATCATCACCACGAAGACCACCACAGTCCAGGCCATCATCGGCACCATGAAGACCAAGACAGTGAATCTCATCATCGTCAGCATGGTGAACACCACGGTTCAGGCCATCATCACCACCATCAAGACCCCCACAGTGAAACTCATCACCATCAACATGGAGACCACCACAGTGAAACTCATCACCATCAACATGGAGACCACCACAGTCAAGGCCACCATCATCAACATGAAGACCACCACAGTCCAGGCCATCATCATCACCAGGACAATTACAGTAGTACATGTCATCACAAAGGACATCACTCATCACATGACCGTGATGACCACAACACTCATTCAAAGGTGCATACTGCTGTCAGTCCACATTCACGCAGGAAGCTGGAGTCTCTTTCCAGCAAGGCGGATTCACCCAGGAATATTGGCAGCACCTCCAGCCAGGAAGAGGAACAGACAAGCTTCAGTGGCCCAACATTACATAAAGTATGACATTTCTCTTGGGGTTAACACCATACTCATTCATGACATCCCCTATTACTGTACATCCATAAAGTAATTATTGGCAGGTCAATAGTTGCCTGTGTTATACATGGTTGATTAACTGGTTATGTAATGATGTTCCACTAATTTGCCTGCCTATTGATTTGGGCACCAGTGCTGGCATTAGATTAGTTATTGAAGAACAATAGATTACTGTCCTTGCACATATTAATGGTGATCAAACTGACATCCCAAAGCCTAGTCCAAGTCCATTGGCCCTTAAAAGTCCTCATGAGATCCTTAACTTATTAACATTGATAAGACAATGTAGTGTAAACAATAGGCTTCGTGAACACATTTATTGTTAGAACATTTATAAGAAACTTGTTAACAGTTATAGACTGCTTAAGAACATTTATGAAAACATTATGAGTTTCTTATACTTGCTTATACCAGCATTACAAACACATTTGAGTTAATCAACTTTATGCCGTTGTTAAACCTTTACTAAGCTTTCTTATTGCTTTATATAGAGAAATACGTCATGTTAACCCTAACAAAGCACCGTTCTCGCTTTAGATACGATAGCTGCAAAGAGCAATTGCAACTGTATAACTGCTATTAAATGCATAGTAAAGTATGTAGGCTTTTATTAACGTACTTTAGCAGTCTATTAACTGTTAAGTTTTGTATAAGTGCTTATACATGTCTTACAATCTAACAATAAACATGTTTGTGTTTCTGTTATTAGGTTTATATTGTCTGATTAATGTTAATAAGAATCTTATAAGGGTCTTATTACCTATTAACTTACATTTATACATGACATTAATATAAATGATTACCCTTTTTTAACTTTATTCTTTTGGCATCATAAATATTATTTCTGAATTTGTCTTGTTAAAAATAATGTTGTTCTCTTTCATACAGGAAAAGAAGCATGAGCTTGGTACAATCATGTGAGTGTTATATCATTTTTTCGGTTTTGATTAATGGTAAAAGTCAAAATCCAAGTGAACATGGCCATGATTGTTCGTAGATTAATTAGTTACACAATTATTTTGGAGGTGAATATCATAGAAAATAGCTGAATTTGACAGCAAATGTGCTATTGAATAAATTCATGAAATGCTCATGTAGCCTTCTCTGTCTCACTCAATTTTCTTTATCTTGTGTATATCTTTTCGAACAGGATCCTACAGGAGCAGAATGTAGGACTGCATCAGAGTTTGCTGAAGACAGCAGTGAGGATGGAGTGTTTAGGAGAGGAGTTCATGAGCGGCCAAAAGCTTTTGGAGGCAGAGCTTCAGAGGACACGGATGGAACTGAGCAGCCTCACAGAGAGGTTTAAAAGGTAAAGACAGCATAAAAAACATCTCGTTTAACCTCTTCCAGTACATAATACACACATCAATTAAATCCTCTTGATCAGAAAATGTTAGGATACTAATGAATGTGTCCTTGTGTTTGGGAGTGTGCTCAGATCATATTTGCATAAAGGTATAACAGTAAATTATGCTATGCTATATGCAATGAATATGCTCAAAGGTTGTGGGCCAAACACTTGACTCCGAAAATGAGGCTGTCATGAAAAATGACACTCAATTCCCATTTATGTTTAAGTTCAGGGTTTCACACGATGCACCTAAGCTGCAGATTCAATTTATGTATTATCAGTTAACCTGTTAAACATAAAGTTTGACCCCCGCAATGTCTTGTAATGTGCAGTTAGTCAGAATATGTAACACAATGGTTGTGGACTTGGAATCAAATTAACAATTTCAGAGATGTGAACAAGGCTCAATCAAGACCTAACATGATAGTTAGTTGTACTAAACCTCATGCAGTGTGGGATATTTCATGTATACTGCAATGTATTATACTATTATAACTTCTCTCTGTCTGTGTTTTATTCTAGACTACACGACAACTGCTCCTCCACACAACAGACTAACAGTCTTCTGGAGCAAAAGCTTCATTCAGTGGTGAGATTGGAGGCTTTTCTATGTTTCTTGTTTTCAAGCCTTGAATATGACACAAAAAATGCTATAAAAACAAGTTATGGGACATGTAGGAGCAGTAAAACTCTTGGGAGGGGATACCTTATCTCACGTACTGAAGGTTAATCTGTGGTAACTGTGCCTCCTCTACTTTCTGTCAGACTCAGAGTATGGAGGGAGAACGTGAGAGGCTGAACCAGCGTATCTCAGCGTTGACGGAGAAGCTCGCCGATGCAAAATTCGCCAACAGTGTGGAAGCGTTCAGTGTAAGAGCTTTTCATCCCTTTTAAACTCTAGGCAGAGGCTTCCCAAACATTTTCGTAGGTAGGGGAGGAGAGCCAGAAAAGGCTGCTGCCACAATGAATGAATTGTATTCCTTATGATTTCTGTTATGGGTAAGTAAAGACAGACCAAGAAGTACAACTGAAAGATTGATAAGCCTCTGTGAGACTGTGTGGTGCACCTACAGTATTCAGCTTTATTATGATTTTTTTATTCTTACAATACCTCTTCTTCATTTTTGAACCATTTGAATCAATAAACTAATCAGTTTGTAACCTCTACTTACTGTAGGTCACATCACTGCTACACAAAACCGATCTACATTTTCAGTCAGATGATGGCATTAATCAGGTGGTTCTCCCCATTGCTCCCCCTCCGGCTCAGTTCATGGACAACCACAACTATGGAAAGGCCAAAGCAGGTGGGCAAGACCAATCTCTAGGCTCAGTTCCAGAGGAGGAGGAATCTGACTGGTCTGAGATGGGAGAAGAGACCCCACAATTCATACTGACAGGATCCCACAGAGGGCAAGCATGGATAAACCGAGTGGGAGACATGGACAAAGACAGCGAGTCAGGGGGTGATGAAATTTTCAGACCACACTCTCCACGCCCGCTGCAGATACCTCATCTCCAGTTCACCATCCACAATGAGAATCTGTCTGATGTCATGACAGGTGACGGTCCACCCCTTGGTTCTGCTATCCTTATCCGGTCAGCTAGCCTTGAGGAAATCCCCTTGACACGCCATCACATGCAGAAAGAGCTAAGAGGCAGGGAGGCCATGATGGACCTCCACCACCGAGGGGACGAAGCCATCGATGATTTAGATAATGAGATCATTCATCACTGGAGAGCGAGCGATGACAGGGACACAGTTATAGAAAGCAGGATGTCTGAGGTAGAAGGCAGCTTCGCCAGTCTGCAGACAGCCGAGCGGATTCTCAACCATTTCATATGTGAACAGCAGCCTGGTGAAGGAAAAGGGCAGAGCAGGGCTGAGATGCATGGCTGGATGGGAGGGCTCCCAGACGAGGTGTTGCAAGGAGAGCGAACAAAGCTCTGACAGAAGTGCACTGTTCACTGTGTCTGAAATCATAATTTACTTTGATCTTAATGAACTTGGAAAAGTTCAACGATGCTCTGTTTCAGTGGCTCAGTGGTTCAGCCTCTCTAATTAACATGAGGTTTGAGGAGAGCTGACCTTTGAATTCAAACTGTAAGACTTGATTGGATTTACTTTGATTTCCTGTCTCCAATTAACATTTTCCGTTTCAGAAAGCATACTTGGCTCCCTCATTTGTTCCATGATAAAAAATCTAGTCTCAAATAAATAGCCTAATTGCATTACATAACCTTAACCTTAAAAATCCAATCAATCCAATCAACATTTGCCAAGGGGAATTAAGATAAGATAAACCTTTATTAGTCCCACAATGGGGAAATTGGGGACAGATTAAATAATATATGTATTTAAACATTATATGTACCTTGAAACCTCTGCAGCTTAGATTTGGTCATGTAATGGTAAAGTGTAAATGTAATTTTGATGTATAAATGCAGATGTAGATGTAGATCCTTTCCTGTTCTTTTATCTCCACAGATACAAAAAGTATTTACTCTGTTTATTTGTTTGCTTTATTGCATGAAACATTATGTATTCATATACGGTGTACTTCTTGTGTAGGTAGCCATAATTATGTGTTGGTGATTGCATGGTTTAATGCTACATACTGTGTTAAGCACAATCTTAAAACAGCAACAGTTTTCCTGTTAATTAGTCTGATTTAGCATATATTAAATGACATAATGTGAACTAACAAAACAGTTATGAAGTAGCTCTAAATGTATATTTCCAAAAGCATTGTCCTGTCTTTGTGTGAAACATTAATTTCCTCTGATTACAATAATTAACCTGCCGAAAGAAATTAACACATTTCTCAACCTTGAGTGTCATCTGTCATCCATGTAACTCATGTAACATCTAATAAACCACAAAAAATGAAAAGTGACTACATTTCTTGTATTTCAACATCTATTGAACAGGAATATGTATAGATAAAGATAGATCTAAGGAGGAGTTGTTAGAAGTTTAATAACAAAATAGAAGGTGAATGAAGGAGAGATTGACCAGGGATATTGTTAGAAACAGAAGGAAATACCTCTGAGCCCATCTCTTTAAAGCTTGGGTTGGTAAGATTGTAGAAAGAAGTATCCCACCAAAAATATTTGCCATGCCAGCAATAACATTAGCAAGGAAGCGGGCTAATGTTAGCCAGCTAGCTGCAACTTACCTTCATTACCCTGCATGTATCTGGCATTGGTTGCTTCGTCACGTTAGCTAAATGATGGATGAATTAGCTGGCGTTATCTACTCAAGACAGTATTTTGCTACGTTAGCTAGTTAGCAATTTGTCTGTGTCAGCAAGCGAGCTAATGTAAGCTAACATTACCCAGCTAAAACCAGCTTTCTATGATGGTTAACTCTCTTCTCATTGCACAATTTTAAGGTTTTGAGTCAAATTCGGGTCATCAGGTCAAAATTTAAATTTGTTGTTTATAATACCTGCAAAACCAATAAAAATGAAAAATACTTTTGCAATAATTTGCTAATTTGCAAACGTTAGCATGTTAATACTCCAAACAAGGATGGTAAACATGCTAAACATTTTCTGTTAAATCAACATGTTGCACGTTAGCATTATCAAGTCAGCATTTAGTTCAAAGCACAGCTGTGCAGCCTCACAGAGCTGCTGGTATGACGAGACTAATGTTTTCTGTGTATGAACTGTAAAAAATATTGTACAAGTTTCATTCTAAACATACAACAGAATACTGCAATGTAGTTTCAGATACACTACATGGACTACACCTCCCAAATAGCCTCAGAGTGCTGTAGATAGGCTACTAAAGGAAGCTGCCCTGGTGTGACCCTGACCTGGATAAGCAGAGGGAAAATGAAGTGATGGGTCCTGTACCTCATTTTTTCAATACTGGTATTAGGGGCCCCCTGCTGTGCAGGAATTCCATCAATGTGAATTTATTTCAACTGACCACAGATAATATCATTTTTATTATCATCTCTTCCTTTTAAATTCACTGATAATTAGAAGAAGCAAAATGGAAACTAAATAAGATGTTTGAATATAAAGTATTCCTATCAAATATGTATGAAAATGGCTTATCTAAAATACATATCTCTTCTTTTCATCTCAATGTGTGCATTTGAAGTTGTGTCATGAGGATAAGTGATACACAGTTATTGGCTCATAACAGTATCCACCTCCCTGTCAGCTTCAATTTGTTTTGTCATCCGTGTCCCTCTGCATGAGTGATGGGTGCTGAGCAGACAATGGCCTGGATTCACAAACCAGTTTAATAGGATAGGTAGGCATTAGAGGTAAGTCGCTCCCAGCATCCAGGTTTGCCAAATCCAGTGTGCCAAATCCACTGTGGCACAGTGGATGGTACATAGTGGTCGGTGGAGATATCTGGACTTTTTTTCACCACTTTTTGGGGCGACAAATAAGGTGAATTTTGACACACTACTTGAGTGAGACGCTCTAAAACTTTATTCTCAAGGGATTTTGCACCAACCTCTCTGACTACGACCATTGCTGGATTAACATTTGTTCTCACAAAGCTATTATCAGTGTGTTTTTAATGGTGCTTGCTTCGTTGCTACTGATTTTCAGATTCTGTGTTGAATTTCACTTTTTTCCTCTTCTTCTCTGAGTCTTCAGAGTCATGCCTCTCACCTCTCCTTCTTCCTCGCAGACAGAGCACAGCATCACCCCTCGTTGCCTCGTTGTTCTCCTTCCCCTATTCCCCCGGTAAGGCTCCGATTCCCTCGCTGCAACCATGGTGGTGATGAAGATGAAGTTCCCCTTCCAGAAAAGGGTGAAGCTAGCCCAGGGACTGTGGCTCCTCTCCTGGAGTGCCACAGTGGCTGGAGCTATGACCTTCAGCCTGGGGTGCATCCTAAAGACAGAGCTCCGCAGGAGGGCAGAGGTACCTCTCCAGTTTTATATGTTAGGACTTTGAAGCTTCATAATTCCCTGACTTTGCTGGTTTTGACTATTTTTTACATGCAAGTTACCAACAAATTACAACAACTGAAGGCATATTTGCTTACAGTTTGATTGCAAAAGCGAGTAACATGTAATGATTTTGTTTCAAGGTGCAACTACACATTGTTTAACTATACTTACATACAGTTGGAAGAAAATCGATACGCCTAGTTGCCTTGATTATACTTACATACATAGACACAGTAAATATCTACTCTCAGGGATAGCGTCTTTGGTAGTTGTAAGGTGATACAGTTGATACACCCTAATGCACTGATTTACACCTGACAGGTGCCATCCGTACCAGACTTACTATTTAAATACTGGCGCAATCTTTTTGGATAAAACATGAAAATGGAACAAAGTGTCTTGAAATGTGTCTTGATACCATCAAAGAAATGTCCTCATTAACTGGAGACCAATAAGACGTTGATACGCCTGTGACCCGCTTTGGACCCTGACTCATCATTTAATAACCAGGCTCTGTCAATCATAATTAGCCTAATCCCTTCGAATCTTCAAAGCTTAAAAATGAGTATATTACCTTATAGTTTACACCACTGCATTTTATCCCATCATTTTGCATTGAAGGAAAATCAATGAAATCAATGTAGGACATCTATTAATGTCCACCAGATTCTGTACAATGTTTTGGTTGTTATCCCGACACTAAAAAGAGTTTTTTCACAAATACCTAACATTTCAAGCCTACTGTCATTTAAAAACTGGTCTTTTAAATTTCCATTTTGCTAAAAATCAACCGTAAATCTCTGTATGGCTAGAAATCTGGATTGAGTAAGTGAATGATATGTCTGTGTCTACCAACCCACCTGACAGAATTAATTCTGGCATTGAATGTTTTGGCAAACCATGGATATGTTGAATCTCTGTGTTTAGATTTTATGTTGTAGCAATGCTGTGATTAAGGTCTGGTTAGGTTTCGGCACAAAAAGCACTTGGTTAGGGCAAAGTTCCCGATGTGTTGTTAAAAATACTCGCTTTTGTCGCCAGAAAAACATCTGCAGTGTCGCAACATCTTGCCAACCCAGTCTCTTCATTCAGTATACAAGCAACATGACCAAGTCCAGTTTTGCTTGCAGACGACTTGTCAGTCCTTGCCATTACTTGCTCAGGCCATAGTCAGGTGATGTTTGTTGACATGGTAACCAAAATACAAATACAATTCTGTGCATGGTGTTAGGACAAATCTATTTTCCTCAGAGCATTAGAAAGATTGGCTTCGGCGTATGTACTGTATGTACATAGTTTTGAAAGTCTAACGTCATGTTGTTTGTACAGAGGTTGAAGGCAACTGGGGTGCACTAAAAACATACCTGCTTTTATTGGTAGTGTGAAGCTGTCTCTTCGCAGCCATCTGGGCATCCTATAGCCACTGTCTAACCCCTTCGTGCTCCATTAGAAAAGCAGCTCATATAGACTGCATCTGAAGTACATCACCCAACCTGTAGTGTAGAAATGTTGATCTAATACTAATGAAACATTAAATGTATCCATGATTTGCAGAAACGTACAACGCCAACATTTAATTCTGGCTACTGGGCTGGTTGTAACCCTCCTTAGCAACTGCAATCACTGTATAGAAGGTGTCCTTGAGCAAGACAGCTGAGCCTCAACGGCTTGAAATGAGCCGCTCATCATGCTCTGATTAGACTGGGTTGCTCTTAATTCTGAATTATTATGTAAGTGACTGTAATGCTGCTGATGAAAATCATTACACATGCATTTTGGAGACCTCAAGTTTATAAACAAATGCTTTAATGGGTTCATCATGAGAATAACTTTAAATTCAGGTATATTCTGATGTATGTTTGCCTCGTGTCCTTGCAGCGAACAAACAGAATTTGTATTGATTTCCGATGTTGTGTGACTTATTTGCAGGTGATGGATAACTCAGACATACACATTGTGCCCAACACCCTCATGATTGTCGGTCTGGCCTCCTTGGGTATCAACTACTTTGCTTCAAAGATCTGTCAGGATGCTCTGGATGCCGGGCGATTTCCTCGCTGGAAGACCTTCTTGAAGCCCTATTTTGCCGTCTCTTGTTTCTTCACTGTCCTCATGCTGCTAGCTGTCATCATGAGCTATGCAATGAAGGGCACTCTGGAGTCTTCTCTGAAGGTTGGCCTGAGGAACGGCATTCGCTTCTACAAGGACACAGACACCCCGGGACGCTGCTTCCAGAAACAGAACATCGATCGCATGCAGATGGAGTTCCAGTGCTGTGGAAACACCGACTTCAGGGACTGGTTTGAGGTCCAGTGGATCAGCAACCGCTACCTTGATTTCAGCTCGAAGGAAGTGAAAGAGTAGGTTGTCATCTGACTACAACACAGATAAAGTCTTGAAGTAACATGTTGAAAATCTAAAACTTATATTGCACTTGTTTCCTTAGCCGCATCAAGAGCAACGTGGATGGCCGTTACTTGGTAGATGGAGTCCCATTCAGTTGCTGCAACCCCAGCTCTCCACGCCCATGCATCCAGTATCACCTCACCAACAACTCTGCACACTATAACTATGACTACCAGACCGAGGAGCTCAACATCTATCTCCGAGGCTGCCGAGAGGCCCTGGTCCACTACTACATGGGCCTGATGAACACCATTGGGGCTGGAGTCCTGTCAGTCTTCCTCTTACAGGTAAACTATTAGAAGGATTGTAGTCATTTCAGGCAGTTGGTGGTGCTGGGGGAGTTTTAAATATAGAGGATGGTCCAAGGGTAACATGTTGGCAAGATGTTATGAAAAGACACTAAATTTACAATAGACCATACTCACACGGCAGCCATTTTCTTCTGGAACAATGCTCAGGGTGGGAAGCCCAAAAGTCGTACTGCTTCTTCCAGGCTGCAAGTCAAATTATCGTTGGGAAGCTGGCAAATTGTTATCATTTCACCTCTACCTGATTGATCAGCAACTAAAAAGGACAATAGAAAGTGAAAATCCAAAGGGATATTGGGCCATATTTCAAGGTAAAAAGACATATTTGATAACCCATTAGCTTCCGCTAGCAGCTAACGTTAGGACTCAACCACTTCCTACCTAATGTTACTGTTTGATAGTGTTACCAGATTAGTAAGTGGTTAAATGGGTTGGCAATTATGTTGTTTTGCCTTGAAATATGGCCCAATGCCCCTCCAGGTTTTTACTATCCATCATGTTTCCAGTTGCTGATCAATCAGTTAAGTGGTGAAATGATAACAATTAGGCAGATTTCCAACATTTATAGGACCTGCAACCTGGAACACAGAAGTATATCGCAATCCCAGAATTTTAGCTTCCCACCCTGAGCGTGATGACAGAGAAAAATGGCCACTGTAAAAATCTCATCTATTTTGCCACGTCCTCAAAAGCACATGAAACGAGATTCCTCGATGCAATGGTAGAAAATGCAATTCTTGAGAATTCTGGCTAGATTGAGAGTGAACATCAATCAATTCCTCATTCATTTATTGCGTCTCATGGGCACAATTTTTACGAAATCCATCCATCACCACTTCTGTTTGGTCGTCTGTGTTGATCCTCGATGATGGAATCTTCTGTACATCTAAACTTCTCCACCTTCCTCTTCCCCAGGGCTCTGTGCTGGTGAGCCTGCGCTTCCTGCAGACCTCCATGGAGGCAGTAGAAGGGAAGGAAAACGCAGAGATTGAGACCGAAGGGTACTTGCTGGAGAAAGGGGTGAAAGAAACCATCATGGAGTACCTGGACCCTGTGCTCAAGTTCCTCCTGCTTAATAACCAGGTGGAAGAGGGAGAAGGTCCAGCTCCTGCAACCACCTAAACCACCAATAATGTACACACATGTAAATAATTTTTACACCGAGAGGGCAACTAATAAATGATTTGATTTTTAAAACAGAATATTAATCAGAAATTTCTATGAATTTCACAGATTTAGGGTTCATATTTTTTATTGTCAGATGCAAAAGTAACGTACATGTATACTACATTACTGTTCTTTCCCTTTCAAATTCCCTATGCTGAACTGATTTAACCATGTATTGTATAACAAGAGAAAATGTGTTAGCCTAAGTCACGTTGTGCGATCCTGAGGTCACATGCAATACACCTGAAAAGGAGACAGCCTGTCTATAAGAGTCTGAAGCCGAGTACGTCATATCTATTGGCCTTGGTTGCCCTGGTGACAGCGGTAACGTTATCAGGACAGCTGCCCCCATCATCTTGTGACTGTGACATTTTACCTTAAGCCTAAAGAAGGAAAAATTCCTTCACAGGTGCCCCCAGAAGTTACAAATCCGTCGATACTCCTTAAAATAAAAATGCTCAAAATCACTGAGCAGATTCTTTATTTTTTATTACTACTCGGTCTTATTTTCCCTGTTATTTACACGTAGTATAACCCTTTTGCTATATTTGTTTCTACAAAAAACGCGCAATCACTACTTGCATTCTCATGAGCCTTTGTCCAAAGCAATAAACAATCAACAATTGATCAGTGGGTAAAAGTAATTCATGAGGCAGTGTACACAATTTTTTTTTTTTTTTTTTTTTGGTCTTACAAAAACATGAATGTAAAGCTGACTATAGAGAGACATGAGACACAATGCTCTGCTGCACAACAGCACTGTGACATAATATAACATTTGACTTATTAAAGTTTGAATTTACTAATTGGAGTGGAGTGACTTATTGCTTCTTCTTACATGCAGACGTACTAATACTGTACTTAGCATGTCAGGTGTCACCCTCCATAACAGGCACCCAAAATGGCTAACTTCCCCAAACCTCTCTTCTGCCTGTCAGTGAAAGGAATAGGATTATGAAGATTGATTAATCTATGTCAGTAATGCCGTGAAAGCCATCAAGTGTGTCCTTTGTTCTAACACCTTTGTGAAAGCTTTTAATCCAATTTGTTAATACTCAACTTGCTGCCCTTGCAGTTAGACACCTGCGTCAGGTGGATATAAGATGCAGAGATACTATGCCGAGGCTTTGTCTGCTTATAAAACTATAAATAATGAAATACTAAACACAAAGTGATGAATTTATATTCTTCACCCCTGTCCCCAGATAAAAAAGACATTTATTTTACACCAGAAACAAAAGATTGGTTCATCTTTGAAATCCATTTGTAATGTCAACCCATGTGAATAGTTTTATTAAAGGTCCTTTTAAAAACACAGCTACGTCTTGAGTGATTTTCTTGACCTATTCTGACTAAAAAAACAGAAGCACACCATTGTAGACCTAGAACTGAACATAAAGAGAACCAAAGTCACGCCAGTTTGCTCCATGGGACCTTATTTCAGAAAATCTTTGCTTGGTAGTGAATGGAGAACGACAAATGATGTTTTGATTCAATCGTATTGTGACATGAGTTACACATATGATGTTTGTCAATTTAAAAGATAATTTTTGATCTTGAGAAACTTGCAGTTTGTCGTAAAACTAAAGAAATATAAGACTGTGAAAATACATTATTATAAATTAATTAGTGATGTCATCTCATTGAACGGTCACCAAAACCTGTAACAAACATTGTAGAGCTGCTCTTGTATATAATCATGCTTGCAGAACTAACAAACTCTCCTTTCACATAACTGCAGTTGTCAATATAGCCAGATTTATTGTGATTTTCACCTTTTCTAGTACCTTTTCTGTGCAAAATGTCTGAAATAAGGTCCGATGGGCAGGGGTCCACTTCAGTTCTCTATATGGTTCTAGATTCAGTAAAAATCTCAGGGGCTTCCAGTGTATTATTACATAAGCTCCAATCTATACATGTCAATAATATTTGTTATTTTTTGATTCCCTGGTTTATAACAGCTGTTATTCATGCTATATCCTTTTATTTTGTAGGTGTACTGTTTAATCTCACCACTAGATGTCCAATATTTCCATCTTTTCAGTTGGGTATACTGTATAACAGTGTGGGTCATTCAGGACTGTAGGTTTAAACTATGACTATATATATATGAAACTATATAACACACTTGACCATTACAGTATATATTTCGATATGGTGGCAGGGTACAAACCCTTAAATTGTTATATAGAATCATCGAATAAGACAAATCAAGCAATGTCAGCCCCACTGTAGGTCACAACCATGTAATGACTTTTACTTTTGTGAAGGTTGGTGTATAGTTTTTGTTGAGTATGTTACCAGGACAGGCTGGTTCATGGTCACTTATGAGGCTGTGTAGCTGACAACAACCCCTGCATGTTGCTTTAATTGAGTGTATTAGACTTAATGGGTATTTCTGTTCACCCGGAGAGCATTATAATAATAACAAGGACGTAATTATGGCACAACAACACCTAATCCACTGGCTTTGAGCACTGCCACATTCTCAACTGACTAAATTGTAGTGTATTAACTTTTGTTATTCGACTGTGAGGCAGACAAGGAGTCCCTTTATCTACAATTTGACATTGAAATTCTAATAATAAAAAAAAAGTGGTTTACATTTAGCTGCAAACTATCAACAACAGCCTCCAGAGCAGATAAATAAAATGAATCTGCTGTCTGAGCACTTACAGATGCGATGACGTATTGGTCACGTGGCGCGAGGACGACGCGCTCTCACATATTCGAATCATTCTTGGACTCGTTCTTAGGATCCGACCATTTTGAACCCGTCCCGTGAAGGGGCGTTCATAACGTACAAAGCCTGTCTGTCATCGTAATTTCAAACGACCTCGCGACGAACACGTTGGATGATTTGCTCTTAGCTGTTGTCAATTGCCACCTTATTCATAAACACCTCGTTTAAAAGTGGTGTTTCAAATATTCCCGAGTGGCTGTCACGCCCAGTAAAGAGTCGTTCAAAGTGAGCGAATCATCCTCGGGTCACACACTCTAACTGTTGCAGCTGCCCGGAAAGCTAGTTTTAGACAACTGGCTAGCCGTAGCCAGGGAAATGACAACGAAACATTGACTAGCTGATGTATTTAGCTACAGTATTTACAGAATTAACAGGATCACATCCAGAGAATTGGCTGCAAGTGGAGGGAAATCTACCACATCTGGCAGGTAGGTGGACACCAGACACATTTTGTTCCCTCACTTGTTATGAACAGTTAGGCTGTTGGGCAAACACCAAAAGGTTAATTAAGTTAGCTAACAAACCACTTGAGCGACAAACTCGTTGTCAGTCGATGTCTGGAAATGTATTATTGTGTCTTAAAGTTTCGTAATTACGTTTAGTGACACTCTGTAGCTACGCGGCTGTAGCTAGCATGGTCGCTTGTCTTGCCCTTTAGCTAACCATATGCAATTAAGTGGCGTTGAATAGTTCCCTGGCATGTTAGCTACAACCATTGTTTGCGTTTGTTTGGGCATGTATAGGACAACTTGGGTAGCTAGCTAGTTAGCCCTTGTCCCACGGGCCTCGCGTTATTGCCCTTACGTCTCTGTATTTGCCTCCTCTAAAATGTTAGTCTATCATTATTTAAACCCTATTAGTATATAAACTTGACTGAATAACAGTGACATGCTGGGGCCAAGCGACAGCTCTGGTTCAGCAGGGTGAGGTCAACAGGAGTCGATTGGGATGTTCTGGTTGCACAGGGTCTTTTCCAGTCTGATACCACATAGTGGCGCTGGTGCATATGGAGACAGGGGCTAAATTAGCCTGATTACCTGTTTATAGAAGCATGACTAAAGGATGTGGATGAGGTTGCATATGCCAGTGAGGATAATAATATTGGTAGTAACTGTCTAGTCATCTCTGAAGCAGTTATTAACTCTTTATTTCAAGGTATATTAGGCTAATGTTATCATGAGCACCACACACAGACATGCACCCTGTCATAGGCCACTCTGGTTAGCCAGTTGTACATACTGTAGATTGGATTATAGGAAATCATGAAGTTCTTAGGTGAAGAAATAGCACAATACTGTAGGTGTCTGATCCCATCACACATGTAGGATACATTCTGCATGGCTCAATAAGAAGGGAGCTGCAGCTGTGCTGTTATAGTTAAAAGGATGAGTTCACCCCCATACTGAGCTGGAGCTTTAAAGCAAAACGGCGTTGCAGCGTTCTCCTAAACAGTAGATGGGGACTTACACCTTACATATTCGGAGTTCCCATGTGAAATATCTGTTAACTTCTTGATGTTTTTCACCCATAGTACATATTAATACTGCTCTGGTCTACTTTTCCAGTCCAGATGCACAGACTTTTTCTGACTGTTAAAATATGTTGTAAAATACAGTACAGGATGTGTTATGTTATTGTGTATTGTGGCTGATTTTGTGTTTGTTCACTGTGTTTCAGATTAGAGATGGAAGGAGATGACTGCAGTTTCCATCCAGATTCATCAGATGACCACTCACAAAGAGGAAGTGTTGCTTCCTCTGCGACACTTTCCCGTGGTACGGTGCAGCAAATGATAACAAGTACACAACATGGAGGACAAAATAACTCCTCAGTGTTTCCTAATGTGCATTATTTGTTTTTGTAGCAAACTAACTTTAAAGAAAGTTTTCGATTTTGAAGTGGCGTTGTTTCTCTTGGCTTACTCGTCTTTGTAATATTTTTGATAATTCTTTTCATTTTGTTTATTTGTGTGTTCTGACAGCTCAAGATGTGCTTATATACCTGTTTGGTGAGAGCGCAGTTCACCTAACAGTTGAAGGACTTGGCAGTGTCAATGTGCAGGAGTTGAGCCGCAGTGTTCGTGAGGCTCTTAATATTCCTGAGTCTGCACAGGATGCCTTCACCCTCTGGCTTTGTTCTCCACTGCTCGGTAAGACCTTTTCCCCAGTGTTTTTACACAAGTACTGTAAATGCTGCAACCCTTTATCTGGGCAGGCTATGTGTCCAGTTGTCTGAACAAGCTTAAGTGATATAGCCTTTATACTGTACATAACTGTACTATCTAAATTAGGAATTAAAAGATACAAACAGATTCTGTACACTATGTTTAACGTATGTATTCAACTGTTACAGCATGAATAATTTAGTTTAAAATTTAACTTTGTGGTTTTTCCTTGGAGTGGCAATATTACCTCGACTGTACTTTGATGTAAGCAGAATAAAACAAACACATCTCACTCACATTTGCTTTCTTGTTATTCCTCAGATTTGCAGTTAAAGGCAAGGCATCAACCATACAAACTGTGCCGGCAGTGGCAAGATCTGCTGTATCGCTTCACTGAGGCCTCAGAGGAAGACATATCACAAGGTGAGAGTTTAGTATGCTATTAGTATACATTTATTTAGAAGTCTGCTGAACAAGAAGCATGGTGGTAACACTTAATAATAACTATCTTTAATAAATGGTACATTTACAGTTGATTAAACTTTAGTTAATAGTTGTTAACAAATAACAAAATGTTTTATAAACCATTTATTTAACAATTGTTTATTGTGAAGTTGCAAAGGATGTTTATCAACCTTTTACAACTGCTTAATAAATGGTTTATAAAGCATTTAATTAGTTGTCAACAGTAAAATAACTATTAATAAAAGATTAATTAACTATAAATGTATAATTTATTAATGATGGTTAACAATCCGGTTTATTTTCATCGAGGTGAGGATTAGAGGCCTTGTTTTATACAACAAATTCTTGACCATGTATCCACTTACAGATTTCTTACAAGAGACACGTGGGCGGCAACAGCAGTGCAAAGCAATGAAAAGAGAGATTGTTTGTTGTGTGTCAACTGAAAAAAACAAATCTCTATACTGTAGATCAACTATCACAGCTGAACAGTAGATTATTTGTAAAAAATGATTATACAGTTAAATCAAGTAAGGCTCTATGACTACTGTCCCTTCTTGTCGCCCTCAAATGAAAAACTCCAACAAAAAACAATGAAACAAAGTCTTCATCCTCTTCAGTCTGCGCCATGATAAACTTTATCCACTTTCACTTGTAAACTACTAAATGCCAGCTTTGGTTAAAATATACAGTGTTGTGTAAGAGAGAAACATGATTACTTCCAAGCTGTGTGTAAATGTCAGTTTATCATAGTGTGAACACAGTAAATGCATTCTGTGATTCCCTCCCCCTCTCAGTAACCTGGTTTCTCAACAGCATGTGTGTCTATAGCCAAGCACAAGCAGTTCTCTGCAGCTGTTCCCTGTGGATTTACAGCTTTCATATAAATTGCTGGTGCTTAGTAGCTTACTCGGGGTAAATAAAGGTTAAAGTGCTGTCAAGTTAGTGAGGAATAAATAAAAGTTAAAGAGGGAGTTTGCATTGTAAGCAATAAACCCCCATGACAGAACAAGTAAAGTAAAGTAGAGGCTGAAACACCTCGAAAATCAAATAACACAAAGAGAAACCACTTACAGAGAGTAAGTTTCAAGTCTGTTTTAAAACAAAACTCACATGCTTTTGTGTGCAATCAAACTATTTTTATGATTATGTTGTAATTGTTCCTCCTGTTCACACTGACTGTGAAAGCCTCCCTCCTAATGTGAACTGAAAGGTGACAAAATCCACAGTCCTCATTCTGTATAAAAATGTATCATCAAGTTCATCTGAAGCTAATACAGGCCTTTCAAAGATAATATTTGTCTCTTTGTGATACTATCCCTCCACCACAGCTCACACAAAACAGAATTTGTATGAAGAAGACTATGGAAAATGGTGAACCTATCCTCAGTGTGCTGCAATTTACATGGATCTCCTATCTGTTAAGTGTTACAGATATGTAATCTATTCAGATGCATGCATAATGCATTAATAGGGATGCTATAAACACATAATGTTACAGTGTCATATGAGAGCAGTTTTAAAGCTCTCCCAGTATGATCATAAACATCAATGCTCACATTTTATGATTATGAGGAATAACGATTCATATTTTCAACTCCTTAGGGTGTCGTTATCGAGGATAACAGCAACTCTCATGATGCAATGATTTACAATGGGTTATACAGTACACTATATATTACAGAACTGATGAAGGAATGCTGGATGTGTCTGATGAATGTGGGGAAATATTCAACTTTCTGTTAATTGGGAGAAGACAAAACTGAGATAACACACAAGTATGTGAAAGCCAAAGCCCTACAGGACTTCTGGTGAAATGTAACACAATTTTTATAAGTTGTAAATGAGGTGTCAGGCACTGACTCAAAGTCTGGTGTTATTTGTCATCGCTTACAGTCAAAGTAAAACAGCCCACACTTGATTGTCTGTGGTGTGTCAGGTCCTGGCATTACTGCTGCCAAGTGCATTGCCAAAAAAAAAAAAACACACAACAGTGACAGCTTAACATAAAAAAAAAAAGAAAGGTATCACCGTTTGTCATCAGTATTGCATAATCCCTTGAATGTCGTTATGTTTTGTGAGTTGGTGGAGCTTCCACTTACAGTACAGGATGATGAGTTGCAACAGAGTGGGTTGGAGGGGGCTACCACAGCTTTCTCATCCAGTGATGACTGGACAAACTGAAAATACAGTACAGTATATAATACAATATTGTGCCTGACCCTAACGCGTCATTGTCCTCTCTCTGCTTTTCCCTCAGATGAACCATATCTACAGTTTCGTCGGAACGTGTTTTATCCTAAATCTAAAGAGCTGCAGGTACAATTAACCTTAATTCTCTGTAAGAACAGTCATCAATGTTAGATATAAGTGAATTATTGGGTACTTAGAGTTTAGTCAACCTGGTGGTGCACACTAAACTCAGATTGGGCTTTATTATTAGGTTAATTATTGAAACTTCTGTTCCTTCAAAGCTTTTTTTTTTTTTCCCCCCAATGACTGTTGGATAATTGTTGTCATTGTCTCTCTCCTGAGCAGATAGAGGATGAGGCTGTGCTGAGGCTTCTGTACGAGGAGGCCAGAAGCAACATTCTCACAGGCCGGTACCCCTGCGACCCCGAACACTGGACGGGTCTCGGAGCCTTGTCTCTAGCTCTTGATGAGGGAACTAATCTTGACAGCCAACAATTTACTACTACTATAAGGTGAGTTAGAAAGGTTTGTTTAAAAAATAAAACAAAAAAAATCAAGTCTGCATGTTGGTTTTATTTGCATTTCTAATTTCTGATTTCTAATTTTGAAGACTACAGGTGAATCTGAAGTTCTCTTTAATGAATCGTTCAGTATTTTAGGTACGCTTATTCATCTTCTTACCGTGAGAGGATTGATTCCACTTAATGTACTCTGGACCTTTGGAAAAATAAGTAAATTACAGTTGATGTCCGAAGTTGGCATTCAAATCTATCATTGAAATAGAAACTGAAGGGGAAAAAAAAGTTCTTTTAATATATAATTATGGTATATCTATATCCACATTCACTTGTTCTTGTTCATTCACACAGTTGTGCCATTATTCTGGTTGATCATTAACACTTCATCTCATTTTTTTTGTCACCACATGATCCTACTTGACTTTCTGTTCTTTGGCACCAGCACTTGCTCAGAAAGCTTTTTGTGGAGTTCACAGTTGTCTTGGTTTTTGTTCGCCTTTTTAGAAAATAAAGAAGTATGTAATGACCCCTGCTATTATTTTGTCAAATGATGAGAGGACGCCTCGCTTCAACTTAATGTCCGAAAAAAACAAACTGCATGACCAAACTCACAACCCTCAACCCACATATTCTAAAGGGCAGCTGGTAGAGTACTTCGAGTACTGCGGCACAATCAGCGACAACAGGTTGTAATTTGATGAAAATCTAGAGGCATTGTGAAAAAGGTCAACAGTGCTCCTTTTGTTCGATGGGGCTTTGATTTTATTTTAAATGTAATGAGAACACTCATTGTGCCACAGCAGTGTTTTACAATTGCTTGTTAGTTTGTGAGTGGTATGTGGAAGAATGCAGAAAATACCATTTCTGATTGGAGTGAGATGATGTCGGCAGCGTGTCTCTGTTTTCAAAGAGACTTGAAAAAGACTTGATTGTAATCAAAGGGCTGAGAATTATGGATACTTCACAGGACCTACATATGACTGCACAAAGGAGGGTAGTCACTCTTCTTATTTAGGTTACTCTTGACACACATTGCAGGTTGCTACAGTATCAACATACTTCTAAATAGATATTTATATATAGAGGAAGTCTTTGTTTGCTGACAGTGTTGTAATGTGTCCACTTCCCTTTAGCTGCTGTACATCATTCTGAAAATAAAAGATCTTCCTTGACTTGGTGTTAAATAATTGTTAAACCAAAATAGACTATTGAAGGTCTGCGCTTCATCAAAACAAACAGAATTAGGACTTCATCCCCAAGTACACAAGTGGTCACAGTTTGTCCTCTACACATAAATGACATGATGATTGACATGTCCTGAATACAGTCGAATCACATCCTCAGGATATGACATGGTTGGACCATTGAGGAGGAGAAAAACACAGTTAAACACTTGATAATCTTGGTATCTGCTGATGGAATCCTGCTTTTTATTATCATTACTGGCTGCAGATTATCAGATCTCTAGGTAATCATCAGTTGACGTCATTTATGACAGAAGCTGTCCCACTTAAGAGATCTTTTTATATTGTGACGTGAAGGGTTGTAATTGAGGAGAGGATTATGAAAAGAAAAAAATCTTTCAATTAAGTGTTTGCGGAAAGGAAAATAATCTGTAAATTTGCAAAACCTGCAACATTGAAGAAAACAGATGACTTAAGGAGAAATGTACAGAATACAGTAGCCCACACAAGCAGATTGCACTTATGCGGTAGATTGTGCCTCTTAATCATACAGCCAGAGCAAACAAAGCAAAGGATTAAACAGTAAATGTTAACAAAAAAATATGTATCGGATATAACCGAGCTAGATTTGCACATATAAGATGCTCTAAACTGATTTCATCTACTCTCCACAGAGAAAAGAAGTTGTCCTCTTTTCTGCCTGCTCATGTTGCAATGGGGAGCGGAGGTTTTTTCTCCACTCTGAGAGGGAAGTCGAGCCGTCAGGCAGGGCTGGAGCAGAGCCTCTGGGAGGCGTACAAAAAGATCAGCACATCTGCTGGAGACTCTCCTGAGCCCACACAGCTCCTACACCAGTACCTCAACACATGTCACACTCTGCCTTATTATGGGTAAGGACTTGAATAATGAGTCATTTATACTTTATAATTTTCCATCAAAGTTAGGTTTGCCTCTATTGATTTACATACCTTACATCACTTTATGATTTATGAGGTTTTATTTGACCTGAACTACACATACAGGTCAGCTTTCTTCCTTGGGGAGATTGACAAACCAGCACAAGGGATTCTTCAAAGGGGAAAACGCAAAGCTGTGAATGTTGGCATCTGCCTGGAAGGAGTTTATGTGATGGATGTCAAAGAGAAGGTGAGCAGCTGTTTTGGCAGCTCTCTAAATCAACAACACTAAGTGTCTCACTTTGTGCGTGTGTATACTTGTATAATCATCGTGCACTCTGCAGAAATGTTAGACGCAGTTGTGATTTCTCTTCATGAAATCTATCCTGATTTCTCTTGTCGAACGCGTTTCCTTGCAGCACGTGTTGCTCGGCCTGCGTTTCAGTGAGCTTTCCTGGGACCACAGCTACCCAGAGGAGGAGGGGGACTCGCACATTCTGTGGCTGGAGTTCGACGGAGAGGAAGATGGCACTCCTGTGAACAAGTTGCTAAAGATCTACTCAAAACAAGTAAGTAAATGTCTGTGAAAGCAAATTAAATTCATAAATAGATGTCATAAATTTGTGGAGGTACCCTTTAACACCATACATTTACATCTGTATGGTGGAGTGTCATCAACCAGCATACCATGGCCTTAAATTGCCTCAGACCTTTTGAGTAGATTGTGTTGATTGGCTGTTTATGAGTCATACCTGTCATGGTTGATCTCCACTGTAGTTTGAACATCAATTTAAGAACGTCTTGCTGCTGGAGAGTTTGGTGCCAGATGTGGTCCTGTTATGTGTGTCTTGCTTCAAATAAGGATACGCAGCTATTTCTAGAGAGCGCACTGCACCTGCCGTCCTCAGAGGAGCATAACACTTGATATTTAGGGTTGAAATCGAATAGTTTTTTGAGCTCACATGTTTATCATCCTGGCTCAGTGATTGTTGGGTTGAAAAGGACGCTGTGAGCCAACAGATGGTGAAGAGATGTTATTATGTAACATAGAGACAGTCATAGATAATCGCACCAGGCCCTAATCCAAGCCTGATGGACCATCAAAAAGTAAAGTCCAGTTTTTCATTATGTATACCTCTAAGGATCAGACTTAATAATTGTTTTTTTTCCTCCTCTCGACCAGGCCGAGCTAATGAGTGGGTTCATCGAGTTCTGTGTGGAGCTGAAGTCTGCGTCAGAGGGCGGAGCTGCAGCTGAAATGGACGGTGAGGTGAGTCAGTCTCAGCAGCCTGCGGGACAAGATGGCAGCAAAAAGAACGGGCGTGGAGGACGGCGCGGGATGCTGAGCAGGCAGAACAGTGTCGTGTGCAATCGGTTCCATTCACTCAACACTATCAGCTACGTGGACAATGGTGAGTTTAATGGTCGCATTAACACTTACATTATAATATCTCTAGAGTACGATTTTGGACTAATTTTAAAATATTTGTCTCCAGGAAAAGAAATCAAACGCTTGAAGCCGAAAAGAGCTGCGTCCTTCTTCACCCGACAGGCGTCTGCACCCTCGTACTCTGCTGTGCAAGTGACAGAGAGTCTGGAGCAGGGTTAAACTCTCCACTCAGCTCGGCCCCACGCCTCTCAAAGACCAAACCTGAACATTTTACACTGAGATTTAAAGACTCGAGACATTTAACTGATAATATATGAACAAGAAAAGGACCAAGCGAGGGATCTAAGTGTGAGTGACAATATTTATCTTTTGAAGTTGTGTATATTAAGAAGAGTACAGTAATGTGAAAAACAAACTATTAACAGCGATGCTTCCAAGGTTGGACTGAAGTGGCTATTCGTTAGGTGATTTGTAAGTCTTAGTCAAGCCTTAGAGAAATCCTCAGACGGTGACTCCATTATTGACTGTATAATATATCATGACCTTATTGACCCTCCTTCAGCTCTCTGGAGCTGTGTACACTGCAATTACTCAAAAATGTTAAACCTCATTTGACTATAACCACTGCATTACCTCTTTTTACTTTACTTTTATTGGAGGTTTAACATCAAGAACACCTCGATATATCCCCATATAACATTAGACGTTTTGTAACTTCTCCTCAACACAGCATGAGTTAACACAAACTCTTTACAGTTAGCATGACAAACAGTTTCAGGGGACGATCTAAGGGCGTGTTCCCACTATTCTGCTTTCTCAAACTACCAGTGCCTTGTTCTCATGAAAGGGTAAAGACACTTTAGAAAAGTAGAGGTAGAATAGTTTAGCATTTGGTGTTACAGATCATAAGGAGTCCATATGGCAACACACTGTCTGGGATGTGGAAGTTTCTTGTAAGTACATGCTATTAAGATGTTGACATGACTAATATATGCAGCTGGTTGTCGTGGAAAGAAAGTGCAGATGGCACGGCTCGCTTTTTGATTTGCAAAAGCGAAATGGTGTTAATATAGTCTAAATGTGTAAAACAATACGACATTTTGGTTACACATTCTCAGTATGAAGTCCTCATTGGGGAGCATGAATTGATTTGCACCAATACAATTCTCAAATTTGAGGCAAATAACAGCCAAACCATACACAAAGTTATAGAAGAGTTAATCTAATAAAAGCTCTCTTCCAAAGCAATTAATGTACCATATCATACCAGGTAGCGTGTCAAATTCAATGTTTAACTTTTTCAAATCGGATATCCGTGTACAGGTCTTGACATGACTTATCATTTGCTCGGTCAGACCAGAATTTCAAAATTGAACTGATGCAATACTGCACTTGTGCAACTTTTGACATGAACAAGACAAAAATTATCCTGTTATTGGTACTACTTTAACCTACTGAATCAACAACTCTAATCAATTTAAACTGCAGCCTACATGTCTGCATCTTGCATGTGAAATGATTGTTTTGATCACAAATACAATCACTCATTATTATTATCATTTTAAAGAAGATGCATAACACTATATTGCCAGCTGTTTTCAGCTTTGTGACAACTCATAAATACTCCTGTGGGAGTTTTAAAGGAGCACTTTGTAGTTTTTGGTGAAGAAATTCAAACACTTTTAATATTATGTTTTCTTTAACTGAATAAACCAGCTGTTCTCAGAGGAAAATAAGGTCCCCAGGACACTGTTTGAAACTAGAAAGGTGGCAGGGTCCGCCAAATATAAACAAAGTAAAACAGTTTATTTGTTTTCATGACTGAATAAACTCAATAAAACAGTTTGTTTATTTCCAAGTTTAGTATGTTAAGGCATAAAAAAATCTGTCAATGAAGATCTTAAATTTGTTTCCACAAAACTACAAAGTGCATCTTTAATGGGTTATTAATTTCAAAAGGAGGACGATTTTCTCAACAAATAAAGGAACATTAAAGGTCCAGTGTGAAGGATTTGTTGGCAAAAATGGCAGTTATACACACAATTATGTTTTCATTTGTGTGTAATCACCTGAAGTGAAGAATTGTTGTGTTTTTGTTACATTAGAGTGAGCCTTTTATATCATTTAGAGGGAGCAGATCCTCTTCTGCGTCAGACATGTTGCACCACTTTGGTTCTACAGTAGCCCAGAACGGACAAATCAAAAGCTGGCTCTCGAAAGGGTCTGCCAGGCTTAGTGTGTTTTTAGTGGGGGAGGGTGAGAAGAGGGGTGTTTAGCTAGTTACGTCTGCAACCTTACCACTAAATGCCCCTAAAACCTACACACTGGATTTTTCAATGCTTCAGTTCATCTGCATAATCAAAAATCACCAAATTCTGAGATAAATGGTTTTCACTGGTTAGCGACAATGTGCTCTGTGTATATGCTAAAGCCGAACTAATCGAGAACTGCTGTTTGAATCTCAGTCTGTACACCAAAGCAATCCTGTCTATCATGCTGCAGCACAGTATGCTACCTTAACAACCGAGACAGACGTCAGTGTCCACAACACGACGTCTCTCTGAACTTCACCTTAATGCTGATACGGGCAGTTTTCTGTCTGTGCTGTACATTAAACAAACAAGCTCACCTCACTAATAGCCATGAAAGAAGGTATACATCTTTCTAAAACTGCCTTCCACTTGAACGTATGTCCTGACCTGAGATGTGGTGGCATTATGTATATTCTTCCTGACTCTCCTGAGCATGCAGAATGTTTTTACCTTTCTATGCTTTGACTTGTTATACGTCAGCTACAGTCTGTAACCTAACCACAGCAGCAGTCCAATATATTGTTGCTAACTTACACTATGCATGTCACATTGTAGAATAGCCATTCCGACAGACTACACATCATGTGATACTGCACTATTAATATTAAGACACTGTTTATAAATCTTGTACATCTGCAGATGTTTTTGTATCGTTTGTTAGCTTTTACGAGAGAATATTTTTACTTTCATTTTCATATACTCGTCAGTGTTTGTACACAATGAAGTGAAGAAATAGGTCATTTTAAGCATTATCTGATCAAGCAATCACTTTATAGAAGCATTAAGTGCCTTTTTGTTTGTACTGAGTTGGCATCTGAATGACTGTTTTATGAACCAGGAATGGACATTTTCTGTTATCGCTATGGTTTAAAAATACTGAATTGTGTTTTGTAATATATTTCCCACATTTTTAAGTAGACCATGCATTTCACCTTTCCTAGCTGATGTGAGTGTATTGATATACTGGATAACAACACTGGGCTGCTGTTGAACAGTGTATTGTGGTTCCTTCTGCCTTCATTATGATATGTCTGATGCTTTTTTTAATAAACAGATGCAAAGTGTGCCCATTTCTCTGGACTAAGAACTTATAAACTGTAGATTTATATTACAACACTGATTCTGAATCAAACATTATCAGATTGTGTTTAATTTATGTTTTACACAATATCCCTACTTTTTTTTGGATGTTGGCCTCACTTCTTCATCCTCCTGTAACATTTTACCTAGATGCATGTACTAAAAGTAGAAAAAGCAAAAGCTAGTATCAATGACCTAACACTGTAAATGTATACGTAAACGGTGGCTTTGTGATTACATCTATGGAAATGGTTTTAAATGCACTTATAAGCTATTTTGTATACTATGAATTAGGGCTGTCACAATATCAGATTTTCACTACACGATTATCACGACCACACATATTCACGATAACGATATTATCACTATCTTCAACATAAATTACACTCAAAATGAGTGTAGGGGGGTGGAGAGAGAGTCTGTAACCATAACTGTACAAAAGGGAACAATAGCACTTAATGAATTGTGAAAAGGCTACCAGATGGAAGTGAAAAAGAAAAGATCCACAAGGCCTAACACCTGCACTGGATTATCTCTACGACATTATCATGTGTGTATTGTCAACATATCGATATCTCATTTCTTTAATATCCCGGTTATTACCAATACTAGTATATTGCGACACCCCTACTAAAAATAGGATATTTTTCCACTGTTACTGTATTGTTCATGAGTCAATATACTGTATATTCTTTTGTCTGATTTTGAATCCTTGACCAGTAAATGTAAACAAAGAGAATTTGTTTATTTAGTTTGTTTAGCCATAAAATAAATGCCAATGAGGATCTTTCTCGTGCACCTTTGACAAGTGCTCAGTTAATCGCTGTTTAGCACAATGACATGCGCAGTGGCACACTTCCGGGCTCTCTGTAAGACCTACAGCATTCCTCACATGTGTGAGTAGTCACTTATCTTGACTACACACACTCTTTGGCGACGTAGCACCAATAGGCTGCAAACCCGGAAATAGTAACGTTGTCAAGCTAGCTGCCTGTGTTATTGGGGGAAAAAAGAGCAGTTTCCCCTTAACTATCTTAGAAAGCCTTCTTAATAAAAGTACACGGCTAAGCCATTTGAATACCAGTGACTTTGGAGCAAGAGGTTAACGTTTCCAGGCAGCTGTTGTCAGTTTTCTCCTGCCAGTTGGACGCTCGTCATCCTTGTTTATCGTCATTGTATCAGTTCGTTTCTCAGCTGGCCGGTGTGCAGTATGGACGATGAGGCTGGCGGCCCGGTGTCGGCGGACGGCAGGAGGCGGAGGGTGCACGGCATGCTGAAGCTCTACTACGGCCTGAACGAGGAAGGAAAGGCCGAGGAGCAGCCGGAGTCCCTGGATCCCTGCGACATCAACGGGCCGCATTTCGACCCCGAGCTGTTCCTCAACAAGGTGAGAGACCACTGCTGACATGTTGTCTGTCTTACCTGTTTCCACAGTGACACAGCTCACATGACGGCCTCTGTACTGTGAGATATGCTATTAACGCTGCTGTCAGTATCAGTGATACCTGAGCTGCTAAACCACAGGCCCAGTATATACTGTTGTTAGGATGTAAATTACACCTACATTACTGCCTTTGGCTGTAATCTGGTAGAGGAAAAATATGACAATATTTGAATTGAAGTACATTTCAGTTTCTGGGATGAATAAAGACTTAAAAAAAACACAAAACTTAGTGGGAATATAATTCATTTTTATTACTACACAGTGCATGCATTAACCACTTCTGCTTCAACTAGTGAAAGGGAATTTTGTCCACAATAAATCACCAGTAAACACTCAATAACTTGGTATTGACTGAATGTACACATTTTTACTGGCAGTAGATAATAATTTAACACTGCTTGAATCAAATTAAATCAATTTTATGTATATGATCACAATCACGTTGCCTCAGTAGGCTTTGCAGTAGGTACAGTGAATGGCATCCTCCGTCCACAGACCCTCAATTCGACCAAATTTGGGAAAAACTTCCCAAATAATAATAAAAAAAACTTTTAACAGGGGAATAAAAGATGGAGGAAACCTCATGAAGAGCCACAGATTAGGGATCCCTCCCCCAGGATGGACAGACATGCAATAGATGTTGTGTATACAGAACACAGCGACACAATTTACAGATTTCATTGACAAAATATCTAATCAGAAGAAAGCTGCTTTATGAAAAGTTATACTCAACAGTGTGTCATTTGACCTGGTGACAGTTGTGTTTTTTGTGTCCAATTGCAGCTCAGAAGGGAGTGCTCTCTTGCGGAGCTGATGGACCAGGAGACCTGCATGGTCAAGCAGATCCGCTCTTTGGACAGTGACATGCAGACCCTGGTGTATGAGAACTACAACAAGTTCATATCTGCTACAGGTGAGGGAGCGTCTCAGTCAATGCTGTTTGGTGGAATTGTGCTGATCTGGATAGTTCACCCATCCTTCCATGTTTTTTTCCAGACACTATAAGAAAGATGAAGAACGACTTCAAAAAGATGGAGGATGAGATGGACTGCCTGTCTGCCAACATGGCAGCAATCACTGAGTTCAGCGCTAGCATCAGTGGTACTCTTCAAGACCAGCACGCACAGATCACAAAACTCTCAGGTGAGACTTAAACAGGCAGTTTGTTGTGTGGGACTTCATGGTGGTTATTGTTTTTGACATTTTTGTCTCTGCATGTTTAATTTCAGGCGTTCACACTCTGTTGAGGAAGCTGCAGTTTCTGTTTGAACTGCCTGCTAGATTAAACAAGTGTCTGGAGCTGCAGGCCTACGCTCAGGCGGTGAGATCACACCGCCGTGCCCGCTGTGTGCTGCAGCAGTACAGCCACCTGCCCTCCTTCAAGGGGATTCAGGATGACTGTCACGCCATCATGGACAAGCTGGCACAGGAGCTTCGACAGAAGTTCAGGTGGGAATCGCTCAACCTAAAATCAGATTGGAGACACTGTGAGAGATTTATTTGTGTCTGATTTTTACATTTCCTCTAGCTCATCTATTTCTACCTGTTTTGTTGTTGTCTTACAGGGATGGTGGCTCAAGTGCCAAAGATTTATCCGAGTGTGTGGAGCTGCTGCTACAGCTGGATGAGCCGGCAGAAGAGCTCTGTGATAAATTCCTGAGCCATGCGCGGTCTCGACTGGAGTCGGACCTCCAGGGTCTGGAAGCAGAGATAAGACCGTACCCCTCTACCTTGGCCGCGAAAGATGCTTTGGTACGCAGCTCGTCATCTGCTGCAGCCCCTGGATCTCCAACTGCTGCCTCCCCTAAAACAAGCGCCGTACCGTCTCCCTCCTCAAACACTGACATCCTGGAATTCATTGATAGAGGCTGCAACGAATTTGTCAGCAGCTTATGTTTAGTCATCACATCCTATCAGGAACTTTTTATCAACCATGCTCAGAAAGGCGAGCTAGCATCCAAAAATATTCCTCAGATGGCAAACGGGAAGTTGCACGCCTTTGTGGACGATCTTGCTGCTCGGTATTTCTCGCTCGTGGAGCGGAGGATACAAGAGGAAAAAGGGGTCGCAGATAACTCCCTCCTGGTCCGCGCACTCGACCGCTTCCACCGCAGACTTCAGGCTGTGGCCAAGCTGCTGCCAGGCTCCGCTGTGCCGAACCAGGGGACGGGGATTGTGATCCGGGCGGCAACAGAGCGAGTCAAGCAGTACCTCTCCGCCCTGCAGAGCTTCTACATGGACAGCTTGACAGATGTGAGGCAGGCCTTGGCCACACCTCGGCTCTCTGTGGCCAGCGCCTCAGTGGCTGGAGGTGGAGGTCTTCTAGGGGGGGCAGCCTCTGGTAGAGATGCTCCGACCAGCCTGCCTGAGCTGCTCTCCTCCCTGTCCGCCTCTATTCTCAATCAGATTAAGTCGGTGCTCGCATCTGTGCATCTTTTCACAGCTAAGGACATTACTTTCTCCAACAAGCCGTACTTCAAGGTGAATAGATTTTGTTTATTTGGCAGTAAATTAACAGTTTTCCCCCCAAAGTCAGGAAGTGATTAAATCATGTATATCATTCATAATTGTATGAACGATTCCTTTAATTTGTGACATCCTGTGCATTTGTCATCTTCTAGTTTGTTTCTGCACAGTGAGAGTGATAGCTGTTTCTGTCTGTCTTCTTCTTGTAGGGTGAATTCTGCAGTCAGGGTGTGCGTGAGAGTCTGGTGGTGAGCTTCATAAAGTTTGTGTGCCAGTCCTCTCGCCAGTTCTGTGAGAGCGCGGGAGACAAGGGAGGCTCGACTCCTCCGGCCCTTCTGCTGCTGCTCTCTCGCCTCTGCTTGGACTATGAAACTTCAACTATCTCCTACATACTCACTCTC
Source organism: Pagrus pagrus (assembly GCF_965226575.1). NCBI lineage: Eukaryota > Metazoa > Chordata > Actinopteri > Spariformes > Sparidae > Pagrus > Pagrus pagrus. The sequence continues at coordinate 13,799,253 of NC_140198.1, forward strand.
ACAGATGAGCAGTTCCTTGCGCAGGTAAATGGCACGTCACCTTATGAATGCAGCAGAAAGCACAGAAGATCACTTTAAAAATACAGTATTTAATAAATTTCACTGCTGAACATATCCAACTTTTTGTATTTTCTCAGCATCACAGTCCAGTAACACCCGTCACAACTTTATGTGCTGAAGCCAGGGAGGCAGCACAGAAACTACTGAACCATTATGTAAAGGTAAGTTTTCATCTTCAACAGACACTGAGTTACTTTTCTCACTGAGGGAAAACGGAGACATCAATGCAGGAAACATCTTCTACTTGTGCGTTTTTGCAGGTTCAGGGTCTGATTATCTCCCAAATGTTGAGAAAGAGCGTGGAAACACGAGACTGGGTGAACACCATCGAGCCACGGAACGTCCGTGCTGTGATGAAGAGAGTGGTAGAGGACACCACCTCCATCGATGTGCAGGTGACAGTTTGCATTATCTGCATTTTGTCCTCATGTTCACTCATTATGCTTTCATCAGCATGTATGAGTAGGCTGCCTTATGAATTCTCTTTGCTCCTCCGTAGGTTGGTCTTCTGTATGAAGAAGGTGTGAGGAAAGCACACAGCAGTGACTCCAGCAAAAGGACTTTTTCTGTTTACAGCAGCTCGAGGCAGCAAGCCCGCTATGCTGCCAGCTACACTCCAAGGTAAATCAGATACAAATAGACCAGAGACGTGATGAAACAAAGTGCTGCTCTCTCTATCGGTATTGGGTTTGTTTGGTTTAATGACGGCATTCTATTATATAATTACATCACATCAGACTGTGTCAAGGATAGAAGGAACAAGTCTTGAGAGATTTTAATTGTTTAGTTTGGTTTCAAATCGTTAGAAATCAGAATACATGTTGTGTGGCTGATGGTGAAATATAGTAAATAAGAGACAAAATACATTCTTATAAACTGCATACGATATAAAATAGTTGTCTATTGTATACAAACATTGGACTGATTTAATTATTGAAGTATAAAGCATCACAAAAACTTCTGACTGATCAATCATTAAAGCTTTTGTCTTGTATTTCTTTTCTCCATGTTTGACTATTAATGTTTTTAATTTATTTATCAGCAGATTTATATACAGCAGCAACCTACTATGAAGCTGATTAATGTAAAATGGATGTTGATCCATGAATAGAAACAGATTGCCTGTATATCATTTTCTACAGTGTCATAATTAAAACAGTTGGAGACTGCATACGAACTAAAATATGGTCTGATAACATTTGAATACGTTGAAAACAGATCTACCAGGACCTGAGCGTGTCTGTGACTCACTTTACAGACAGAAGTCTGCTGGAAATCAGCCTTTTCGTCTCACTAACCCCACTGCTGCTTGTCTGGTTTCCAGCCGAGGCGCAGTTCATCTCGAACAAGCCTGCTGTGTGTGACAGGCATACAACCAGACACATGCTGCTAATCTGTATTGCCTCATTCGCTTCCACTGCAGGAGAGGCAGCTGTTGACTTTAATTATAAGAATAAGGTCATTGTTTTAATTGTGGATTCACTTGAATGATTTCTCTTCTGTGTGCCTGCAGTGCTCCCATGGATACTAATCTACTGAGCAACATACACAAGCTGTTTTCTGAGAGGATTGACATCTTCAGCTCAGTGGAGTTCAACAAGGTGAGTGCAGGTTTTCGTCTGACTTCGGTGAAAGTCATCTGTTACATACAGTACACTCACTCACTCACGCACCTCTCTGCTGTCCCAGGTCTCTGTGATGACAGGAATCATCAAAATCAGTTTAAAGACATTCCTGGAGTGCGTCCGCCTGCGCACCTTCGGCCGTTACGGGCTGCAGCAGATCCAGGTGGACTGCCACTACCTGCAGATGTACCTGTGGCGCTTTGTCTCCGATGAGAACCTCGTGCACTTCCTGCTGGATGAGATAGTGGGGAGCTCCGCCCACCGCTGCCTGGATCCTTCCCCGATGGAGCAGAGTGTGATCGAGGTCATCTGTGAGCGAGGCTAAAGCTCAAAGTGCAGCACCGTCAGCTAGTGTGCTCCAAACACCATATCACAAATACAAATACACTGGAGTCATGCATCCAAATTAAAACACTCTTTCTGTCACATAATTACTGTTTAATGTTAAATTTATTGGTCTAGATTCAAATCATACTGTAAAATGCTTATAAATATTTGTGGCTGTCTCAATATAATGATTTCAGTCCTCAATGACAAAATGATGAAACTCTCTGCATTAAGTATGTTTTCTTGTGTTGGGGCATAGGAAGAGCACTTATGTTACTATAAAAAAACGAATAAATCGTACAATTTGGACGTGAGACCTCTTTACATTCCAGGCACTTGCAAAACAAAGTACACATGAGCCTCCGGTACTTGGGTTTAATATTAAAATATGAGAAGAGAAACACGCTCTCATCTCCTTTATCTTATTAAAGATAGATACAAATTGAATTATCCACGATTCAAGCTAAACTTTTTAAGCACTTGTCCCCCTTGAAGGAAACGTTTTTAATGTGAATACAGAATCTGAGTGAGAAAAGTTGTGTCCTGTGGAAATCTCATGTATTAATAAATCCTTTGATGGGTCTTTTGCTGAATAATTTGCAATCTGAATGTAATCTGATTATGTAATCCATAACACTAAAGTAACTACAGCAGATATATGCTCTCTTTTGCCTTCTAGTTTGCTGATTGTCTGTTTCCTGTGCATGTCTGCCACAGATAAACAGTATGTTTAGGAATGATTTAAACGTCTACAATAAAAGTGTATGAATGTGAGATTCAAAATGTGTGTTCTTCTTTCACAAAACAAGTCTAATTTAAAAGAATATAGCATGAATACAGTTAAAATTACATTTAACTAAACAATTCAGGTGTATTTCACAACATCTGCCAGCCAGTCCTCCTGGTAGCATGCATGCGACTGTCGCCACCTGATGAGCTCGTCTGATTGGCTGAGCCCTCTTCTCTCCACCCTCTTCTGATGACCGCGGTGGAATCTGATTGGCTGAGAGACCGTTACGTGCCGTTAAACGTCCTCTCGGGGGGCGTGTCCACGAGCAGGCTGCTGGATGGATGCACCGCAGTCTCTGAGCAGTCCCGTCAACACCTCCATGCTTTACACCGGTAAGACACCGTATTTACTGTGTTACAAGACAAACCGTTTATTGTTCTCGACATACGTTGTATTTTTCTACAAAGCGTTTTATTTCTGTGTTATTTCAGCCTGTATTCAGGTTATTTCGGTAACGAGACTACCTTTTGTCTCACGTTTCATAACAGAGATGTCACAGCCACAGGAGCTAACAGCAGCTCTACCTGAACTTTGCCTCGGTTATCTGTGACAGCAGTGTTAATAATACAAAATAACAGCCAATTTAAATGATTACACAAAAGGTTTAAACGTATTTTTCATGATTTCTGTTGACAGTGAAACATCACATCGCCAATTCTTTGAAAATTATTTACATTCACAGTTATATTTGTCATTTTTTGGCCTGTGACAGAATAATTGTCTCTTCTGCTCACTGCTGAAAGACTCAATATAAAGTAGAAATACTATTATGTACTGTAAAAATACTCTGTTCCAACTAATATCCCTCCATTCAAAGTTCTACTGAAGTAAAAGTAAGTAAGTAGGCTACCTAAAGTATCAAAAGTGGCAGGTTGGCCCTCTCAAAACGTTATATATACTAAATGAATTGATTATTACTACTGATTTGTAAAAAGCCAGGCAGCAATATAATGTAACTGCAATCAGCCATAATCATTAGAAACACCTGTGTGGAGGTGCAGGGCCTCTAATCTATAATACTGCATCATATTACACTATAAAAGTTGATCATAAAGCGGAGTAAAAAGCACATAGTGTAAATTTGGAAAATATAGGTTGGGCAACTATTTTTGTTGGATGATATATAGTCCCAAAAATAATTGCAATAAAAGAGACTATTATCATTGTGATACCCTTTGATGCAAGTGTTATAATGACAATAGAATAATAATGTAAGTACACCCTTTCAAGGAGCAATGAAATTTTAATGCTTAATATTCACACATGTGGAAAATATTAAAATATCCTAGATACATTTAAAAAATAAATTAAATAAAACCACATAAACAATAAATAAAACATGAAAGCAAAAATGTTTAAGTGCTGTGCTCAACTAATGGAAGGGTGAAACCCCGCAGTTATTCTGGCATCATATTATCATGTTAACTAAAATTTTCAAACATGCGTGAAAACACAGTGGGCAATATCAAGGTCAGTGAAAAATAATCAAGGTCATGTACATATATTGATAAGTCTGTAAGATAAGATATGTACGATAAGTCAATATGTAATTATCAAGACAGACCATTCACCCTGTTACAAGACACTGTACCTTCAAAATGATTTAGACACTGTTATTTTAAGGTGAAAATATTATATAATGTTACTTTAAGTACATAACTCGAGTACTTTGCACCACTTCTGCTGAAGTGACAATGATTTATGTTCATTTGTAATGAGGCTTACACTGTGCTGAGGTAAAAGGTTACAATTAAACCTGGCCTGTTTAAAAGGGGACTCCTGGTGTTAATATATAAGATTCAGGGGTTAATTGCGGTAAGTTTTACTACAGATTATCACAAGGATTATTGTAATTGTTGGATAAGATTAATTCTAGAAAATGTTCATAGCTTTTGTTACAAATAAAAGTTCGTCATCATCGTAAGACTCATTGGCATCACCCCATGCCATGTACTTACTGCTATATGTTTGTTCCTCATATGTGTGTATTTTGACTGAACTGTATCTACCTGTATACTTTAACAGGAGAGCAACAATGAGGCCCAACAGTCAAGGACTCAAACACAAATCCTCACATGACACAGAGAGGGAGTTTGGAGGGACCCTGGGTGAGTTGCAGCAGAGCCAGACCAGCCTTACTTTACATCGCCATGCATCCACTGATGGTTTGCCCTTTATGTAACCATGAACTACACATTGAATAGCAGAAAGTGCTGCTACATTTCCAAGCAGAGAATAAACGAGACCTTTTCCTCATTTCTTCATGTACTCCTCTCAGTTGATACTTGTTCACACCTCTTCTGTTGAATAAATTGTGAATACTGAATTTTCATCACACTAGCCATCAACCTGCTTGTCTGCACAAACAACTGAACGTCGAAGGTGAACCTCGAGTGAAACATGTTAAAGAGCTGCATTTATTTCTTCTTGAAGATAAGCAGATGTTATAAAGGAAAGAAATTAAAGGCAGTGACATTAAAAATGAAAATTAAACATGAAAAAGAGCAGTAATATTTCTTTACTGACTGATGGACACTGTCATGTTATTGTTGTTACATTAATTTGGTCAAATCAGGTATTTCTTTCATTAAACGTCTGCCACAATAGAAGAGTAATACTATGGAAAACCTGCCGCAGTAAAGATCACTCATTTCCCAGCACAGGACTGCTCATTACAGCTCTAAATGAGAATCATCCCAACTTCCCAACTAACATTTGTCATTGTAGACATGACGTAAAATGAGAGGACAAATACTTCACAGCTTCTTCTAATAGTGTGTGCTTGCATGTGTGTGTGTGTGTGTGTGTGTGTGTGTGTGTGTGAGAGAGAGAGAGAGCATCTCCTGCGTCGTTCCTTAAATTGAGCATCACATCCAATTTGTTCTCTACTTGTTTTTAAAGTAAAACCATGTTTTGAACATGACAGCTGAACTCTCAGCGGCTACAGATTTGACAATCCTGAAGTGAACCACCAGTTTTGTTGCTTCCATACTGACAGTTAACATAATTGATCCGCTGTTACACAGTTTATTATTTCACATGCTTGATTTTCCCAGTTAACGTACATTTGCTACGCTCTGGCTGCTTCTGAGTGATGTCAGCCATGTTGTCTAAACACACCCAGTCTCTCGCTCACTGTTATTGATAATCTGTTTCTCAGGTGCCATATGCATCCCCGTCTTTCTTCCGTTGACGGTGCTGTTCCTGATATCTGTGAGTCGATCCCCTGAGGCCGGTGTGCTCCAGTGGCCCCCTTCCCTCCCCTCCACTGAACATCTGTGGGACCCTCTGGCCCTCGTGGTTCTGCTGGGCTGGATCTCTCTGCATGCCCTCCTCTATTTGATGCCATTAGGAAAGGTAAGACACATTCATCAGGCTGGTAAATGTTAAACGTAGATTAAATCCAGCTGTGGTGACGACCACACCAAAGAGATGGTGCTGTTTTAGAGCCCATTTTGAACACACTGAAATGACCAACCATACAATCATCTGTTTTGCATTAAAGTAAATGATAATTATACTGAAAAAATAATAATTATGGTTATCAGCTTTCTGTGGAATCGTGATGTGATGATCAGACTGTGTAAACACTGATTGTTTAAATGAATGACTGCGAGCATATTCTAATTAAAAACCAACAAAATAAGTTGTTAAAGCAAATTTTTTGCTGAACAGCATCCACTGTGTCCAATAAGATAATGACACTTCAAATTTGCCTTAATTTCCTGATGCTGTCTTGAGTCAGCTGCTTTAAAGGAATACTTCGACGTTTTGGAAATGTGCTTGTTAGCTTTTTTCGCTGAGTGTTGGATGAGAAGATTGATACCGCTCTTACAGGTGCCTGACTACAGCCAGTTAGCTTAGCTTGTCATCGTGACTGGAAAGGGAAACAGCTAGCATAGCTGCACAAATGTTGCACAGTCCCCCAAGCAACATCTCTAAAGCTATATGAATTATTTAACACTACATCTCGTTTGTTTAATTAGTACAAAAGCTTAAGTGTTTTGCCGTTTTGCCAGGTGTGCTGTGCCAAACTTGGAGCAGATCCCAGGTAACCAGCAACTGGAGACTAAAGTAATAGTCCTCAGTCTTTTGTAGCATTACACCAAAAGATGTAATGTGATAATTAGTGAACATTAGATGGATTTATTACCTTAGGACAAAGCCAGACTAGCTGTTTCTCCCTGTTGTGAGAGTTGTGTTGATCATCTCAACTCTCTGCAAGAAAGCAAATAAGTGTATTTCCCAAAATGCTATGTTCTGTGTTCAGATTCAGAATGTGTTTATTCACCTGCAGGTGTCTGAAGGATTAGTGCTGAGGGATGGAACACGTCTCAAGTATCCCATAAATGGTATCGTTGGCTTCTGTTTTTATCATTATTCATTTTTAGGATTTAATATGAATATGTCGAAGGCCGTTTTAATTTAATTTGTCAGATGTGTTGTGATTTTGAAACATGTTGATGAACAACTTGCTTAGTTTGTACTGTGAGTAATGGAGGATCATTTTTCTTATTGACATTACTGTTTATAATACTGTAGAGTAATATTATGGCAGCTGTAATATTAACACAGCTATTCTCGAGTACTACACTCTGCTCTCTACTACGTTTTGAGTGCAAACGCTTTCTTCACATTTGCTCACTACTGTAAAATTCAGCGCTGTGACTTCTTATTTTTAGTTTAACCTCTACACCTCCTGCCTGATCTAAAGTTTACTTAAGTTACACAATCTAAAGTTCCACCTCTTCTAACTTTTACCTCTTTTTATACCAGCCTGTGTCTGCCTGCTTGTCTCTGTACCCCAGGCAACAGCATTTACCTTTGTTTGTTTGTCTCCCTCAGGTTTTCACAGCCTGTGCATCAGTGGTGTGTTGCTGATGTTGTTAGTGGGGCTCGGGGCTCCTCTGGGGTATCTGTTTGAGCTGCTGGTGCCTCTGGCAGTGTGTGCAATAGCGGTGTCATTCCTGTTCTCCGTCTACCTCTACATCCGCTCCTTCTTGGCTCCTTCTAATGCACTCGCTTTGGGGGGCAACACAGGTGAGAACGGAGGTTCATCATTAAAGGAAGATTCCACCCTGAAACACAGTTTTACAGTTTTCAGCACAGTTAGCGGTGGTGTACTGTCCATTTCTAGGCCTGTTTTACTGTTCGGTTTAGGATTTTGGTATTCCTGTGGGTAATTATCTAACAGCAGAGCTCTTCAGGAGCCTGCAGGCATCAGGAACACTCTTTCAAGTAAGCTGACCCTGCTCAGATGCTTCACTGCGCTCGGCTGCATCGAAAGACAGAAACCTGAGAGCACCCAGTATTATGATTCAGCTCCTGCTCACTGATGAATATGTTCGTCCTAGTTTGTGAAAAGAAAAAAGGAGCACGCTACAACAGCATGTTGTTTGCAGTGCCTCGCTCTCAAATCAAACAGCAAAAAAAGTGAAATTCATTAAGGTTACATGTAAGACAGGCACACATGTATAATTTATAACTGAGGCCTATCGTATGTGATTATATGTGAGTACCAGACAGTGTATTTAATTAAGCTAACAGACATAAACAGCTTTGGACTACAAATAGATTTCATCTAATTGCTGATTAAGTGATAGATACTAAAGGATTAACACAATTACTGATAAAGTCAACGATAGGACAGACTAATATCAACTGTAAACATAATCTTAATTCACTTTCACTTTTAGTTACGGTGTACTGAATACCTGTAGACACTGACAGCAGAGTTACAGTTATGGGGATCGACCAATATGTTTTTTTCCAGCAGATACATATACCAGTTATCAGTAACCAAGGAGACAGATATTAGGAGATGATACATTTGCCGTAAAAATGAAAATCTCTGTCAAAATTTAGAATAAATAGTGATTGAATGTAACTAAGTACAGTTCACCCAAACACTGTACTTAAGTACAATTTTAAGGTACTTGACTTGAGTATTTCCATTTTCCAGATTCAGATTTTCAATGTTGATAGGCTATTGCTTGTGACGTGGAACCAATCAGATGGTGTTGTGGGTGGGACATTAAATGAGACCACAAAGTGTTGAATACAGACAGAATATCGGCCCGATAATCGGCCAGGTTGATAATCAGTCTTTCTCTGTAATGTATTTGTGTATATGCCAGATCTTCCTGTGGAGTGTTTTTTAATGCATTCATCTCTCTGTCCTGTCCAGGAAATCCACTCTATGACTTCTTCATCGGACGGGAGCTTAACCCACGGATCGGAAACTTTGACCTTAAATATTTCTGTGAACTCAGGCCGGGTCTGATTGGCTGGGTGAGTTAACCTGCAGGCGCGACCCACCAATTCACTCTCAAAGCCGCACACTTTTTAAAGTTTAAAAACGTATACACTGGTGAAATATTTATTTTATAATGTGCATACAAATATTTTAGCCTTGTCATTTTCTCAGTTAAAGAAAATAGTTTAATTTGAAAGCAAAAGGAATAAAGATGTAACATCATTAATGTATATTTAAAACTTAAAGCTGATATATCGGAATCTGTTGTTACATGTGGAGTACTGCTTAAAAAAATACTCTTTTAATCTTTATTTTGTAACACTGAATAATTCAGTATACTTGTAAACATTAATCAACACTGATGGTGATCTTTGTCGGAGATCCCAACAAGACCAACAGGTGGCGATGTTGCTCTCCCCTGATCTTTCATAATAATATGCTGTCTTACTTTGACACACTGAGAGTCAGAAACTTTTCTCCCTCCTGATCTGACCCAGTGAGACATCTGTTGGAGGACAGGGGTGTTTTCATTATCTGTGTCTGAGGCAGCAGAGCCAGTAAGACAAAATGTAGATTTTCCAGTAATAATTACAAGTGAGGTTCCCAAAATTACACGAGGTTGTTTATGTCTTCACAAAGACAGAAAAAGGATAGAGTCATAGTGGAAAATGTTGATGTAATGAGTTCTTTACTTTTTGCAGGTGTATGTATGTTTTTTTCTTTGTATTTACAGTAAAACCTTTGCACATCTGAATGCTTTAAAGAGAGGTGCGTGGGAGAGGCCAGAAAAAGCTCCCACCAACTGGCTACAGACAGTGTGTGGGAGATTTTCGCTTCCTGTTGAACGTTCAAACTATTTTCTTTTACTGTCAACATCTTACAGTTGCTGCTAATGTCCCAGATAATGAACATTTTAAGGGTTAATACAGTGAGGTAAACAGGAGGTTTCTTTTATTTACTCATTGAACAATCCAACTTTACTGATCGTGACCTCTAAACTGACCCTCAAGTAAATAATATATTAGGATATTTACATAAAGACACCTGGTGACGTAAATACAATGTATATAGAATTTGTTTTACATTTTTTTTATGGTTCGGTGTTTGTTGGCTTTTTGTCCAGTAAATCATATACTGAATTTACCTACCAATAGCTTGTAAGTGCAGGTAAAACATGCTGCCTAACTCGTGATGTGAGTCACTTCACTCCACCTGTTTTCCTCTCAGGTGGTCATAAACCTCGGCATGCTGATGAAGGAGGTGGAGCTTCGTGGTTCCCCCTCACTCGCCATGATACTGGTCAACTGTTTCCAGCTGCTGTATGTGGCAGATGCTCTGTGGAATGAGGTGAGGGGGCAACAGAGTCACAGTTAAAGATTATGCTAAGTACTGTAGATTCAAATGTCAGTCCCGTAGAATTAATTATATTTACTCTTATTATTTGTTTTGTTTTTGACTTAATCTCATGCACTGCTGTGTTATAACAGGAGGCTGTACTGACAACTATGGACATTGTGCATGATGGTTTTGGCTTCATGCTGGTCTTTGGGGATCTGGCCTGGGTCCCCTTCACATACAGCCTGCAGGCTGCCTTCCTGGTTGTGCACCCACAGGCACTTAGCTCCCTCGGAGCAGCAGTTATAATTGCACTCAATGGTAATTATGAGGCAGCTCTTTCCCATTAGGCTATAATGTGTGTCTTATGGTTAAGGATGGTGATGTTAATATTTTTCCCTTTTGCCGTCAGGTATTGGATATTATATTTTCAGAAAATCCAACTCACAGAAGAACCAGTTCAGACGAGACCCTTCACATCCAAGTGTTGCAAGTCAGTCATGATTTAACTTTATGCTCTAAATCAAGACAACTATTCTGTCTTATTCTCTTTCACATCTGATTTCTAGAGATGTATCTCAACTCATGCTGTATATATGAAGAGGAGGAAAATGCATTTCCTCTTTCTGTCAGAATGAAGTGGGAGACGGGGAGTTGATCTGAAGTGACTTGCAAATTTTTACTCAGAAATATCAATGACTACTTGCAGGACTTGAGACCATTGCCACAGCAACGGGGAAGAGGCTGCTGGTGTCTGGCTGGTGGGGTCTCGTTCGTCATCCCAATTACCTCGGTGACCTCCTCATGGCCCTGGCGTGGTCCCTGCCATGTGGTAAGACAGCTTGAAAGCCACGGGAAGGCTTGTTGTGCATGAAGGTCACAGATAGTCTTCATTTAAAATGTGAATGAAGTCATAGACATGAAGTATTAATCACACTCAGGCATATTTATCATTAGAATTAATGGATGCGTTGGTGATTTTAATGATTCGAGTCACAGATCAAAAGCAGTGCTGTACATGAATATTTCATGTCATATTGACATGTACCTACAGTTGAACTGAAGTATAAAAAATGTACTTTCACCTCTGTGAAAATCCTGCTCTCACCAACTCCATCAGTACAGTGGGTAGACAAAATAATAGAAACATCTTACAGTACAATCCTAGCCTGAGCCCTGCAGTAAATACCAGCAAAATTTGGTGAAACTGATCATGTTAACGAGATAGTTGATTAATCCAAAGGCAGGTTCAAGGTTAAAATGTAGTAACACTTTAATCAAAGGGGTGTGCATAAAACTGACATGACACTGTAATAACTGTGACGTGACTCCATCATGAGCATGAAGAAGTCTATATGGATGTTTTTAATTGTTGTCATTAAGTGTCACTCAGTAAGCTACACTTACTGTAGCAGCAGTTAGCAGTTAGCTTACTTTAACAACAAGTAAAAATCAAAGGTCTTTTAATACGTTATGGTATCTTTGAACTAATACAGCTTTCTCTGATACAGTGCCTGAGTTTTTGGATCAGTACCAAAACTATACTTAAACAAAAGGAGCTCAAGTTCTCAAATGTTACATGTCGTCTAAACAAGCTCAGCGGTTCAATGATTTAATAATTATAATAATAATACATCAAATATTCTTAAACCCGTATTCAAATCTGTTGCTTTTTACCTTGATATAGCAAAGTTGTAACAGTTGCTCATTTTCACTTTCAGTAGATAAGAAACAACAGTGTTTGTGGCCACCTGATGAATTTAAGTGAAATGTTCACTCTCCTTGTAGCTCTGATTTTGGTCTCCACCAACTCCTGTGGTGAATATCTGTCTCAGTAGCTGCTAAATGCTTCACTACTTTCATAAACTAACTCTGTCTGCCTGCTGTTTGGTGCTGAGAAGGTAGTGAAGGGTTTTTAGAGCTTTTCCAGGAAAACAGCTGCCTGACGCAAAAACTGCATCACCGGAGCAGTGAGACGAAATCAAAACATAAAGCCGCAGGCTGGAAAGCCAAAACAATGAGCTAAACTAAACAGCTCTGGAGAGCTGAGGGGAACTGCAGAGTCGTGTCATAATTATCTGTGAGTTCACTAAGAACGGCAATTTTCATGTACATGTAATCATATGATCCATTGTTGCCACAAAAAATATTGATTTTATATTTAAATCAGGAACTAACTGACCAAATTACAAATATGACTGGGCATTCATTTAATCTGAATTTACAATAGCTGACATTTACCAAAACTCTGTGCTAACAAAACATTTTTGTTGCTACCAAAAGTATTGAGATTTGATGTATTGTGATTCTTCGTGGTTTTCATTCCTGTCCGCATTAGATAATTATACAGTGTTTGTGACTGATGCCGAAGCAATAAAGGCAGCAACAGTCTGTCGTCTTTGTTCCTCTGTAAGCTGCCTTATGTTCCTCTGAAAACTCACTTCCTAAAATGGAGACTGTCAGACTTTTGTTGCGGATGACACATTCTGCTCATTGCTATTCAAACTTTATGTGACTCAGCTTGTGTCGCTGCCTTTGTAATTGAGATGTACTGTAGTTTCTGCTATAATTGCTGCTGCAAAAGTCACAAACCGCTAAATTATGCATTCAGAAAAAGTCATGATGGCATACTGGAGACGGATGAGACATGCACTGAAAAAGAGGAACAGTGGGCACATCCAGACCTTTACTGAAGTCACGCTGACTGAAAGACAAAAAGCTGTTTGTTCAAAACCACTACAGAGTGCGGTCTCAAAAAATTACCACTGAGATGAATCAACAGCGGGAACATTAGCAGCTCAGTCTAACTGGTATTCACTGCAGGGCTTTTGTTTAATATATAAGAAAAGAAAATGTACGGCTATTAGCAGAGGAGGATGGATGATGATTATAGCTTGTTTCATGTCATCCACATTGTGGATATTTACGTCAATAGGAAAAGACGGTATTATATTTATCGTTTATACTTATAATGTCTACTACAGTTTACAGTCTATGTCTGCGTCTCTTCTCTTTAGGATTCTCACATCTTCTGCCTTACTTCTATGTCATATATTTCACCATCTTGCTGATTCACCGAGAGGACCGTGATGAGAGACAGTGTCGGGCCAAATACGGATTAGCGTGGGACACCTACTGCCGACGTGTCCCCTACAGGATCTTCCCTTACATATACTGAAGGCGTAAACAGACGGTTTTATACGGGACCAAAACTGCCACACAATATCCTCCTGACTCTCCAAGTCCACACATACACAGCAATAACTTTAAAATGTAAAATCCTTTTTCACTCACAGAGAGCACAGGTAATAACTGGTGCTGATTTGCAGGAAGCTCACGATTAAATCAGTCTTCACTATTTCCAGATATGTAAGGAATCTGATACAGGTGAAGTCAGCCTGCATTACATGTGTCTTTTGTTTCCTTGTTTCCAAAGCTGAAGCATTCCAGTACAAGAGGCTGAATCAGTAGTAAAAACAGTGTTTGTTTTTGGCTTCTCATCAAAAAAAACATCTTATTTTAATGGGAAGATACTTGATTTGTTCTATGATTAGTGGTTTAATTGATTCGCTGATCGAAAGGAAATTAGATGCCAACTATTTTGATAATAACTTAATTGTTTCAGTCATTTAAGAAATAAAGTCAAACATTTGCTGGTTCCAGTTTCTTAAACGTAAGAATGATCTGCTTTTATTTGTCTCTCATGACAGTAAATGATGAGTCATTGGGTTTTGGACAACAAAAGCAATTTGAACCTCTCACTCTTGGCTCTGGGACATTGTGATTAATCTTGAAGATAATTGTCAGATTGATCAATAATGAAAGTAATCTTCAATTGCAGCTCTATTACACACCAGTGCCTTTTTTCATTAAATGACTGACTCAGAGCATTTTTACCATGTTTGTTTTTTTACAATGTCTCCTGTTTTTTTAAATGTATCGTTATCTGTGAAATACATTTGAAATAAACAAATACAAAACAGACACTCAGTCGTGAATCTTGATTGCATTTATTGGACAAACAGTTATTTGAATCTTTGCGGGCACCGTGAGAGAAAACAAATAACGTTCCATTAAAATGTGAGCTACAGAAAAATGAATTATTCCTTTGTATGAAGATTTGAATCTACACTTTGCAAGTATGATGGAGACAGCTAATGGCTATTAGCTGCCATCTTCTCAAGCCTGTGATGATGGCAGCTAATAGCTGTGTCAGTTTTTAATAACCTTTTCCAGCCTGTTATCATCGTGTTGAGATGGATTTGTCTCCACCGTTCAGACCTTAACAGCAGACGTTCACCAGTCCCGTGGGCTTCTTTAAAGTCTGTCAGGCTTCAAGCTTTGAATACACTCTGCTCCAAATTACTCTGGAGGAACAAACGGTATACGGGTTGTATTAAGTGAACGCAGTCAGAGGCTCCTGAAAAATGGCCTCAATCAGCATGAAAGCAGTGTTCCTCCTCAGAGCATTGTTCAGAGGAAGTTGATTCAGTGTGGAGGTCACAGGTGGTTGTTTTGTTACCAAATTGTTTTTTGCCACTTTTTGAAGAAGATTAATCTCCTTCTCTGTTAACAGCTAATGTGGTTTTTCTAAAAATCCTGTGCATCAAAGTCGTCCTTTTCAATTATAAATCACCCTGCCACAAACACCATTTCTCTCATGTTCAGTGAGGTGTGCAGACGACAGCACTCTGCCGATGCACACCTTCATTTTTCACCTTCTGAGCCCATTTACAGTACAGTTGGCATCAGGTCTCGCCTACACAGCACTCAAGCTACTTTGTGTTGTTTTTCATATGCAAATCAGGAAAGTGCTTGTATAATGGCATGTCGTGTACATAGTGGCTACATTTATGCTGAATTAATGAAAGCTTCTTGGGTTTATGTATTTGTACTGTACGCACAGTACAGTGATTTATTCTGTGGATTGTATTGCTCTCGTACAACTTCCATACGATAACTACCATTAGTCATTTGAATATTGGCGTGCTTTCTACTAAACTTTACTTCCAGTGTGGCAGCTGGCAAATAATGACAAGTCACTCGAATATTTCATTTTTATACCATCCAACCTGTGGTGGAAAGAAACAAAATACATTTCATATTCAAAAACTATGCTTATTTACTTATAATGCTACAAGTACTATAATAATGATACCAGTACATTAGTAGGTAACACTTTGTAATAACCATAATAAATATATGGTACTTTTTTGGTTAATTAACTTTAATTAATGGCTATTTCACTGTTAACAACGAAGTGCTAGTAAACACTTTGTAAAGGGTTAATAAATACTGTGTAGTTCACCTATAAACATTACATGGATGGACATTATAAAACTTTATGACTGCTTAATGGTTTATAAAGCATTTCATAGCTTGTAAACAGGAAAATAACTATTAACTTAAGTTTAATGAACTAAATGTACCATTTATTATAAGTGTTACCCATTTGTGAAGATTAAATCAGTCATTTTTAACCTTTTTCACTTGTGATAAATGACAGAACAATTGAGCTGGAGCCTCTCGCAGCAGATCTCTGTGAATTAGCAGTTGGACTAAATTTCATAACAACATCAAATATGAGGATTGGGAGCCACCGGACTACACTACCCAGCAAAGAGGTTAAAATGAGCTCCACCTCAACCAGCTGCAACAATAAAAAGCTGATAACATATTAATGCATTAGTATTATTTATCTAAGAATGTTATAATTAATAAAACTTCAGGGGACAATTTTTGCTGCTTCATATACTTTGGCATTTGAAACATTTTCTTTAATACTTTTACTTAATATCTTGAATACACTGTACTTTCACTTGGCTATTTTGCTATTTTTAATTCTAAGTAAAGATCTTGGACAAAAGTAACTGAAATGATCCGAATCAGTTAAATGTGTCTCAGTTTGATACTGAGACAGTTTGTGTTTTTACTGAGAGAAGCTGCTGCTACCTTTCCTCCTCGTTGAAAGTTATAAAGATATTCTAAGTATTTAACCTCTGTTGTAATCAATATTTCAGTGGTCGTCATCAGGGGTAAAATTAAACACCTCCATGATCATTACAAAGAGCAAAAAAAGGAGCACTGCAGAAACTTCAGATATAAAAGCCTCAGGGCCTCATTCATAAAACATAGACTGTGATCTGATCTGAAAATTTAATCTCAAAGTTAGTGGTGAGCTGACCTGTCCCATTCAAAAGAGCTTTACAACTGTGCTCAAGTTAGCCTGAAAAGTGTCTCAGGAAATATGACCATATATCATTAACCTCGACCAAAAACAGCAGCACGGCTACAGACACACGGGACTTCTTATCCCACCACACATTCATGCTTTATTAATAACAGCACTCATTTGGGTTTCATTTTTTAGCAAAAGCACATTTTGAAGGTCGCTCCTGATTTGTTTTTCGGAGCACTTCGCACACGACTGACAAACAAAAATGTCACGATTTGTTTCAAGTAGAGGCGATTAACTGAAAATGAACTCGGCGCTTGTAGTTTACAGATGAAAGCGGCGGATATTTCTACGAGAGAGACAGCAGCTGACGGAGTGAGTCACGCTCACGTCTCTGTCTGGACAGACGATCCGCGGTCCAAATAAAAACACGAGTGTGAACAGGTTTGACACATTCCTGGACGCGGACAGACACCGGTAAGACGGCACATCTGCTCCTGCTCCAGGAGGGAAGAAAGCAAACACGACGGCTTCATTTTGCAATTATATATAAAAAAAAAAAAAAATAAAGACTTTAATGAGCAGAGTTAAGTTGTGAGTGAGGCGCTTATTTTCATTTTTCGTTGCTAAAATAAAGTCTGTTTACAGGATGATTAAAGAAATCTCCTACAGGCCACACAGCAACTACTTCTCCTTTTTAATTAAATCGTTTAATTAAACAATTAACGCCTGAGTTAAGCTCCCACTACTCGGTCTCTTTAGCCTTCTTGTACTGTCAGTGTCAAGGCTTTTCAGCCAATCACAGGAGGCCTCAGTTACATGTTCAGTGCATGATCCTGACACACTGCACGTCCTTATGCTTTCCATGCATTCACGTCTTCACAGCCACAATAATAATATGCAACATCCCAGACTGCCTTGCATAATAATGAATGAGCAAAGTGTGTGCGCGCGCGCGTGCACCTCCGCCCGTGTGTGTGCACAATTGTGCATGCCAATCGTGACGTTTGGGGCCCATCAGTTGTAGCCAGTTTCCATGGTAACCCCTCTGCGAGCGAGAGCAGGGAGCGAGGGGGAGAGGAGCTGAGACAATTATGGTGGTGGAGGGTGCTGGAAAAGGAAGAGCCCGGGATGATGAGTGTGAACAGTGTGAGCCGTGGGATGAGACGGAGCGAGAAGCAGATGCATGTGTTGTGTGTGCGCGCGTGCGTTGCTGTGTGTCTGAGATAAGCAGGTGTCGCGCTCAGAAACACTGGGGTCGAGGCTGCCACGACTACATGAGTAACTGTTGAGATGAAATGTGCTGGATGTGATGCAGATTTTTAAAGGATGCGTCGGCGCCTCAGGCATGTGAAGCAACTCAAATCGGATCTTTGTGTGTTTTGAGTGAGAGCCTCAGAGTGAGTCAACAGGAATCACTAATACAATTTAGTTTCCATGGTGACAGCGGGGAACGATATGTCCTTTTCAAACAGAGGGAAGACGCCGGCTTGAAAGCCTCATTGTTGCTCTGCTTTCCGTCTGAATCATTATTTAGACAAGTGATAACCTGGCAAACCTTACAGAGCCTACAAATGAGTCCCCGAGCCTCCTCAGAGACACACTCAGCAATTTCTGCTCTTGAATACAGGAGAACGACTGTATCCGAACATCAAAATGTCAGAAAACGTTGAATGTGTTACAGCTGCGGCGACATTTTCATCATCAACTTTTGTTTTTACCATCCCTCGCTCTATAATTTGATATGCTGGCGTTGGGGAGGTGCAGACATTAATGAAAGGTTACCATCCTCACTTTGCTGCCTCTCCAGTAGAAGCTCTTTTCGCATTTGTGAGGCATTTTCAGGGAATTAGGTTTATTTCTGTGCTTTTAAAGAGCCTGTGTGAATGTCTCCGAAGCCACTTCTAAATGCAGCTGTTTATTCCACAGCTTTCCGTGTGGCACTTCGTCTCCTAATGCACCACTCAGTAGCCCCGCTTACAAATTCCTCTCATCGCCCTCAGAGTTGTGTTTTTCTCCTCTGGGCACGTCTGCACGACTCCTCACAGATGGCCAAAGAAGTGACAGGAAACAAGAAACTGAGAGCTGATCTTTTTGGCATTACTGTTTTATTAGAATATGGCATGAGAATCGCTGTTTATTAACTGTACATCATAGTGTAACCTAATAAATATAAAGTAATCCACCAAATTTACTGTAGCGTACATTGATGATAAATGTATAAAAGACAGATACAAATAGATATACTTAAATACAGTTTTCTAAAATGCTTTGTTTAGAGCGACTACATAATGACATTCAACCGAGCTGTGTTTCTCCTCATCCCCTCGTGTTCCTGTGCTTTAATAGTGATTGTCCCGACTCAACACGCTCACATTGTTGGCAGCTTTTTGAGGTCTCAGTGTCCTGTGATTATTGTACTGGGAACATTAATTTGGCACAACATGTACTGTCTACTGCGTGTCTTCAGGAACACCGGCAGACTATTAAAGTTGCCTCAGCCAAAGTAAATGTGGCAGTTTGGTTGAGATTCAGATCACACGAGCGGTTCGAGCTGCTCCCTCTGAACCTCTCATTAGTATCAAAGTGACATGAAAAAGGACTGTGATTGACGCAAGTGTGTGTGTCTGTGTGTGTTTGTGTGTTTGTGCAGCAGTGAGGACAAAATGTTTTTTAAACTCGAACATCTTCTGCAGTGAAGCTGTAATTTGACATTTTAGATGACTAACCTTTTGACCTTGCGTGTGCCTGCCTGATAACTTTGACTAACTCATATTGTGCTATATATGTTGTATTTTGTTTGTTTTAACTGTGTCGATATTTCCAATGTTGTTGAGTTTTACATCCCGAGTGTTTTTATGTTGAAAATGTACAGGATGCTCTATGTCTGGTTGTCAGACTTCCTGCCTGGTTCTGTGCAAATTGACTCTTCGCTTTCGTCAAAAATAGATTTGGCGCGTATTTGTGATGGTCCCCCTGGAAGAGCGCCAGGCTATGAGGTCAACTTTCATAACTGCGTAGTTACATCGTCACGTGATGCATTGGGGCCCAAAAAGACTTTTTCCATAAGCTTACTTTGTGAAAGAAGCTGCTGTAAAACGGTGGGGACATTTTTTGTGCGTCACAACCCAGAGCAGCGGGATTTAATGATTTTATCTCTATTCAAGTTAGCCGGGCGCTAAACCAGAAGTTAGCCGGCATAAGTCTCTAATGTGCACGCTCTATGGGCCACACAACATGCAAGATCCAGGATAATTTTATAGCTGGGAGGTCAGACTTTTTGTGCTTAATGTGCCACTGAGCAGCTTTAATAGGAATGAAAGAGGCTACATTGTATCCAGATTTCAAGCATTTTCTAGTACGTCCGCCATCAATCAGTCAAATTTTTGAAAGCGATGTATGAATCATTTAAACACTTTTGGAGTGGGAATTAAACCGTTATGCAAAGGACGAAACGGATGATATTCTATATTTTTCTTACTGTCAAAAACCTATGAAAAGACCAGAACCAACAAAGCCTGTGTAACAAAAGCTCAGCCTCCTCAGTGCCATTGAGCTATTTCACCAAATCAAACACATAACTGAACCCCGCTGTTACACTGGGTGACATTTTCCTTCACTGTGGTCGACATGATCACTGTAGTTTATGTTGAATCCCCTTCATGCTGTCCTGCTGATGTAAATACTAGTGTAGCAAACGTGTATTTGTCCGTTGCTGAAAATAGTCCATAAGAAATGCACCATTTTCTCCCGTTTGTATGGAATTTGCTAAAAACTACAGTGCCCAGCTGTTTAAGGAAATCATTTTGCCTTTTGCGAAACTCCATCAATATATTTGTGATTAGTTTTTAAATACTTACATCTCTGATAGAAACAGGTGCCAGTATGGGCCATTGTTGGTTATAGTCTCTTTGTGGAATCAGTTGACAATAACTAAATTACAGAATTAGGTCAGCCTTATCCTGTGGAAATGCTATTTAATTCACATTGGTAATAGTTATATTTATGTATGTATATATATTGTGTGTTCTTTATTTAAATTTCCAAGTGTTATTTTCCTGTTTAAAGGTGCAGTATGTAAGAATTTCATTTATCTTAATCATATTTTATTTAACATTCAAAAATGATCTAAAAGTATTCAGAGAATGTAAAGAAATAACAGTTTGGATGTTATGATGTATATGTATTGTGTTGCAGAGAAATCTAATGAAGTTAGCATGCTAACAGCTAGCCTGTAACCATCCTGGTCCAACCTTCCCGAGATAATCTGCAAACAACAGCACTCCTGTGGTGCTCCGAGCTCACACAGCTAACCGAGCTAACTAGCTAATGGCAGCTACAGTTAGTGGTTAGTGATATACTGCCCCGTTTGTTTTGAGTATGAGTTTGCCAGGTGGCCAATTCTTACTTATTGCACCTTTAACAGTAAAAGTAAATCGATCCTGATCATCAGTGTATTTGTAGTTGTAGTGTAAATTTAGTTGTATTTATTTTGACACATTAGAAACTACTTCAATAGGCTGCAGTATTCGAGACATTTTTTCCTAATTGAGTCCCACAGTTGATATACCAAACATGTCATCACCACCATTTACTACACTCGGAGCTGACGTACGTAGCTCCAGAGTTTGTTTTTCTACCGATGTTAAAATCACACATTTGAACCATCACTTATCTACAAATAGATCAAACTAATGAACACACGATAGCAAAGGCAGCACCATCTCAGGAAAGGCTTTGCTGTTCACACATCTTGGTCATCGGCAACGTGAATCTGTCCCCTGTGAAACTGTATGATTGTACCGAGATGACTTCACACTCGGGAATAACTTAAACATTGTCATAAATCATTATCGCCTCGTCTGCCACTCGTGTCCCACTCACTGTTATTACATACACTGAATAACACTGCGTCGTTATGACTCATGAATCATATTACATTGCTAGTTTGCTGTTTTTAATTGCTTTTTGTACATGATATTTCTATATTCTACCTCGGATCAGAGAAAAGTTGCTGTGCTAAAACGACTATAGTATAGATGCAGATGAGTAAGAGTAAACTTCACTGGAAATAAGGCGCTCCCTGCACACTAAAAATACAACAGAACTAACTATTTTCTCAAGGAAAAAACATTGTGCCAGAATCGAACGTGTGTAAAGAAAGGCCTTAAAAACTTTGAGATGAAGAAACTGCAAGCACTTTTCTTTTCTACTTCTTAATTTGGCACAATGTTTTTCAGATATAAACTTTTGGCTTTATATGTATGTTTGAGCATGAAGCTCTTTGGAAAGCATGAACCTAGCATGTAGCACAAAATACGTCCTTACAGCTATGGACATACTTATTCTGAATGCACACTACAAGCACTGACCCTCGAAGTCAAACTTCTATGATTAATACCTTTTTGTTTTTGTTATGGTGTTAAATTTGACTTTCTGCAGAGGCTGGCGTGAAGTCCTTCGCCCTATTTTGTTATTTCCCTACCCGGCCCTCTGCATTTCTTACAGTACGGTATAGTTCTCCTCTACATTTTAGCCTGTGTCTAACAGTTTCATGTACCTGTAACACAATCAAAGCAGTGGTTTGCTATTAGAGGTGACTATCATCTTAAATACATGGAATGATATCAGAACAATCCTGCTTTTCAGAGTCAAAGAATACAGACGTATTGTTTTGTTTTCCAGCCCCTAAGTGTTTGGAGATTCACAGTGAGTTGAGCGACTGGATCGGTTAAGAGCAGCATGGGAAAACTCCAGCCCTTCAGAAATATATTGTTATTTCGTACAATGGGTCAAAGGCAACACAAACACCTGCTGCGTCCTCCTTCTTTTCACTTTCATTTCAATCCTTCCGAAAAATGTGTCCAGCCGTCCGACAGCGGTATCTGGGATAAAGCGATATAATGGAGCGGAGGCAACCTTTACATTCACATTATCACTCAGATTGGTCTTCTGGTTTTTGTCCAAAGTTAGATTGTTGAAAACCCAAGCCAGTGATAGGAAGGATACATGGAGAAAGGAAGAGTTGATGTCTCCATTTATTCCTCTGAGTCTTTCTTATAGTTTCTTCCTTTTATTCCTCCAGGTCTCCTGTCTCCTGTTAGAAGCTCACCAAGGCGTAGACCATACTTCAGCAGGAAATAGGCCATGGCAACAGATGGGAAAATAGGGAGAAAACACTGATTTTGCTGCTTTTCTGCATCTTTTACAAGTTCTTTCAACATCACAACAAGTCTAAATGGCATCGCTGAAACCTAACCAAGCAACAGTACAATGATAAGATTGTGAATTTACACTTACCTGTAGAGATAATAGAAGAAAGAGAGCAGATAAAAGCCCAGTTTACACCAGGACTCCTTCTGGCAATAATTGAGAATGTCCGCGTTCATCACACTGACAGGATCGTACATGACCTCTGACCCATCAGCCGGCCGATGAAAAAACCTGGAAAAAAGAAGAGATCTTTGGCTCACGCTCACACTGGCCCAACGGAAGCTGCTTACCAGACATCTGTTATGGGACTGTACCTCCACAGATGGTAGAAGAGCAGCGGGATATTTAGGCCAAGTGTGACCCACTCTCCGGCACACATGAACATCAGGCAGAAGAGCCCGTGGATGGAGTACTCCGGTACCACCAGCTAAACAGAGGAGACACAGAGAGTCGGCTTATAAGTCTGAACGTCCCTTAGAAACTGAGCAGATTTTATTTGCACTGAAACAACTCTTGGAAAACACTCGTGAGTTGCGTGTTGTGCTATAACTACTTTCACAGAGAAGGTGTTAATGGTACTCATGACTCTCTACTGCTACAAATATAGTTTCAAACACACGCAGACAGGATTTTAAACGGAAAAGACCAGCCTGCTGTGATTGGTCAGCTCTCACAGGCCTGAGCATGCACCGCCCACAGTCACTGCATAGCTGTGACATTACAACCTTAAGGAAGTCCTGACTGCTTGTTTGTCTTTTTTTACCTGGACACGGCAACATTTTACTGCTCCAAGCAACCTTTACAACTACTCTGTCGACTGACAATACTGTTGACAGAGCAGATGCATCACCACTTATTGGTTGGGGACATATAACCCTCTGGGCAGAGTTGCAGTGAACAAAATGTCAAACTGAATAATGAACTGAAACAAAATGGCAATTTAGTCTGGTTACAGGGCTGGATTGATCACCTTTCTATTTAAAACATTGATCAGGAGACAGTTTGTTTTTCTCTTTCTACTGCATCCTGCTCTGCATTTGTGGGCGTTCTTGTTTGAGCTAAATAAATCCATGTTGAAGATGAAATGTGTACCTCTCTGCATGTTATCTCCCTCTGCAACAATTAAAATTAATTGAAACTGTATTTTGCACTATGGCAATGATATTAAACAAATATGTGTCATCTAATCAGATGTTCAGCATTTTTCAGATAACTGGAATCAGTGTTTTTTTTTTCATACCCAATTACCAATTAAAAAAAAGGTATTAAAAAAATGCACTACTTTGGCTCTGATACTTCATTCTCATTGTAATCTGAAGTAACTAGTACCCACAGTTATCAAACGTAATGGAGTGGAAGTAGCAAAAAATGGGAATACTCAAGTTAAGTACAAGCACCTCAAAGTAGTACATAAGTACAGTACTACAGTACTAAGTAAATGTACTTTGTTACATTCAATCACTGTTTCCAACACACACATGTTAAAAATGGCCTCCATAAATGTCACATTTCAAGGACAGTCTGTTTCTTTCTTTTTGAAATCCTTAAAATACACGACACACACACAAACCCGCTTCAGTGTTCTCCGTTGCTACATGACTGCAGAGCTGTGATGGTGGGCTACATGTGAAATGAATCAGTGTGCGTCATGGTCCTCACAATGCTTAGAAAGACGAATGGTCATTTTTGTCTGAAGCACCTCTGTTTTAGTCATCCACCAGCAGCAGCAGGTACAGAACAACTATTACTCACCCTGCGAAGCAGGTTGCAGATTCTCTCAATGTTGAGGATCCTTTCCCTCTGTGGAGTGCAAATACAGAAAACGTCTGATTAACAGTCTGCATATTTCTTCATTCTTTCCACTAATTGTGTCAAGCAATTGTGTGGCAATATGTGATTATTAAATACATACATAACTAAATATATGGAGATATAGGTTTATAATATTTATGAAATACCCATAGTAAAATGTGTATATGTACATTTATGAAAAATGTCTACATGTTGACTTTTTATATGGTATTATATGCTGTGGCCATACAAGTTAACAATATAAATGTAATTAAGATATTTACAGTTTTAACATATATGAAATACCTATGGTAAAATGGGTATATTACACATTTATACAAGTATTTATTTATATGTATACATAATTACATATGTGATATATATGCCAGCATATGTAATTTACATACATAAATGGGCTGGACATATATGTCCATTTATGAAATTCCATATATCTTCATTTGTGTATGGGTATGCAACATATCACATACCTCTACCTCAGCCACTGAAAAAGTAACAGTATAATTAACTGTCTGTTTAACCAATTTCATTTCCTATCTCAAACTCTTAAGTCGTCTTTCATATTATAGTTAAATATATTTCAGTCATGCATCCAAACATGTAAAAAAATAATTGTGAGTTGTAGAGAAAGCCACAGCTGCCACATTTAAAGCAATGAGGACAGCGATGTTTGCACTTTGCCTGTAAACTGGGCTGTTTTGAGTCTTCAGTGTTCTGTGAGAATGGCCTCAATGAACAGTTTTAGAAATGAAAGACATCCATCTTCCTCTGTATCTACTTGCTAGCAGCTAGTGGCCTCTATGGTGATGTTTTATTTAAGTGCCCATTGATTAGCCAGCAAGACAAATGAGATGTTTTGCTTCAGTTCACTCACACGTTCACATATTAATCAGTTTAGAGAGCTGATAAATAAAAGTACCAGTAGCCAGGTAATTAACTGACAGATTTTGAATTTGTTTTGTAAACATACAATATATTAAGTGGATAAGCAGTATATGCTATATCTTCTCTATATCTCTATATTCACATGCACTGTAAAAGCCATACTGATGTTTGTTTCCTCTCTATATAATGAAGCCTCAACACTACTTGTGTGACACATCGAGGCATCTATCTTAGTTACAGTATGGAGGACCTTGTGATGTCCGCTACCTTTAGCCGGGAGCCACAGGCTGCACCTTTTATGAATCTGAGCACATAAATTCAAACTCCCCTGGTGACCTGAAAGTGGATTTTGCCCTGAATCTACAACATCCAGCCTCCAAACCCGGACACAGGTGCTCCAGCCTCACTGGTTTTGGTCATTTTCTTTGTTTTGCTTGCTTTGTGCGCCCTAAATGTAAAGAAACAGTGCTAGACCCTTCAGCTAAGCTAATATACGCCTTATGGTTTGCAATTGCACTCGTAAATTCTTGTCCTGCAGTAAGGCTGCTTGGATTTTATAGTCTGCAGCCTCTCTAAAGTGCCCTAATTAGTGTAAGGTCGTCCTGTTTCACGCTGAATATTTAATTGTCACAACTAAGGAAACGCCACTGCAGACATGAATTAAAGGCAGTGGAGACATTTCACAAAATTCAGAGCACATACAGGAGGCAGGGCAGTTAGAAATCTTACTATTGTCAAATGAAGTGGGAGGTAAGAATGGAAAAAAAGGGCAATATATTTTTCTGTAGCCCCTAATCAGCCAATCACAATGTCTCCTGTCTTTCCCTTTTAGACTGTAACTGTGATTAATGCTTGCTTTGGAGACACATGTTCAGTCTCTTTCACTATGTTCCTTTCTGATTTCTCTCTCACTGACAAATATTTACTGCTTGTGTCTTTTTGTAGCCAGCAGCAGGTGAGCATACACGCGTTGCTCTCTGAAATAATTGCTGTTTATTTTCAAAAGGCTGTCACCATGTTGTTTGTTCTCCTGTGTTTGTGCAGTTTATTGATTTTGGGAGAGACTGGCAGCATCACACCCTGGCTGATCATGTTCTGTCTGAACGCATCTGACAAGCTGACATCATTTAAGATGATGCTCGTTATCGATTGAAAAAACACCTGTACAATGTAATCCACCAGAGCAGCCTTAATACAAGTCCTGCTGTCACAAAGCTCGTCGTGTTAGGTACAGTATGTGTTGTCGGAGAAACAAGCCCCCCATCTTCAACTGAAGAGGGAAAATAACACGTCCACTTTGAACTGAACACTCACGACAGTATTTATTTGCAGAGCAACTGGATTGCATTATATTTTACAGGTGTTGCCGTTATTGTGTCCACCCCCTGTAGCTGGCGTGCCTCCACACTCCCACAGTTGGCTTTCACAGTTTCCTCTCCCACTCCTCATCACTTTGCAGTTCAGATGCAGGGTCACATGATTGCTAGAACATTAGCTAACTTGTGAAAAAGACATTCACAGCTGCTGTTAACTTGCTAACTGAATAATGCCGTTTATGCATTATTGACACTTGATTTTGAAAGAAATATGCACAAGACAAGTGTTGGACAAAATCTTATTAAAAGGTGCAATATGTAAGAATTTAAGTTTAAAGGGACACTATGTAGTTTTGGAGAAGAATATTTGTTTATGATATTAATGAGGTAATAATACAAACTCAGAAATATTTTAATTTTTTCCATAACTGAATAAACAAGCTGTTCTCAGAGGAAAATAAGGTCCCCAGAACACTGTTTGAAGCTAGACAGGTGGCAGGGTCCGCCACATATAAACAAAGTAAAACAGTATGAAATTGTGTTGTCCTTTGAGGTCAGTTAGTTTATCAGTCATGAAAACAAAGAGTTTGTTCATTAAGTTTATTTAGGCACAAAAAATGAGTCAATAAAGATCTTTCACTTCTAATTTAAATTTAAAAAATCAACTAATTTTCAGAATGCGAAGAAACAAGAGTTTTTATGTTATCTCAAAGATGTCTGTATAGTGTGTTGCAGAGATATCTACTGACACTAGCATGCTAATCAGTCAGCCTATCCATGCTCATAATACCACGACAAGCTCAAATCTAACTAGCTAATGGCAGCTACACTTAGCAGCACTTGGCACTTACTCTGGTGATATGCCAACCCCTTGTGTTTGTTTGGAGTATGAATTCAAGAGGTGGACAACTCTTACATATTGCACCTTTAAAGTACATGTAAACTGCTACTTCATGTTTTAAGAGCTCTCTCTTTTTGTTTATTCACAGGCCTGTAAATAAGTTGCATAGCCCACCTTCAAATAATTAATTACTTCAGGTCTTTTTTGCCAGAATGTTTTTCCACTTTAGAGAACTTGTTGAACTCAAATCTGACTCAAGTGAATAAGTTTGCACTCGTCACACTGAGGTGAAACCTTGTACCTGCACTTTTACTGTGGCGACAGCTCAGTATCTCTTTGTATAAACAGCGGCTTCATTTGCATCAATCTCTTTAATTGATTAAGCCAACGAGCCGCCGTCTTTGTGGAAGGTTGATTGCTTCAATCTGCATACAAATGAGCGTTCAAGGCAAATGCTGCCCTAGACTGCTGTTGGATTAGCAGGAATTGTTTTTCAAAGTAGTACAAATATTTGATGTTGATTAATTAATGGAGGGGCTAAATGTGGCTGAATAAAACATTTGTGAGATTTCATTCCAAAATCACACAAACCTCCATTTACATGAAATCATGCCTGCCATTACAGCCATTAAATGACACTGTGCTGTTTATTTATGAGCTCTATGAGCGCTTCTAAACTCAGCTTTGGGAATTTGTGCCATTGACTGATATATTTAGGGTCATATGCGACATTTTTGGAGGGGAACCCTCAGTTTGTTGTGAGTCTTTATGTGTAGATCACTGAAAAGAGGAGATTTCTGTGGACACACGAGGGTTTGATCACTGTTGAAAGAAGGGAAGCAGCAGGGTTCTTACCGCTCTGGTGGGATTGCTCTGATCAATGGGGTTTTTGAAGTCTGTGCGAAGCTCATCAAACGCAATGATCTGAAAAATAACAGACATGTGAGTTTGTTTTCAATTAGTTACCTTCAGAGCACCAGTGAATGCACACAACTGTAATGTAAATACAGTATATCAAATAAACATGAGATGTTGTTGGTATCTTTTCAACACAAAGCCTGTTGTGTAATACTGTTGTACTGGGATGGTAACTTGGAACAGTTTACTGCACACTGGCTACATCTTGTACAGCTGCAGCTCGAGCACACATGGTGATTAAATGTTGAATGAGAACATGTATAATTACTGACAGCCTTGCTCTTTCTCCTCACACTGTATATGAGCTCTGATTGTGCTTATACCATGAGTCATTATGAAGCGTTTTTATCGAACGAGCTAAAATCCTGGATGTTGTCGCACAGTGTTAGTTTTCACCTTTCTTACCTCCGCCAAGGAGGAGAATAGACATCATTAACTTTTGGTATGGTTCGGATAAAGGTACAGGAATGTTTTTTTCTTTTAACATTACGAGAGGGTGTTTTTTAGACATTTCATTTGTCATTTCAATCATTTTTATTCATGGGCTAATGCTCGGCAGGGGAGCACTTGCAAAGGTGGCAGGGCACTCCCGAGGGGGTGCCAGTGGGGTGGCCAACAATCGCTCTAGAGCCGTGGCCCCCTTGGTGCATGGGTCGTGATATAAATCAGGCATATTTAGGTGGCTGGTATCTATGAGTGAGTACAATTTGATGCCGAACCAAATAAAAACCTGGATCTAGGAGATTTAAATAAATAAAACAATTAAATATCTTTTATTTCATATTGCATGAGGCTTGATTGAATTAAAGGGGACTGTTGGGCTTTGGTAGAGGTACGCGCCATTTCTAGTTTTCTGTTTTCCATCTCCTTTAAAATTTCTACCAGTCTCTTAATGAAGTCCACATCTGAAGCGACGAAGGACCTTGCAGGCATAAACAGCTGTCAAGTTAACTCGATTTAAATAATATCTATAATTTGAAGGCTTAATTTGGAAAACAGATATCTCTGTTTTGATTCATTTTACCAAATCATGTCTTTTCTCCTTTTTTTTGGTGGGCTCTGAGGAATATCAATCAGACTGACTGTCGGTTTGTTTTGGTAAGATATCTCATTTCTTTTCATGTTTTAAATTAAAAAACTCAATCAAGCTGGTGTTGGTTTATTCATTTTAAGAATGTTGTTTATCTGTTGCTGCAAATGAACTCTTTATTTACTTAATCATAATCAGGCAGGCATATCTGACAAAATGTATGACTTATATGCTTTGTTGAGTTTATACTGTACGTAAAAACAATACAAAAAAAAACAATTTCCAGGGCTGTTTCAGTGAAACATCAGAAGACATTGAATTGAGCACACTGCAGAGAAAACAATGCCATTGTCACTTCGCTGATAGCTCTCTAACTGCTCCCTGTGAGGCGAAGATGAGTGATTGTTTTTCTCACCGGCTCCCTGATTAATAGCTCCATAAAAACACTAATAATTGTCAGTGTAAATGCCACCCGCTGTGCTTATCATCACTTCGGCTTCTAAACAGCTCCGCTTCACTTTGACGGCTCATTGAAAAGCAATAAAAAAAAACAGACATTATTTGCAGATAAGTGAGCATCTGACTGATAATATGAAAACATAACACTTCAATCCGTTTGAGATATTTCCGAGTCTACACGGCTCTCCCTGGTCCTCCTTCACACGTTGTAAACAGATGCAGTTTCCATGGCGACATGGTGAGCCCCTCAGCGGGCTCCATGGTTACTATAGCAGTGAACAAACGTCCTGATTGGTTGAGAGCCACATAGAATTGGGGTGCTGTGCCCGTGGGTGGAGGCAGACTGGGGGAAGGGGTGAGCAGAATCGGTTTGATACGCGTTTCAATCACACGGATGAGTGCTGAGCCAGACGCACGCTTCTCCCCGTCTCTCTCACACACAGACACACTGACTGACTCATATGTAGTCTCACCCACTTAGTCAATTGGTACGTTAGTCATTTCAAGTCTTATATTCATAATGATACGTTATGTATTTCACATGATTCCTGCCTCCGGGGATCGAATGTTAAAGGGGAGAGATCGAGGCAAAGTGTTTGTTGACTCGCCACTTGTGTAACCAGCGAACCGAGTGCAACGGCGTCCAGTGATATCTGTGCAAATTCCACCCAGAGAGCCTCAGGCGGACGGCTTCAGAAACAGTCTGGCAGTGAAATTTATGATCACTGTGTTTTGCTGCCTCCCTGTACTCATTTAGCGCTGTTTGCAGAAGCATGAACCCGAAACAAGGTGTTTGAGGAAGTGTTTGTTGTCAGCTCTCTAAGGATCTCGGGTCGCTTTAATGTGGAGGAGCCGAGCCGGCTGGAAATCTGTCGTTAAAGGGTGTTTAAGGGTCAGAACAGCCCCAGTCAGTGAGAAACCAGCGTGTTAAGCAGGTCGCTTAAAGTCTCTGTATGGAAACAGATGAAAAACCACACTGTGCTTTCCAGGCTCGAGCATCTCCTGCTCCTCTGGTGTAATGTGGTCAAAAATTCCTCTTTATCCAGCCAATTATGGCTTCACTGGCTGATTTAAATGAAAAGGAACAAAGTGTCACTCGGTGGCTTTTAAGAGCCAATTCAACATGTCAGTCACACAGAAGTACAATAACACTGAGGGTTTCTTTGAGATCCCACAGACATATTTATGCATGTCATTACCTCTAGAGGACCTGAGCGAGATGTGTGTGCATGTGTGTGTGTGTGTGTGCTGCGCTCCTGTCAGTGTTGTACAACTGTGAGTAGGTGGATGTATTTGTCTGCCTGTGTGGGATGAAGTGTGGACGTTCACAGGCCCTACATTTTAGTTTCTGAGTGTGTGTGTGTGCGCAGCGGTTTTTCAGCGTGCACATTGCTACTCACCTGCCATATGACAAAGAAGATGAGGGCAGCGCACAGCACCAAGGTGAGCATGTAGCAGAAGGCCGCAAAGGTGAACGCCATGGCCGTGCCAGCCAGCCTGACGACGGGATGGGTCGAGAGAGAGGAAGGGAACTTTCGCCCCTGCTCTCTGCCTCTCTATTGGCTAAATGCCCCTTCTCCCTCCTCTTTTAGTGGAGGCTCTCGTCTGTTCTCGCCCCCCGACGCGAGCTGAGTCTGTGTCGTCCAGGTAGGTAAAGCACAGTTTTAGTAACAATCAATAATCAGCGTGAGCAGTGGCTCCACCGCTTCCTCTCATTGTCTCTCGTTGTTTAGCTCACAGCAGGACGACCCCTCTCTGGCTTTGATTTAGGAAGCACTTATATTGTCTGTTCACAGCCACATTTGTCTGTCGTTGGCCCTGATGCTCCTCTCTTCAGTCTCTGACAGGCAAAATGTCTGTCTCCTCCTCCTCCTCCTCCATGTAGTTTCTCTTTAGACAAAGCCTACACATTTTTTTTTTCCTCTTTCTCCTCGCAGTAATGCAAACCACAAAGTGTCTGACAGAGACACGCCGACAACAGAAGCACAGGATTCTTGTCGATGCTAAGAGCACGGCACTGCCTTTTAGAAACAGTGAGGATTATTGTCTAAGATGGTTATGGCTTGTGATAGTTGAGTAGTTTGTCGTATGGCTTTCAGTTCATCTGTTGCTCTGGATCAAGAACACCGTTAATGACGCATATCTCTACATCACATTTAACACGTGTAAACAACCATGGTTTGCAGATTAGATGTTATTATTTACACAGACAGTCTCTTGGTATATGACTTATTTTATCGCTCAGTTTTTGAGAGATGATTTATCTGCACATCAATCTGATCACGTGCTGAAGATACAAGGTATTGCTTTGCATTTTAGACATTATTTATATTCTGGCAAAGCAAATTACTGGATGCTGTTTTCAGAGCAAAATAACACAAACACAGCAAATCAGATTTGAAAGAAAACAACTATTTACACATCTGAGAGGACTTTCAAATACCAGAGTACAACACTGACGACAGTTTGAGTTAGCACGGATCAATATCTCGACCGGTCTTAATATCGAGTAGAGAATACCTGTGTCTGGCTGGAGACGTGTCTGCCACTGAACAGTCCACTCTGTCCTCGTCTCTGTCAATTTGGGTCGGCACCATGTCAGAATTCTCTGCTCTGCATCTTTCCCTCAGACGCATCCCTCAGATGTCTCCGAAAAACATCTTGATTTGACATGCGGGGTAAATTATTTCATTCTGGGAGAGGGAAAAAAAAAAAGGGGGGGGGGGATTTTAAGCAGAAACCTGCAGGACATCTACATGTTGAGTCGCACTTATTCTGATTTTGAAATCACTCCAGTTAAGCAAAAATCTCCACAGCCCTCAGAAGTCATAAGTTAATTAGTCCGCCTCCTCTATTGTCTCCTCTTTCCTTCTTCCCCTTTTCTTTTTATCTCTTCCAGAGGTTTTTCCAAACAGAGCTGAATGTGTTTCCTGAGTCTACCTGTTCTGTCTGTCTCTTCCTCTATTTCTTAGACTGCGAGAGAAATATTTCTATCACGCTTGATGTTATAACGGTCGACCAATAGCATCGCTCTGCCTCCCTCCCTCTCTTATTTGCTCTCTCCCTCCTCCCTTCCCTCTCTCCTCCTCCTTGTCTGTCAGTCTCCCTCTCTCTTGCATTTATACATTTCCATAATCCCTCGTTCCCCAGAGAGTGATGAGGGGGCAGGGCAGGCTGTAAATGTTTTTTTTCCTTTTGTCTGCATCTCTCTCTTTCTCTCTTTCCAGCTCTCTCTCCCTCGCTCCCTCGCTCCCTTTCACCAAAGCCTTCAGTCACCCGTCATCTCATGAAATGTAAGTCTGATTCTTCGAGGGTGTTGCTCTCAATCAACTGTCATTTCTTTCAGTTTTCTTCTCTATGAGCTCTTCACTCGGCATCTATTAAATAGCTCAATTTCACTCTTTGTTCCGTCTCGTTTTTTCATTTTCCTGCTTTTATAAACCACTGCTCTGATGCACCTTGCTGCCACATCTTCTGTGAAAAGCATCCAATATCAAAGTCACTTATGCTCCCTGGTGACCTGTACAGTATGTCTTCGACAAAAGTCTGTTGGGGATCAACTGCATCAGAAAAACACCAAATACTTCAGCACTGTCTCACACTTCTCTGCTGTAAAATGGAAATGTCAGGACAGGAGGGATGATGTAATGCAGTTGTTCTCAACCTTTCTGTCTGACACAACCACAGTCCTGTAAGATGAGCTCGCCCCTTCAACGCCACCTGTTATTTCTTTCCACCATGTTCTTTTAAATGGATGGTGAACCGGTTAGTTAACGTTATACAAGAGTGACTGTTTTGACTGAATTGTCGTGAATAGTTTGGTCAAGCTTAGGCTACACTGTACACATAAAATAACTGTTTATCCATTGTGTTTAGCTAACTAACTGTCCATCCATTAGCCTACTGTTAGCTAACTCAAACATTTCTATGAGCTTCAGCTAACTATTTCTGTTTGTCCACTATTTAAGCCAACTATCTCCACCATTTATTCATGACTTTCAGATAACTTTTTTAACTGTTTATCAATTAGCCTACTACATTTAGCTAACTATTTCAACTTCTTATACATCTAGCTTTTTCAGCTGTTAATTAGGCTACATCTAGCTAGTTAGCCTAGTTGATACAGCTGTTTATTAGTCTGCGTGTAACGACAGCCTTACTAACTTTTTCAACAGTTGAATTCATTAAGCTAACTATTTCCATGTTTTATTCATTACTTTAATGATTTATCCAGTACTTTTATTTAGCTAACTCCTTCATTTTCTTCTGCACGCTTGCTAACAAGCTTAACACATGGTCAACAACAGCTTGCATTAATTTGTTACAATTACACGGGACTGACAGGCAGAACATGCTGACTAAAGAACATCACTCTCCCCTACACCCCCGATATCTGGATATCCAATAAATCAAATCGCCATTTCTATTTTGTTTAGTTGAGGTAAGCTGAGATAATTCATTGGGTTTTTCACTTACCCCCCTGCAAATGCAGAAGTACCCCCTGTGGGACAAGAAACCTTGATGGGAGGAAGCATTTAATCGATGCTTTGTTGAAGACAGGGAACAGACGATCTCTAAGTCCTGTCAGCTCCTGCACACCTTCCCTGGTATAATACCAACTTGTTAGTCATACAACTTACAACTGTTGGAGAACCTTTCAAGTTTGTATTCATTAATTAACAAACTGACCTTAAAGGACAACACAATTTCATACTGTTTTACTTTGTTCATATGTGGCGGACCCTGCCACCTTTCTAGCTTTAAACAGTGTTCTGGGGACCTTATTTTCCTCTGAGAACAAAACTACATAGTGCTGCTTTAACAAATGAAAAAACACACACTTTTAGCTAAGTATTTTAACTGTTCATTCATTACATTTAGCTGGTTGTTAACAAGAAATGTACTTTTAGCTCACTATCACCTTTTTTCTGCTTCTTTGCAAACTAGTTTAACACACAGTCAACGTCATCTGGTGTTAATGTGTGACGATTCAGGATGATTGGCAGCACACATAAAATCATATTCACCCCAATTTGCTCATCCTAATTTCCTCCTTAATGCAAACATGAGGATGTCTTTAAAAAAAAAAAAAAATCACCTTTTCTATTTACTTTTCTATTTGATTTTTCCTTTTACCCCCCAGCAAACACAGGAGAGCCCCCTGGGGTAAAAGTAACCTGGTTGGGAAGAAGCATTTAATCAATGCTTTGTTGGAGACAGCTTGTCAGCTCCTGCACACCTTCCCTGGCATATAATAACAGATTGTTATCCAACCAGCTGTGGACTCTTTGAGACCCTGTTGAGTGAATTTATAAATTACAACAATACATCAGGTTTTTTATTCGGGTGTTCATTTGAGTAGAAACAAAGAAATGAGATTACATCAACTTCCTCAGATTTGCCACTTTTAAATGTTTAGGAATATAATGTATCTAACCCAAACCCAACTTTAACACTAATCCTAACCCTCTATAGTAAAAACTATATATAGTCCTGCCTTCCCTGTCATATTTTGTTGCAGAGGTGGTCTGGACGAGTATTTTCCACAGCACAGACGATTGGAATATTATAGGAGTATTATAGAAATACTACAGGCAGCAGTGTCTTCTTCTACCATGACAACACGTTGCTACTTCTCACTTTGGCCATGACGGTGACACTACTCTATAGAGTATATAGTCTACTGTATAGTATAGAACTGAGTACTTGTAGTTTGTAGTTGAGAGAATATCAGACTCAAGAGAATATCAGACTCGAGATGAAGCTGGCAGAAGGGCTGACAGAGAGAAAAAGATGTATTTACAAGTCAGCTTGCTACTTCAGCACCACGGACAGCGACATGGATTTATCAGAACGCAGCACAGTTATACTGCTGATATTTCAGAGCCGCGGTCGGAGCCATAGATTCTCTAATTTGCACAAACCTCAGTCAGATAAAGGATCGATGACTCAGGCAGACAGACCAACATATTCAGATAAACTTAACTCCTCTGCCCCTGCAGTCCTCTAGGGGATGGGGAAGGGAGATGGCATCCCACTCACCCCTCCATCAAATCGCTGACTGACCTAAGGAGTCAGATTTATCAGATTTATTAGTTTCAGGACTGAAAAGCAAATCTCTACAAACTGACAGAAATGGATGAAAGAAAGACTGTTATGCTACACATGTCTCTCTGGATACATCGCTGATCTGACAACCGCTCTCAGTCTGGTCTGCTGTTACATGACTGTACATACATAGCCTGGATCCAGACCTCTGAATCACCGCCCACATCTCAAAGGGAAAAGAAAAGCCAGTTCCCTGTGATTATCGGTGTATACAGCACAGAGCGGTACATGAGGCTGATGGCTTGTCGTGAAAACATGGTGCAAAGAATTCAATCTGGGTTACAGCACAAAGCATTGACGGAGGGTTTTCAGCAATCTGGGTTAGTTTGATATAGCCATCAAATAGTTAAGCAGAGGTCCCTGGTCTATTTTAGTTCACTGTGTTGTCAGGGATTCCCTGCAGTCTGGTCAAACTGTGTCAAGATATTATTATTAATGTAAATTTCTTCCTCACTTGTGTTATTCCTGAAGCAGTTTGGGTTGATACACCACAGTTAATGAGAGACATAAAAAAAAAAAACCTAGTTGTCCTCTATGTTCACAGTGACGCCTTACGTAGTGTGCTTATCAGTTTTTTAGTTGAGTCATGTAGTTAAATGAACTGCAGTTAGATGCCACAGGAGCTGAAGGCTGCCAGACAGCCCTGAGCTGAGCGCTGAGAGTTTTGGCTCAGATCATCATAAACACCACATGAGTGTGTCTGGACCAAAACCACCAGAAGAAATCCAAGAGGTTAGTCCCCTGGCTGTCAGGGTGAACACTTAAATTCCTCAGTTTGCTCTCATTAAAACTTACTCTTAATTGATGTTCAGCCACACGAGATTAATAACTTCTGCACACTGAGTTATAAGTGCAGCAGCGTAAGTGTGTCCTGCATGTGTTTGCTGCTTTCTTTGGGAAGTTATAACCAAATTTGACCTCGGCTTTGACATGTACAGTTGCCGCCTTTTTTAGTTCAGTTAAAGTGGCAATATGTAATAATTGTAGTTGAAGTCATTCAAAAATAATCAACACAATGTTCATAAATAGCAGTTTTGTCACTATGTATTATGTTGCAGAGATATCTACTAAAGTTAGCATGCTAACCAGCTAGCCCCGTCCCATCCCGGTCCAAAGCTCCTGTGCTAGCTGTGTAAACACTAACACTGCCCTGGTCCCTGAGCTCCCAGTCTAAACCGCTGGTTGCACAGCTAACTGAGCTAACTAGCTAAGCGCAGCTACAGTTAGCAGCAGTTAGCGCTTACCCTGTTGATATGCAGCCCCAGGCTATTTGCTTTGGGAATGAATTTGACAGATGGCTAATTCTTGTGAATTGCACCTTTAAGGGACGACTGTGTTCAGGTCAAACTTTAAATTGGTTGAGGTTATAGTAGATATGTAGAGACACTGCATTTTAAAATGAAGATTTAACCTTTTTAACCCGTTGGAGATGAAAGATTGAACATGAACATTCTGAAAAGTTGGTTGTAGCATCATGTGTATATTTTGTGTTTATGGTCGTTTAGAGATTTACTGTAAGTCTCTGTATCTACTGGGAATGAATGTTTGTTAATTAAAAAAAGTGTAAAGATGATTGTAATGTTTTTTCAAATACTGTGGTGATCTATTGGTCACATTGCAGGATTGATCAATGGACTGTTTATATACCTGAAGTGAAAATAACCACAAACATCGCCCTGAAAACACAGATTGATCAACAGAAGGATATTATTTGATTATAAGGATGAAACACCCTCAGTGCACGGCATCATTTACATCATCTGCATGCACTAACTGCTGGATGTGTTACTCTGAAACGAAGCGTAATCAAACCTCTTGTTGAATCCTGGGAGGATGCTTCATCCCTTGTAACCCACAGTCTGCAGAGATGCTGCTGGTGTCTCATTGCTGGCACAAGGCTTCCCACTAGTGGTAACACTAAGTGACTGCAGCTCCTGATGGACTTCAGCATTCCTGTCCGTCACACTGCAAACTGCATGACATGAAAGACCAAATACTTTAGCCAGATGCCAGAATAATTAAAAATATGGCTGAATACACATGTTGCAGTGTGGGGTGATGTTAAAGTATTTCTAGCATTTTTGTTTTACATTTCAGTGATAGAAAACGCTCTCAAAATGTAAGCAGCTGCTAACTGTAGTTGACAAATACATAAAGAAGAATGAAAACATTTTGAATAATGAATGAGTGAATGCATTAAGTAAGATGTTGCTCTCCCTCTTTATGATAATGTAAATGCAGTGGCTAATCACAGCTTTTAAGCCAGATAAGCAGATCTCAGAATAATGATAACGGTCGAGGCGAGTTGAGTACCGTACCCAAGCAACAGCTGGTTTGACGCATGTTAATGTAAAAAAGCTTAACAATAATATTCGTTTTAAATAGGTTATGGTGGATTTTTGTGTGTCTTCAAGGACAAACAGTCAGATCAGTTGTGTCGACTCTTACAGCTGCTACAGCGATGAAGAGACTGACGCTGTAACTCACTCGTCTGGTTCAAATCTGCATCTGAAATTTCCAAGAACATTTTTAATTGGTGCATCAGTGCTAAACGAGGACTGACAGATTTTAAATCGTCCACAAGATGGCAACATATGAGAGGCAGAGGCAGCAACAGATGGTCAGATTAGGTGTCTAACGGCAGCAATGATTTATAAATGATTCACACTGTAAATCCCTCCAATGATTTTACTGTGTTTTGCACGTGTCGGCTTTAAAACACCTGTGTTGACTGATTTGATGGAGAGAAAGCATCCTTGTAAGTGAGATGAGGAACTAATGTTAGGCATAAAAAAGAGTAGTTCACTCTGCATGTAGAGGTGGAGATCTACTGTTGCGATTGCAAGCTGGACTGATGACTCATTAACCTCAGTCAGAGTGCCTCAGTGGGATTTAAGAGCACGGCACAGCTCGGTGAAGTGAACAGCTGAGGGCAGTGTTTAACGGGATATCACATCTATTACCAGATAACAACGCCATCCCAAGGGTACGGAGGGGTGTTTAAGCCATCAGATGTGCCACCAATGCATTAAGAAACAAGATGGGGTCGATTGAATGTGTCCTGACCTGCTGCCCAGTTGGTGTAAATGAAAGGGGTTTTTTTCTGACAGCTTTATCGATCACCTCATCAATGAAAAAACAAAGTAAACTAACAGAGCACCCATAGGGCAGAGTGTGGCATGGAGGCATCAAAACCTAATGCATGAATTTCAGACTACAGCGCCTCCACTGACAAGTTTACAATACCAGCTTTTTTTTGGTCTTTCTGGTGCAGAAGTTGTTGGAAAGCGGGGTTAATTGATCCTGAAAATCAAAAAACCTCCTGGAGTTTCTTGTCTAACAGGAGGCAGGGTGTCCTGGTCAGTGCATTTTATCGCAGTGATACAGCAGCTCTGCAGCATCTGCCCTTCATGCTGGACAAACACCTGTTCGATAAACAGCTCACTCATCAGGTATGCAGATGATGCCCTTTTGGTTTGTTGTGTCACTCGAACAAATGCGTTTATCGTGGCCTTATGGCAAGAAGGAGGCTCTACTAATACTACATTTTGTTGACCTTGACGTTCGCGTGTCATTTTGCTGTCATATAATGATGTAAAGCAACGCAGAACATTGTCACATCTTTTGATTAATTCATTACAAGCCAAAAATACATTTACAAGTGTCTGCCAAAAGAAAGCTCAGCAGGACCACCACCATAAAGACGTCCTTAACATCCACGGGTACACCAACAGTTACCATAGCAACCAAAACAAATCCAGAAAGGTTGCTTTTCAGCCTCGAACAAGAAATTCAGTGTTGTGCGCCCTTTAAATGCAGGTCAAATAATCCTCGAAGACATGTTTTTATGGAAGCAACCTGTTGTTTTGCATTAACTCCTCGTTGGCACGAGGTATCACTAGGTATTGATTTGAAAAGACGTTAACAAAGACGACTCGAGGGCTGATATTGTTTTATGTGGAACAGCTGTCTCCTATTTAAGAAATGCGTTCATTGGCCGACTTTAATAGAAGCTGAGTGATAGCACAAAACTGCTCCCCCCCCAAAAAAAAAAACATATAAAGCATGAGCACACAGCTAACTGTGCTATGACTGTAGGAATTGAGATACCGTGTATATTATAGCAATGTCAATACATTCAAGTGCTTGTCTGACTTTGAAAATATGAAAGGGATTGAAATGCTAACAGGAACAGGATACATTTCTGTTCTGTTTTTTAAGGGCTGTGCTGTTCTGCGGCCACCTGTTGCCATCTTCACATGTAGAGTTATATTTTTGGCTTCTTTCTGAAGATTTTGTAATTCAGGCTTTGAATTAAATCGTTGTTTTGTTGTCTACTTGGACAAAATCTCACTGAGAGAAGGGTTTGAACCCGAGAGAAGATATTTAAAGTCATTAAAACGTGTATGCAAACACACAAAAACACTTCAAAAACAGAGTGTTTAATCATCGAACAGGACTTTAACTTCATGAAACTGAAAGTCACAAACAAAGCAAACACTTACCAGAGAAATAAAAAGTACTGTGAGAAGACATTGTAGGGATACACTTTTAGAGATATTTTTTGCATGTTTAAGTTTTGCAAAAGACCAAAATGCAAATCTCAGTGAGCGACTGAACTATCCTTCGCATTATCATTTCATTATCTTTGATCCGATGCGCCCAACAAATTGCATCAAAGTCCTTGATTTCATGGCCAGAGGGCGCAGCTGGAGAGGAACTCTCAGAAGACCAAGTGGCTGTTTTTGAGGACGTAACTTACAGAAGGTCTGGCTTCTTGCTGCAAAGCAGATTTCTCTAAAATCACATCAGAAAACTGGTCCGTACTGTACTTACACAACAGTTTCTGGACGCTCACGCTGCCCAAAAAACATGGAAAGTCTCGCAGTAGACCAAGGACACTTGTTCTCACTAATAATGGCATGGGAGTTAATAATGAGTGACAAGCTAATTAGTCACATGATGACACCTGAGCTAGTTCAGTTTGCTGATGGAGACCGTGAGATGCAGTTCAAGACTTGGATAAAGGTAAAAGTACACCGTGAGTAGGTTTACTTGTTACATAATCTCCATACAGTTTCACACAGGTCAGGGTTACACCAATGGCCTCCAACTTTTTATTGCAGTCACACACACACACACACACACAAACACACACACACACACTAGCATTTTAGCTTTGAGGTCATGGCTAGTGATAGTATCGCACTGGACTGCATTACATACAAAGGTGTAGTAATGCTTTATATTGAGATGAAGCATTAGTTAATAGGTAATAAGGGCCTTATAAAGGTGCTTATTAATATTATGATATGTCTATTAGATTATATAAGTATTGATAACAGCATCATAAATATGTTTCTTGTTAGATTTTAAGGGTTTTAGGGTTAGACGGCTCAAAAACATTGGGCGTTAGGTTCAGTACAAATATGGAGGTAAGTACATTAAGGTAAATTGTATTGCAAAAAATATATTCTGGAAAGCTTGAAAGCTGGGAAAAAACTGTTGATAAGAGGCGGTGCCCAAGTAGCTCCGCTGGTAGCTGACTAAAACCGCCCAGAACATCACTGGTACCCATCTACAGAGCATCAGCGACATCGGTGAAGTGAGACGTCTGCCCAGAGCATACAAAAAGACGCCACCCAGCCGAGCCAAAGCCTGTTCACCCTGCTGCCATCTGGCAAAAGATACAGAATTATCTGCTGCTGTACCACCAGACTACGGAGCAGCCTCATTCCCCAGGCTGTGAGACTCCTGAACTCATCCTCAATACTCCATTGTCTAAATTAGATGTAGCAGGACTCAGGGACTCAATCATTATTTCCTGATATAAATGTACCTTGTATGATAATGAGAATTAGCATCTTTTAAGGCCTTAAAGGGGCCTTATTACCCATTAACTAATGCTTATTGCAAGGACCTTAACACAAAGCGTTACCCATGTAATTGAATTTACACATTTCACCAAACAAACTCTGTGAATATAACTCTTATTCCCCTGCTGTTGTATTGAATAACATTATACTGTTAAGATATATCTGATAAAGTGACCATCGAGTGGATTTTACATGTGGTTTCAAACAATCTAACTAATGTTACTCATTTTGTCATCTATTATTCAGTGTTGAAGAAGGTCTGAGATGCTGTCCATGGTGCTGTCTGATGCATAGTGACATTATTCAAGCTGACTGGTCTGTGACTGACATATCTGCTAATTTGAAGACAATGTGACGGTGTACGTGGGGAGGGTCCATCAGTATCATGGCTTACAGTGAGCAGCACCTCCTCTCATGAGCTATAGGAACATACTGTACTGTACATCACCATCTGCACCCATTTACAATTAGTGAATAAGCGAGCTACAGTGGTGGTTTTTAGTATTATATAAGATAGATTTTGCTAAGATTAAAAGGAAGGATAAGCGGTGCTAATAGTCGGTAAGTGTTTTTCACTTGAAAGATCACATTTATGTATTTATTTTCATGCTCATATTTAATCTGATGTTTGAGTGCACCTCTT
Source organism: Pagrus pagrus (assembly GCF_965226575.1). Taxonomy (NCBI): domain Eukaryota; kingdom Metazoa; phylum Chordata; class Actinopteri; order Spariformes; family Sparidae; genus Pagrus; species Pagrus pagrus. Next base: position 13,841,919 of record NC_140198.1, read on the forward strand.
TATGTTTATTCAAATTCGTTTAAGCGTTTGGCTGCAACTCACACAACTGAAACTCAAATAAGAGGGTCAGTCACTTGACGTTAGCGAGGGTGAGTTATGTTCAGGGCTTCTTTGAACAGTGTGTGTCAGCGTTGCAGGAAAGATGCGCAGAAAGTGAAGTGGGATGGCTACTTATGAGTGACTGTACTGTGTGTTGTATAATGATGGTATGAACACAGAGCTGTAAATGACTATTTCCTGTGAAGTATCTTCACAGGTAATAGCGCAACAACTCTTCCTCTCATTAAACTGAGTTTCCAATGTGCTGCACCTCCGCATGATGTTGGGGGTGTGTCCCCTCCCCCAGTGCTTTCTCTGCTCCAGATCGCAGTCTAATCTCTTTTATTTCTCTCTAAGGTTTGCGATAATCATCGCTTCAGGTGGGTAATCTACAGCTTCCACTCCTTATTACAGGCAATCATCCACCAATAAAAACTAAATGAATTTTATCCAAATGAAAGCTATATTTTTAGCTTTGCTACCGGTGTGGCTCTGGGGACGGCGATGTTGTACTGTCAGTCGGTTGTTCAACACTTCAGGAGTCAATGATTAGTGCATGCTGATGTACAACAGAGAATGTGACGATGCTACTTGTAATATGCTAAATGTCATACGATAAAGGTCAATGTGTTTGTAAACATGCCTGTTGACACACTACCTGTAGGCATGTCAGCATTGTGACATCAGGATTCAGCTTAAAGCTTTTTTAGCCTATGGGCGGCCTGGATTAATCCATGTATGATAGATACTTCTATTTTTATAGATTTAAATGGTAATCCAGCCTGTCACTGCTGCACTTGCATAAGCTTGGGGACAGATTTTTCTGTTAGAAAGTCAACACATACATATGTCTAAACACTGAATAGTTTGATTGCCAGCGACTCCAAAGACGACATATATCACCGTTCCCAGAACAACATGACCATTGCATTGTACCAGCGACAGACGAACCGGACCTTACTCGTGCTCGGACTTCGGCTGGGCTCAGCTAGTAAAACTACTTGGTTAGGCTTAGGAAAACATGGTGGTTTGGCTTTAAATAACCACGTTACTTATGTAGCTTCAGTTACGTAATGTGGACAACACAACTTCACTGTGTTAGTAAGTTAAAATAATGGACCGCTGGCTTCCGTTCTCACACTGGACAAGAACAGCAGTGTCCTGGGTGAAAGTCCTCCTTCCTATGCAGACTTTGTTGCTATTCATGCTACTTCGCCTGACTTCCTTGACAGCTGTAATAATGACGGCCACTAAATGTCGTTGCCTTGAGAAAAGAAGAAGAAACTTCGATATGGGTCGTAACAACCTGCCTTCTCTGTTGTTTTTTCCAAAAAATAAAAATATGACGACCCACAAGACACTCAAGACAACCACAATCACTATGACATCATTAGGATTATTTTCTCGGACTTTACCAAGCCCTTTCAGAGCTACAGAAGATATTTTACAGTCATTTTCACTGGCTGAGAAGTATTTCTTAGAAGTAGACTGACCTTTATGCTTAAAATTGGTGGCTTTTACTGTGACTACACCCTCAGGCCGAACTCCTTATCTTGTTTGACCACACCGGTGGTTTATACTGGGACAGCAAAGATGTCCCTCCATTTTTCAGCTGTCCTGAAATCTTGTTTGCTGGCGAGTGATGAGAATAGAGGACTGCAGGGGGGATGTAATTATTGTAGGTTCACCGGGAAGTTAGCATCGCCATGGTTCCCTTGACAAAAAGCCTATGGGATTTTTTAAATCGGATTTTGGATTATTGCCATAAATAAGCTCTGTGGCAAACACGATTTCATAATACTTACAAACATTGTTCAGCAGGATAATCTTCACAAATTAATGACACTTTTAGGATTTTTTAAGCATCTCCACGTGATTTCAGGCATTAAATGTGGACGATTTGTTTAAAGTCGTTGAATGCTGTTGGACTGTGGACTTCTTTGTGAAGGACTCGGGTTGAATTTACCGCGACAGTCCAAATGGGCGTGACTTTATACACGTTCTCGAGTGCCTCGTCTCAGTGCCGCTGATAGAAAGTGACAGTAGCTGATGTTTGCTTAGAAATCCACTGACATAAACTAACGACCGGCCTCCAACACAACATAAGTTCAACAGAGCACCTTTAAACTGAAAACCCATTAGAAAAACCCACTGACTTTGAGACAAGGGAATCAGAAGTGCAAAAATGTGAACTTTTAGGACTCGTTCCTGTCGCATTCCCTCATGAATAGAGTGCGAAGTCACGCTCCTTCTGGTGCAGCTCATGGGATCTTATTTTGTATGTATGTGACTGTAGAGAGACAAATATTTTTTGTAATCCTGCTTAAATTGTGTCATGAATCACATGTATGATGTTTGTCACTTTAAAAAGATATTTTTTTTAAGTCAAGAAAGTCGCAGTTTGTCTTAATTAAAGTAAAATATCATATAGTTTTGTGTTTAACCACTCAGCGACCTACATCTTCTCGCTAAACACACATCACCAACACCAATATGGCCGCCAGCTCGGCACAGAAAAGCTACCAGAAAAGATAAAAACCCGATAAATCTGGTTATATTGACAACTGCAGTTATGTGAAAGGTTAACGTGTTGTTTCTGTGAGGTGCTACTATACACGAGCAGCTCTGCAAGGTTTAAGTTACGGTTTTGGTGACTGCTCAATGAGACGACGTCACTGATGCCGACTGTTGTGTGTGTAGTCTTTATAATCACGTATTTTCATTAGTTTTACGACAAACTGCGACTTTCTCGAGTCAAAAAATGATCTTTCTAAATTGGCAAACATCTTGTGGGTAGTTCATGGCACAATTCAAGCGGGAACCAAAAATTATTTGTCCATTCTCTACCACACAAAGTTTTTCCTGAAATAAGGTCCCATGAGGGAAAGGGAAGGGGCGTGACTTCAGCTCTCTATAGACTTTTAGCCTAGTTTAGATTGTTTCCGTTTCCCCCAATTAAAATAATCATTAACCTAAGTTCTCCCAGTTAATGAGTATCATGAATTCACGCATAAAGACGAGTGTGTGTGTGTTTTTTCGCCTCCACATCTCTTGTCTATAAGCATCTAGACTACAGCAGAATAAAGAGAAAAAAAAAATCCAACCACCAACCCACAACAGACCTACAGGCATCTCGGATTTCCGAGTCTTAACACCTTTCTTCCTCCGGCTTGCAGCAGGTTATGTGTGCAGGTGGCTGATGACGATAATGAGCAAATTATGATCATTTAGGAGTGAAGCGGTCATTCATCCTGGACTCCTGATGCGCAGTCAGGAGGACCAGCCGTGCGTGTAGCGCTGTTTGTGAACGTCTCCTCCCCTGTTTCTGCAGTGTTACTGCTTTTCGCTCATCGTTTCTTGTGCCAATGCTGCCCACCGCCAGAGTAAGACAAGACTTCCATTTGCATAACACCACACTCCTCTTTTTCTCGTGTGCCACCATCCCTCTGCTTGATATCCATCTTGTCCTGATCCGTGTACTGTGTGCTTTGCGTCCTCTTCAATCCTTCACCATTCATTCACGCCTACTCTCATGTGCGGTCCTGTTTTGGTTCTTTGCGTTTTTCCAGCGCAGACAGAAAAAGACAGGGGAATGTTTTTTTCTCACTCTTTCAAGAGCAACACTCTTGAAATTGACAGTTTGGAAGAATTCCTGACTGATACGAGCGGGACGAGAGAGGAACAGAGTCAGTAATTTCATTTATTATTTTTACGCATCAACATTCGCACGTAGCCTGGAGAGGATAAAGCTGAAAACGCATTGTGGTTTTGTGGGGAGGGAGAAAGAGAGAAAAAAAAAAACCCCACTTAGCCTTGCGGAAGGTGTCGCCGCGGTGGGAGAAGAAGGGATCTGATAAGAGCAACTAATCCCACAGTGTTAAGTTTGCTGAGGTAGGGTACCTGTCAGGGAAAATAGCGGAGGAGCACCGTGGAAAGCTACGCGTCATTTCCAAGACAGCAGCGCAACAAGCCAACACCATTACACCAGCCCGCCGTGTGTATGGCACACACACACACGGGGTGTCTTCTTCTGTTGAACTGGTGCAGGGGAGCCACGCTGTGACCAGCTGAGATCCAGGGCTTTCTGTGAGTATCTGTAGGACTGCTGTGCGCACCAAATGGACCAGTCTATCCGTCCCTCATGCACAGCCGATGGGATAATCGGCTTTTTTCCCCCCTCTCTCTCTTCCTGCATCTGTACTGTCCAAAAAATCCAGCTGTCTCAGTTAACATTTTCAATTGTCTCCTGTGTGCAACAGTGGTGTTGTATCTGTGTTTCCACTCTTTTTTGCTGCTGCCCCACATCTCTGGATTTTAATGAGCTCCTTAAAACTCTCCACTGCTGAATCTGTTCTGCTGGTTTTCATGGTGATTATGAAACTCTCTTTGCGATTCGATTATTAAAAAAGATAACCTGTCTTTTCACAGAGCGATATGAAGGATAAGTTCATCTCCTGAGGCCACAACTTCCACACTGAGCTGACTCACTGACAACTGAACCCAGGTGAGTAATGCACTTTGTTGGAATATCAAAAATAGGAAACATGTACCAAAAGATAAAGTGTGTTCCTGCTTGAGCGTCTTGGTTTTCTTCCATTGTGGTCTGGAGCTCATAGCTGCATGCACACTAAAAGCATTTTTTTTTTCTTCCTGCTTTGATTTCTTCTTTTCAATTGTGTCTTTTGTCAAACACAAGGTCTCAAAGAAGTCATGTCATCAGTCAGCGTCTGTTTACACGTCGTCTCCGCCTCACTTTCCTTCTGTTTGTTATTTTTATGACTTTTCATTCCCAAGACGGCAGAAATGACATTTATGAGGAGCCTCATTACAAATTGAGCCTGCCATCATTTAAAAAAACAAAAAACCTCCATCTCTCATAAAACGGGTGCTGGCATCAAAGTGTGACTCATTATGTACAAGTGTTTATTTGCCAACCTGAGACCTCTGCTTACCAAACAGGGACGCGTTTGAGGATTAAATCACCATAATTTTATTTGGGTCAGGTTTTCTTTAAAGATTTTTGGATGAAGTTTGGAATTGTGAAAGGTTAAATGAAAAACTGAAATGTTAGAGGCATCCTGTTGGGCTCATCAACAAGGTTTTTTAATCAAGAAATTCATGTTGAAGATCAGCAGAGAATCGTAATTTTGCACTGGTAGAGTCCCAGCTGGAGGTTTGCGTCCTGTTAAATGTCTTTGATAAGACTCAAGATTGGTATATTGTCAAAGGAAGGTGAACGGTTGTTGCCTTTGTTTGTTGTGTTGGCTACAAAAAAAAAAAAAATCCTGTATTCCTCAGGGAAACAGGTACCCTTAAGTTCGGTGGCTTGTTGCCACCTGCTGATTTTAGTGAGGAATGTATGTAACAGCGTATGTGTGGCACCACTAGAACAGAAAATATGCAGTCAGCTCTCGTCTCTATAGTATTGACAAAAAACGTGTTTTATTCCTGTATTCCCACCAGTTGGAGAGCTCGCTTTTACCATAGAAACGTCACCCACTCAAAATTTGTGCAGGGTTGTGTGCCAGATGAAGGCAATATTGCATTATATTATATTATATCATATCATATTATATTATGTTATATTGTTACAGTGTGGTGGAATATTTAATCCTCTCTAAATTACATCAAGTACACACTTGTACTTGCTTTTAAAAGCTTCAAACCAGTGGCGGACCCAGGATATGTGAGGGGCAGGGATGAGAAAAGAAAAACAGGGCACCAGCCGTGTGCGGTGGAGCACCACTACGCAGCAAAGGGCACCAAAGAGGGCACTTTTGCAGCATTTTTTCGAAGACAAGGGCACATTAATTAGCTTGAGTGGTTGTTTTAAGAGAGAAAAAAAAGGCTAAATTATCTGATTCCAGCCCTTTGAATGTGTCCTGTTGTGTGCAAACGAGACATTTAAGGACATCGTCTTGAGTTTTCAACATTTTTCACCAACGATCTTTGAAACATCATTTGAAACCCGGGCTGAGGGTCACACGTGTTCTTCTATTGCTGTGATCCTCTCGCTCGCGGCAGGTGTCGCTGTCCATGGGGCTGACCTTGCCGATGTTTTTCAAAATCTGATCAGCAGACAGGTTGCATAAAGCTGGTGTTGTAGCACAAATTCAACCTGTCATTTATTTCTAAGCAAAAAGGCAACCAAAACATGACAGCTTAATTTCTTCATCTGCGCCGCGCTGCTTCACCATCAAATGTAGCCTTGATGGGAAAACGTGCACTCCTGTTAAGCAGGTCATGTCAATGGGAGCATGTGCTGTACATAAAGCATTGTCAAATCTCTTCTGCTGCAGGTAGGCAACCCAGTTTTGAGATGGAGATGGGTCTTAAAATTTTAATTAGGAAGCACCAGATTACACTCCTTGGCATTTTTTACCTCACTCTCTTTCTCCCTCTGTTCACACCAATGCAGATGTTAATCCTCTGGACAGCCTTGATGCTGTACTCTCGAAATTGTTCGCTCAAGCTGTTGATGGCCATGTTGCTGCCAAGAAAACCACTGTGAAATTATTTTAAGTTGTCCCCTGACGTAGTTTAAACAGCTTACGTAAGAGGAAAAAGTGTTTACTGCATTTTTTAGCATTAAACAATATATTAAAGAGTTGAGAGGCATGCTACACTTCCACGAGAGAGCAGGATTGTTTCTCCTTTGAGTAATCTTATAGTATTTATATCAGTAGGTCTGCGCTATCTAAGAACAACTGTTCTCCTTTTGTTATGCTCATTGTCAGGGAAGAGTATTTTTGGACTCCTATCTAACCTGACAGTACACGATGGTGGACTGAGTCACTTTTTCCCTCAATACTACAGGTGCAGAGGGTAACATTTCTACTGCCGCTTCACACAGAATGACCACATTATATGTGTGGGAGTGTGACAGGGTAGTTCAATGCCAATGACTCAACTATTAGTAGGTGCCAATATTTCTGGCTTTCCAAGCTCGGACCAAGCAAACTGTTGGATCCCACATCATTTGCATACAAAAGAGTATGACTGTGAGGACTTTTGTGATGTAAACCTTCACTTGTGGAGGTTATTTCAAGATCCTGAATAATGAACATCTGACGTAGTGAATGTGACGATCTCATCCTCCACACAAATGTGTTTTTCTTCTGTCTTTCAGAGGCTTGTGTAGACCTCCACATGTGATGTGGATTGAACTCCGGCATCAGAAGACTCCGAGCATCATCCCGCTGCCATGTTTCTGCCCAAGCGCATCTTGAATCTCACGCCATCTTTCACACCATATATGTTCATCTCCGTCCTGCTGGTTCTGCTCCCAGGAGTCACCCATTTCTCCCAGGGCAGCGCCAGCCATGACGATATTGACGGCACACCTGGCAACTGCTCCAGCGAAGATAACTGCTCTGATGGCGTGGTGCTGCCCATGTGGAACCCCCAGAACCCCGCGGTGGGTGACAAGGTGGCACGCGCCATTGTTTACTTCGCAGCCCTCATCTACATGTTCCTGGGCATGTCCATCATCGCAGACCGCTTCATGTCTTCTATCGAGGTCATCACCTCTCAGGAAAAGGAGATCACCATCAAGAAGCCCAACGGTGAGACGACGACGACGACTGTGCGCATCTGGAATGAGACGGTATCTAACCTGACCCTGATGGCCCTGGGCTCGTCCGCGCCAGAGATCCTGCTGTCCGTCATTGAAGTGGTTGGCCATAATTTTGAGGCTGGAGCTTTGGGTCCCAGCACCATTGTGGGCAGCGCTGCGTTCAACATGTTTATTATCATCGCGATCTGCGTCTACGTGGTGCCAGAGAATGAAGTCCGCAAGATAAAGCACCTGCGGGTGTTTTTTGTTACTGCCGCCTGGAGCATATTCGCCTACATCTGGCTGTATCTCATCCTGTCTGTGTTCTCCCCCGGAGAGGTGCATGTTTGGGAGGCCGTCCTCACTTTCTTCTTCTTCCCTCTCTGTGTGCTGCAAGCCTGGATTGCGGACCGCCGCCTGCTCTTCTACAAGTACGTCCATAAGCGTTACCGTGCTGACAAGACCCGAGGCATTATCATTGAGTCAGAGGGAGACGCCATGTTCACCAAAATGGACTTGGAGATGGACGGCCAGGGTGTGAACTCCCACACTCATCCCAAAGAGGCTTTGGATGGGATGCTGGAAGGAGTGGAGGAAGGTGGAGGGATGAGTGCAGAGCAAGATCAAGAAGAAGAAGCCAGACGGGAGATGGCTCGCACTCTGAAAGATTTAAAACAGAGGCACCCGGAGAAGGACATGGAGCAGCTGATTGAGATGGCCAACTACCAAGTGCTGGTCCAACAACAGAAGAGTCGAGCTTTCTATCGCATTCAAGCCACACGCATGATGATCGGAGCTGGGAACATCTTGAAGAAGCATGCAGCCGACCAGGCCAGAAAGGTTGTGAGCTGTCACGAAGCCAGTGGTCAAGAGGAGGATCCCAACACCATCTACCTGCAGTTTGAGCACTCTCACTACCAGTGCTTTGAGAACTGTGGCTCGCTGAAGCTGTCAGTGACCAGACATGGAGGAGAAAATGGCTGCACTGTGAAGGTAAGAAGAAGTAATAATAGAAATATGGCAAATGCTCAGGGTCAATTCAAAATCATCTTTTAACAGCTTGAGGTGTTGAGAATATTAATAATTCAGACTTTTATTTTTCACTCCATTCACTAAATATTTTATAAAGCCTCGTTCTTTGCTTGTGGCCCACAGGTAGATTACCGCACAGAGGACGCGACTGCCAATGCCGGATCAGACTACGAGTTTGCTGAGGGTACGTTGGTCTTCAAGCCTGGCGAGACAACAAAAGAGTTCACCGTTGGTGTCATTGATGACGACATTTTTGAGGAGGATGAGCACTTCTACGTTCGCCTAAGTAATCCACGCATTGTGCACCGAGCTGAGGTCTCAGTCTTGGAGCCAAGCTCCATCACCTCCAGCAACAGCACGGTAGGCCTCTCTCCCCATGTTCCTCCAAAGGCAGCCCTGGGGAGCGCTCACACCGCCACGGTTACCATCTACGATGACGACCACGCTGGCATTTTCACATTTGAGAGTAACTCCATGAGGGTGAGCGAGAGCATCGGCAACATGCAGGTGAAGGTTCACCGGACGTCCGGGGCGAGGGGGAAGGTGGCGGTGCCCTACCACACTGTTGAGAGCACCGCCAAGGCAGGGGAGGACTACGAGGAGGTGTCCGGCAAGCTGGAGTTCCAGAACGATGAGACCATGTGAGTGACACTTCTTCTTCGTCGATGTTGTGTCTTGTTGTTGCTTCTCATCACTTGATCAAACATCAAAGCCCACACGCTGTTATGTTAAATAGTCCTTCTAGATTACAGTAAGTTATCTATTCTGGTAAAGATAAAAGGACTATTTTCATGAGTCATAGATACGTTCACAGTGAGAAGTTTAGATCTGACGTGGGAGGATTAGAGGATATAATTGTGAGGCAGATAATGAAACATTGTGGCTGATGTAAAAGGAGAAGGAGAAGAAGAAGAAGCAGCTTTCTGTGAATGAATTAACATGAAGCCATTTGGGAATTCTTCGGAGGTTATACAGGAGTTCATTGTCATGCAGAGCAATGAGATCTCCAATACAGAAAACAAAGGATGTGCATGTTAGCGGGAGAGTAGAGGAAATAAAATAAGACAGGTGACTTGCATGGCAGCAAGGAGGGGATGAGGGCTGAGCAGCGACTGAAACAGGTGCATGTGATGAAGCCTGTGTGATAATTTTCAACAAAAGGATTCATGGATGCACCAGCAGAGAGGCAGATAAAAAAGAGCAGGGAAGAAGGGTACAGAGAGAGCGGCGAAAGTGTGATGTGTTTCCAGCTCTTCTCTCGAACGCTGTGTGGAAGGCTTGGTCGGATGACGAGTGCACTTGTAGTGGTTGTTTTATGATCGGATGAGCAAAGGACCTGGCAATTATCAACAGCAGTGTTTTTTTTTCTCCTCAGCTTAAAAAAGAAAATGCCCTCAACCGTATCAAGCGCATCACAAAATGATTTACAGCGAGCAAAGGACGAAACAAAAGGAATAAAATGTGTCAGATGAATCCGTCTGTGCGAGGAGGATTTCAGGGCTTGTGTGTAGGCGTATTGTGTAGGTCGGCTGAGTGGGAGGAAAGGCAGGTGAATACATGGTGTCAAAGAGAATGCAGATCTCCCTATTTGTCTTTTTGTGCAGTGCAGGTGCGATTTGAATATATTTGTCCATGTTTGTCAGCTCGGTTGAGCACATTTATCTGCACGTTTGCTTGCTTTTAGCACCTTCGTCTGTGTGTATCTTTAAGAGTGTTTCTGTGTATGTCTGTGTGTGCCTAACCCACTTTAAACCCACATCAAACAAAATGTTGCTCCAAAGGGAAACTGGAAAGAGCTTCTTGAGCATCCGAAGTAATTAAAGGGAGTGAAGAGGGGTTAAAGGAGTCCCAAAAGTTCTCAGCATAGCGCCGACAGCTACAGAAGCTGCAGTTAATGAGACGGTGGTGTACAGTATAACAATGTGAAATGAGAGGCTGGCAGCTTGTATCTGCATTCATACGGAGACTGGGCATTCGATAAAATCCTCACCTACTGAGCCAAGACTCTGCTCATCTGACCGTAACAATCTGAGAGGGACACGAGCATCTGCACACTGTATATTATCTGGAGTCATGCTTCCCTAGACAGTCGCCATGCAGGAGGAAAGGAAAGGACTGTGGAGATACAGCAGAGTGACACAGTTTGCCAGCAGAAAGCCGAAGAAAACCCAAACATAGCGGAAAATGCCAAAGCTGTCTTCAGCTGCTCCTGTGCTCCGAATAACAAGGACTAAACGGTGCAATATGTATGAGTTTTGGTTTGAAACATTAAAAAATTAACTAAAATTATTAACAGAATGTGAAAAAATTCTTTCCAATGACTAAAAGCCAGTTAGAGATTTAGGCCCAGTCCAAATACACCCCTTGCCCGTACCATTAAGCCCTACCCATCTCTTTTGCACGTTCGTTCCCAGGGTTAGGGTGTCCTGATTCTTGTGGGGGCTACATGGCCCTAAAACAGACAACTCTCTGTTGTTTCAAAACATCATGGTCTTTTTCTTTATGTCAAGCATACTAGGTATCACTTTAGGTATTTAATGTTACGTGACGCCCGAAATGTAACTGAAGTCAAGCAGCTGAGTTGCTGCACTTGGCGCCGCATGGCTTACTGTGCTAACTAGCTAACAGCAGTAACGACAGTTTGCAGCAGTAAGTGATTGGTTTAGCAACAATTTAACCTACAGTATGTGTCCGTCAGGAATATCTGTAAATCAGCAGAGCAGCCGCAGCACTTATACTGGTTACACAGTTACACAGGCTAACAGGGTACAGAGTGGGAATAAGGCACCATTTTCCCTTACTCACAGTCTACCTCAATATGAATCTGAAGCTGCAAAATAGTTACATAAGGTTGCTTTAAAGTCAAACGCAGGAGCACTCTGATCTTAAGTAGAGATTTGACGTGGATCTTGAGTCGCCAGGTCCAGTTGGGTCAAGTCACAGCAGCTTACTTATCTTTTTAGCCAGCTGAATTTTTAATCTAAGACACCTGCTGCCAGAAGGTCAGAGAGAAAGACATTTTCATTGTGGAAAATGGCAGCGTTCATCTCCATTTGCCTCTCAAAGCTATTTATCAAAGTTTGTGTCGAGCCACCGAGCCAAAGTTCTCCAACTGAAGAGAAGTCTTTCTAAAAGATGACATTTTGTTCGTGCTTTATGCTACTCAGATGCTCGAGTCAGACTGAATTTTTTATGAGCTTGTTTAATTTGGAGGGCTCAGTCGGTCCTGTTAAAGATGGAGTTGCAGCCCCATCAGTGTGTCTTTGAGTTGTCATCTGACAGCATTTCAGCTCTTGTAGGTACGTATCTATGCATGTATTCGTGTTTCTGAGCAGCTGAGCTTGCAAATGCTCTGTGTTAAATGTGTATCTCTGCTCCGTGGTGCTCAGCAGGCTGCCAAAGTTCATCCTTCAAACAGAGCTGGCTTTTCTTACCCGAGTGTTTCCCTGGGCGCTCAGGACAAAGAGCTGACACTCGGCAGAAGGCCTCCGGGCAGCCCTATGTGTGTGTGTTTTGTCATAGTGTCTCTTGCTTTGTGTGTCTTTGTGTCTGTGTGCATCTGCCTATCCCGGTCGATGTTTGAGAATGCAGAGGAGCCAAAGAGGAGGAAGGCAAGTTTGTAAGCTTTTGACATGGAGCCAGGAAGAACGGTTTAAATTCCAGGCGTGCAGTTAAATAATAATTTACCATCTCAGTTCTGCACTGCAGTAAATAGATTATGATGTACAGACACAGACCTCAGAGCCAAAATAAACTGGCTGACATAGAGAACCATTTTACATTTCAGTGTGCATGGATTAGAGGAAGATCTGCACAGACCCTTTGATGCTTCCTCTTGTATCTGTTTTTGTTTAGCGCCTCAAAATGTGTGGCACTACACACTAGTTGAGGATGAGGTGGATAACGGGGGCAGTTACATAAGCTCAGATAAAAGCGATGTGAGGAGATCACTTCGGAAAAGCGAAATCAATACCTTGATATTCTTTATTTCTCACACTTAATGTAGTCAGGATCAATAACACCCTGAACTTCCTGAGAAACATGGATGAAAGCGGAGCAGCAGAGCGAGGCTTGGGTTACGTTAACGGTTAAAAAAAACTCAGGGTAGAAGAAAAGGTTTGCTCCATTTGAGCGACACAGATATGCTCCCTGTTGTGAAACAACCAATCTCATATTTAACGCTCGCAGCAATTCATCACGTCTGATTGTAATTCTTGATATTATTAGGCTGTGCTTTTTAGCCAGCGGTGTGTCTCTAGGGATGGCATCGTCTGTCACTTGGTTGGTCCACCACTTTGGTCCAGACTGAAATAGCTCAGCAACTACTGGATATATTGCCATTTTGTACAGATAAGGATAGATGATGTTCTGACTTTCCCTCTAGCGCCACCAGCAGGTCAAAGGTTTGTATTTGTCCGGTGAAATAACTACAAGTCTCCGAGATTGGATTTTAATTTTACAACTGTCGCTCTGACGTGTGCCGGGTTTAAAAGGGTCTGCATCTCCACACCACATGTCCGTCACCTACAGTAGCTGTGTGCAGCCTCAGAAGCTTGAAACAGAGTTAGCCAGCTAGCTACACTGAGGAGCTTAAGCTAAGAAAACGTGAATAACAATGGCACGGTTGAGAGAAACACATTAACAGTGGCCTGTAGAGAAGAAACACAGCTGCCAGAAATGTAACCAAACTGTTGGGTTCGCCTAACTGGGCAGGTTTAATAATCAGAATCAGAATCAGATTATTAAGAAAATAATAAACAGGTAATATAGTATAAAGAAGGACAAAGGCTAAGTATTAGCATGTCATACTGGATTAATGGATCTTTCTTTCATTGACTTTTGTTTTAGACTTAGTAAAGTTATTGTTTTCAGGTATTTAAAGAAATATTTTCAGTCTTCAGTTGCAGTTTGGTTGAGTTTAGACAACAAAGGACTTGGTTAGGTTTAGGAGAAGATTATAGTTTAGGTGGGGCACTTGCAATGATCACAAAAAATAAAAAATCCTGTTTGAAGTTACAAGTGATGAGACAACACTGATTGACGCAGGACGTAAGGTGCTGTGAAATACCAAGTTTTGAGTCCCTAACTGACTCGCTAGCCTGGCTGGAGATGTGAGAGCTTCAGAGATAGGTTCAAACCCTGGCTCCTGTCTCGCCATTGCACATTCGGCCAATCACAGCGTGAAATGGAATTGAATGTGATTATCGCTTTGAGAAAATTACTGAAATGGACATTTCCATGTCAGGAAGGTGTGGGGTGACGCACAGTCTGAAGTAGCTGGTGGCTTCGGTCTCGTTGTGCTATTTATTGCATTTCTTCTCATCTCATTCTCACTCGTCTCCCCCAGTGCTCATTAGTTCAGATATCATTAAGCAGCCCTTCGCTGCGAGTTGCCACACAATATCTGCAAGTGCTCAAAGTAGTTATCAAAGATAAGATCATATATCATTATTAGTGTCAAAAACCTTTTGTCCTATATAAATAATAATAACTGAAGTAAACATTACAGACAATATAATATTCATATTTTATCTGCTGTTGTTATGAGAAACATATTTCTGGGTGGCACGTCGCTGCTGCTTTCTCTTCAATTCAGCTACCATACAGTCGGTCTGGTAGATTCAATATATATTGCTCAAGGACACTTCAGCAAGGCAAATACATGCTGACACACAGGTTTGAGCTATCGTTCTTTATCTGAAAGCCAGTGCCCCCTTCGGTTGAGGGCATCTGACATACTGTCAAGCACGTATGCATTCACTCATTCTCCCAGCTGGCTTCGTTTTTGTCAGGCTCTTGGGAGGGCTGGAGTCTATCCCAGCATGCGGAGCGTAGAAAGCAGAGATACTCTCCCAGGGTAAACATTGAGGCATAAAATCACTCACACTCGTACCTGTAGGCAGTGTGGAGTCTCCATTTCTCATGACTTACTGGACTGTCTTCTGACCGTGGGAGGAAACTGGAGCATCCTTAACAAACCAACGCAGAATGTGGAGGAGAGGGAAACTCCAAATAAAAAGGGTCACAGCTGCCTGGTCCTTTTTTCTAGAGGTGAGAGTCTCACCACCACCCCCTGATTTCCCCTGTACTTAGCTTTTATTTAACAGGTTAATCCGAGTTAATGAAACATACACTTTCTCTGCAGTCATCAGGCAGTGAGAAACTGTGAGAAAGGAGAAATCCAAGAGAAAAAAACGCACTAATGCCTTCTCTGTTTTTATTTTAACTCAAAAGAGCCAGCCAGACTTTTCTTCAGTGTATTCCACACATGCAGCAGAGATTAGGATTGTTTCAGGTGGAGCAGTGATCGATCTTCACAGCTCAGATAATATAGTCCACACCTTCACATTCGTGTGTGACAGATACAATATCATGGTGTGTCACCTGCTGCAGCTTCTCAGAAACTATCCCAGGAACAGAGCCGGCGGGCAGGCGGCCATGGCTGTACACAGTGAGATGTGATATGCAGTAAGCGAGGACTTTGCTGCCTTGATAGAATCTTGTAATGAGAGTTTACATTGACCTGCAGAGATACGGGGCTTAGGGAGCAGAACCGGGTGGTGCTACTTCACCAGATAACCCGATCCTTACAAAAAGGCCATTTTAAACTCACATGCAGGGGAGCCTCTTGGACAACAAATACAAGCAACGCATGAAATTATCACCATTTGTAGAGGATAGCAAGACAGAGAGGCCACCGAGTTGTCGTTTTACACAGGGTTTAAGAAATAGTTTGGACAGGAAGTCCCCATAATACCACAACTCTTCGTTTTCACATTTCTGTTTGTGTAATAAAAAACACAAAAGATGTAGGATGCCTTCTTAAATCCTGTCTGACGCTCTAATGAACGGGTCGACTTTCAAAAGATAGATGAAAGATAAAAGGATAACATACTAATGGGAGCAGGTCTAAGGTACAAGAGCTTATCAACATAGAAGCTCTGGCTACTAGTTAGCACTTAGCTAACGTTACTCACTCTTGTCTGCTCATGTGTGTCGAAATATTTCCATTTGGCCACAGTCCTCAGTTGTTAAATTGTTTTTGTAGCAGGTCGTGTTAAAGCCTCAGACGTTATTTTAAAATCTGGACACAGCGTTGGAGGTGGAGCCGCATTCATTCCTATGA
Source organism: Pagrus pagrus (assembly GCF_965226575.1). Classification (NCBI taxonomy): domain Eukaryota; kingdom Metazoa; phylum Chordata; class Actinopteri; order Spariformes; family Sparidae; genus Pagrus; species Pagrus pagrus. The sequence continues at coordinate 13,857,671 of NC_140198.1, forward strand.
GAGCTGCTCAAACGGCTTGAATAAAATTACCCGGATCTTGCGTGTTGTGGCGCCCAAAGAGCGTGCCCTCCCTCCTCCCTCTACATCACTACATTTCTTCTTCCTTTTTCTCTCTTTGCCTCCGTCACCGGGAGCGCCGGACTTGGTAGCTTTCCCTGTTCCGCCTTTGCCGGCGAACAGCAGGATCCTGCGTTCACAAGTAAATGAGTAGGAGGAGGAGGGACACGGGTTACTGACCAAATATCCTAAATTAAAATAAATACTCGATGGAGTTTGTTGTTGACTCACACAGCATTTTATTTTGTACTTATCAAATTTTTCAATTTCCAAGGCAGTTGCTCATTAGTAGTGATTCAACCAGGTTACTTGTTATTCATAAAACTAATCCCACTTCAGTCATTTTCCGATCCTCTTTGGAATCTGTACTCAGTTTTGATTTATTCACTTTGTGTGTTATTATCATTCACCTTTTGTCTGGAATGAGTGCAAATGAGCATCAGACTCAGAGGTTGAGGTTTAAATTGCCACCTAATCAGCCTGATTCAGTATCTAGTCGACTCCCCTGCTGCCCCTTTGACAGCATTTCATTTCTGGCTTGTATTTCAAGTGAGAGGTCTCTGAAATGTAAATGTTTGTATGCAGCTACATCCATCCTGATACACCAAAGCAGGACATTCAGTATCTGCCCAAAGTGTGATGTAATATCAAAGTGGCTGCTGCGTGAATACGGTCCATAGCAACTGAACCATCACACTTTATTTTAAGGCTTTAAAGGAAACTTACCGTGTTCCCGCACATATCACACTTGAAATACCATCTAGTCTAAAAGATAAACTATTTTGTTTCCATTGTAAAGGACTCTAGGCTATACTGCGATTCCCTTTGCTCCCACTGGCATGACTCTCCCTGACATTAGACAGCCGATGACGTGCCATTCATGTTTAAAATAAACTTCTTCTCTTCTGCGAGCAAAAGCTCTGCCTGCATGTTGTTGAATCCTGAGTGTATAAGTGTAGACAGAAATAGACAGCCACCCACATATCATTAGGGAGATGGAGAGAGAGGCAGAGAAAGACTCACTGTGACAGTGTAGGAGAATGAAGCGGGCTGAGGCAAATATGTCGGTCACAGTTTGACACCGCATCCTCACGTGTTTAGTGACGGCACAGACTTTATGTCTAAATAAGCCTCGAGAGTCTCCCTTTAGCCTGCATGCATTCACATATAGGAGGCGCTTTAATTTCCACGGAGGACAAGATATTGTTCAATTTCCCATGAGTTATAACTTGAAGTGTGTGGGAGGGGTGTGGGCTACTTCACTACATCTCTTGTGCTCTAATGGAATTAATGGTGTAGAAGGAGTCCGCCCTCTTGTGGGGTACTGGGAAATATATATATAATTATTATTTTTTTGTTATTATTCTGTACTACATTTGTAAATTTGTTAAAAAATCTCGAGCTTCCATCTCCTTATCTAACAGCCCTGATTCATTGTGTAGGCAGTCTACCTCTTGGCTGTGCCGTTTTTATTCGAAAGCACACAAAAGCACAGAAACTGCTCTCACCGGTCGCCTGGGATCTGTTTTGTGATTTAATTTAGGTAACAAACGCATACAGCAGGTTTACTCACAGTGAAAGGCTACTGATGGTTCCTACATAGTGCTGACATGAGTTGATTCATCCATCTCTGTTTGGCCCCGTCCTCTCCGTGTTCCTTCACCCTTCTGCTTTCAGGAAGCTGCTGAATGTGAAGATCATCGATGACGAGGAGTACGAGAAGAACAAGTGTTTCTTGATCGTGTTGGAGGAGCCCATCCTGCTGGAGGTGGGACAGAGACACGGTGAGCTGAGGACACGGCAGAGTGATTTTTCCTCATTATTTTCCGGCTCAAAATACATATTGCATCGCTTCCGCTCTCCTTAATATTTTATTTAAATTCTTGGGCAAAAGCAGTTTGTATCCATTGAAACAAATTACTCCGGGGCAACACTACGGTATTAGATCTGATGCTTTGAGTCCCTTCGGTGTATCTCATGGCCGGGTTTTAGGATGCCCTTTTAAATAGCTTGTGATAAAATAATTAAATCAAGATCGGAGCTAAAAGGGAAAGGGCCTAATTGAGCTAATTTATAATTTTTGCATTAATCTGCTTTCTTCACACAGTTGCACATTAATCATGTTTTCTAAAAGTACTATAATGACTTTGACAACATTACAAAAGGAAAGTAAAACATAACTGATTTCAGAATTGAAATTAAATGTTATTTATCATTACCACTATTATTTTTTGTCTCCCTCCCTACGTGTAAAGCATCCTTGACCTATATAAATGCAAGCTATTATTATTATTTATATCAGTATTTATATGAAGGGCGCCTTGAGCATTTTGTAATCAGATTCTGATCACTGATTTTATAACAAGCATGGCTATATCTGCCTGAAGATCTCCAAATAATTAAGTCACAGCGACACGATAATCAAACTTGATTAGGTCATAAGGCACTTTTTGGATGCATACATACACAAAGCTTGTTAGAAATGATCAAAAACTAAAGTACAATTTAGAAAAATGGGTTGCCAGTTTTTGTAAAACTACCTGAAATGAATCTGACAATCTTGGAAAATGAATCCTAATGTCACTCATTTGTCACGCAGGAGACACCAATGACAACAAGACAAAGATGGAACCGGAGGACGTGTCAAAGATGGGCTGCCCCTGTCTGGGCGAGCACACCAAGCTGGAGGTGGTCATTGAGGAGTCTTATGAATTCAAGGTAAACTATATAACACGCAGTACGGGAGCAAACATCATGACATCGTGAATTATTTTCAATTACTTATCTCCAGTGAAGACATGCGTTGGGCCACCAGTTCCAAATCTTGACTAAAAAGAAAATTATTATATCACCTGACTCTGATTTAAAAGTGTAACTACTACACATTGTAATAAAACACACAGGGAACTATTAACTATTTAATCATTTAGAGGCATGTAAAGGTCTACTTATTTTATATCATGTAGGGCAGCCTATGTGGTACAAGGTGTATATGTATGGTTCAGCCAGTGGAGCTCTTTATTATATTTTATCTCCCATGGGGCATCCACTGTCGAACTTTGCTATTTTAGACCAATATAAGTTATATCACAATATTTTGGGTATGACTGTTAGAGATGAATATTTAAGTTAACAAGGAATGGGTAATAAATTATTAGTGCTGTGCTTGTCAGGAATGGCTCTGCCAGTGGAGTCATTCACTCATAGTAGCGTCAAGCTTGAATAGTCAAATAAGTTGACAAAATCGTCTCATTTAACCGCACTGCAGCCTTTGAAGGAATACTAGATTTTGCATTTCACGTCCGTGAAGTCAAAGGTTTTGGTTTTGGAGGCCTTGTGAGAGACAGATCGAAACAGAAATGCTCAAAATCGATGCAGCAGAGGCCGAGAGATCCTGACTTGAAACCCCGCCCCGCCCAAAAGAAATGTTGGATCCATGCTCCCCATAACGCAACTCAAAGATGTCTATCAGCACACGCTCCCTGCCTCTTAAATATCCATGTATTTTAAAGGCTACAGCCCCTTTAACCCCCACTTTTGCTGGTCTCCGAATGCAGGCTGAGATAACCCTGATAACATCGCTGCAACAAGACTCCTGTCAGAGCCACATTAGACATTTTCCAATTTTGTGTGGTAATCTTCTTTCAAACTGAAATGTTGGTCGTGTGCCCCTTTAAGACCAATTCTAAGCTGTAATATGATATTGCACTGATACTCGGGGATCCAGTTTCATGTGCTGATACTTGCAGCTCTACTTTCTGCACTGGTGTAAGGCAGCTTTATGCTGGCTCTGTGCCTTTTTATCCTGAGGGATATTGGGGTTTTGTGCTCCCCTGCATCTGTTTTGGTGACTCATTGTGCACCATTGTGGGAGGAGGAACACATTTAATTGTACCTTAAAGTATCATTATGTAAGAATATATTCTTTGTGCGGTTTGGTGGCCCTACCTGTCTGGATTGCGTACTTGTACAACAGCATGAAGGCCAGGTTGGCATCTCTCTTGCAGCCTTTTATTTTACGAAGCTCTTGCCAACAACTAAAAGGCCAGTCTGAGATTTACCCTCGTCTCTTCCCTTTTGCTCGGCCACTTTTTCGCTTCTTAGCTTCCACCATCAACATCTGGTCCGGGCAGTCAGACAGCTGCATGGCTAATAAGCTAACAGCACCCACAGTTGGCATCAGTTAGCGGTTGGAGCAGCAAGTCGAGCGTCTGTCCATCGGGAAAGCCCGTAAATTGCAGAGAGTTGAGGTGGAGCAGCTGAAGGACATTGAACAGAAAACCAGAAAACATTTTCTCCATAAAATATTATCTGATTTCAAAGACTAAGTTGGGCGATGTGTGACTTAGTGCCATAACATCTTGCAGGAAATTGCGCCCAAGTTACATGGCACAAGTGAGTGTAGCATTAAAATGATTTTGTAGCTGTTATTTAAAAAGGTAAAATAAGTGTGACACCAGCTCGTCAGTTTCCTTTTGCTGTCTGTGTCTCTGCAGAGCACGGTGGACAAGCTGATCAAGAAGACGAACCTGGCTCTGGTGGTGGGGAGCAGCAGCTGGAGAGAGCAGTTTGTTAGCGCCGTCACTGTCAGTGCAGGTGAGTCGCGGCATCCTGAAATGTCTCATCAGTTCATCCCTCTGTGACCGGACCTGTGGAAGATTGAGCCTGCAGCCGGATCTGGCCCACCAGCTGTGTCCCACCAGCTCAGCTGTCGAGCTGTTTTCTTTGTTTTTTTTTAGATACTTTTTAATAAAATCCCAAATGCCTTCGTTTGACATTGACTGAATTTTTTAAAAGCCTAATTTAACCAATAATGAATGAAAGAGCTTACACAGCCTGTTATGAAATATTTTGGCAATTCTGCACTCGTTTTGCTGCAGCCTTTTAATCCAGTTTCATAAAAAGTGCATGATGTGGTGAATCCCTCATGTGGCTCGCCAGGAAAACGAAACAAGCCAGCTCTGCCTGGTCAATTAATGGGCTCTGAAGAATTTAGGTAGATGTACGCGGTATGGTGAACCCTTTTTATTTTGCCCTTTCGAAAGCCATTCACTTAGCTTTGTGAACCTTTTAGATGTGCACTAGAGCACAAAGCATGTTGGCTAAAAGCTGCCTTAGACACCAGAGATGTGTCGTTTTGCGAATACGCTCATTTCTCTCATTTTCTCTCTCTGTGGTTGAGTTCGCCCAGATTTTCATGCAGAGAGCGTCCTATATATAAATAGGAAGTATGCTTCCGGCCTGTATGTATGTCTCATATAGTGAGTCATAGCTATATTTACAGATTTAATGTAATGATTTGAAAAGGTTAGCTCCCACACACTCATCAAGTGGCGTAAATGCGGTCGCCTTGGCTGGATTCTGCCGTCTGAGATGTTATCTAAGTTGGTTAAAAAGTATGTTTTGTTTGTGCACCTTTTTCCTGATTATGTGTCATTCAAACAAGCGTTTCTGAACTGAGAGGATACTTGGCATCTAATTCCCCCCAAACAAGGGTCTCATCCGGCTTTCTTTCTTTCTTCAGGATATGGTCTGAGAGAGTCAGTACGTTTGCAGGCCTTCATTCATCTATTCTGTCTGTTCCAGGTGACGACGACGAGGAAGAGAGCGGAGAAGAGCGCCTGCCGTCCTGCTTCGATTACATCATGCACTTCCTGACAGTTTTCTGGAAAGTCCTCTTCGCTTTTGTCCCACCCACTGAGTACTGGAACGGCTGGGCCTGCTTCTTCGTGTCCATCTCCCTTATCGGCGTGCTGACAGCTGTGACCGGGGACCTGGCCTCTCACTTCGGCTGCACCATCGGCCTCAAAGACTCCGTCACCGCTGTGGTGTTCGTGGCCCTCGGCACCTCTGTTCCAGGTGGGCGTCCGTGGTGTCTGTCGGCTCTTAACAGCGGACAAGCCCTAAGTTTCCTCTGGGGTTTGCTTGTGCGGTAGACGCAGCTGCTTGGGGAGACTTGTGTAACCTCTGCCTCAACCTGTGCTGTCAGTGAATCTCCCCAGAGCTTCTGCCCTGAGCATTAACACGCTGTAAACTAAAGAGAGCACTGTCTCAATTGTTTGTTTCTCTGTGCTGCCTAATTGTATTCCCACTTGACTGTGGGCTGAACAATGCCACAGAGATACACAAATGAGAGTGTGAAAATGAGTTCTTCACAGTTTATAGCCCAGTAAGCCCCACTCTCACTCTCCTTTAAGTTTGCGGATTTGTTGTGCTGGAAATTGCCTCACATGAATAATTTGGAGGTTAATCATCAGGAGTATCCACAGGTATCAGAGGACCTAAGTTCATTTTGGTGGGCAGAGAGCAAAATGAACCTTTTTCTACATTTGTTGTGATGTAGTTTCATCTACTAATGTGTGCTTTAGAAAGTGTTAGGACTTGCTTTGCAGAATATGTTGATAGAAAAATGTTGTTCCTTAGTTTAATGCGTTGCTCAAAGACATGGACGTCAGCCATGTTGAACATGCGGCGGCGCTCTTTCCAGAGTGCTGTACTGTGCTTCATTATCAGATCCATTCAACCGACTTGTCGGGAAAATTCCCAAATCAATTAAATTTCGTGCCACGTTTTCACTGCTACTTTGTACCCAAACAGACTGACACATATCCTGTACACACATACACGCGGGCGAACTGCTAACTTCAAGTAATCGTTAAAGTGCCGATGCGAGGCAGCTGTGGTAAGGTTGATCACGCACTGTCACCACAAAAAGCCTTGAGCACAGAGAGTATGAAGGGAAACATGACAGGAAAGAAGAAAGTGAGATGACAAATGAGACAAAAGAAAAGGGAGAGGAAGAAAGGGATAAACAAAAAACAATGAAGGGTATCAGGGGAGGAGCTCTAGCTGTAAGCTTTTATGTTTTTATTATTATCTCTAAATCTTTTAACTGTTACTGCAGCGCTACCATTACATTGGGCTTCTGAAAACGACATTAAGTTATTACATTTATTCAATAAAGCACAGCAAAAGCACCCCAGCTAACGTGTTGCCATGACTGACAGCATGCTGCTCGACCCACCAAACAACAAACCAAACAACCCTCTTCAGCTGCCTTAGCTTAGCAAGAAACAAAGCACATATTTTAGTCTAAAACATCACCACAGTTTCATTAAATTTTTTGTCTAACTCTACACCAGAAAGCAAATAAGCGTATTTCTCTTTATGTCAGACACATTGACTGTTAAAAAATAGCAGAGGGAGCCAGGGTGATGTCACCCATATGTTTCTGGAGAGCCGTATGTAAATCTCAATGTGGGTGGCTCCAGCCGTTGCCATCTTGGCGGCGCCTGACTCCAGCTAATCCAAAAGTGGGCCAAGAGATGAAGCGTGGGTGGAGCTGAGGTGAGCCGAATGAAGCCTGGTTACTGAAACACGTCCACCTAGCTGGAAGCCACCGAGCTAGCACGCTAGCTTTGTTCACACAGAAAGAGATGCTAATTTCACCTAGCGCCATTTGTTAGCTTCAGTGAGTGCTCACTTTAGTCAGAGGCTGACGTGAACACAGAACAGAACAACCAGCTGCTGTTGCTTGATTACAGCTAACATGAATAGGATTTGACAGCTAAATTGCAGACTGCAACCAACTAAATACCCCCACGCCTCACCATGGTGGTTGCTAATAACATGAAAAGGCCCTCTCTAAAGCCAGTGATCGTTTGTCCATTCTGGGCTACTGTAGAAACATGGCCGTGCAACCCTCTGTAGATATAAAGGGCTCATTCTAAGGTAACAAAAACAACGATTGTTCATTTCAGTTGAATATGAACTCATGAAAACATCATTTTGATTCGTTATTAACCATTATTCTGATTATTATATTCCCAAACGATCCCACTTTTCAATTCTGTACACTGGACCTAACTAAGTTGCCAACATTAAAGGAATTATTACCAAATAGAAAAGACACCAGCCAAAGGAAAATTTCACAACCTGGAAATCTAAAACATGTTCTTATAGATGGTCTGATATATGAAGCCAATGATTTACTTTGGATCAGGCCAGGAACCTTTGTTGCACATGATTTTAGAAAAAAACAGCATAGCTATTTAATGAAGGCATAAACACAAAGAATAATAAAACTGAATAACATTTTTAAAATAAAGTCATTTTTAATACTTACAAACCTGGTGCCTTGTTGTAAATTTATACCAGGATATTTTATAACCAAAAACTTTATATTACGCTCCATTTCTCTTTGGTTATTGTTACTTGTCTGATACTCTTTGTGCTCCAGAGTGACATTTGAAAGATGTTTTATTTCATGTTGTATGTAGTTAAATACTTTCATGTTCATATTGTGTTTGTTCTATAGACCCTGGTAGCTGCGTTGTTTACTATTTCTTACTTTACGCTTCATTCATTTCTCTCTTTCTTTCACAGACACATTTGCGAGTAAAGTGGCTGCCATCCAGGATCAATACGCCGACGCCTCCATCGGCAACGTGACGGGCAGCAATGCAGTGAATGTCTTCCTGGGCATCGGCGTGGCGTGGACCATCGCGTCCGTTTACTGGCACACCAAAGGCCAGGTGTTCAAGGTGGACCCAGGCTCCCTGGCCTTCTCCGTCACCGTCTTCACCATCATGGCGCTGGTGTGCGTGCTGGTGCTGCTCTACCGCCGGCGTCCCAGCGTGTCGGGCGGAGAGCTCGGGGGCCCACGGACACCCAAGCTCATCACCTTCTTTATGTTCCTCTGCCTCTGGTTCGTCTACATCCTGTTGTCCTCGCTGGAGGCGTACTGCCAAATGCCTAGCTTCTGAGACTGAGGGAAACACACAGACACGGCTCCTCTCCTTGTTTTTACAGTCTACCGAATGTGTTTTCTCTCTGTTTTTGTCTATTTTCACAAAGGTTTATAACTATTTGTATCATTAGTTATTATTGATACCGCACAATATCTGATCGACTTTAAACTTCAGACTCTGGAACTTTGCTACCACCCCACTATGCTGTGAAGTATAGCTTTAGCCACTGAAATTGAACCTCTCCTCAACTTTTCTTCCTTTTTTTTTTTGACATTATGTTCCACGGGACATTTATCTAATCATTGCTATCAGCATCCATACTTCTGTCACTTGACACGTAAAACTTCTGGCATCATGTCCTCTCTCTGTGTGGGCAATTATTTGAGTTATTCAGTGTTAAGGAAGCACAAGATTAAAGATGGTGCATGGGACGACATTATACTTGACATTTGCATTGAATGGAAAGGCTGAAGTGACGTACAAAACATATACGTGTGTTGATATTTATTACTCAATCTATACATTAATTATTCATTGTGTATCATGTAAAAGATGAACATCGTGCGTGGGAGTTTTGTGAAAGAGTAGGTGTGTTTAATTTTTGCACGTTATCAGATTAAGAGTTTCTTGGTAATCTTTTTTAAAGTACTGTATGTAATATTTTGACATGGCTGTTGACGTGTTGACGTGTTCCTGTACATGTGAATCACAGCTGTAACATAATCTTTTCACTGCCTGGTCCCCTTTCCCACGACGCTTTCTCAGTCAGTATCATGTTCGACATAGCCAGGGTTAAAAATGCCTTCTTTTTTTTTTTTTTTTTTACATAATGGAGCAGAGTGCCCATTTTAAAAATTGTACTATGATGTATTAACTCTTTAAGCACATTTATGATTTGTGTGTGTGTGTGTGTGTGTGTGTGTGTGTGTGTGTGTGTGTGTGTGTGTGGTGAGCGTGTGCGTGCGTGTGATACTCTGCCCTTCAGCACAAATTGGCGAAAGGCACGGCACTTTCTTGTCATCGACTCCACAAGTGTCACGGGGTGTTCATGACAACAACAACAAAAAAAAGTGCAGTCCGAGCGCGGATACAATAACACCAGTTTTCTAATCTGTCATGCTGACACTCTGACATTTTTTCAACTTCACTTTTAGAAAAAGCACAGCAGAGAGCCAAGGGCCACTTTACCGACGACTGACTGTAGGAAGGGTTATTAGGTCCCAATCATAGCACAACCACCGGCGAACAGGTCCATCATTTTGGATGTGCTAAAAGAGAAGACATGTACAGTATTTCCTGAGTGTCTCCTTGTGTCGCACAGCAGTTGATATGAAGTTTGTTTTTATTTAATCTAGAATCTGTAGAGCCATATTTATTGTAACAGTATTACAGTAGAGGTATTTATATGATCAATTTTAGTTTTATTGATATGCACGTTTAATGTATAAAAAGTGGAAATAAATGTTGCTGATTTATGATGCCGAAAGACGCCTTGTTGTGTTAATTCTGTTCATGTTACCTTATATTGATTCATCATTAAAATAAGGTATTACAAAACTGCTGGATGGTTGCCTGGAAAAGAGAACAAACACCTGAACACGGATATAAAACTGACAAAACAGGATTTTGTTTTAAATATAATGCAAACCAAACTACAGCATTTGAACACTCAGTGGTGGGAGAAGCACTCAGTTCTCAGTCCTCAGACTAGTACCAGTGCACCGATGTAAACAATACTCCACTACAAGTTAAAGGATAATTTCACCCAAAAAATTAAAATCCAGTCGTTATCTACTCACCCTCATGCTGATGGAAAGTCAGGCGAAATTTCATCGCACACAAAACATTTCTGGAGCTTCACAGTAAAGTTAGGCTCAATTTCAAAATCCCTCTGGACTTACTGCAGTGAATTCAGATCACCTGTGTGCAGGGTGGGGAGGCTGACTCCTAATTAATGTGAGTGGAAGCAGCTTGGGGCATTCCCCTCCCAGCCAATCAGGGTGTGACGACGCCTTTTTGTGAAGGCTGAAGAGAGGTGGGGAATGGCACCCAGGTTGGACTCACTCTCATTCTGAATCTGCAGACCTCATCCTGATTGCTTGCCAGCCAGAAACTCTGGTCTGTTTAAGCCCCTATTTGCTGCCTCATTTCATTCTAGATGAGGGAAATTCTGTTTATTCTTCAGCCCAGTTGAGTGACTGCAAAGCTCACCAGTCAACTAGGCTACCTGCATCAGGGCTGTCCTCATCTGTGCAAGTGTTACTTGCCTGACAAAAAGCTGGATGGCTGCAGGCTTTCTTTTGTTTGTTTATCTTTGGTTTATCTTACTGAACAACTTGAAACCCAAGCCCCCATACAGCTTCAGTTATTTTAACATTTATTTTTATTTCCACACGTTATTAACACCCTTTTTAAAGATGAAATCTTCACTGTGGCTTCTAAGCTGACTGCACATAAGAGGTGTAAATAATGTCTTCTCATATTAAAATAGGATCTTGGGGCTGAGGTCAGACAAGTTTTTTTTTTTATTTACGCTTTATAATAAGTCCCCATCTACTTCAGTTGTTTAGGAGAATGCTGCAATCCTGTTTTGCTGTGAAGCTCCAGAAATGATTTGTGGACTTCACCTTACCTTCAATCAGCATTAGAACTGATATAGTTGAAAGAAAGCTGGTTTTGAACCGTCTCATGTCCCAGATGTGAGCAAAACACCCCAACAGGGGGAACAGAGTTGGACACAATACCGGTGCTCTCCATCAAGTGAATGCCCATCGGTTCACTCTTGTTTTACCATGGTTTCCATCAACCTTCCCACTTCACCGTCTTTCCCTCTTACATCAGCGCAGTTTTTCGCTTTTGTGGTGTAGAGTTTCCACATTTATTCCAGTTGTTCCACTGTTACCTGAGGATAGTGACCGGCGAAAACAACTTAAATGGGTGATGGCAGATGTGCTTCCATTGTGCCATAATGATGCCTTCATTTTCCAGCCCGGTGGCAGACCGTATGGCAAAGTAAAAGCTAAGTTTTCAGGGAATGAATCCACACACAGATGGTGTCGTTTGACTTCAGCCCGCACACTGTGCAACCAGTATTTTCTTCAGAATGAAAAGTTGAAGCAAAAAAGTTGACTGCTGCAAAAGAAAACGTGCTCATCTAATGTCTGACAGGTGTGGGCTGATGGGATATCTGAAGCTATTTGATCACCTGACAAGCCGTTCTGACAGAGTGCAGCTTAATTCTGCGGAAAAATGGCAACCGTCAGTGATGTATTATGTATTAGTTTATATTAATATTTTATACAGTTCAGTGGTTTATTCCAGTGCCCTCTACGAAGGGTCAAACGATAAGTCAGTAAGTTGCGAGATAATTAATGAGGGTTGGAAAGTAAAAAACACAAGACTTTGCTGCACAAATTTATTATTCACTTTATGGACTTTTATCATTTTTTCCGCATTATATTGAATAATGAGGTTACTATCATCAAAGAGCACAGTTAAGGGAAGATGGAGCACCACTAATGAGGTGTGTCTGTGATGAAAAGGACCTCTGAGCTGTAGTGAGGTGCTTTAGGTCTCATCATACTGATGTTTGTTTAGCCTGATGCTCTACAGCAGCAACAGATAACACAAAATCATCTGAGAGAGCGGGAAAAAAGAAAGTTTTGACGTAAGAAAATAATTGTATCACTTTCCCCACTTTACACGGTGTCTTGGTAATTTCTCCCTCTTTATTGCAGGCGTTAAGATGCACTAATTCCAAACACATTATCTGAGGAATTAACCCCCACTGTGACAGCATTATCTTTATTTCTTGTACTACTGTCGTTGGTGTGAATTGTTTGGACTGTGAGAGTACTTTGTGCTCGGTAACTCAAAACAATTTATTTTTCATTTTAACGGATGCTTTTATTCCACACAGCTCTCCTGCTCCTGCTGCATGCGATGACAGTCTGAGGACTAAACACTGTTCGGAAATTTCTTGTCTTGATTTCCTGTCGTTGGCATCAGAGTTTGACAAAAAAAAAACAAAGACAAGAACATCAAGTCATAGCAGCAGAGTGCAGTGATGTGCAGACATTGTGCCAAAACCAGATAATTTCTAGCATCCATTTTCATTATAATCATGATTCTTCTCAAAACTTAATAAATATGCCAATAGTCTCCGGTGAATGAAGTGTTTGTACCAGCCCGGTCATATCTAATAGTGTTTAATAAAGGCTGGCTAGTCTAAATTATTGTTCTGTTTACAAAAAATCTCTTTGTACGACTCATTCATTTCATCAAGGCTCACAAATACTGGATTATTATTTGTCATCCATATTTCCCAGCTCTCCCATTTTGCTGTATTGAGCGGGAAATGAGCCATGGACTTAATATGCATGCACATGCTGAGGCTGGATGTGTTTTTTGCTGCCAAGCATGCTGGGAAATGCTCCAGCCCCCTCAGAAGGAATAAGCAGGTAAAGACATTGGCTGATGAAGAACTTGTTAAATATATATATATGTGTGTGTGTGTGTGTGTGTGTGTGTGTGTGTGTGTGTGTGTGTGTGTGTGTGTGTGTGTGTATGTGATGCTTAATTGATCCTGTGTTTTTGTCTCTTTCGGGGTCATTTATGCAGCAGCAGCCTGTGTTTTGGGTTATTTTTGTTAACCCTTTAATTTACAGATGAGAGAAATCAGAACAATGACGAGTTGTAGGAGTAGAATTGTTGGAAATAACTGCAAAGTATTGGGTAAAATTAATGCAGAATAAGAGGTTTAGTGGGTAATTATATGGGCATTAAGCTAACAAGTATTTAGCATTTATACCCCTTATTGCATCATTAAGTCAGGCTAACCCATAATTACCTTTCCTCTAGCTGTAAATTGTAGTGTGCATTGTTTCTTTGAATCCGACGGGTAGTTTCAGCATAAATAAGAGCATGGTAATAAGAACTTTAGCTTTAATTTATTTCCCTTGGCCTGTGTGGCCTGCCTGGTAACCCAGTCATCCATTTGGATGAAATATGTAAATATTTTACGCATACTAAATGAAACCATGAAATGTCAGTGTCGATAACTTTCCACTGCCTGTCAAGTGAAACAGCCCTCTGCCGCCCTAGCACTTGTTCCCGTTATGATGTTATGAGTTACGTTTGTAGTTACGACTACATGCCATTTGTAATTATGATGGTGGTGTTTCACTCAGAATCTGTGGGGGGCGCCAAATCATACAAAATTCCAATTCCTACATAATGTTGCTTTTAAGGGTTACCTTATTTTTATTTTTTTTCTTTGATGGATTAAACAAACAAGACATATCAAATTGATTCGACCCATAGATAGATTTAGTTACTTTTGGAAAGAGACAGCTGTTCAAGCTAACTGGCTGCTAGCAGTATCATGAGTATCATCCCGTATACCAGGACCAACAGTGTCATTTTAACCGTCCCTTACTCGTTGCCTCTACTGCACACACCCTCTTACTTGCACAGATCATGCTTAGAAATCCTCAACAGAGTCTACAGGCTTTCCTTTGCTGCTTCAACAGGCTTAGAGGAGGTGTCACTTACACCTCCTGGGACCGCAGGAATCAACACAACTTTGGCCGCAGAGCGTGAGGCAACCTCCTAATCAGACATAAAGAGGTGAGAGCAGCACATTGAAATTCAACACTGTCCCTCCACGCCCGCCGCTCTGAAACGAAGGAGAACTGTGCACCAGTGTGAACCGCTCATAATGAAACCTCTGCTGTACAAGACACGTTAGGACAAGATAAAATTCTTGGGCGGATGTCAAATCATTTCAGCAACAGAGAATGGGTCATTAAGACGGATTACATAAAGGATACGAGCTCTTTGTGCGATCACAGGTCATTTCTGCTAGATTACAGTCATCACTGCAGTGTTTAATGGTGACACATTAAGAGGTTTACAGATGTTTTTGAAAAACTCACTCACATTATCTAATTTACACTGCAGGTGTCGAATGTGATAACTCACATCATCTGATATACACATCATTACATTACCAAGTGTTAGCAGGTGCTAGTAAATCCTCCTTTTATCCGCCGGGATGTGAGCTGTTGTCTGGCCCATGCTGTGTAATTGCAAATCTGAGAGACTTTTCTTTACACATTAGAGTCACAGCTGTGAAGGGGCCTGAATTGAGCCTGGTGGGTGAAGTGTCTCCAGTGTTGGCAGGACGAGGCAAGTGGACAAATGTGTCAGGAAGTAGTAGCAGCAGCAGGATAAAGAGGATGAGCCGTGATTCTTCTCAGTGTGGAGGTTGTGAGACACTAATTTCAGAGGTTACAATAAAGCTCACATGGAGCTGTAAAAGGGGAGACCGGGTACAATTTCTCTAATCATGCGCAAGCTTTTGTGATCAGAGGGGTCGATGTAGAGGTTTGCATGGGGTGGGCCAGTACGAGAGACCCTCAGCCAGGGCTTTTATCCAAGGCTGCAAGTGGGCACAGGCCATCAAAGTGCCGGCTGGTTAGCATACGGTTTGTGCCAAGTGGCTGTTTGGCAACGGCTGGTGATGTCTCTGTTGATGTAAAGCAGCATCTATGGGAATCTTTTATGAGGCTTTAAAATAGGGGCTCAAAAATGACTCTGTGAAATGTGCTGTTATTGGCACAGAGTACAGACTGCAGGTAGAAAGACTGTGGTTGTGGTTTCGAAAAGCAGCAGGGGGAAAAAAAAGGCACAAAAGGTCTTTGCGAAGGCCATTTCAGATAAAAGCATGCTGGAAAATACTGGGAAACAAACACAGGCTAAATGCCTCTGCCTGCTGCCGTTCTCAGCAGCCACATTTCTCTAGCTGCTAAAAATTAGTCTGGAACTGGAGGCTCCGTTCCACCCAATGATTTCACACAATAAACTGATCATTTCTGGTCAGCATGACGTCCGTGTCAGTCATCTCCTCTCCTTGTGAAGAGAGAAAAGCAGATTTTTTTCTAAGCTAAGACAGCTTTGCCCGGAAATAACACACTCATACAGTTAATAATGCCAGTGTGAGTGTATGTGCATATTTTAGAAAACCTTTAATGGAAATCGAATTAAAGAGAGCGTGAGTGTGACAAAACTGATCAAACATGTATGATTTAAAACTAATGTAATACATGTTTGTGTTTATACAAATGTAATAGGCATATTATAGGTATGTCATCTTTATGATGACATGTTTAACAAAAATGCATCTGTTAATAAAGAGCAGAGCAAATACAAATGATATGCATCACTATTTACCACAAATGTACACATACCTACAAATATTATCCAATAAAATGTACCATTGTTGCCAATCAATTAAATAGCTGATAGAAGGTTACTGTGCAATTTTTTGGCAATAGATTAATGTATTTATCTATTTATTCATTATTTACCCTTACATTACTTTGGTCTATAATAAACTGTCACTGACATTTATCACCAGCTATAACAAATTATAAAATTCTGCTTATATCATAATGCATCAGTAATAATATCCCAATAATGATGTATGTATGTATACATATATATATAATTTACACAATACCAGGTACATATCATGATTAACTACAGTGTCAAAAATGTAATGTTTTTATGAGTGGCACATATTTCCGTTATGTTTCTGAGTACTTAGTTCCTTTAATCAAGTAATAATAGCAATAATCAAATATAGAAAACTAGAAATACTGTATTCTTTGAGGGCCCCCGATACACATACACAACAACATTACTTAACTGCCACATGATTGTTATTATGCTCATTAAAGCTTATCTATTTAGATTTCAGTATTCAGAAGCAAATGGTTTGTCATAGACTTATACTAAAAGTATAACACAATATTCCACATTTCATGTTTATGAATTCTACATTTAATGTCACTGTGTGTCTTTACTCATTCACATTTAGATATTTAAATAGAAAACGTACATTTACAGATGCTTCCTCCAGACATTCGAAGAGGTTTTTCCTGCAAACTGAAGCTGATAATGTAATGAAATGAATCAATTAAACGTACAGAATTGAAAGTTTTGGATTGAAGACATTTTTTTTTCAACATATCTTTAAAGATATGTTAAATATTATTTAATGTAGGCAGTTGATGTGGTTTTCCCTTTGTCTGGCCCCCTGCTGGCATGGAGGCCGTAAGCATGTATCCAGAATTCCTGTATCTACATCCGGGCCCGGGGATGGGCCTGGTTTATTCACCTGAGACGACTGAAATCTTGGCTCTTTTGGTCTCAGCGCCATGGCCGATAACTTGCACAAGCCTCAGTCAGATAAAGGATCAACGAGTTTGACAGACTTGATTAACATATCCGTCTAAACAACCCCTCTGCCCCTGCTACTACTGAGTGGAGAGACGGTTCTGTATGACATGTTAACAAGGGGGATGCATTTTGTTTATTTTGGGGATGGCATTCTCCCTCATGCCCCCTCACATCACCTGTCTCTATTAGCCTATTTATTATATAAACGTTATTATAAAGTGCATTATTGTGTAAGTAGCAAGGGATTACTTTAATGGCTTACGCGTACATGTTCCTGTACTAAACAGTAATCAGGAAAGACAGCCTTTGCCCCATTTTTCTGGATAATTAACAGAGTAGACTGAAACTTGATGTACTGGCATCAGTGAAGCAATTAGAAAACTTTGGCTACAGAATTCAGTGATTTTAGGTGTTTTTATATAACATGGTTGTATTTTCTTTCTTTCTTTTTTTATACCTGCACCAAGGACATTTTAGCATGCACTTATTTATACAAATATATCTGTTTACATTATCAAGTGGTTGTCTTTTTTTCCTTTCACAGATTTTAACATAATTTGACAGGATATTCTTGTATTTTTATTCAATGTTTCATTCCTACACCAAGGCAGACATTTTAGAAAACATTTTGTCACGCATATTTAAATCTTCTTCTTTTTGATTATTATATTTCTGTCCTTACCACTACCATTCTCATTTTTACATCAATTTGTTCAATTTGATTTTATTCTGTACTCAGGTCCCACTTGTTAATGAGATCATGATCTCGATGTGATTAAATAAAGTATTGTGTTTAATAACTTAAGCTGTGAAATATATGTAATGGGATAAAAAGTGCAACCTCAAACTTGTTCTTGGAAATAATAATTGAGTAAATATACTTAGTTACATTCCTCCACTGGTGCTTAATAGTGAGGTGATCTTTAAGATATTTTTATATAATGTCATTCAAACAGGAATGTAAGTGATTTAAAATAACCTGCTGTACTTTCTTTATACTCTTTCTCTTTTTTTGCAGTGTTGTTGGTTCAACACCCCCCTCCTCCTCCTCCCCCTTCCTCTTCCTCCTCTTCCTCCTCCTTCCCCACCAGCCCGCACGTGCTGCGTGCTCGCCCCTGAGCCCTTCATCTCGTGTGTTTCGCCATTGGTCTGGGATGATGTCATCCACAGTGAAGACAATAGAGCCCACCTCCCCGTCAGTGTCTCCTCACACACGCATCGCGGCTCAGAGTGACACACGCTCCGACGTGACGCCAGCCGAGTGAGCCAAGCACTCCCGATGACATGTATTTATTTATCTGCCATCCGTCTGAAACTCCGGCAGAGCTGCTGTGCTTCTTCTAATCAAACCAGCTCTCTTTTTTTTTTTCTGTAATATTTTTTTTGTTTAAAAAAAAAAAATACATGGCAGAGAGGAGCAGGCAGGGAAGGTGTTACACATCTGGATCGTACCAACGCGTCGGGTCGTGCTACTCGGGCCACTCCAGACATGAGGCTCTCTCTCCGCTGCGCATGAATAATGAATTCACTACAGGACTGCCGCTGTTGATGTAAGTCATCTTTCTTTTCAGTGTCGTTACTTATTGTTGTGGTCGCTCCGCTCGGCCTGTCGCCTGTGACTCCCCCTCCATCAGCAGCCCTGTGCTCAGTGCAGCGGCTGTCACAGCTCTGCGTGTTGGTCAGGTTCACCAAAAAAAGAAAATCCTCCTCCATCCCACCGATGCCTCTGAATCTGTAATATTTTTTTACGCATTAAATCCATCCAATGCAATCCTCGTGTCATCCACCGCTGCACGAAGGAGGTCAGCCTTTATGACTGCTGCCATAATAAGCGTGCAGGCTGTTATTCATGGGGGTAAATAAGTGCTGCGGCCAAGTGTGGACCAAACAAATGAGCCCCGATAACACAGGCTGCACATCCACACTGGATCACAGCGAGTGAGTGAGTGAGTGAGTGGACGGACAGGCCCGCTGCTGGCTCGGGCCCTGTCGCACACATCAGCTTCACTTCTCATCATGGTAAAGGTTCAAAGACTGTGCAACGAAGACGCGATTAAAAAAATACAGAGAAATTAGGCGGTGCGCCATCTAGCGACGGTGGGACTCATAGATTTTCCACGACTGGCCCTGCAGAGCAACAATGCAGAGGAGGAGTGTAAATATTAATACTGTACATCTGGTTTAGTTCTGCAGAGGAGGTGCACAAATCAAAAAGATGCCGTGCAGCATGCGAGCACGCTGCACTGCATGTTTTTGAGTCTTTGTCAGCCAGTTGTGCACAACTGGCTGTCAACTAAAAGGTAGGAACGTGCAAGGATGTGCCTGTCATGGACGGCACACTGCTACAGGGATGAAAGGAGCTAAATCAAACACACAGGGTGTTGAAGGTTGAAGCGCGCTAATTTTGTTTTTCTCCCAAAAAAAAAAAAAGTAGACACTCGGCTGCACAAATGAACCGTGATTAGACTACAGCAGGTGTTCATGTAGAGGCAGGACACATACAGGAGAATCACCGCAGTGCATTTGCAATGCAGAGGCATGTGGAAACCGTTTTAAAGGAGAAGAAAGTCACAATATCAATGAAGTAATAACACAAACTCAGAAATATTTCTCTTTTTTCATAACTGAATAAACAAGCTGTGCTCAGAGGAAAAAGGTGTTTGAGGCTAGAAAGGTGGCAGGGTCCGCCAAACGGTGTGAAATTGTCCGTTAAGGTCAGTTTGTTTGTTTGGTTTGTTCAGTCATGAGAACAAAGAGAGTTTGTTTATTTAGTTTGTTTAGGCATAAACAAATCAGTCAGTCGATCTTTCTCTTCTAATTAAAACTCCCTCCCCTAAACCTCCATCCAGCAGCGTTTCGGATGTTATTCCGGCTCTGTAACCTGACAGGGTCGCTCGTAGTGACCACCCCACTGAGACTGATCATCCATCCCTGCAGCTCACAGTCTGAAGCTGCTTTTAGGTCAGATGTTTGGTTTCCTGGCCTGAATTATACTGTAGACTGTAGAGTTGACTCAATGTTCTCATCTACAGCCATTATCGGCGACGGTGTCATGTTTCAATGTGCAAACGATTCAATTGAGTTTGATCCTCCCCTGAAAGACAGCGTGTATCATAAGATCTCACAGTCTACTTGACTGCAAAGATACAATTTAAAAAAAACACTAAGCTGATTAACTCTGGAACAATCCATTTAGGGTGAAACAGAGGGATGACTCATGAAGATGAAATGATAAAGCCTGAAAATAATGTGAAGTTTAAGTATGAACTGTACCGCTGTTGAGTGATGAATAACGTTATCTTCTAACAATAAGAAGTTTAAGTCCTCGTTTTTGTG
The DNA here is from genome assembly GCF_965226575.1 of Pagrus pagrus. Lineage (NCBI taxonomy): Eukaryota > Metazoa > Chordata > Actinopteri > Spariformes > Sparidae > Pagrus > Pagrus pagrus. The sequence goes on from NC_140198.1 coordinate 13,878,058, forward strand.
AGGAGTTTGCATAAGGGCTGGAGCTAACGATTTCTTTTTCATTATTCATGGATATACAGATTATTTTTTGTGTTTTCTGGTTTAGTTTCCACAAAACTTTAGAATATCGTGAAAAATATCCATCATAATGCCCCAAAGCCACATTAACTTAAGGCAGAGGTGACATCTTCAAATGTCAGGAAGAGTAAAACTCTGTGCTGCATAGAGATGTGACTGTTTGTTTATGTGTCAGCCATACAGTGACATTTCTTTTTTTTCCCCTGCCTTTTACCCAGTGCACGCTGAGATAGTCTCTGATGACTGATTAACAGGAAGGAGCAGGTAGACGGTGGATGCATTAAGTTCTGTGGTGCTCAAGAGCTGAAAGTAAAATGACGTATCTCCCATTACTCAGGGATAGAAAGCTATTTGTCATTAATTATACAATGAACTGCATGTGACTAATGCAGTGTAAATATGTGTGTCATCTGCATAAGTGAACGAATACCGGGGGGAAATGATTATCGATGATAATACCGGTGCTCACAGAACTGGCTTATCATAATAGCTGACGCACCAGTGGCCCTTTTAAAGCATTAGATGAGCTAGCTAAGTGGGCTAAGCAATAATAATAGTTAATCTTTGAGAGGATGTTTTATACAGGGGTGCTAAACCAGAGTCATATGTTACAACTGCTAATGCTAATGTTTCAGAATGTTAGCATGTTGTTGGAAATGGCCAGAATAAATCGGTGAAATTAAAGATCAGTCAACTCTGAAGAAGAGTGTGTGTGCTACCTCCATCCCTTTGGATAGCCAGCAGTTGGGATAATAATAGTGTCGGTAGTATTCACTCGATAAAGTCGCCAACCTAGATATTCATGAATGATACGCAGTGCCAATCGCTCTGGGAAGGAGGATTAACGTCTCAACAAAAGAAATGTTCGCCAACTGAATCAATTTAACAACTTAGATTACCACAGTTACTTTGAAATTGATTTTAAAAAACTGAATTCAATTGAAGTAAGTTTTTTAAGTTAGTCCAACAAATTGTCTTTTTCATCATGTAACTAAACTGCATGTTAAAGAGACAAACAGGCTTCATGCAGGCCACGACAAGACGCTGCTTTTAGTGAGTATTTCAGTGTGCCGGCCTCCTGAGATCATAACAGGCTCTTCAATGTTAAAATATGAAATAAAATAATAGAACATGTCGTGAGGGCTTTTGTTAGCTTCAGACAAAAACCTCAATTACTCCGACCATTAATAATGATCATTTCATTAAGCGTCCTTTCTTCTTAATGTTGATGCTGCAGGCCGACTGCGGCGCTGAGGGAGACGCTGTGACGGCCTCGGGGTGTCTTCTTGTGTTGTTGTTTTCATGCACAGTCATACTTTCTTAGTTTTTTTTTTTTTTTCTTTCAAGCATATGAAGATGGTCTGGCATCAGATCCAGAGGGGGAATAGAAACAGACTGTTGTTACCACGCTGCAACTAACAGATGTTGCTGTTGATTTCTTTTGTTCGAGTTGAGCAAACCCCTGTCGAATAGTGTCAGATCGTTCTCAGTTATTTTTTTACATTTTTTTTCTGTTAAGCGTGCAGGAGACAAAACGGTTTTGGGCCCAGATACACATTTGAGAAACCTGGACCTGTGCTGGCTTGATTTCCTTGCCTGCGTGTCTGAGGAGGCAGTAACTGGAGATCAAAATACGCTCGAGCAAATCCTGCCAAAGAACACACAAACAGTGTGGTTTTCATCGTGTAATATTAGACCACGTTTGTACGATTCATCTGAATGATTATGTTTTTCCCTCCAAGTCTGTATTTTCCACAGTTTGTTTGATGCAGTGTGTCACAGTCGAGAGTCACAGTTGGGGTGACATTTGGTGGACAGAAGTGCTTTGGCACAAGCATCCGACTGCATTCAGATTTGGGATTTCCAGTGCGAGCTGATTGGCAGTTTCATAGCCATCACTAACCATGACAGTGCGCTTTTTAAAGAGATAAGTCTTCAAAGAGTTTAAAATATATTCAAGGCATAATACTGTTCCCTCTTATCTGTTTTTGACAGAGGGCTCAAATCCCAACCGAGCACAAAACCTTTCTCTAAGCTGCTTTTGTCAGTTTCTATTCTCGGCTCTCTATTTTAGGAGTCATTTTTTGGATTTCTTATTAAATTGGAGGTCACACTCCTGTCTTACTTTTTAACCTTAAGTTACTGTGGCGTTACATTGTGCCAGTAGAGCTCATTTTAAAAGCATTAATGGTTGAGAACTGGTTGAGCTGATAGAGGTGATTTCTGTAACTGATTAGCTTCATTAAAAGATTTGATTTTTCATGGTCAGGAATTCTGGGCCAGCCAGAAAAATGTTGCCCTGCAGCCAAAGTGCCACCGATCCCTTTTTTTTCACCTATGAAATTATAAAATGGCAGCTGTGTAGGGATTTGAGATGCTGTATATCCTAAAAAAATCAAGCATTTGTCTTGAGCTGAATAGTAAAGGGAAAGAAGAAATGGCTGAATATCTCCCAACACGCTGCCCTCTGATTGGCCAGTTTGCGCAGTTGCTTCCATCACTTTCTGTCCGCTGACTGTGGAGATTAGGTGATGTGATTATTCTGACTTCCCCTCAGTAGCCTGTAGTGGTGTGAGCTCTGATGAGACAGTGAAACAAAGCAGATTACAGTCAAAAGCAAATTCAGCAAAATATGCTAACCTACATTAGCAGTCAGCACAAAGATGCGTTTGTCTTTTGAGGTAATTTAAGATTAAAACAGTCTACAGTTATTTTAGACAGTTTAATAATGACGTAAATCAACACGTAGCTCATCCTTGTGTGTCATTATTGTACTATTATCATAGCATTGTTGACAAAACACACTGAGTCACAACCAAGTCATCACACACAGCAGGAATCATTTTCCTTTGTCCCGAGTTAATCTGACATCATTAGATGTGTAAAGTAAGCCCGATTATACTGTGAGTCATAATGACTTCATTCCACTTTCTGTCACTGTTACAACAGAATTATCCTTTTGTTTTCTTCAACTCCACTTGGTCCTTTATTTTCTGCTGTCTCACTCCACTCGATGGCACTTTAAAGGTGCACTATGTCACTTTTTGTAGTTATACTGTATACGTACCCTACCATAACTTAAAGGTGGACTATGTAGTTTTGGGGAAATCAGAAGCGAAAGATCTTCATTGAGTGTTTTTTTAATGCCTAAATAAACAAACTCTCTTTGTTTACATGACTGAATCAACAAACTCAAACAACACAAGTTCATACTGTTTTACTTTGTTTATATTTGGCAGACCCTGCCACCTTTCTAGCTTCAAACAGTGTTCTGGGGACCTTATTTTCCTCTGAGAACATCTTGTTACATATAAAACTGTTGCATGGTGCAGCTTTAACATTAAAAACAAACTTCATTTATAGGTGACACCATCTTCAAATCATTACACATCTGTTTTAAAGATTTAAGTTATGATAGAAACAGTTGACATGTAAACATAAAATATGTGCTTCAGATCTTCTGAAACAGCAACGTTTGTAGAAAATGTCTTATCATATATATAAATTATTGTACATTTTAATGAGCCTGAAGGTTTAAATGTTCTTTCAAAGCTTTGTGACCAGATTATAGATATAGACAGATATACTGTCGATATCTTAGAACTGCAAGTCAATTAAACAATTAGTCAATCCTAAGAAAATTAGCTGCCAACTATTTTGACAGCTGATTAATCGTTTCAGTCATTTTTAAAACAAAAATCTTGTCAATCAAACATCTGCTGCTTCTTTGTCATGTACAATAGTAAATGAAGAGTCTTTGGGGTTAAGTCTGTTGGTTGGACAAAGTTAGCTATTTGAAGACGTCAGTTTGGGCTCCGGGAAGTTAATCGATCATGAAAATGATCGTCAGTTTCAGCCCTACTCTGTGTATAGCTAAATATGATCTCACAATGAATCATGTGCGAGCTGCTTACCACATTCTTGCTGCTGGTAACTGAGTGACTCATGTTATAGAAGTTAGGGGTTGGATATCTCATTAAAATGTGATTTTCTCCCAGTTTGGCAAGCAGCCATCTGTACAGGGTGCTTTTGTATTCATTATCATTCATATCATATTTGCGATAGGCAGGAAGCGCTTCACTCGCTGCTGCTTTTTCCATCTACAACCCATTCTGCTGCACTTACAATTAATATTTCCACCCTGGTGGATGTTGAAGGGGAGACCCTACATGTTTCTTTGACACCGGTGTCAAGACGCGCTGCAACGATGTGCAGAGTATTTGTATTTCTTTGAAATAGACTTTAACCTCAATTTGGTGTTGAATTGAATTCTACCCACAGAGCGAATGTATTTTTAGTGTTAAGCAATACATCAGAGTCTGTTCTGATGCCTGGCTTGTTAAAACTGGATGACAGATCTCGCTTGAATGTTTAATAATGTTCAATGTTTAATTATTTTCTGCTTCTCTGACGGTTTGTGAATAAGCCTGTTCTGTGATATCAACATCTGTGCAGACCAAGGAAACTCTTTTATTCCCATCGTAGCATGTCCAGTAATTTCCCTAATTCTGTCTTCTGTCCCAGCATTAAATCTGAGTATAATGGTGGTCTATAGAATCCATGCGCATTCATGAAGATTAATAAAACACAAGGGGTAACTATAAAGAAGAAAACTGACTCGAGACAGCTCACACAGGCTGTTTGCTGGTAAAAGAAGATAATAAACAGAAACATCTTATATAGAAAAAAGGTTAACACGTCCCCTGTCTTTACCAAACAGCTTGAGAGGGCTCAGTCTACTGCACAGCTGATGTAGTCGATTACTTTTTGTTTGTTTGTTCATTTAAAGAATGAAAACAGTCCCTTTCCTCTTCTTTTTATTTTTATTTTTTAATCCAAATTTAAAAGGAATAGTTCAGCATTTAGGAAAATCTGCTTGTTAGCTGAGAGTTAGATGAGAAGATTGATACCGCTTTTATGTCTGTCAGATACAGCCAGGAAACAGTTAGCTTAGCTTAGCATGAAGACGAAAGGCGAGCAGAAAACAGCCTTTTTTAAGCGTAAATACAATCGCCAGACGTTAAAGATAAGCTTTAATCTAGCTACATCAGGGTTGCATGACTTTAATGTCACCACCACTAAGCATCTCACTATACACTTTCCTATAAACTGATTGTACCACCTTTTTAAAGACATGTAAACGCTTCATTACTCAAATGTGGGGTATTTACTGACATATTTTATGTCGTAGAAAAGAAGGTCTAAAACTCTTAAGCAGTCTTTATTTTCAGTGTTTAACCAAAAACCTATTGACTTCAAGACAAGGGAACTGAAAGTGCAAAGATGCTAACTTATTTCTGGGTTGTAGGACTCATTACAGACAGTCACTGCTCCTTCCTAGGAAATCGTCTCATAAGTGGAATCAATCTTCTCAAGAAAGGCAATAAGTGTATTTCCTATATTGTCAAACTATTCCTTTAATATCACTAGTTCTCTTCTTGTGTCATTTCATGTGTGTGAAGAACTGGCATTGTGCTGACAGTGTGTACTCAGCCCATCTGAGTGTAAAAACCTGTTCATTGATTTTCAGTCACATCAGCAGCTCCTGTAAACCTCCTGAGTCTGTGCGGATGTGCGTCCTGTAGAATCTGTACCGCCGACTGTGTAGCCCGTAAAGCTGTTAGTTATATTATTATTATGAACATTAGAGAGGCTTTCTCTTTTGTGCTTAGCGCCCATAGCTCTCGTCTCCGTCTGTCAGTTCGGTTATGTGTGAGGACCACCATATAAAGAGAGAAGCGGACTGGCCCTCTGTCATTTTGTGCCAACGCAGAGCGAAACACAAGCAAAAAATGCGGATCGTCCTCTGACAGAAACGGCCTGCACATCAGCCTCTGGAAACAAGTGACTCAGATGACTAATTTTTTCCTGCCGTCCACTGTCTAGAAAAACCTGTTTTACTGTGATGGGGAAAAAAAAAAACTTTTTTATGCAGCGGAGGATGGGATTCTCATGCAAATTTTACAAGCCGGTAATTTAGCAGCACATCCTCACATTATTGCCTTGGTTTTTGCTCCGGTGTCGTCCACTCTGCTGCGTGGGTGTTTGGCTGTCAGGTGCCTTTTGATGAAGGAGCCGCATACAGCCGGGGCGGAGAGAGAGGGAATGGAATAGACTGCCATCAATCTTGCACAGCCAGACAGCCATCTGCTCCCAAAAACACCAGCCCCCTCAACAGCTTGTTCCCCCAAAAACACTCACTGCATCAACTCTGCAGCTGGAGACTCACTGTACTGAACACCATGCGGCCTAAACCTACGCTGTGATAATCTTTATAGTCTACTTTCGGCTTTAATTCCTGTGTGTGTGTGAGGCCCCATCATTCTGATCGGTTCCTGTTCTCCTTTTAAGGACAAAATTAATGAATTTTCATTGTACTCATTATTATGACACAGTTCACAGGTGTGAAACAAACAGTTTGCTCTACTGCAGGTTTTGCTCAGGTGTTTGGGAAAGTGTTAAATCATCTGGAAAAACATTAGTATGTGCGCCGCTCTCTTCTCTCTGCCTCATGCCTGTGAGTGGTAAAGCTGTTATCTTTATTCTGCTGGTGGGGTAGCAGCGGGCCGAGGGAGGGCGTCATGATCTCCCCCGTAGGCTCATGCAGCTCTCACTAACAGGAACGGAGCGGCACTACTCTTCTTCTTCTTCTTCTTCTTTCCTCTCAATGTCTTTTTATCTGCGCAAGTTCTTAGTTCGACTCATTACACTTTCATGTCCTCGAAATTCTGAAGCGGCTAACGTGATTGTAAAGCTGAGCGTACATTCCTTAAATGTTAATACGCACCTAATCATGCACATATATTAACACGTGCCTCTCCGCTCCTTCATCCATTCTGCAACGTTTGTTTACTCTGCCTGATATGAGTAGCTAACGCTGTCAAAAGTTTCTCATAGGATTCTCGGTGAGGCTGTTCTGCCTCAGTTCTTCTCAAAGGGGTTCATAACTTATTCACACTTTACTGTCGTCCTCTGGAGTCATATATGCTGAGCAGATATATTATGCAATCTCACATACTGATATGAGTGGCGCACCTGGGACTTGGCTGTGACTCTTACAAAGGGATGAGCTACGTATCAATGCAAAGGTGTAGGAGTTTATTATTGTGCCAGTCTCGCCTGGTTGTCTACAGTATCACACCTTTACTCAGTTTAACATTACAGATTGTCTGATGGTCCATAAGACATCAGTTTGGGCCATCAGATTGAGCTACTAAATTAAGTTGCTTTCTTAATTTTTCCTTAGTCACCATGAGCTAGTTTCCTTTGTCTGCTCTGCGCTCTGTTGTTCACAGCTGTCAGATCGGCTGCAACCTCAGATCTGGGATCTGGAAATTGAAGCTATTAACGAGGGGGGCATTATTGAAAAACCTGTCAAATCACGAAAAAGAACAAGTCTGTTTCTTTGATCATGCGAGCAACAGCTTCCTCATTTGACAAGCTTCAAAGAATTATATACACTTCGTACATTTTGTACCATTTGGCTGTTCCAAGTGAGGCAGACTGAGGCGGCTCATTTTTGAAAGACAGTCGCTGCAAACACACACAACAGCACTCAGCGCGCGCTGCATGTTGGCAGAGCGAGTCGCTCACAGCCTTTCATCCGACTCCATTAGCGTGTTAGAAAGACAAATTAATTGGGACTAGCCAAGTGGAGCGATTTCACATAAACACAGTTAATTAACCACAATTTCAATTAACCTCCTAATCAACAGACACACAGTTTAACAGGTTTTTAGGTGAATCCTGTCACTGACTGCCCTTTGACAGCTGTCTGCCTCCAGGTGCAGAGAAGAAATGTACAGAGATGTCAGGATACTTGAAGTCTCTACAGTATTTTTGTTTTTTTGGCTTCTGTAATGGGGGGGGGGGGGGGGGCTGTCCCTGGTATAAGCCCGATGGCTTCTTGACCTCTCCTGACACATCTGTTATTTAATCATCTGATTTTGACTGATCTTATGTGTGTGCAAATAAAGCAAATAAATAGTAGATGTTTGCTTTGCTCTGTCAAAGGGTTTATGGCATTAAATTAAGTTGTGCAAAACCAGATCAGCAAGACCAGTGGTGAAAGAAGTACTCAAACCCTTTACTTAAGCAAAAGTACCAATACATCTTAGCATAGTACAATTGCAAGAAAAGTTTCTGCAATCAAAATCCTACTTATTATATAATCTGGGATTTGGTGACATAAATAATGTGAAAAACAAAATTCTGATGCACAAACTGTCTGACTGCATAATTTGAACAGATATTTAAAGCAGCTACATCAACTTTCATTATGTGTTGATTCTGGCGGCCCCTGTGGACAAAAGCATTATTAGCACCATTGCCTTGTGCTGTAAACATCTTGATCCGACTATGGTGAAACAAGTACACTTTGTTTTAGTGCCGTTCATACACCTAGGTTATTCTACATGTAGCCTACAGCTAACAGATTTGGTTGCTTGATGATAGTGATTTTGTTGAGAAGAAAAAGTTATCAACATTCGCTAGTAATGATATGATTTCATTGTAATCTGACCCGTTGGGAGGCTTTAAGAATAAGTATAAAGAAATAGTCAATCATCTTGCTGATGGTCTTGACTGCTTATGTGGGACATATAAAGGGCTTTAGTATTAGATTGAGAATGTTTCACTCGTTAAAAGTTCCTTGGAGTACATTTAAATGAAATCACCTTGCAAGATCAGAAAGGCAACGTGTTTTTAGTGGAACTGCTAACAACTCAAAGACATCTGAAATGAGATAATGGGCCCCGACCAGACACCTTTTTTTGTACGGAGCCTCAACCTAAAAAGGTTGGGAACCACTAGTTAAATCTTTAACATCGCTATATATTTTATGATTGCATTATAAATGTTTTTATGTAAAATCATAGTATGAAAACTAATGAGTAACGACAGCTGCCATATTAATGTAGCAGAGTAAAAATGATTAAGTTTAATGTTAAAAATGTTACTTTAAATGTAAGATTTTGTAAGTTTCCAACACAGACATTTTTACTGTCACTGTAACAAGCCAATCGGATGGTGTAATGTCTCCTAATGCTTCCCTGTAGTAAGTAGAGTGATATTTTATTCCTGCTGTGCAGTATCATGTCGTCGTGTAACGGTGATATTTCAAAAGGCATCACTGCTGCGCTTTGCTTTAGTGTTCTCCATCTCTCTCTGTGGCCCGTACTGTCTGCTGAAGCCATGACTGTGAGTGAGTGAAAAGGCCACTTGCCGGCCTGTAGTTTACAGTGTGTGAGAGAAAAAGTGATCAGAGTGATAGTGACTTCCACCATGATAAAACTGGGTCAATGTAACCCCCACCCCCTCCACCACAGGCAAGGCTGAAAAAGGAAAAAAACAGAGATGAGGATACCATCACCAGACTCTGTGCGTGGATATAAGCATGGGGACACTGGAGCGTGGTTTGCTTTCTCCATGGGTCGGTATCTGTGTTGTGTTGGGACCGAAGGCATCCCCAGATTATTTCTGACGTGCTCCTTCCTCCCCTGAAGTCTGTGCTTTTACAGTGTCACGTTATAATCTGTCCCCCTGTATTTTCTCTCTTCCCACTTTGTTTCTGTCAGACAGTGTCATCCTCACTATCTGTTCCTTCCTGTGAATTTATGGTCTTCCTCTCCCTGAGAGATTCTGGATAAATATGACTTGAAGGGCTTAAGGTTAAAATGAAAAATCCACCTTAACAAATCCCTTTTTTAAAAAGGCTATATGTGATGTATGTGGCCATTAAAGGCTAGGTTGTTATGTGAACAATGTTATTTGAGGCTGGTACATTTAATCTATCAATTGTATTTTACTTGTTCAGATTCTAAGATATCTATCTCTGTAATTTCTGCCTTAATACCTTTGCAATGGATTCGGAAACAATGAAGAATATGCCTTTCCATTTGGATTATTTCTCAGAAAATAGTCCTAGAAAAACATTATTCACCGAGAGGTCTTTGGGGCTTTAGAGCTTCGTACTGCCGAGAGCACCACAAAAGAATTCATTCATTTCTATTTTGGGTGACGGCAGAAATTGTGGATCTCTCAAATCCTGGAGAAATAAATTATCTGCATGGCTAGATATAACTAGAGCATGAAAAATATGTTGTTATATAGTAATATTAACTGATTAATTTTAGAACAATTAAAGGATAAGTTCACGTCGTTTTATACTCACCACCGTGCTGATGGAAAGTCAGAACATTTCTCGAGCTTCACAGCCAAAAAGCTGCATGCTCACAAACAACTGAAGTAGATGAGGACCTGTTTTAAAATGTAAAAAAACTACTGACAAATGGCTCCGTACAGGTCATCCAATGTAACCCAAGTCTCGTGAAGCCCTGTGATTCGAAAATTGTTATGAAAAAATGTTATTTACATTGTTTTTAAAGCCAAAATCGTCACTGTAGCCACTTAGCTAAAAGCATTAGCTCAAACCCTGTCTGAAGTGGGTGCACAAGCTTGCCGATGCATCAGGGGTGTAAATAATGTCTTTTCTAATCAATTTGGGATCTCTAAGGCGTCGCCAAAGTATTACAATTCATCCCTCAAAATTAAAAAATGTCAATCTCTTGTTCGCACTAGAGGAGAATTCATCCTCAGGGCATCTTGAACGTCTGTACGAAATGTCACGGCAAACCACCAATTAGTTTCTGAAATACGTCAGTCCGGTGGTGGATGGAGCTACTGACAGGCAACACTGCCATGCCGAGAGCCATGCTGCTCACATGGCTAAAAATATACCTTGTGATCTAACACATCAAAGGTAAACCCTTAAGTTCTGGTGTAAGCTAATTGCAGGTGGGTCTTTTGTGGATCATCAATTTACACCAACTTTTTACAATCACATGAGGAACAAAGACATCAAACACAAGGCTGAGACACAAATAGACTCAACAGGGAAGAACGCAGATTTGACACGTCTGCACTAAAATATATCACAAGTCTCCTTCAGACAGACTTCTGCACCTTGCCGTCTCAGCTTTACTTGGAGCTCAATGCCAACATTAGCATGCTAACACCCTCCCAGCTGACCCACCCCTACAGCAATGCCACCAGCGGGGCAAAAAGTAAATTAAAGTGCTTCATCAACCAAACAACTCCTGTGTGCACTGAACACCTCAGGTGGATTGTATTTAACAGTGTGTGTATCAGAGGGAGGATTTTCACTTTAACAACAATAATTTTTCATCTTAATGTTTGAGAGCAGCTGTATAATGAATGTACCAAATTCATATAAAACTTTTAAGTCTTTAAGTCCTGAAGTTTTCTGTACCAGCCTGTTATTTATAACATCAATCAGAAAGGCAATTTAATGATACAAGTAAAAAGCTCTTCTATATGTGTTTTATTACAAAGTGCATATTTATAAACTACAGTCAGTTAATCTCTTTTTGCTGTGTCATGGTGAGAAAACGTTCTCTCCAACTGAGTTGTATTGTTGTGTATGTGGTGACCTTCTGTTTATACTGTGGCCTGGAAAAAATGCTCATTTCTAATTGGCCCCAAGGATTCGGTTAATTTAGTTTATCCCGGAGGCTGAATGAACAGGCTAGATGGCTGGGAGCAGGAAGTGTTTCATTTCAGACAATCACACAGCTCTCCAGCATTAAACAGGCTTTAAAGTGAAGAAGCCCGCATAAAAATATACATCAGAGAGGCATTTGTAGCTTAACTGCAAGCTGTGGCATCATTATATAGCAGCGAACATGCAACTGACAGCCATGTTTCACAGTATATTTAGCCATGACTTGAGTCGGCTTATTAGTTCATGTGACTCAATGTGTCTTGCTAAGAATGAGGACACATCAGAGGGGTGGAAGTCATTGCCGCTCATTTGATGCCGCTTTTTTGACTGAGCTTTTAAGATGCCTCACTGCCATTAGGATTAGTTGGGATTATTTGCTGCTAACAGCAAACAGGTACACTGTCTTGTACCTTTTGTTTTTTTTTAATTTTATGCCATAATAGTAATGATATTACTTGTAAACAGTTTACATTTAAATGTCAAACTCCTATAAATAAAGATGAGCATTAAATGCCCAGGAAGTGGCCCTGGTATAAGCAGGTCACAGACTGTGATGTGCATGTTTAAATGGATTTGGAAAATGTGATCACTACAGTGTTAACAATGAAACATGCGCCTCAGTGGGTATTCTCTTTGTATAATTTCTCCTTTCATTTTCAGCATATGTGAAAGGAAATAAAATGCGACATGTTCATGGTCAAAATTGAGATGCAACATTGTTGTTTTTGTATTTGTTCTTTGTATGTTTTGTAAAAGACACCCTGGAGATGACTTGCAAAATGTGCAAAACATAAAAATCAATTGTTTTCTTGTTGTCAACATGTGCTGTCATTCTTGTTGTGGATTTGGGGTTTTACTTTACATTTAGCAAATAACTGACCATCAGCCTTTTTTATATGTATTGAAAATAAAAACAGAATAAAGCAATTATGTGTAAGCGCGACATCGCATAAATATTTAATAGCTGCAATGTTCTGCGTGTGCTGTTTTAGTCTAAACTACTGGAATGTAAAGTACAACCCACATTTCCTGTGTTTGATTAAAGTCATTTCCTGACTTCTCTCTTTCTGTCTCTCTCCCTCTTTATCGGACAGCTTTGCATAAACCCAGATGCCTCCCCTGCCTCTTGATGAGCGCATAGTGGTCATTCAGCGCCCTAAAAACTTAGTCCTTTGTGAGGCTTCTCCACAAACCATCCCCCAGCACTCCTCTCAAATATCAGCCTCTTCCAATGGACACGTCGCCCACCCTCACCATCTCCACCCTTCTCAGTCCCATTTCTACTCACCCTCCTGTAAATCTCTGACTCTGGAATGCAAGCGCAGACCGTCCCGCACACAGAAATTCAAGGCCGACCAGCCTGTCGTCCCAGCGGGTGTCAGACACATCCCTAGCCACTGCCATAGCAATGGCACAGTAACTCTCGGCCCACGGCTCCCCTCCCACACACATACTATTGATATCAGGGTGACAGTGGACAAAGGAGGACGTGGAGGAGGATTCAGCAACTCATTAGGACGCAACGGAAGTGTTAAAGGTGGCAAAGGGAAATGTGCATCTTCACAGTTGGATCAAGGACAATGTGAGAGAAAAACTGGAACTGCAGGGAGGCCAGGTGGAGCCGAACACAAGTCACAGCGAAGTCGCTACAGTCAGCTGTCATCTTCCCCCGGAGGCGTCCTACAGTTCGTCCCCGCTCAGGCGCAGCAGCATAAGTTCAGGGGTGAAAGGGAAAAGGAAAACACTAGTTTTCTTAACAGAACCGACCAGGAATTTCCCTCTCTAGGTCACAGAAAGAATTCCAAACTGGGAACTGTCCATCAAAGCCATAATAGCCATAGTCTTCCCTACCACCAAAACTCTGTCCCCGTGCCTCATGCTGCCATCCTAAACTCCAACTACTCCTCTTCCCCTCCCTCCCAACCCTCCCATGTCCCAATCTCGTTTCAACAACTCAGCCAGCCGCACCCGTCCCGCAACAGGGATCACCGCCCTCACATCCTTCATGGTCTACCCCTCTCCCCCTGCTCCTCCCACGCCGGAGGGTTCCCAAGCCCTGACCATACCTGCACCATCGACTGCACCCACCCTTTCAGTTGCGGCTGCTGGAGGTTGGTAAGATGCAGAGGGTGTAAGGCCCATTCAGCTAGCTGCCAAGCAGGTGGAGGAAGCTCTTCCACCTCGTTTTCCTGTGTTCACAATGTCGGAGCAGTGAAGAAAGGAGGCAAAGAAATGGGCCTGAAAAATCTGGGTGGGTGTCTTTCCACCGCCTCCACCTCCAACACCTCCTCTTCCAACAGCACTGTGTCTGACTGCCGAGCAACCCTGTTCAAACCTCTCCGCTGTGCCTCCTGCTCTGGTGAGGCCGGAAACTTTGAGAGTCCTGCTATCCTTCGCAAAAAACTGGTAGGGGGATGCCTGCCCTGTGCCCCCCTGTCCTCCTCGGCACCTCTCCGGGCAATACAGAGCTGCGTCACAGGCTGCAACCCCAAAGCCTCTCAGACAGGCAGCTCCACCTGCAGCTACTGCAGCAGCGATCCCATAGTGGTGACATTCAACCCTCGCCGAGGCAAACCCCCGGGAAGAGGCGTAGGAGCAGCCCATCAGATGGGTATGTACCAAGCTGATGATGATGACTACAGCGTGCGTACCATCTGGCCCGAAGAACTGGCCAAGAAGATGACCCATTCCAAAGCCCAAAAGAATCACTGTGCCGGGATGGGAGTAGGAGTCGGGAAGACCTGTGCAAGCCAGGCCCAAAATGGCAGTAACGGAACAGGCCTCGTCCTTCTGGACTGTCAAAACCTCCAGGAATACGCACAGTCTCAGCTTACAGACCATGCTGGCAGAAGGCGGCTTCAGCAGGGGAAAATGGCCGCCCTCGATTTTATGGGCCGCAGGTCATCCGGGTACGACGATGGTCGGAACTCGTTGAAGAGGCTCTTGAATAAAGGCGATGATGTAGGAATGAGCGATTGTCCTGAGCAAGACGGAGATGCAGCATATCCACGTTCCCCTTCTCCCCGCTCTGCCTCCCCACCATCACCTGTGTCCTTTTCGCCTCCACCGTCCACCCCGAGCACACTCATCAAACCCAAACCCTGGCAGAGAGACAGGGAGGGAGGACATTCTCTGCCGTCGGCTCAGTCACTTCACCTGGCCCTCAACTCTCTGAACAGAGAGCAAGATGAGGAGAACAGCAGAAGTAAGAAATGCTTACAGTTCACCTGTGCAAGTGGTAGAATATCTATAATATCTACAGTAGAAGTAGGTAATTTTCCACTGCAATCACTGACATAATGCTGGGTCATCTTGTGCTGAATGTCATTTAGCAGTGTTTTTCAACCCCTTATATAACACAGTTGTCCATCAAAAGATCCCTGTTGGTTTCAATGTACGACTGGTGTTCCTTTTTGGGAGTGCAGTCTGTCTGTGTTTGGCATATGCTGTCATGATTCTGAGCCTGTTCCTCTTGACGTGTTAAATAATTTTGCCGTGTGGTTTAAACAGATGCACCCACATTTGGGAACATCCAGCTTCTTTGGATCTCAGCAAGATGTTTCATTTAAGATATAAAATTATCAATTATAAGTGCTAATGGCTGACGTCTTTTAAAGCCAGTAAACATAGCTAATTAGCTTCCAGACTAATATGACACACTTTTGAATCAGTGATTTCATTGGCGATTTAGTAGCATGCATGTCATTTCTTGCTCTGAGGCAGCAGATACGGTAACTGTCTTCACACACTACGGACGATGTTTCTACACACGTTTCTCTCTCCCGTCTTCTTCCAGTGCACCTTTCCCTGCCACTCTCTTCTTCATTGCCCGCTTCTCTGTCCGATGAGAGTGTGATGACTCCCGATGCGGAGAACGCCGTAATCAGCCCCATCCTGCCCTTCCTGTTTCTGGGGAACGAGAGAGACGCCCAAGACCTGGACCTGCTGCTGCGCCTCAACATCGGCTACGTGGTCAACGTGACAACACACCTGCCCCTCTACCACGTCAACTCTGGACTGCGCTACAAAAGGCTGCCAGCCACTGATAACAGCAAGCAAAACCTCCGGCAGTACTTTGAGGAGGTTTTTGAGTTCATTGGTGAGATTCTGATGTATTGTTGTATTTGTGAGTGTTTGTATGGTATGCTGTGGAGTCAGTCAGTTTCCTGTGAGTTCAGTGAAGAGAGTAGTCCACGACGTATCAGCTTGTTGAAGTGAGGAGAGAGTTAGCCTGTACCAACAGAGGAGTAATGCACCTCACGGTAACCCAAAGGTTGTTGTGTTTCATTAGCTGATAGCTAGCCACCAATAGATGTGTCTACATTAGGATGTAAACACCTTGGTTTTGTTCGTAGTTGGGACTAGTGTGCTGCGTACAGTGACATGGGCTAAGCTAGCCACCCCAAATTTTCAGTGGCCCCTTCTGGCCCCCAAATAAAACATTTCTGGGTGCGCCCCTGGTTAGTGATCAGTGAATATGTACCTCCAAACCACAGACTGGCAGCTTGTTTAACTACAATGTTTTATTTTCTAATTAACACAATTACAAATACAGAATATATGACGTTTGGAGGCTTTGGAGTTGTTGAAAGGTACCTTAGACAGAGCTGGGCTGAGTAATGTAACTTACTTTATTACTACTATCACTAGAGTTCTCAGTAAAGCAATGTTATTTTTTTCCAATGAGTAATGTGTGATGAGTGATTTGCCGAACACTGATAATTAGTGGAAAGATAATAAATGATTATATGATAATGCTGGCTAAAAGGACATCAACATATGGAAGTTAGTGGTCTAAACTTAAAGTGTTGATTTCTACTCAAAAAAGAGAAAGATGCCATGTTCATCTCTTAATATCAACAGTTATTTTATTTCTTTGTATGCTCTGATGAAGGCCAATAGGCTGAAACGTTAGCATGTTGGTTTACAGGGCCAGAATAAGTATGTGAAATTGAAGCCCTGAAGATTTGGTTGTGTGTGCTACCTTTATACCTTTGGGTATTCAGCAGTGAGTTTCTTTCCTTTCAATGCCACTGCTTGTTGTGTTACAGTCTCTGAAGTTAATTACAGACGCTGTTCATGTCGCCCACACTGAGGTAGAAGAGATTCACCTTCAGACAAGTTTATAGAGAGAGACTGGCTGAACATCTTGTGCTTCAACTTGTTTTGTGTTTATTTAAAAAAAAGGTGATGTTTCATGGAGCCTTAAATGATGCAGGAATATGTTGTAAACTGGCTAAATTACAGCATATTGAGACAGTTTTTACTCCTTGAATTCAGCAAAATTGAGCTCATCTGTTTTGTTGTTCTCATCCCCAGAGGAGGCATATCAGAGTGGACAGGGAGTGTTGGTGCACTGCCAGGCAGGCGTGTCCCGTTCTGCAACCATTGTCATCGCCTATCTTATGAAGCACACCCTCATGACAATGACAGATGCCTACAAATACGTGCGGAGCCGTCGTCCCGTGGTGTCCCCGAATCTAAACTTCATGGGCCAGCTTTTGGAGTTCGAGAGGGACCTCAACTCCGGGGTCACTCCTCGCATCCTGATGCCTAAACTTAACGGTGTGGAGACGCAGGTGTGAGAAAGGTCAGGGCTAAGAGAGGTAACAAGGAGAGAAACGGGAGAGATTAAAGTGGCATTAATGTGAGAGTGCAGCACATTTTAGAAGACAGCCGTGATGAGGAATATTACAATTGGAAAATGAAGGGCATTTAGTGCACTTTTAATACTGTGAAACACGAGACAAAAGACTGGATGCTTCATTTGTTTAACAACATGATCATCATCCAGTACACTGTTTATAAGATAATGTGCCAATATTTTGTATAGACCTAACATCACTCTCAGATATCTCTTTTGTTTTATTCTGATGGTTCTTCCTCTTTGTTCCCGTCGTTTACATTCAACCAAACACACAAATGCAGTGACTTTGCTGCCATTAATCATAAATGCATGCAGAACGGTAACGCAAAAATGAAAAAGGTTCTTTGGTAATGTCCTACTTCATCTCCAACGCCGCCACATGTAGCAACACACAGGTTATTACAATACAATGCACTTTACCTCCCATGCATTTATTTTCATTATCGCCAACTGAATTGTCACGAGGATGAGAAGAATCTGTCACACAGACCTCAGTCACTGTTTTTGGTTAATATGATCATGTTTATGTTTTTTTCACCTAAGTGAGAACTGTGCAATAGAGAAGCATGGACCTAGTCAGTAGCATTGAGTAGCATTTACCTGGAAACTTATCACAAAAGGGACAAACGGCTTATGGAAATGTGTAAGAATGGTTTTATTTCAGTGCAGCAGCCTGTGTGTTATAATCCAAGAGTGAAAAAATGCTTTGCAGTGAAAACCTCTCATGTGTGAGGTGTTGGAGCAACAATAATGCAAGTACAGCTGTTATCAGTACAGTGTAAATGTGTCTGAATAAGAAATACATGTTAATATGCAGGCGAACACACTGACATAAGCTCATTTTAAACAGGACTGAAACCACAACTCAACAGTTATTCCAGAGATTTTTTTATGCTTTATTTTTATGATTTCCAGTATGTTTGACTCAAGGTGTGGGTTGGCAGGTATTTTCCTGCTGTTACAATGTGCTTTAAAACAACAGACCTTCCCCAACTGTGCACTTTTTATTTTGTGGTTAATTCATAAGAGAAATGCATTATTTTTTATTAATTTTTACGATTGTAAAAAAAAAAACGTTTTTGTTTAGTGTTTAGCGTGAAACAGTCCTGTCGTGGTGCACAGACGGATATTTCTTAAATTTAAAGAGCACACGGTGGCTTGATTTATCGGAGACGACACAGTCACAGTAAAGAGGCCACATTTAACATCCTGCTTACTTGTGGGAAACTTTTGTTTTGTAATTCTCAATTTCTTGACTTGCTTACGTTGTTTTAACTTCCTGTGGCAGATTACAAGTTTTGTTTTTACCAGAAAGGGACTGACACCCAAGTACCAATTTGAAAAATGTATGCAGCGTACAATATCTTACCTATGTCATGAAGGCTCTTAAAGCCAAATCTACGTTATATTTATTTTAATACCTTTGTGAAGGAGAGAATAGATGGCGATTTCTTAGCTGATTAGTTGTTACTCCGTTAATGTTCCTTTGCCTTATTGATCTTCTTAACTGTGCCCCTTGTGACTATGCATGTTTATTATGAAGGCTTTGGTTTGATCAGAGAAGGTGACTTGATTCACTGTGAATTCCTCCTTTTGTACGGTTATGGTCGAGGCCTTGAGTCCCAGTTGTAGGTCCCATTCAGCCAATCTGCACAGTTAATCTTCTGGGTCGGCAAAAAACATCACAGGGCATAGGAAAATATAAAATATGGGGCTGTTTAAAAGTATCTTTTTATGACAGTGCAGTTACAAAACTCTACCCACAAGAGGCCCATAAATCAATTATAATGCACAAGGTCAGAGCAGATTGCCTTCTGTGTTGTGCAGCTGATAAAATTGGGGCTATAAACTCCATGAAAACACTATTTGGCTCACAGGCTTTTCAGAGCTTCATAACTTCCTGTTTAAACTGCACGTTATTGTTATTAGTAAATTCTCTTTATGGGAAAAATCAGTGATCAGTGGAGAACTGATGTTTTCCAATCTGTTAGCTAAAGATGAGAGTTATTTTGCACATTTTCTAAGCTGACGCCATACACATTTTTGATAACATGCAGTCATTTATGACTTAAGCATTTGCAACAGAAGAAAATGTTTTGCTACGGTAGAATCAACTGTTAAACTGGGTCAAATATGACGAACGTGTAGAGAATAATTCAGTTCCTTTATGCAATGGGTGAAAGAAGAGGGGACGTCTGTTACTTATCTGCGTGTTTCTCTTTTAAACAATTGGTTGTGCAGTCTGACAGGGACACTGATAGTCCAGGGACAGGCACACATCTGTTATTGATTAAAGATCATGTGACAGACTTTGGGTTAAAGGGTTACTCCACCAGTTTTACACATTAAAGTGTAGTTAGTGCTGCACATGTGAAGAATGTAGCATGAAGCCTTTTGTGGCTCCAGAGGAAGCTGCATGTTGTCTCATAAACTGTCTCCAGTGATGTCACTCAGTGGCTAAGTTGAATTGTGGGTAATGTAGGCACCAGGCTTTGAAGTATTCCACTGGTCGACCTAGTCATTGCACACTAACATGACACAGCTGAACTCTTTCTATACAGTTTTAAAACAAGATTTTAGCCGGATGAACTGATTAGACCTTGGTGGCCAAAAGTCGGTGAGTCTAATTATTCCAAGCATTGTTCTTATTTTTCAAAACCCAGCTTCCTCTGCGGACACAAAAGACTTTATACTACTTTTTATGTGCAAAATTAGTGGAGCTACCCTTTAAAGAGGGAAAGTACAGCGCTTGCTTGTGTCCAGAAAAACCCCAAACAAATTTAAATTACAGAAGTATATGAGACTGAATATAACGTTCAAGCTTTGTTAGTATTTCTTTTAAATTCTTGTGATATTTGAACCCAAGTCGCCCCTTTCCCAGATTTAAACTTAAGAAAATGCCCTGTGACAAGTTTCTACAACCAAAATGCCTTCAGTTAAGCCTTGTGTAGTTTGGTCCTCCAGTGTTGTCCTTGACTTTGTAAAATGATCCTGAATTCTGCTGGTTGGATTTATTTTCTGGCTAAGTGACTTTGATATAGGCTATATATTTTTCTACAGTCAAACTTCTTCATCATGTTGGTTATGCACATACTCTGCAACTGTGTATTTACAGTTTTTTACATGAATCTTTGTTTTGTACGAAAGGCCGTTCAGGCAGAATGACATCTTCCAACTCCGCAGTGACAATAAGGATCTTCAGCCGTGCTTTGCGTTGCAGTATTTCAGTTTCACTGTTATCAGACCTCAGTAAACGTGGGTCCACATCCTGTTTGTACCTCTCGCCTTTATTTCAAGCTGGAGAGACTTCAACCAAACATGCTGTTCACTTCTCCGGTCTCTCCAGCTCAGCTCACAGTAGGCGTAGGATTAACCTTTGAAGAGGGCCTGTTGCTAATGCTCCTTGATTTTTATACAGACTTTATATGCAAAATGGCTGTCGAAGCAATTTCTTTTAAGTCCACGCTGTATGGACTTGCTGTGTCAATGCTGACCTCAGTCGTTTGTACTCACGTCGGAGACACGTCGAAGGAACATTTTCTCTTTAACTCATACAAACCGAAGGGCCAGTGTCTCTGTGAGTGTCAGTGTGTGTACAAATCTTCTGTTGAAAAGAGGAACGTTGTTTCTGTATGTATGATAACTTTTTGAGGACGTTGTATATCCGTGCTTATTTGTGGCAACTTACTTATTCCTGTTTGTATTTTCTTGCTCATTTTAAAAACATTTCCTGTACCAAATATTCAATTGAAGGACACGGATTCAAAGATGACGATGCAATGATTCAAGAAAAAAGCAGATCACCTCCTTCCTTCCTAACAGGGGGTAAGAACTCTTCAGGTATGACTATCATAGTAATGCTGTGCTGTTTCACCCCCACCGTCCTGCCTCCTCCAGAGACCCAAGAACTCATGTTATCTAACCTGTGATGCCCTTCTGTCGCCCTCCTCCTTTTCATGACGGATTGTTTCTCTTGAGCAAATGTAATATTTTCATATTGTAGTAACCGGTCCTTGTATTTAGACAATGTTTTTACCTTCATGCACTGTGACTAATACAATGCTGCTATATCACAAAGACTTTTCTTTTTGTACGTCACGTTTAGCCGATGCAAAGTGGAGAACATCGCTAAAGGTGGCTGATACAAAGTGGGCTCGAATACAGACGCCCGGCTTACATTGTTCCAATTCAATCCAAGCTTCATCGTGCTGCCTCGGCGCAGTGTATTAATCTCAGATTGATTGTGTGCACAACCGTAGGATCTGTAGCTCTTCTCGATGGTCTTCCTCTACAAGCATGATAGAAAGAAAACAGACAGTCAAATGTAGCAGTGAACTGTTTTTACAGGCCCATCTCATCGCTCAGTGTGGTTCATTAAAACTGTGACGTTGCTTTTTCTGCAACAGTATTCATTTTGGTGGAGGGTTTGCCCTTAGTTTGATGCCTGACTCCAGTTACAGTGTAAAAAACATCCAATTAGGAATATGTGACACCAACCTGGACTCTGTTATCACATGACTTCAACACTGTCGAGTAAAATAATTTATTCTGTAACTGAAATATTTGAAGATGCATATTTGTATCACATGTGGCTGTGTATGATTAAAGTGCATGTGTGTACGCAGCAGTGTTGACATGCAGCATATTAAGATTTGCTGAAAATTTGAATTCATAATTGGGGTGAAATCAAACACATTCATGACAGGATTAAACACAGATTTCAGAATATGTCAAATTATTGTTTTAGCCACACTAGCTAAATGGCTCTTGGGATGGCATCGTTTATAAAGTAAAGTCACCTTTTTTAAATTTACACTGTAGGTTGGTCCACTACTTTGCTCCTAATTAAAATATCTCAACAACTGTTGGGTTCCTCGACATTCATGGTTCCCAGATGCTGTATCCTACCAAATTTCATCATCCCCTGACTTTTCCTGCAGCATCACCATGACGTTGGCTTTTCTTTAATTGAAAAAATGTAAAAAACTATTGTGTGGACTGCCAAATAAATTTGGTTCAGATATTCATGGTCCCCAGAAGATGATTTGTAAAAACTTTAATCTTTTTGACTTTTTAAAATGTCTGTTTATCCAGTACTTTGTTGGGTTTTTTTTACCGAATGTCTGCTAAAGTAATACAATTCCTTTGAGCCTCAGCTGTACTTCGTGTTTAGTGCTAATTAGCACATGTTAGCATGCTAACACGCTGAAAGTGAGATGTTAAACACGTGCGTGCTAGCATAATCATTGTGAGCGTGTTAGCATTCTGATTTTAGTCTTCGGCTTAGCACAGCTGTTCTTAAGATGCTGTTTCTGTCAAGTGAATTTACACTGCACATGTTAATATAACTGTGATACAAATCTGAACATTTTAACACACATTCACAACCTGCATTTGTCATGATTGTTTTTTGACAGGTTGAGTAAGCAACAATCTGTAATTCTCTACTGTGCAAAAAAATAAAAATAATAATCTGTTTAAAAATAAAGCAGCACATACAGTATATAGAATATATGTAATTGATCTCATGTTACAATGTGACGACGTCAAGTACTTTTAAAATAGAATTGGTAGACAAAATTAACACTGAACAATAGTAATGCCTATTACAAATCCAGTAATACATGCAAAATTATAAACAGACAGCTGTAGGCTAGAGGAAGATGAATTAGGGGCTTTTTGTGTTGTATATGTTTGTTTTTGAGGTAAACTGTCTGATGTCAAAGCTTACAAGAAAACTGCATTTAAAAAAATGTTTGGACCTGATTTAATTTGCCTCCTTATAAAAAATATATTCTTAGCTTTCATGAGCGTTGGGGCGGCACAAACTTTGAGAATCTTGAGTAGAACTCTGACTTAAAAGTCCTTAAAAAAAAATGCAATGTAGCACAAAATAATATGCAAAAAGTCAAGTGGGGTTATACTGAAATGTGCTTCAGAGAAACTGTAGCTAGCAAAGTCAGCCAGTGTCAAGATTATTATCTCAAATACACACAGGCCTTCCAAGCATCCATGACTTCCCAGAGAGGACTGAAGTGGAGAAGTTTGAAGATCAGAACTAGTTCAAAGGTTTTTGACAGCAGCATCCAGCCAGGATGAAGATGACAAGAAAAGAGATGTGTGGGAACTGATCATTGGTTCAGATGTGACTATACTTTTATTGGCATGACGTCAAACTCCCATCCTGGCAGAACAGTTGTGCAATAGGCGCACACGCTGCATAAAGAGATTCGAAAAACAAGGTCTTTCAGAGGAGTTTGGCTGCTCGACTTCAGTTCAGACACATGCTCCTTCTTCCATCTCTTTCATGTTAGCAGCAGCTCTGAATAATTTGGTTCCTGTGTTGGTGACATGACTGAAGATTTCCCATCAAGTGATTTAATTGCTGTCTTGTCTTCTCTTTTGTTGGTTATAGATGAATATGATAATGTTACCTTAATAGCATCCTAAAGTGTGCAGTACAAAAACCTGATGGCTGGATTGTGAAGTTGTTCTCCATGTTAATTTCTAGTAAACACACTGGAACTGGCTCTTTTAATAAAAAAAAATTTAAAAAAGAAGAGAAATAATCATTTTGGGGAGTTTTCGTTTTTTTTTCTAAGTGAACACAAACGTCCAATAAACAATACAGTTTGATAGGCCGGAGCTCACTGTGCCCACTGATCACCAGCACTCTCTGAATGTAGTCGGGAGTGTCTATTTTTAAAGTATTGAGCCGTTGCATTACCGTCAATATGAACGGCCAATTGCGATTGATGATTCAGATGATCACCCCACCCAGATCTGCTTTGCTCATCATTGCATAAGAGCTGGTTTGGGATTCACAGCTGTGTTAGCGCCCAGGGGGCGGATCGATCAGTGAGAGGTTAAAACAAACTCACTGTCTGCCTCACAATAACTACTGTGAATAAAAAGCATGTGCAGTGCGGAGCAGTACTAGACTGACTGTATGTAACTGTGAGGACCTGGTTTGTTTTTCATAATGTCTCTTTAAAATCCAGTCGCAACTGGTGATCTAGAGTTCTCTGTTTACACCCATTTTCAGTTTTAGCCCAGAGTTACGCCAGAGGTGTTGTTCAAAGGATGGCACTGTCGCTCTGGTACTACTGTGATCCATACTGAATATAATTGGACATTCAGGTGTAAACTTTTCATCTAGCTCCATCATCAGGTCAAAATATGTATTTGTCCAATTGAACGAGCCTAAAATCTACCAAGAATGGTTTATGACCAAATGGTTGCAAAGAAACATTCCCATCAGCCTCAGCTGTACTTTGTGTTTGATGCTAATTAGCTAATGTTAGCATGCTAACGCGCCAAGATGATGAAAATGGTGAATATTTTCTGCTGAAACAAACATTACCTGCTGATGTTATAACTGACATTGTGAGCATGTTAACAAATGAACTCGTCAGCACTAGCAGATAAGAAAATGGAGGGTTGAAACTTGTCCGTTTCCACGCTCCGACACCACACTTTTGCTGTCAGTTAGCCTAACAAATGTAGGTCATAGGTAGCTGTAGCATGTTTGAGTAAGTGAGTTAAAGATATAAGCATGGTTTGTGCACGGCCTAGGAAGGGAAGGCTCTAGAGCGTGTGATGAAAACCATCCAGAACATCACTGATAACCATCTGCCGAGTATCAGTGATACATTAGATGTCTGCACGGAGCCCGAGGAATACTAAAACCAACAACGGCCACCATACGGCCGCCCGACAAGCAATACAGGAGTATCCGCTGCAGTACAACCAGGAAACAGAGAAGCTTCTTTTCTTAAATTACGAGATTTGCTAATCCATCTGTGTTATTTCTGCTTCAGTGAGTAGCAGATATGGACTACCAACGTCATCATGTAATACAATGCTTTGTAAAATCATGAATTAAATCAATCTTTAATATATATATACAACCACTTCAGAGCAGCAGCAAGTACGATATAAGAAAAGTATCACCACCTGGATAACATTTCTTTCAACGTGATAGGAAATCTGTTTGATAAATGTATCTACAAAGGCACAAAATGTCCTCTGAACTCTGGAAACTGCAGCGATGACATTTCCTCCAAAACATATGAGACAAAACCATTTAGTAGTATATAGGAAACAGGTTGCACATTAAATCTGTTGGCAACAATCTACATAATAACATAATATTTTGGCAAGAACGGGAATATAAAAAGAGCTTTTTGATTCACCGAATCAAATATAAAATCATAATTACTGATGTGTTCCTCAGTGGGAATCATCCTGAATGTATCTCAATCAGCAAATCTGCTGTCACCTCCAATGTAGTAAATGATTTTATTCATAAAAAATCTATTTCAAACTGTCATCAGCAGTCCACTGGACAATCAAAGTTCAGGTATTTCACACAATAGCTCAGCCACTGCTCTATAATTACCTGGAGGATATCGCCGCATAGTTATTATAGTGGACGTTTAACTGCTGTTATGGCTGCAAAGGCCATGTTCGATTCTGGAGAACATTTAGATGCAACAGCTGTGTTAAAAAGCCCCCAGTCATCGGACATTAATGCTTAGAGTCAGACGGATAATGCATCGTGCATTTTGCTCTTCAATATCAACACCACAGTTGCTGCTGAGCCTGAAACATTTCCAGCATTTCAGTGTCCGTCAGCCATCGGGTCCAATCATGGAATCAATGGCCCAAATGGGCTGAAATGAAAATCATTTACCGACATTGTTTCAATATTTATTGACATCAAGCCCGAGGCACAGAAGTGCACTATCTGCTGCATGGCTTCAAATCAAAATGTCAACAATGCATTGACAGGGTCACACAAAGGTTTTATTTGAAAGAGCAGTTTGGTTTTTGAGAGGCGGCGATAATCTGACAGCGTTGCACAGGTAGATTACAAGACAGCTTTAAGGTGTGTAAGGTCTGCATTCGAACTTCTCTTTTATTATATGAGACAAATCAAACTTTATAATCACAAA
Organism: Pagrus pagrus; assembly: GCF_965226575.1. Classification (NCBI taxonomy): domain Eukaryota; kingdom Metazoa; phylum Chordata; class Actinopteri; order Spariformes; family Sparidae; genus Pagrus; species Pagrus pagrus. Next base: position 13,904,240 of record NC_140198.1, read on the forward strand.
AATGTACCTAATTTAATAATTACTATTTGCATCAGAGACGGAAACTTAGATTTTGAATCAAATGAGAGAGAAATCAAGTGAGAAAACTCAGACTGTCTCAGCTCTGAGGTCCCCAGACTTGAAGGCTCCAGTGCGCCATGACAGTAATTAAGTTCATCTTAATCAAGGATTTTTAATTGAGTCTAAAGAAATGTCATATTTATAGCTTAAGAGATAATTAAACATACGAGGGAGTCAATGGTGGACCTCAAATTATGTTTTTTGGCCAAAACATTGCTGGATTTTTCTTATTTCAGAAAGAAATATAAAGTTTACTTTTCTTGTATCCACAGAAGAAGAAGTTCACAGCTCACTTGTGTGTTGCATTATCATGTACACCGCTAACTGTGAGGTTATTATAATTAAGGCGGCGCATTATGAAATAAGTTATTTGCTGGATGGGGTGCACCCAGACTAATTACAACAGAGCGCAACCTGCAGAGATGAAACAGGGGCTCTCAGGGACCATCTGGTGAGCGTTTTAGACACGGCCCTCACAGCCATGTACTGGTTTGTACCTGCTGTCACTGTTTTTCAGAGTTTGTGCCAGAGCAAGGGGAAAAAAACGGTTCGCAAGGATTAAAACTCCACAAATTACAAGCCATGTTGCCAAGTCCCTGCTGAATTAAAACGAGAATTTAAATAAATATAAATATTTTAATATTTTAATTATGAGTTACCTGAAACCAGTGTAGAGTTTGTGACAGAACCAGTGACAGCAGATAGCTGCTATTCAAAATAACATCCGCTCTGAGATGCTTCCTGGGAGAAATCATTATTATTCTACACTGTTTGTGTATGTATTGTTTATTACACAATCACATCAATAACAAATATAAACCATTGACGTGGTTTATAAGACACTGTAACATAGTTGTAAGCAGAAATAAAGCTATTCTTAATCGGCTTTTAACCTATTTGTCAACATATAACCTCTCCTGTGACATATACACAACTGATGTATTAACAGGAAATAAATGCTCATTAAGACAGTATAATAATATCCATCCATTAATTAATGATGATTTTATTTTAATCATCAATAACCAATTACCAATTTTAAGACACTGACATTTTTTGCATCCAGTTACTTGATTTATATATATATATATATATTGCAGAAATGTTGTACTGTGTTATTAAGCATTCATCAGATATATGGGGATTATAGCTGTTGGCAAATACAATAATAAAAACTACTTTTTATCTGCTTACAACTACAGTATAGTGTGGTAAAGACAATTGTTATATGTTTATAAACTGACTTGCAAAGCTATATAAGGGGGTAAAAGTAAAGAGTTAATTGTAGATTGCATAGCTTGAAAAGCAGTGTAATGGATGACATGATTAGTGGCTACACACCTAAATGTATTGCAGCCATTAATCATTTCACTAATCTCACCTGTGCAGTTCAGTGTATTCCTTCTTACTGGGACACATTTTTCAGGAGACAGAGTCATCTCTAATGTTATTAGTTACACCTGTGTTTTTCCTCCTATGACAAGTAGCTTTTATAAACAGGGCTTCTGAGTTTTAAACATCATCTGACATTAATCACGTTTCTCATATCGGTATATTTCTTTTAAATGTACATGTTTTATTCTAAGAAGTAAGAGTAAGTTAGAGTTCATTAAGCCTTTTTTGTGGTGACATATTCCCGGTAATCGGTTGATCTGGTCAAACCACCAAGAAATAGTCATAAGATAAAAGCTGCCAATCTTTATGTGGCACTTGTTTATTTTCCCTGAAATGCTTATTTACTGCGCAAACCTTATCCCGACATTTCACTATCACTTAAATGTCATGGTTTGAGTTTGTTGTTCACTCTCCTCATGTGTCATGTTTTTCATGCTTTTCATTTCCACCCTTTGTCCTTTTCCTGCCTTTTTTCCTGTTCATCTGTCTTTCATTTGTTAATTAGTCCTTAGTGTTTTTCTCTTTGTCAGTTCATCTGTTTTCGTTGTGTGTCTCCTGAATTCCTGTTGTTTCCCCACATCAGCTTTGTGTTTCTCGTGTACCTGCCTGTTTTCCCACACCACGATTTGGTTTGTACCTCCTGCATTTTGACTGTTGGATTTTGTATTGTTTGGATCGTCTTTATGTGAATAAAGCTTGCTTTCTGTTCAATTAGCTGCCTGTCTGTGTGGGTTCCCTTTTTGTCTAAAATATAACATAAAATGAAGAGAATTCATTTCTGAGAATGAATTTACTCCAGAGAAATGGTGAGATTTCACCACCATGTTTCTGTAAACAACTCTTTACTCTTTACCTCAAAAGCAGCTGGGGGTTCACATATCTCCCAGCTGGTTCATTAGGAGCCGCCTTGTGGTCTTTGCAGATCAGTGATGCATTCAAACCTGCCAGCATCATCCAGCAGATGGAGTCCTTCAACTGAAGCTGCAGCTTAAAAATCCAAATAAACTGCTGCTCACTCTATCCTCCTGAAGTTCATCTGCAATACCTGACAGACATCAGCATGAATTCATTACAATTTTATGTAGGTAAGTAATTTCATTTGCACTGCATGTGTAAATAGATGCAAGTTTTTGTTGGTTTCTTTTTGTTTTACATCTTGTGAGTGAAATTTGTGGGAGTTACAATCAACCTTGAATAAACAATATTAATGAAGAGCAGACTTACATATAATAACTGGTAAGCTGTGGTGAGATCAGCTACATCCAACAATACAGAATTATACACACACACAAAAGAAAATAATGAATGCATGAAAGAAAGAAATATATACATAATATGTGTTTAAGGGACTTACCAACTACCTCATTAAACGTTTTGTTATGTGACTATAAGATAAAAGATAAAAATAAATAAATCCTGCTTTGAGTGTGTAAAGACTTCTCAACCACCAAACACAAAGCCACAACAACGCAATTAAACATTTTCTTTCATTTTATGTACGACGGCAAGCACGAAGGACAAACTAGCAAGAACGCCAAACTGCCTCCTCGCTACCAGAGATAGTAAAATAACAAGATAGGCCACTGCCGGAAAAGTGACGTGAGGGAGATAATCGTAGCGCCATTAGCTTAGCAAAGATGGCGTCGGGCGGTTACCAGTCCGTCTGCTCGAGTTCTCTTTGAATTACCACGACGTAGAAGATGTATCAGATTCACTGCGATGTACTTTTGTAAAATAACATCTAAAGTGACAAATTATAAACACAACGCTCTGCTTTTCACTCAAACAGCGTTACGACCTAGAAATAACGGTTGTGTCCGTTGTGCTAATGGAGCTCTTTCCTCCACAGGGTCTCTGATCTGAGAGGCTACATGAATACATGCACTCTGCTTTTCCTACACAGACGTTTCGTCTTTCTTTTATTATTCTTATATGTAAATCAGGCTGTCCTTTCATCTATAGCACACACAGAGTCCCTTTTAAATAGAAGCATTCATGTAACAATTTGAACTGTGATGTAAACCACTACACTAGACTGCAGCAGTCCCCATAGCAACAGAGGAGAGGGTGGGCATCATCACAAAAGGCACAGAGATGACACGTAATGATCCAGGCCTGTTGAGTTCACATGACAAGCTGTATACCATCTTGTAGCACTAAAAACCCAAAACCACACACCACATGAGACCATCCTGCTCCATGTCAGAGATTGAAACCAAAGACATTCCAGTTGGCCCCAATTTCCCAGGAACAGATATGGTACGATCCACCCTCATAAGAAGACCTTCACAAATGGCCTCCCCCTCCCTCCGTCTGGCAGATACCACTCACCACCGAGGGGGTGATCCTATCCATCCACCACAAATCTAGTGCTCATTGTGGCAGAATTGCAGTGCACTGGACTGTACAGAGCAGGGTACCATCCAGGCTGTTGTCTGTGAGGGGTGGGGTCCGGCTACACTGATACCACCAAACACAGGCTGACAGAGGGACACAGAGAGGCAGACAAATTGAGAAAAAGAGAGAGAGAAGAGAGGGGGGAAGATTGCACCTGAAGAGGAATATTATACGGGTAAGGAGAAAAGGGGGTTGATGGAGGGAGAGGGGAAAAGACAATGGGGAAAGGTCCAGAATGGTTCAAGTAGATTCGCTCCTTTGCTGTTTTTTTTCCTTCCTGTTGACAATCCATCCTGTTTGATTCCCTTTCCATCTGTGACACATTTATTCTCAGTCATGTGCATATTTATTCATTATTTCAACAGCGTGTGTGTGGCTGCAGTGCTTATTTCATTCTCCATTTGATATTTCTGTGGTTATTCGTGCTCGTGGTGGGAGAGTCTGTGGGCCACGGTGGATAAATCTGACCATTTGGCCCAGTTTACAGGTCTCCTTTGCGTTTGATGAAATATACATGCTTTTGTTGCCATATAAGATGACATAATATAGCAGCTGTGCCAGTTCTATGACACAATATTGACAGATATATATACTTCATAGCTGGAGACTGACTGGTTTCATGCTTGCTTTCTTTGCAGCCAAAATGTATAAATAGGCAATGAAATACTATGTTTTTCAGCACAGGTATTATCATATTTTACATAATAGAGCTATACGATGTATTTGTCTTAAAACCCTTAGTTGACACATGTAGTTCATTTGATCAACCACATATAATGGTGTATTAAAAGGCTAATTTTGCTATTAAGAAACCTTAGTGTGTGTTTCAATCATAACTGCAACCTACAAGTGTTATTTCTGCATTCTTAATTGTTTTAGAAATACATCTTATTATGCTTTTCTGGATCAATTATTGCTTGGGATTTAAAATATACATTTTCACTTTTTGCATTCATTAAATTTTTTGCATTTTTTAAAGGAAACTCATTTTTTTGAGTTTCAAATCCATGTAGCTTAAACACTGCTCTGTTTGTGACTAGCATGAAAGGAGACACCCCAGTGAACAGCACCATGAGCGTCGGCCAAGCCAGGAAGTTGGTGGAACAACTGAAGATAGAGGCTAGTTTCTGCAGGATAAAGGTAAGACAATCTGTCACCTCACAGTCAGATATGAAGCTTGATAGTGTGATAAACTAAAACACACCGGGATGCAAAGGGGGAAATAGACTGATGAATTTGACTTGCTGAAAAGGTAAAACAAAATAATAAAATGCAGATTTTTAAATAAAAGTCCAGATATTATGCTGTCCAACACTGAAATTGTACTGTATGTAATGTTCCTGTGCTACAGTAGGTCATAATATTGTAACCACATTAGATTCAAATGATAAATACACAAACTAAACTTGCCCTAAGATTAAAAAAGACAGTCTGACTTGCATTTGATCCTCTTTTGTACATGTAAAGCCTCACATCAAAGTTAAAAGGACAGCACTGAAGCGTTTTGACAAACTTTCATTAAAGACATTGGTTTGAAGAGGAAGAAAAGCACCGGTGACCTTCTCAAATACACTTCAAGTCAATGCTGCTCCTTGGAGAGTTTCCAAATGGTGTTGGTGTCTGTCATGTTCCTTATGGCAACAAAAACACCTGTGAGGCACCCTCCTCTTTCAGAAGAACAATCTGTCAGTGTAACATTAAGTAAGGGACAAACATGTATAATGCTGATAACCATGTTTTAGGGACCATTTTTCAGATGCTGTCACCTCTGATTAAGTAAATTTAAGTTACAGTATTTTCTTCTATTTACTCCAAGACTCTGCTCTGATTGTCAGCCTTTTAAAACTGATCATCCATCAGTGAAATCCAAACAGAAGTGACAATACATATTAGGGTATTTAATGTGAACCTTGTAATCATTTTAGATAGAAACCCACACTGCAAAATTTAGAGGCATCCTGGGACTGAATGAGGATTTAATCCACCGTTGAATTTGGCAATGAAAACTGTACGAATTGTAGTAAATCCCAGTATTTCTGTACTGATTCCTATACTTTACTATACCTAGACTCTTTTTTTCTACTGATATTGATTCTGTATTATTACATTGTCTATTTTTGTGCTTACTGCCTTATCATGATGCCTTTGTTACTGCATTCTTCAAGTGAATCAATACATTTCAACTGCTCGCCTTGTTGGTATTATACCCATTTACATTTTCTATGTCCAGACACATTTAACACACACAATTTTTCCTAGATTTCATAGAGAAACATTTGAAACATTCAATTTTTAGTTTTTGACTGATATTGCTAAGTCTTCATTTGCTAAATTTGAGCTCAAGTGTTCAGACTAACGTTTAAAACCCAAGACTGAATACAATGATCTGGTGAAAGATTGTAAATGGGGACTGTCATTCTTATGAAATGGTATTTATATAGACTACACACTGCAAACAATGACATGTGACAATGACTTTTGTGGCTTCAGAGGAAGCTGCATGTAATCTGATAAATCTACATTACCCACATTGCATTGTGGGTAATGTAGATTCTAGGTTTTTAAAAAACATACCATTGGACTCATTATAGACAGTTTAAAAACTAATTATCAAAATCAATGCAGCACAACCAGATATCAACTTTTTTAATTGCACTTATTCTTCTTCCTTTTCTAAACCTGGTGCCTACATTGCCCACAATGCAACCTAGCTACTGAGTGACATCACTGTAGGAACTCGGTCTGATCTGCAGCTTTCTCTGGAGCCACAAGACTTTATACTACTTTTTTCACATATGCAGTTGTACTCACCAAGACACCTTAAAGTTTTCAATTTGTAAGAATTGGCCAGCTGTTCAAAGAGTAACAGCTAACTGCTGCTAGCTGTAGCTGCCATTAGCTAGTTAGCCGTGCATCTATTGATTCGGACTGGGAGCTCAGAGTGTTGGTGTTTATAAGTAAGCAGGGGAGTTTTGGACTGGGAGGGGCCAGGGCTAGCTGGCTAGCATGCTAACTTCAGTAGATGTCTCTGCAGCACAATACACACAATGTAAAAAACTTAATTCTTCACATTCTGCTGATAACTTTAGTTCATTTTTTTAAACTAAAATTCTTACATATTGCCCCTTTAATGTGTATAATTGGTGGTGTTACCCTTTAAGAGGCTGGAAGTGTCAAATGCTTGACATTTTTGCTTGAAAATGACTCAAAAAATTTATCGATAATACAAGTTGGCATTTAATCGATTAATCGACTAAGCAGCTCGACATGAGACCACATATACAAGTGAGATGAGGGTTTCTAATATGTGAAAATATGTAGGATTATCCAGACTGAGAGGGAAACAGTTGGCAGTTAAATATTACATACGTTTCCTCTCTTACTTCTTGTGGCCTCTAAATGCACCACAACCTCTGACCAGAGACCAATAGATAAAGAAAAATCAAAGTGCGAATAATCATTTTGACTGTTATTACTATTATTGTTTGTTGAAATGCTCCTGAGCCACCCGAAATCTGACCACCCTCTTCTCCAGGTTTCAAAGGCAGCAGCCGACCTGATGGCGTACTGCGACGCACACTCCTGTGACGACCCCCTGATCACCCCCGTGCCCACCTCAGAGAACCCTTTCAGGGAGAAGAAATTCTTCTGCGCTCTGCTTTGAGACCAATCAGGGATTGTTGTGATTAAAAAGTACAACTGTACAGTATGTACATGTATGTACAGTGTGTACATGTACTTCCAATCTAAATAAGACATCAATGTACTATAGTAACCTTGCATAAAAGCTGCCGATGTACAGTACATAAAATCAACATCTGTCTCGGTGTTAGAGGGGAAGAACAAAAACAAGAATTTGAAACAAAACCTACACAGTCAATCAATAAAGAGTTATCGCTATTGAAAAGATAAGACATTTTAAAAATAGCTATCATCTGGTTGAAAACACAGACATTTCATGCTCGTATATATTTACAGGTAACTGCCGAAAAAGGAAACAGTCTGAGCAGTAAGTGTCTTAACAGTCACAGGAACAGATTCTCTAGCATTTGTTGCGTTGAACTAATCCCCACATGAGGTCTTTGGATCATGGTGGTGCTACAGGTCGAAGATGAGGCTCTGATCAGGTCAGTTCTCATATATATTGATCATGCGTATGAAATCTGAAGAAAAGACAAGCCTATGTTAGGTAATAACTGAGTTTCCATTTGGTGGCTACTTGTATTCGGAGGTAATAACACTCTTCTTCAGATTAATACTTGACTTGTGTTTCCTGTTTTGGCAGTTACTTGCATCTAAAGACAACAGCTGTTTGAGTGGATTATTATCATATTTATTTTAAGGTTTTATGAAGAGTTTAGCATTTTTGCTCATTTCTATACTGTTGCTGTAGTGTGGATGTGGACGTGTGTGTGTTTGCATAGGTGCTACTGTGAAACTTAAGCAACAATTCTGAGCATTTGGTCACCGTCAGATATAGATTTTATAGTTCAATATAGCACACAGACCCAAAAAAGAACATTCCAGGGTTATGGACATTCAATATATGATGTAAGCCATTAAAGCAAAATCAGCTAATCAGTTACTATGAGTCTGTCACGTGAACAATTTTCTATTTCTTTAAGGCAAAAAATAAATACAGCAGTTATAATGTACTTTTAAAGACAGGTGTGCGTCGTCATTTTAACCTATCAGGTCCGAGAGGTTCTCCAGAGCAGAGAGGTCTGGAAAATGTAAGGAAACACCTGACGTTTCTACTTATTCATGTGACGTGAGGACAGATTATGACGGACTAAAGATTTCACTTCCTTCGTGGTTATTTCAGCATTAACAGTACAGACAGTGGTTTACTTCTGTTAAATCATATCCTCGCACACAAAAAAAAAAAAGAAAACTGATCTCATTTTGGAGTTCCCTCAGACATGATCACCGTGGCAACTTCTCAAATAAACTTTTGGGAACCCCCTGCTCTGGATCATTTCAAAAATTAACACATGTATTTTCAATATCTTGCAAATGTCAAATTTGGAGCGTTGGCAAGAAAGTAACCATGAAATATCAGGCATTGAAATAAAATCTCCTGTTATCAAACGGTTTCTGTCGTTGTGATTTTATTCATCAATGTATAAAAGAAAACACTCATGTCCAAATCTGACACGTTGCCCTTTATTTGATTGTTTTGATAATAACAGCAATATAAAAACTGAAGCGATTTCACAGTCAAATGCAAACACATCAGCCAGTGTTTTTTTAAAAAAGCATACAGCGTGGACATGCACTACTGCAGATCATATAGCTCATCTGACTGGATCAAATGTTTAACATGCATTAAGGCATCTCATGTTTAGAAAGACAGTCAAACATAACATGAAGCTCCATTATAACGATGTGGGCTTAAAATCTGACGAGTTAACATTTCTCGTTTAGAGGTAATTAAAAGACCAAGTCCAGCATGTGACTGGATGGGTTTTGAATCTGGACAATATATTGATATTGTACCATTGTCGTGATGTTTCTTCTTCTGGTTTTAAAGGCTGCATTACAGTTAAGTGATGTAATGTTTTCCAACTTACCAGCCTGTTCTGCTTGTTGGTCATAAATATATTATTTGATTTTGATGCCCAGTCCTAGCATTTATTAAATGTTTTTGAGGAGATTTCAAAATATTGAGTTTTATCATTTATCGCCACATAGCCTAAAATTCCAGCCCTACATTTTAGATTTTGTGCAGAATAAGAAACAAGATCAACTTCTATTGAAGCTTCAAATACATACAATCATAAGAGCACAGCAGATCATCTACCTTAGCCTCTTTACTTTTAATGAGCGAACAAACAGGGTGCCGATTGATTAACTGTATCATGATTATTGGTTTTGATGATCCTGACACTGTTCGATCAAAACAGCACTCCCAGCACTTCAACATGCGTGTTTGCTGCCAACAAAATTAGCAGTATTGTCTGGCTTGTAAATTACTTCTTAAATGTAAAGGCTGCAGCCTACTCATCAGCAATAGACGGACACGATTTCTGACAGTGTTCGAGTTTGTTGCATGGGCATCTTTATTTATACATAGTACATCTCCATCTTCAGGTTCCATCAAGGTTTTAGCAGACCAGATGTTGGTGTCTGGCCATGCTGCCTCAACATTTTCAGGATCACAAGTTAAACGTTTTTGTAATAAAAACACATCCCCGCCAAGACCGTCACATCACCACCGGTTTAAGGTTTAGCATTTGTAATCCCACCCTCTGCAAGACACTTCAGACAATCCACCTCTCCAAGAAATCGTTTAAACATCGTTTGTGGATAGAACATGATACTAAGCTCTGATATGATGTGCGAGTTAAAAAAAAACACATCTTACATCAACTTTCAAATGGGTTTAAAAACAGGAAAATGGGGCAAAAGGCCTAAGAATTGAAGGTGAGTACAAACATTAGTATGGACTGTGCTGCTAAGTCATCACACTATGTAGAAATCAAAATGTGTCTGAATGTTTAAACATAGAACAAACAAGCCATGTGAAGCTTAGAAAGATAAAATCTTACATGACCAACAACGGATGAACCATACATTTAAAATTCAACATGCAGCACTCCAATCGTCTTGGGTAAACATTAGTACTAAATTGAGCAGCTCTTTTTTCCAAAATTGGAACCTAACATTCAGTCTATGAACTTTTCTCACTGCAGACATGTTGACTTGTCAAAACACAGATGTATTAATGTTAATAAAGGCGGTTACATTAAGGTGTACCAGTGTAGCTCAGTGATGAGACTTACTGGTAAACCGTAACGGAAAGAAGCCATTAATCTTATTAGATACACTTGTGACTTTACTGCTATGACAAGCCAAAATGCCTTTTGACAATTCAAAGACAAACAGATCTGTCACATGTTCTAATTATCCATCCAAACTACCATTTTAATGGCAATATAAAGAATGACAAGTAGTTCTAGACTAACAGTCTCCAACTGTCTCTAAGGCCATGAGATGGGTGTGTGTGAGTCCTTTTAGGGGGTCAAAGGATTTCAGAAATACATTTACAGCTTTAAGTATAATTTAAAAACAAGCCGACTTCAATAAAACTCAGTGTGTACAGTGTCAGTTCACATATATGGTGTAGCTGAATTGTATCAATATGACTGAAGAGGTAATGTACAGTTTGGACTTCACACGTAGAAAACAATGACTGATTGCTTTATAGGAAGGCGTCACACCATTCTCTAAGACAGCCGTAGCAGTCACCTTGTTGCTTGGAATTTGCCAGGCAAGCTTCCTTCAGCCAGTCCCGGAAAAGCTCTTCATCTTTCTTTAGCACCAGGAACTGCCCGAGGACGACATACGCCTGTGGAGGGAGAGATAAACACAACACAGGAAGTCAAATTAAGACAGGTGCGATAGGATTTTCCACATCCACGACCCTGTTGTCAAGTAGCAGATGTCTAATTTTATTGCCAATGTTTGTTTCAGTCATTCATCCATGTTACATGCTACAGTACGTTAGCACAAAGCCTAGTTTTGATTCAGTCCCATTTGTCTCGTTAAAGCTCCTGCATTATAATGTTAATACAAACTCAACACTTCCACTATAAAATTAAAGCCCTCTAGTGTTTCAGCAGCCAAAGAGACATCATTTGAAGACTCTAAAACATTGGCAGGAATGTGTTGTGTTAAACTAACTGACATGCAGGGTTCCCATCCATACTTCAAATGTGGCTGCTGCCATCTTTTCTCATGCTGCACTAGACCAAAGTCTTTTTTTATTTAATATTTTTAGGTTAAATTTTAGAAGAAGAAAAGTTAAGTTGAGTGGTTGTTGTGAGAAATAAAAACATGATGCATCATGTTCATCCTGATGTATTGTGGTGTGCCGCTACACTGTCATTAATGGGGTCTTGTGTTCCAGCATCACTGGTCAGGTCCAGTATTTGTCTTCATATTTTAACTGTTTGAAAATGTTTTCATCAGCCCAACCCTATAAATCAGTTTGAGGCGAGTATTGCTTTACAGCTTGATAGTGATAACCACATAAACAGACAATTGGTGCCAAACAGCACAATGAGAATAAATCTTAAGCAGGACATTTCACATTAACAAATGTCAGAAAGGCTCAAATGACACATAGATAGATCTGATGTAGCTAACTGGATCACAGGAAAAACTACATAATTAAAAAAGTAGGGAGCTGTCCACCACATTGTAGAATGTAATGCAGTTTTTCTTGTTGCATTAGCTGTAAGAAGAAGCCAGTTTTTCTTGTGGGTGCCATGCTATGAGTAATTTAAAAGAACAACAAATAACCTGTCAATGAGGTTATGCTTGCTTTGAATCCAACCAGACTGCAAGTCTAATAATAACCTATTATGTTAACATGAGTTGAAAGTCAACACAGCAAAGACTTCATACTGGTTCTTACTCAAAGCCACATTAACAGCTGCTTTTATACAATGCATTTTCTGCCAATTTGTATTAGAAATTTGTTTTACCACAGCAGCAAAGATAAGCACCCTCTATTGACAGAGCATTTTACATGTTTGTCGACGCATACCAAATGTATTAATACTGTTTTAAAAGGGTTAAAGAATAAAATCAAATCACCTTGTCAAAACCTTTCTCCTCCAGTCTTTTGCCAAGGGCCTCTCCAATGCCAGCAAGAGCCATCACGGGCTTCTCGCCCATGGGCTCGGCCACGAAATCTTTATGTTTTTGGGATGTTGACGACATGGCTGCTTTGTAGGCACTCAAAGATCACCAGCTGTGGAACTGCAACACAGAGACCACAATGGACATTTTTAAAAAAAAGTCAAATTCATACTAAAGGGGAAATGTGACACAATCATTGAAACTTTCCCAATCACTTTATTTTTAGCACATTTTTTCCAGGAATACATTTCCGACTCCCTTTCAGCTGAATGTTGTCATCCACATTTCCCTGCAAGCAGTCATTTGGAAAGTTAACATAAACGAAAATGAAACTTAGTTACCTTGAGCCCACATACACTTAATATTTTTTACCTAGTGAAGGTCTGCAAAGTTTGTTCGCAAACAATCTTCACATTACTTCAGATGCCAAGTATGTTTGGTTTATTGTAATAAAAGTGGAGGACAACAAAGGAGTAGGAAAATAACGAACAATGAAAACCATTATTAGAAAAGGCAGTAATGAAACTGCCCTGTTATTCTACAGTACATACTACGCCTGTGCATATTTCAGTATTAAAAACATCTAAATATGGAAGAGTTAGGCTCTGGTCACTGGTCACAATCAAAGTGGTTGTAAAAATGTGTAGATAACAGACATGACAACAGTAACGCTAGCCAACACTGCAACAATAGCGTGTTTTTATTGGTATCAAGTTCCCTCGACAGAGATCCTGATGATGCAAACAGGTTGGCACTGCAAAAGGCTTGCTGCAACTAATGTTTCTTGCTCTTGTCCAGTATCTAAACACTCTCACATCCAAACTACTCGCAATATCTTCCGATGTTAAATTGCGCGCGCAACGCATTCCAGCGCTACTTAGCTTTAGCATAACGAGCTAACGTTCACTAGCTTTTAACTGCGTAACGGTTTGTTTCCCTGCTAGCCGCCACTGCGCGTAGGCACGGGTGTGTGCTTTTTTAAAATATGACATGGTCCTGAAACAATCCTCCTCGTAATGCAGTCGACTAAGTTAGCGCTGTTGAGCTACAGTGAAACATTAGCTATTAGCTTTGAATTCAGGCGCGTTCAAATTAACGCTCACATAGATAACGGGACATCGCTAATAACTCTGAACTGCTTCTTACTGTATCGTGCTACTCTTTTGCTTGTGGCATATTTTAGCTACTGGCCTCCACATAACGCTATTGTGCCTGAGTATTAACTTACCTCTTAATGTTCTGTATAAACCGTGTATCACCGTAGTTCGCTCAACAGTCGTCTACTTTCTGTTTCTGTCCAGGCACCGGCGACCACAATGCAATGCGCTGGCTTCTTGCGTCCTTACGTCACGGATTTTTTCTAAGGCATTTTGGCCCTGATCATTGATTCACAGGATAAACGGGCTTGCAACATCACAATCAGCGTTTTTGCCCAAGTATGTGTACACATACAAGGAATTTGAATTTTTAAGTTGCTCTCAATATTACACACAGTTCAAAGAACAATTTCCATGAAGGTAGATAGACATACAGCTTTAAACAAGGACACCAAAGCTGAACAAAGATGGGTAAAATAAACATTTAAGTGTAATGTACATACAAGTTGTGACAAGAATGCAATAATGCAAGGGTGCAGAGTGCTAGGGCACTGGCAGCAATTAATGGTTTCCTCACATTTTTCAATTTTAGATAGCTTAATATTGCTATCATGGTCTAACATGACTGATGTGTGAAAATTAGTATGATTGACATTATATATGCCTCTCAGAACCACAGACCTACCACATGTCCTTGTAGATCAGTGACATTAAGATAAATCCAATTATCTAAACTTGGTTTCAACGCAAACTTCTGTGCATATGTGGTGCCAAATCTCAAAAATCCATGGTGGTGACTAATGATTATAGCAATGCGTTTTTAAAAATAGGATTTTGCTGGTGAAGAACCTATTAAACCCTTATTTAAAAATTGTTCAGATAGCAAATATAGTCTTCTTTCTTACATATTTATATCCTATTCATGCTCACCTTCAGAAAAAAGAAAAAAAAAGTCTTGTTTATGCTGTTATGTGGGATATTTTATTAACACACACCAAATAACTTACTATGAGCAATACAGGAAAAAAGTGATTAGCGCTTTCAGGGTGAACTTTATTTACTCACATGTAACAGTATACAGAGGATGGTGCGTGTTGATTTGGAGTGCAATTTATGTCAAAGTTGTGCGCATTAATTACTTTCCAGCTCTGTATTTGACATTTGCATCCACGTGACATTTGCATCCGTCTTTGGGTAAAGGATGAAGCGCTTGTAAAGGTTGGGACAGGGCTCTGTTAGTGCAACAGTTGCAGTAATACAGTGCTTGGAGTTTTTACTAAACTCTAAATAACACTACAGGTCAGACAGAATACTGGACGCCAGGCTGCAGGTCAGCCCAGTGCCGTCAGGCTCCACATTGATCTTCTTCACAACACCATCTTCCACCAACATCGAATATCTGAAACACAAGATGAAGAACACACTGTTTCACTGCTATAAACATCAAATGTACAAAAAGGATCCAGACTACAATGCTACTGCTTTAAAGATTGATTGAATAAAAGATTTATTTTGGAGCATGATCCAGATCATTAAGTTAGCCCCTTGAATAAAAATTAAAACTGAAATTAAATAACACAGTGAATCGATTTGGGACTGAAATGAAAGGAGAGAAAATATATCATGAATACTAGATAAAGTCTTTGTGGTTTTCTAAGTAATAAAGTTAATATCACGCACCATTATAAATCCAATGATTGATTTCCAATACAGTGACTAGGTTTACACTGGCTTTAACTGATCATTTAAAAAAAGATTTTAAAAAACACATTAATTTGATTTGTTACTTGCAAGGCTGAAAAAGGCTCAACAATCATTACCTCTTGGATCGCTTGTTCCCAAGTACCTGCACAATCTGATCACTGTCAAGTAACAGGTCAACTGCCTAAGAGGCGGAAAAAAAGACAGATGAGTAAACATAGTAACATTAGATATAACTTAAATATCCCAGACATTTAGTTTTACCTTTGTGAAAGCTCCAGTGGGATCAGCCAGCATCCGAACCTGAAGGAGAAAGAAGCAGCAAGGTCAACTTTTATTAATGTCAGAAATATTTTAGTGCATCTCTTTTTAGTATGCTTAATCTGCTGTATCATCAACCTCTTTATTTTTAAACAACGCAACCATAAGGAATCTGACACCCTAAACTGACTTTACAAGATATTACTTAAATTCATGTCTAGCAAATTTTGAGTATTAACTACATAGTCCATACCTTGCCATCTGTTCCATGCTCTTTTCCCCAGGCAGCCATGACAAACGCGTCATTGACAGAAATGCAGGCGACCTCCTGTATTCCTTTACCCTTCAAGTCCCCAGCCTGCTCCACAAAACCTGGGAGGTGAGTCTGAAAGTAATACGAGAATTACAACGTCAGCTGATGCAAAGATGATTGTGCAAACTGCAAAAAAAAGAAAAAGAGATGACGGCGTGGAGTCAACCTTGGAACAACCAGGTGTAAAGGCTCCAGGTACAGCAAAGAGGACTCCCTTCTTCCCCTTGAAGAGCTGATCCATAGACACCTTATTTCCTGGCTCCCCCTCCTGGACCTCCACTGCAGGGAGTTGTTCACCAACCTGGTGGGGATTGAGAAGACAGTGAACAAGAAAGTAGACAAACAGTCACAGCATACAAAGTATTTATGTACAGGATAGACTAGTGATGTACACTTTTCCTGAAGACATCCTTTTTCTGGTTTGAACTACTAACTCTGCATGCACACAAGAGTACTTTTATTACAGACATCGACACAGAGATGATTTTTTTGTATTTGCATTGTCACTTTATGGCTGAAGCTTCTTGTGGAAAGCAGACCGATGTTTACATTCATTTTATTATGTATAGACACACATCTGCTTTGATGGATAGGAAAAGTGTGCACAAACAGAAAGAAAGTTCAAACAAGCACCAATTATTTCCACATTCACTCAACCTAATCACCACGGGGATTATTTAAACACACCAGTCTCTAATTAAGCCTCTCAGGAGAGCAGAGCCTGGTGGTTCAGTGAAACATGTAGAGCAAATAATTGAAATTTTAATTGTTGCTTGAGCTGGTGGCCACTGGGGGGCGACAAACCACCGCGTACAGATGCAGGTCACTCGTTAAAATGGCCGAATGCCTAAAATTAAGCCTGACATTGACGGACTATAAAGTGACATACTTTAAATCACACTCATTGCATGAACTGCTTTAAAGCCAGCGATGACAAATACATAATACACAATACAATAAGCGTGGACTCTGATAGATATGTGCATTGGCAGCTGGGTGGCACACTTTAAAGTTAGCTGCAAGTTAATCCCAAATTACAAGTCATCGCTTTACTTGCACATTTATGCACTGACGCAATATTAAACAAAGTCTCAACGCATGTCTTAATTACAAAAAGGTGTTTAATACGGTGTGATATTTTTCGAAGTGACTGTGTAGCTTTATGATAAATAAATATATAAATATATAAATAAATAATATGGCGCTGATCCAGTCAGACGACAGACAGGTAGCTTCTTGCATTGACAGTTTGCATATGATGCGTTCAAATCAAGTCCAGCACAAACAAAACCACCTCAGTCATAGATTAACAGCTGTCGTGGCGACACGGGTGATGAGGGATAGCTAGCACGGTGAGCTACACGGATCGATGCTTACGATGTAGCAAATGTAGCCATTTCTGTGTAAAATATAAGTACAACCTCACGTCTTTGCACGAGCTGTGTAGCACACACGCAGCTAACGCAAGCTAAACGCGTGCGAGTCTCACCTGAATCGGCATCCTGGCGATGGGAGAAGTGTGGAGCAGCCGGACGTACTGGACAACACGGGTGTTCCTGATGAGAGAGCCTGTAATGGTCAGCATCGTGGCTCGCTATTTAAGTTGCTAGCTAGCTAGCTAGCTGCGTGCTAAGTAATATCTTACAGTAATGTTAGCTCTGTGGGATATGGTGTGTGCCGCGTCCTGCGTCTCCGCTCTCAAACACGCCTCGACCTGAAACTTACTGTAACTCTACCTGACACTGCTGTCCCGCATCGACTTTGAGCTGCTGGGACTCACTGAACCCGAGCTACCAGATTTGGGCCTGCTAAATCTTTATTTACTGCGCCATCTGCTAGCAAGAAGCCATATGTCTAAAGTGGTGTTTGTCAACTTGAGTTACAACGTTGTTTTTACTGATTTATATGAAAGCAGCAGATGGAAACACGACAGTCGTGGTAAAGAAAATGGACTTTACAAAGCATCTGTCTGTCTGTCTGTCTGTCTGTCCACTTTATTAAACATTAAAGGTGCACTATGTAGATTTGGGGAAGACATTTAAATCACAATAGAAACCCCCCTTCTTTTATGCCGAAACAAACTACATAAACAAACACAATTTTATACTGTTTTACTTTGATTATAATTGGCGGAGTCCGCCAAGTGGAGAGAAAGCGTCAACTCAAAAGCAGTGTTAAAGGTGCATCATTCAGTTTTGGGTAAGACAGTTTGATTGAAAGATTATTTTATTATGCCTAAACAAACTAAATAAGCAAACTGTCTTTGTTTTAATGACTGAATAAACAAACTGACCTTAAAGGACAACACAATTTAATACTGTTTAACTTTGTTTATATGTGGCGGACCCTGCCACCTTTCTAGCTTCAGTGTTCTGAGAACAGCTTGTTTATTCAGTTATGGAAAAAAAAACATTTCTGCGTTTGTATTATTACCTCTTTAATATTGTAAATATTAAAATGCTGAATTTGAATGTTTTCTCCCAAACTACATAGTGCCTCTTTAGGCCAGGGAAACCTACATTTTGGTGGAAATTTAAAAAATAAATAATTCATTTTTTACTTCAACATCCTAAGCTATAGTAAATGTAGTGCTAATTACAAACCCTGAGCTTATTTAATACCTCAAGCACACATGGGCAGTCCTTCACAGACATGTCAGGGTAATATAGCAGCAGAGGGTAAAGCTTTCATTGCTGATTCACAAAACTGACACCTGCAGTCAAAGTGATGCAGAGCTGCAAACATTAATACACAAACACATGAATGTGTTAATGGTAGTATGGTCAAGTATGCAATCAACGTCTACCAATTACTTTCAGCCCATTTGTTCCTCAGGCTCAGTAGCTGCATGTGAAGTCTGCCCCACATTTAGTGTCTTGCACAATCGTAGGAGGACTGTCCCTCATCCTTGTCAGTTATCAGTGCGTCCAGATATGATAAGTGCATTACGGTCAAAAATATTAATCATGAAGTTGAAAGTTTCAGCAGTAGTCTTTATCACACTGCCCCAATCTAATAAACACACACATACACACACATAAATATACACAGGGAGAGATGACACCGATGATATGTGGTGGTGGTGTGTCCATTTATTACACAACACAAAGCACCTACAGTAATCCACTCCCTGTTGCGTCAGACAGTGGAAGATCTCACTTTTTCACAGTGATTTTTATGTGGACATGTTTAGACAAGGACATCAAACTGCTTTTCTCTAAAAGAAAGAAACAAAAGAAAAAAAAAATAGCCTACACACAGAAATTCACAGCCAATATCACACACAAAAATAAAGCAGTGTCAACAAACAACGGTAAATTGAGTAAAAAATAGAATTTAATCATTTAAATAGTCTTTCAAAATACAAACATTGATTTGAACTTCTAAATAATATAACGTTTAGTTGCTATTCTTCATTATAACTGGCAATGTTAAATGTACACTGTGGCTATACAAGGAAATGTGTGAGGTTTGGTAATTTATTGTATTGCTCATTTATATTAATGCGCACATATTTAATAAAACTACAAATGACTGTATAATTTTAACAGTGACACTGCAGATGACCTTGGCTCCGACCTAACCCGGCGTACCTAAACCATATTGAATGCTAATGAAAAATTGACCTTTGTGCAAGTTACGATGAAGAAACGTTAACAGCTCTAAATAGACTCAGGCATCTATATTTATTTGTTCACTTCAGATTTGGGATTACTATTTGAGAAATTAGGTTAGGAAACGAATCCGAGACCAAAAAACGTTTTAAGATGACAGGAACATGTAAGCTGTAACCTATGAGTTGAACCGTTTTCATTTTGAACATTAAGGACCTCAAGTTTTCAAACTGCACCGTTATTCCTGTGAAACCATGCCAACTGTCGGCCAGCCCTTCCAGTGTGAGACACTTTGTACCATGGGGCGTCTTATGAAGCATGATTAAGTGAGCCGTTTACACCATAAAAAGTTGTGAAAACAAAGGAAGAAATCATCTGTGGTGTTTGCGCAACTGCAAGACATTCAATAAACCCAATATTGACAAATCAAAAGATCAACAATTACATTTGTCTCCACAGTTATTTGGCCATCTGGCTTACTCTGCCTCCTGAGGTAGCCCTCTGTAGCCTCACCATACTGCTAAATCTATAGAGCCATGTAAATTGATCCCTAAAATGACAATCAGCTTCAGAAAACACACCACTGCTCACATAAAAAAACAAAAAAAAAAACAATTAGTATTCATAATATCCTGAATGGAAAGCTTCAATTCAATACCAAACCCACAACAGTGTCACAATGTAAATAAAATACCCTTAAATCCTAGAAAGGAAAATGTATGAAAAAGCAAGTTTCAAGTCTTTACAAATTTCAGAACACTGTAAGCTGCACAAATATAATTGTAATGGGGAAAATGTATCACATTTGCTGGCTTTATTATCTTCCACTATAAATTGCATGTTTCTGTTTATTTAAATGGAACTGTACATGGCTAAAAGATCAATGGCCCTTTGGCCACTAAATATTATATTTACTCATCTGATGTCAGCATCAGATGCTGTAGCCTTGCATTGCATGTGAAGCTTCCTACAATGATCACTTCTATTGTAAGTATACAAACCTGCTGAACAATGAGGCGGACTTTCAGGACACAAGTGTTCAACATCCCAAAGGACGATGTTGCATATGTTGCATTTCTTGCAGCCCCAAGCCCATTACGGCTACTTAAAGTTAGTTCAACAGATGCACGTACACAAAGGAGGGATCTCACATTGAAACAACTGAGATCTTTTTATGCTATGTTCTTCACTACTGCAGAAAATGCAGCAAAATCTCATCATACACGCATCAATCATATAGGTTAGTGTTCGGCATTAAAGTCCACGAATCAAACAGGTCCATACGGTCAGACCATTATTTCTGGACAGCACAGCTGCTGAAGTGGTTAGATCTAGTGGAGGAGGAGGCGAGTATAAAAAAGCAGATGAGGCATATGCATTTCTTTTCTAACCACTCTTGTTGCCACACTGGCTTTAATGTCAAAGAGTTGTGTTCTTCCCTGATCTCAGTGTAGCTCATTGGTTTAGACTGCACACGAATGCACACACTTGCTGGTATGGAAGCCAGTTTTTTTTGTGTGTTTGCCAACAGGATTTACATACAACACTGAATATATTACCCTCCAAGTAGAGCATTTCATGAGCACACAATCTTCATATGCACTTCTCCTGGACAACAAATCGATTGCACAACCTTTTATAAAGAATCCTGCACAGACTATGTACACCAGTGGTTCCCAACTCCCGTATTTGACCCCAGAAGTGCTTGAGGTTTTCTTGTCCCCGACCCACACCAGTCTTTCTACTAGAAGTTAGAATTAAAAAGAAGTCAACACTTGGGGTCCTGAGAGCTGAGAACTACTGATGTACACGCACAGCTAGATGTCTCACCAGTTTATCCACATTTTAAATGTGACAGACAATAATCGAGTTGTTATATTGCTTTAAACATATTGCAAGTAATTCCTATGAATTTGCCTACAACGGCACACTAAACTATAGTAAATAAAAGCACTCCATGTGCATGTCAATCTGACCCTGTCCTGGACCCTCAAGCCTTTCTCCGGATATGTTGTTATGGCTTTCATGACAAGATGTTGCATTATTTTTAAAATGTTCAAAAGCCACATGGTTGCAGTCTGTTCATGGGTACCTAAATGACGTTCTTCAGTGGTTGTGCAACTGCAGAACGATGCTGTGATGAAACACGCCATGAAAATAGTTGATACTGACAAGTTTCCTGGCATTTATGTTATATGTTTTCACTCTTGGATCTCGGAGCCTTTTACAGAAGTTTGGCAGTTACATCTTACTATCAATAACCAATACCCACTCTGGGACATGATTACAAGGTTTCTCTGTTCTCATATTCTTTTCCTTTCTTCGTGTAGCTTAGGGAAAAGGACCATTTTCCTCATTATTAATTCTCTAATAAAATCTTTCCTTTCTCACAAAACCACTCATCCACTCTTGAAGACTAGGTCTCTGTTGGGTCTTTCTCTGCATCCTCTTTACTTCTGCTGCTATCGGCTCTAGGGAGAGTCCATCATGGCTTCCAGCATCTCCAGGAATAGTTTGTGCATGGGTACACCACCACGGGTTTTGATGCTGTAGAAGGTGGTGAGAGCACGACCGGCAGTCTGTCGGAGGAGAGGCAATGTTAAAAGGAGACGTCCTGCCCGCTGGGGGTCGTCTGGGCGCCGCTGACATTCCAGCTCCAGCAGGGCCTGGTGGAGAAGGTCCCGCAGCTTCTGCACAGCCTCCATGTCCTCGATGTAAACAGAGTCTGACAGAACAGCAGGGAGCGCATGGTTAGGAACAGAGCAGGGTGTTTTCTTAATTTTCTAAGCTTTTGTCACAGAAAGAAAGCCTGTGTTGCCCAGTAACACAAAATATACAAACTAATGGCAGCCTTTGTTTACACAACAAACAGTGGATCTGTACTGCAAGCATGACATGCTGGATGATCTGCTGTTGACAGTAATCCTAAGTGATTCTTTAAGGGAGGTCTACATAAAGGTTATGACTGGTAAACTTGTCACAACTATTTCTAGTCTTCACTGTTTGTTTTTGCAAAGATAGATTTGCCTGCCAAAGACTAGAAGACTATTAAGAAGTGTAAATACTCTTTCTTTTTTTATTTTGTACTGCACCTAACACTGGCAAAACAAGATCTCTCTCCTGTTGTCATGGGCCTTTGGCTGCAGACATGCACATAATCCCATCAAGCTACAAAGCTGGACAACAGACAGGACTGATTAGATTGCTTAAAAAGCTACATACATGGAAGGAAATACAATCCCACAAATGTAGACAATACTAAAACAAGAAATTGTATTGCATCAATCAAATAGTTGTTTAAAAGCCTCAAAAATAATTCTCAGTGTGTGGCTGTATGATTAAGACAGGAAAATATACACTTACAGTAGTTGCTAGTTTATTCAGTACACCTAGGTAAAAATAATCCAATCTAACACAGAAAACAGTCCTGCATTAACTTTCATTGTGGTGCTATTGAACTGCATTGTGGTATGCTGACATTATATCAATATGTGGGTATACTTCATATTAGAGCCTAACCGATACATAATTTGGCCCATATTGACCTTGGTATTTCCGTATATGTTGTCTTACATTATAGTGCAGAAAAAGATGCATGAGGTAGGTATAGTTTACTGTTTCTGTGCACTGGTGTAATTTTAGAGAGTAAAGTGTATTGCTAAATATCCTGCCTCCTTTACATAACTTTGACAAGTGTTTGATAACCATATTTAAAAGATTAAGATTGCAGCAAAAAATGTGTGTATATCATGTGAGTTTTTCTCCTTATTGTCAGTGTTGGCATCGGCCACAAAAATCAGGTATCGGTCAGGCTCTACTAAATTTAAGAAACACCTCTCAGTATAACAAAATAATTGTGCAGCACCACAAACACATTGACTATAAAGTTGAATCAACATCTCTCTAAAAAGAAGTTGGAACAAAAACTGAACACTGTTACCTTCCTAAAGGTTGGAGTTGCTGATGTGTTAGATTGCATTAATCTTTGTGAATGCTATACCTAATGAAGTATCTGCTTCACTGGAAACTCTGTGCAGATTTAGTTATACACTATTCCAGTTAGATATGTGCAGAGTTTCCCAAGATATCTGTGAGATGAGATGGTAATAAGCTCAATATTATTTATCAGAAAAATGTCATAATATCCTCTGACGTTAGCATAGGCACTCTTAATTTTAGGCGAAATGGGGGTGAATTCACTTTAAAGGCTGTCGGAAACCCTGATGTTTCAGTAGAAGTTTCAGTTTGATCTAATCATGGCAAGAGATATGGAAACCCACAACATCACTGTTAATATGTTGTGAAATATTAGTTTGGTGTCATCAAGTAAATGTAGGTGTGCCAAAATACTAAGTGCAACCTATATGTGTGGATAAATGTTCAACTTCACCAGAATAAGTACCTGAATTAGTGAGTGCGATGGCTTTTAGCATGACAAATTCCTCCCGGTCCACGTTTAGCGCCCTGAAACGGCGAGCGAGTTGGCTAATTGCTGCATTTAGCTCTGTCAGTCCAGCTACACGTGACATTTCCTCATCAAGGACAAAATCCTCCGCGAACACCACCTCGTCCTCGCAGCCGAGCGAGCGGTACGCTACACCCAGCACCAGCACCTCCAGCCACACTGACTGCAGCACGGACATCTGGTCTGCTAGGGACAGTGACAGGAAGCCTGCGGTGGAATAAACACAGAGAGAGTGAGGCTTTTAAATGAAGAGGAGGCAAACTTGCAAGTGGTCTTTACAAATAATGGCCAACATACTGCAGCTGGCGACCCAACTCTAGCTTGTGATACAATTTAACACTGCATCAGTTCAGTGAGAACCTCCTCTTCTAACTCAGCACACACACCAATAAAATGATTTATCCTGACTATACATTATGTTCCAGACATTTTGTTTTACCTATTTAGTTTGTTGTACCGATCAGGTGGTTTATAAAGGTCAGTATTCTAGTTCCTTAAAAATAAATGCAGAAGTCCGAGTCAGACATGACGCAGCAAGTTTCATCCTGGTCTGTGAGATTTGATCATTGCATCCCTTCCACCGCTGCCACGCTATCACTCGCTCTTCACCTCCATTTTATCCTCTCTGCATCTCTTACCAGGAATGTGTTTGGCCCAGCCAATGATGACGACCAGCTCACGGTCAGCAAGGTCACAAAGGGTGGTGAGCGTGCGCTGGGCTGTGTCGGGCTGCAGAGGGTCAGGCATGGCAAATAACTTTTCTGGCTCTGCCACTAGAAGGTGGGACACGATGATGTTGGAGGAACCTATGTCACAAAATAGACACCGAATGGATTAATCTAGTGCACAAATCATTGTCGTTATCTAAACTAATACATTAAATTTAGTTTTAAATAACATGCTGCTCTGTACTGGTTTTAACTGTACTATAAAATGCACTATATTCATGCTGCACATTTCCATAACCATATTTCAAATAAAGGCTTTAGACCTGCTAAGTGACTTCATATCAACAGACACATCATCTAGTTCTAATGAGAATTTTTGCTTTAAACTCGCTCAACTCCTCGGCTCCAAGGACATCAGAATTTGTGCAAATTGGTATTTCACTCTTGAATTGACAGAAAATGTACAATGACATTTTCTGGCAGAAGAGGGCGCTGTTTTCTAATCTATTCCAATGAATTCAAGTGCGTGTTTTGGTGCCTGTAAGCTCTGAGTGTCACATTTTTTGTGTGGACACTCTGAGCACCTCAAGTTTAAAATTGAAAAACACTGACTCTGTCTTTACCTTTGAATGAGAGTAGCGCGTTTATCATTGCTTGCTGGTAGTTACATACAGTTTGCCAGCTTATAATGTTTTACCTAGCAACAGCAAGACGCCTTTCAATGCAAAGTCAAATACCAAATACAGTTTATGAGTGGGATTGGAGCTTTACAGTGTGAAACAGTGACATGTGGAACACACAGTCTTGTAGCTCTGACTGATGGCTGACATTCGATAGTTAAACAAAAATAAGCCATTATTGCCTTG
Source organism: Pagrus pagrus (assembly GCF_965226575.1). Lineage (NCBI taxonomy): Eukaryota > Metazoa > Chordata > Actinopteri > Spariformes > Sparidae > Pagrus > Pagrus pagrus. Next base: position 13,929,726 of record NC_140198.1, read on the forward strand.
CTTTTGCTTTTCTTAATAGTATTACACCATGCAGCCTGTTGTAGAGCAAAACACTAATGACAAGGCAAGAATATAAATCCCACCTTTTTCACTCTCCTTTGTCAGTGGTAGAGGGGCACTCTGGTATGTTGCATTCTCCACTTCTGGGCGCCTTTTGTACTTCTGCCTTCCACCTCTGACTCTGTCAAGACGGACTCCTACATTGTGAAAAATTAGAGCAGTTCTAAGATCAATGCCGGGAAAACAGAGAACAAACCAACGCCACATTTAAAAATATTAGCACAAAGACTGTTCACATATAAATAAATAAAAAAAGACCAAGAGCACTCACCCTCTTTCAGCATGCCTACTTTGAGGCACTTGGTGAAGCGGCATGCCTGACAAGCCTTTCTGCGCCTCTTGGTGATTTCACACTCGTTCGATGCTGGACAGCTGTATTCAATGTTACCTTTACAGAGGAACAGAAAACTTTACAGTTCAGAAGATGGTAAATATGTATTGAATGAGCATGAGATATGGATGAAAACCACCTTCTTCTGTTTCTTACATCTTCCTGTTCTTTTAAACATGTTCTCAAGCGGAAAATCATATATCTGTAGAGTGTTCATGGTTTTTGTTGAACAGACCAGTACAAACCAGATGGGGTGGTAGTGCTCTAAAGCAAGTTAAAGTATAGTACCATTAGTCTATGATGGGGTCCTACGTGGCTTGTCTAATCCTCTGTGTGCTCTTATGTTTGAAAGTTAAATGAAAGCTTTTAATGGAAAACTGGCAGTGAGCAGCTGTATGTAGAAAACTTTCAAAAATATTATTTGCCAATTTGTTTCCTAGGAGGTGGTGGTCAATAGTGGTCAGTGTCATTCAGCTTGATTTTAGTACTATCTGGTGTCAGAGGAAAACATTAACTGATCACTGTTGTTCAGCTATAAAAAAACACACCTTGGATGGTTCTCTTGAAGAATGCTTTGCAGGCCTCGCATGACGCCACGCCGTAGTGGTAACCCGAAGCCACGTCCCCACATACTAAACACAGCCTCTTGGGCAGCGTGCTCAGGGCGTACTTGCATCGCCCTGCTCCGTTTCCAGTGGAGCCCTCCTCAGCCCCGTCCCCAGCCTCGTCTTTGAAATGGCACCGCAGAGCTGGCGTGTAGAGCGGCGGGGAGTAACGTTTAGCGCCGTCCCCTCTGGTTCCACCACCTCCACTTTGAGAGGAGTCTGAGGAGGCTCCGCCGGGGCTGATCCGCCCTCCCCCGCCTCCCTCTGGACTGCTCGGTTCCGCCTTTATGTAGACATCTGACCGACGCTCCCTGGAAGACATGATGTCTAGAGGGGACAAAAAAAACAACAAAGGTTAAGGCATTAACCTTTAACCTCACATCTTTGTCTTTTAAACTACTATCATACCACCAGGTAAAAGAAGACTAAAATATGACTTTTGGAGCAGCACAGGTCTGATTATGAACGTGTAAACAGGCATCAAAGCATAGACTGGCATTTTCATAATCACAATCACTGCAATCTTGTAAGCGTCTGACTTTTTTATTTCTTCATATTATCTTCCAACTAAAAGAGAAGGTGGAAAATTGCCAGAAATGCCCCATTGTAAGCTACAGGAGCTTACTACTGCCTACAACACAGTCTCCAAGCCCTCACACCAACTATTACAGAGCATTACTAATTGCACCTATGTCTTTAGATTATCCATATGGCATGGTTGAGTGTAAATACAGGAATCTGAAGGAAACAGGCAGCCAAAATCAAAATGGATCCTAATTTCCTAACTGGGACTGAAGACCTGAAGTTAATGTTGCCTTAATCCAGTAAAAACCGAATGTATGTAGCATTTAAACCAACGTTTGAGATCAGTTAAAGCCCGACTACACCAAGTGACTACTAAACAAGTTCCCTGCAGTTATTTCACATTAAGATCGTGATCAATTTTCTTAGCTGGGAGCATGAGCTGTGTAAAGCACAGAATTTTGCATTATGGGCCTACTAACATCACAAAGACCTCCTTGTTCCCTCTCTTGTTCTCGAGCAGCACTTGGTCTCCGTGTTGTTTGTGCTATTTTTTCCTCGGTTAGGCTTCATAAGCCATCAAAAACACCTTAGATTCACCAAACCAGAAACCGTCCACGCCTAAAATAAAACTATACAGTCCACGAATCATCCCCCGCAGTGTGAAGTCTTTGTCTGTGACATTTCTAGACATTAAAATAGCCAAGGTGACTGGATGAAGGTCGCTATGCTCATGAACAGTGACCGCTCTTCCCTATTCAGACACATAACTTCTGTTCAAGTATGGCAGTAAGAGCACTGCAGCAACCTGCCTGCCAAAGGCTGTCTGTACTTCTCTATTTCATTACAGGAACAAACATGGTAAGCACTTCATGCTTGCGATGAAAGGAAATGCGTGTCCATGAATTAAAATACAACCACACAGATGGCTCATGAGTAGAAGAATTATAGCTAATATGCAGTATATTGCACCCATAACTTCTTAAATGAGCAAGAAACATCTGTGGCACAGTTTCAGTACTGCGGGGGACAGAATCACTGACTATATCATTAAATCTATTAGTTAACTCTTGCAATTCCCTCCTCTCTCTCTGTGCAAAACAACAATGAAATATACCTCCCAATCATGAAAATGTTTCACTCTCATACTCCAAAGATTGGTCAGTTTTCAACTGATTATCCAAGGTCAAGATTGCGGCAAATGTGAAAATCCAACTGCAACAAAGTTAAGAGAGTATAACACAGACAGACTCTGATTAAATTGTATTGATTCAAAATGCTGCCCAGATGTATACTGAGGGAGACAGAAAACTCCTTGTGACAAAAATCCTTGTGACAAGAGTAAGAAGAGGTTTAATTTCTTAAGTGAGCGTACGGTTGTGACCTTCCAGGAGCCGACTTCTGTCAGGGCTCTTAATGTCAGTCGTACATTGTGTCCATTATAAAGAAGATAATTTAACTAAAAGCAGTCTGAAGTAATAACAAATGGCCATCTGTGTCAGGAGATTTCTAGCATTCAAGTAACTGAGCAAAGTGTCCACTGGAGATAGTCGATTAAATGTTTTAAATAAATCAATAATCGGTCTTGCGTCTAGGATGGAATATACGCAACTTGTTTTCAAACAATGTTTAACCTGACACATTAAATTGCAGAGCCTGACTGGTGTATCAGCGATATTGACGTATCTCAGATGTATCGGATTCAGTACAGGCATATATGTTGTCCGATACACTTTTTCATTACCGAACAAAATGCAGAAAGAGGCTTGTGTTTGACAACCACATTTGAGGGATCGCTGCAAAAAAATGTGAGTGTATCAGCCTGTATATCGATATCAGAATCTTTAAAACCCTAATATTGGTATCAGCATTGTGACCACTACTCTGCTCTGCCCAGATTATGGTAATAATTCATTCAGAAGAGCGTACAACTACTGCAATTACGCCCCTATAAGGAGGCCCAGTCAGTTTATTGTAGAGCCAAACAAAGACAAATTGTTAATGTTTCATTATATTGTCTGAAATTGACTTCTTAGCAAATTATGACAAATGTAGATCCACCGTTGCTAAAGTTAAGTTAGCAGCGCTTCAGTTATCAGAAAGAAGGGTGAAAAGGGGACAGGCGGTCAATATGGCATGAATTGTAATTGTGTCACATCTGTCTGTGGGCTTTAACTCATCAATGGATACATTAATGCAGAGCCTTACTTGAACGATTGCGCTCTTGTTCCAACTTAATAGCTCACTGTGTGAAGACGATGAGATGAAATCTCTGCAGCTTAAATAGCCTTGATGCAGTTAAGATCTGAAAGCGACTTGTGATTTTATTGTGTGCACAATGCACATACAGGCAATACACTGTCATTACCAGCAATTTGTTTCTCTATTATCAGTTGGCCGGATAATCTGTTTGCAGCCTGTATATTGACAGAGTGTTGCAATATTTAAAATGCATTGCTTATAGCTGGTTCAGCGCTCGGATCCTTTGCCCTGCCCACACTGACAACATTAAATGCAGCTGTGTGTTCTGTACACACTGGATTGGGTTACTACTGGCCTAATTAAGTGAGTAATTGTCTGTTTGATTTGCAAATTTCACTACAGGTAAGCGCTGACATGCTGTCTCTAAATTCATTGCGCTGATGAGAAAAATATCAGTCAACAATCTGTGTTTATGGCTTATAATCAATCAGAGCTCAATCCTGACCTGCGATGAACAGTCTATCAATCTGCATGTCTATGAATGTGTTATATATTACTCATTTATAGACATCTATAATGGCAAGCCTAAATCCAAATAACTATCAGGGAAACATGATTTTCTGTACTTTATTACATGTACACCTTCTACTTACTTATCTCCTAAATACTTCAACCCCCACCCTTCACTCAGTGCATGAAAATGTGATATGAAGGTAATCAAAGCTCAGGTGTCCAAACTGATGCTTTGATGAAGATCGAGTTATTTCCTGGATGTCAACTTGCAAATAAAACCACAGAAGGTGTTATGTGTTTTACATTTACAGATTACAGTACCTCACACAGCGAAGTATGGCTGTAGATTAAGACCTTTTACCTGGCATCCTAGGTTCAGGACACTGAGCACAGGGGACATAATACTTGCTCAAGATATCACTCATTGCAAGTATGCCTTAATCATATTTAGTCCTGCAGCAGATAATCCACTCCTATAGTAGCTGGCAGTCCACACTTTCTGTGGAGTTTGCCCCCTCTGGACTTGATTGTAGCACTGTTTGGCAAGCAGCAGGGGGGTCACAGCAGACCTAGCCTGTTTAAAGTTTAGCTTGCTTGCACTGAGTTTACAAGCTCAGTGAATGGATCAACCAACAACATCAGGGCTAGTACATGAACCCAGATAAAAAAGACAACGTGGTGCTGTTCAGCACAGACATTAAAGGACGCCAACAAGTACCCCTCTCTGCCATGTGCACCTCTGGCCACTTGCACATCTGCCTCGTCAAATGAGGAACATCGGTTGTCAGTGAAGAAAATGTTATAAAGCACGCAATAACAGCTACGTGGTTACTCTAAATATGATCAAAACAGATTAAACTGTGCGTGAAAGCAGCTGAGGTGGGCTGAAGTGCTTTGTTATCTGTTTAACTCGTCATAGAAACGCGTCGTGTGTACTGTAAACTAACGTATCAGCATGTTTTGCGTAGCATTAGCATTAGCTTCAACAACAGCTACCCTTAGCTGAGTAAGCTAGCAGTGGCTAGCGTTAATCCTGACTGACCAGCTCTCTCCTCCTGTGGCCGAGGTTTATTTTTGTCACTCTAACCCGGACTAGGCTGCATCTTACCTGATAACGGTGACTAGTATAGCACTTAAGTCTCCCCACGGCGTGATATCATGGCACAGGTTTAAGAGAAAATCGCTCTGCCAGACTGCCAGCGCCTGCTAGCTCGTGTCGGCTGTGTGTTGAGATGGGCCGGGCTACAAACGGCTTTCTCAAACTGCAGGTAGATGATTGTGGATGCAGCTAAAACACTGAAGTTCAAGAGGCATTCTGGCTGCAGACTGCATGAAGCTATTTGCATAACGTAATGTACCAACTTTACACTGCATACTCAGACATTTAGAGTTTGGGGGTGGGAAACACTATATTGTCATGATGGAGGAACATCACAAAAGGTCACTGTTAAGAGCTAACAGTGCAGAAATATGTTTGTAAACTTGATATAAGGCTATAATAAGATGACTGGCAGCTATCAGGGTGTTACTCATGAATCAGAAGTCTTGATTCATTTCACCTGACAGAACAGATTACTAATAAATAGCATTCAAGTGGTCAGTCTTATTAATTTTAATATAGTGAATTTGTTTATTGCAATGCAAGTTACTACATTTCCAGGATTTGCATTGTGTAAGGCACACATTTTGTACTGCTCAATAGAAAGTGCTGCAGAAAGCTTTATTTACTTCCCCCGGAGCTGCATAGAGCATCCTAAAAACAAAGACCTTTAAACTTACGGCACCACTGAGGCCCTCACACTGATATTGATACTTTCTCTTCAGGATTTTTTGGAAATGCTCGCAATGATTTGTAACAGTGGTTCTCAAGGTGGGGTATGGGGGACGCCCAGGGGTCCGGAGTAAAAAGGGGAGTAATTTAATGCAACATTAAATCATTTGTTTTCACTATAGTTCCATCCATTAGTAACATAATGCTCGACTATTTTGGTCATGGGTTTCATGCACTTTCTGTTATAAAACATCTAAAAGCAAAGTTGTTATTAGATGAGGGACTCTGGGACACTTATCAAAGTGTCGATTCAGGGGTCCTTGATGTGAAAACAATTGAGTACCACTGATTTATACAATTTACAACAACTGAACTCAGAGTCTGTCTTCCTGCCGTACAATATTTGTCTCAATCCTTTTTGTGTTTGCAGGTCAATCACAGCCCACCCTTTCAACATGCCTTATGAGATGCTTGATTGCAACAGAACGATACACACTATGCAGTTTTAGCCAATTTTGGATGTAAATGACAGCCAATACCTTCAAAAAATCACTCTATAATATTTAGTTTGCTGCCCCCCTACACATCCCATTGTTTTCTTCAGAAGATATTAACATTGCCAGCTAAAGGTCCATCACAGCCTCATAAGAATGACCTCTGAGGAAGAACATAAATAACAGACACAATCCTAGTGAAAACATAACATGATATTTCATCAACATAAAAGGTGATTGTAAAAACTGATTACCTGGTTGCTGAATTTGAAGCCTATATATTAGTGACTCCCAGCGGCGGCTCAAGAAGTGCTATTGCTTTCAGTTGAAGTGTGCAGATCTCAGGACACCTGCAAAGTAAGCAAAGGTTTTTGAGTGTCATCACAGAATTTGCAGCCGAGTCACTTTTTCATGTTCCCACCTGCAACTTTTCATTTTAAACGTCACAACTCTACACATTGTCCAGCCTCATAATAACCATGATTAAAATGATCTTTACAATACTAGCAGTGCCAATCTTGACATGTACCAGCTATATGTTGGCAATAGTTTTGTTTCCTCTGTGGCAAGTCACTCCTATGATCGTAACTGTGACTTGTCCTTCCTCAGATACATATTCCACTGTATCTATCCAGGTTTCTGCACGCTACACGAGTACCCTCCCCCTTACGCTGCGTGACAAACTCCAAAGGTCACAGTCACAGGAATGCTTGAAGGACAGACAGAGTAAAGCCAACACCTTGTCTCGCACTTATACAAAGTCATAAGCTGGAGTTTGGTGATAACTCTCTGTAAATAATTGAAGAGACCAGTTTAATAAACATTAATAAATAAAGCAGTACATCATGAACCGTACTGTAGTCTCAGCTAGTGTTAATATGACTGGCTTTGGAGAAAAAGAAGACATCATTTAATGCCAAATTGCAGCAAAGAAGGTTTTCTAAGCAACATTAGACTTGGGCAACACGACTGTAATATGTGGAAACACTTCCACGTTCTTTGTAAGTGATCACAACTTTATGTGTTTAAGGTGGCATTTAAAAATAGATTTCATTTGAAATGAAAATGTATATTTTAATCATTGCAGACAATTAAAAAAACTCAATTATTTGTGCTCAGTGATTTTTCCTGATGCACTTTTCCATATGGATATATAAAGTGACATGTCAAGGAGCATAAACCAGTCCTTCCTTGGTCTTTAATGGCTTTAAAGCTGTCTTATAGTTTTGTTTGGGGGACACTGACACTGATAAGGCATCACACTTGACTGTACATTAAACTCAGTTTGACGCTTTTTAGATGTGGCGCACTGTGGAGACGGCGAGAACAGCACCCAGGGGTGACCTTGCCTACTGATCTCGGACCGGTGAAAGGTTAATTGCCATAGTGGATTATGCCTTAAGATCGGTGACCTCAATCCTGGTCAAGCAGGCTCGGGGGTCTTGCATAGTTCAGTGTGTTAAGATAAAAAAAATAATAATAAAAAAGCTAAAAGGGGGTTTAAACACACTCACGTATACATGAAAGCAAAAGTGTGTACAGTTGAAGAAGTGCTGGGTGTTATTTGCTCGTGCAGGACATTTTAAGTGAGGACGACATGCTGTGAGCCATGCGAGGACATTGATCTGCTGCATCGTGGTCACTCCAGGGCCTGCATGCTTAATTTACTCAATAAGTCACCATGCATATCATATTTTTTATACATTTCTGTGCTCGTTATCGGCGATTAGCGCCGTTACATTGAGTGTCATAGCGTTTATTTACGTGTGAATCAGTCACGGGGGTAGCTTATGAGTGTCGCGTAATCTGGACAGGAAGCTTATACTGCAAATTATTACACAATTTACTCAATATTTATTCAGCAGTTCGTGCCCCCTACCCCCAATAACGTGGCCACGCGAACTTAGCTCTGCCAGGCGAATCGTGCATGCACATCAGGCTACCGTCAAGACAGCTGACATCTCCACTATTTCAAAATAAGATACAAAAAAAAAAAAAAAAAAGACTAATAATAGCCCAAACCCACTCTCTTTATATGTGTAATGTAAGGAAAGCTACTTACTGGGAAATGTAAAAACATCGCAGGGTTGTGTTTTTTTTTTTTTTAATCTGAAGTCAGTCAAGTCTTTGCGGCTGGCAAGTCCACTGTCGGTTTGACCGGTTTAACGGCGCTGTCCAAGCCTCGCAGGGTTCCTCACATCGCATCACTACGTTACCGTGTGATAAGGCGATAACAACAACCGGCGACACGGCGTCTTATCCGCCTGTTCGGTTCCGTACGCTGGTGATATAAATTCCCGTCTTCGGCTGCCACAACCGAGGTTGTAGTTGGACATCGGCGTCAAGACTTTCAACGGCTAACACTGAATATCCGGTAAAGAACGCGTTTCACAATAAAACTCACGACTCGCAGTGCTTTTTTTCAACGTACTCTTGCCAGACGACTACCTCGGTTCTAACACAATAGAGCCATCCTTTATTATTATATGACTATGCATCATACTGATACACCCGAGAATCATATAATTAGCTAATACTGCTAAAAAATTAACACGCGTAACGGTTTTATTTTCAACATGCGCAAGCTAGGCGACTTCCGGTTCCCGCCTAGCTTTCTCCCGCTAGCTTGACGCGGCTCAGTGACGTAAGCCTCTTGTCTCCGCCCTCTGCCCGATTTGCGTCCGCTGTGTCTCCGTTACGTCCGCACGCGCCCTCCACCAGCGTCATCAGCATTATAATACGGGCCTGCAACTCGTGAAAAAAAGAATATGACCCAGTCTGCGTTAATCCTAATGTAACTTTCTACTGACCTTATTCTGCACCTTGTCCCGGTGTAGCATGTTTTTATCGTGGTGCTTTTAATCTGAAATAGCCACGCTGTTCAATATTAGAGTGGCCGTGAGGATATTTTTCTTATTTCTATTACATGGCACAAGCTTTAGTGCGGAGTGCTGCAGGAAGGATCGGGAGGGCAGGCTGCGTGCATGTCCCTTACAGTAGGCTACACCTCTGTGGAAAATGTAGTCATGCTGTCGGTCTTGTGACACTGACCGGCTCACTCCACCACTACACTATTTGGACAGGAGCCAGGGAAGAGGAGATCAGGAGATCATTGGGATAAGAAATGGAGATAATTAACGGGTAGTAGTCTGGAAGAAAAAAAGAGTAGCTCCAGAAAGCGTTATACATAAAAGACATCATTTTAAGGGTGTCCCGTGTGTGTTATTCATGTTTAATGTAGATAATAAAGACAATAAAATTCATTTTTTCCCCCGTCTTTGTAGGCTGCTGCTTCTGGAAATAGGCTGCCCATGCGCCTGCTAACAGCTGGCACACAGAGGAGACAAGTTGCCAGAGAGGAACTTGACAACCTTGTTCAGTAATTCACCAATGAAAGAAAGATTAAAAAGCAGGACGCTGGGTTGAAAGACAATACAGTAGCTCGTGGTGCGCGTTGGATAAGACTCGAGCATTACTTGGCAGCAATTACAGACCAAACAGTCGAGTCTGTTCAAACCAATAAGCGCTAAAGCCACTATTGCATTACCCTCGCTGTGTCATAAGTGCAGGGCAGCAGTGTGTGTGTGTGTGTGTGTGTGTGTGTCTTGATGTGGTCACATGTATGCAGCGGGCTCGGGGCTCGGGACAGGGTTTGTCGTGGTGCGCGCATGAGAGGAAAAACTGACGGCAGTGTCATTGCGACCTTGAAGCAAGGTCATTGAGTCTCTGCTGCAGACACTGCAATTCTGCGGGGCTGCATCATACTGGTGCAGAGTCTGCATTATCATCCTGTTAGAGGCGAATCCGGTCATGCCACATTCATTAGATCCACTTAAAAACCGTGGGATTGGACTCGTTAGAAGCAGTTTATGTTTTGAGATTTACTGCGTTATAGTATATATATATATATACAGCTGTCTTGCGTGTGACAGTGTGTAGACGCCAGGATATGTGTTTCAGCTGTGTTAGAGTTGAGGGGTAGAAACACACTGCGAATGCCAGCTGGGGTCCCCAGGGTGCTCCTAACAGCAGGTCCTGACCTCAGACAGGTGTCAGCTGATAGGCTACATGAATACTAAGAAGCCATTGTGGCTCTGTTACACAAATAGCATCGGGCACTGCATCAGTGAGTCACAGATAACACAACTGATGGAGAACAGTCTCCACCTCTACTATAAACACCTTGATCGTTGTAGTAGCCTGTAGTAGAATGAATACCGAGTGGGTTTAAGGATTTAACTTGATGGTTTTCAGTGTTAGTTTGTCCTGGTCCACAGCTGAGCAATCGCATGACTTGACCGTGTTTCTGCTCCCGTTACTCGCTGCATTTATATTAAGGTTAAGGAGAACATTCACCCTAAAACAGGATTTACATTGTGCTAAGTTATAATGACTATAAGTTGTAAGGTCAATATCTACAAATATGATAAGTTGTTGCTCTAAATTGGAGATCAGATCATCATTTCTTATAATGTCATCACATTACTCTTTAGGAATTGTCAGCAGAGCCCGACTGATATATCGGTTAGCTGATATTATTGGCCAATGTTGGCGTATCACAGATATTTCAGTATCGGCCTACATGTTGCCCATGTTGGTTTTAAAGAACACAGTGCAGAAAAAGATGCTTTATAATTATTAAATCTTAAAATGCCTCACTCAAAGGACGTCTCATCAATCTGATCAACTTGTGAATTATAAAAACGCCAGGATTTGTATCTGAATTAAATAAAATAAAATATCTTTATTGGCATTGTACAAGTAGGCCCACAAGAAGTATGCAGCAAATTAAGTATGCGATGAAAGACTAAGGTAAAATACCAATTAAATAGTAATAAAGACCTTATATAACAAGCAGTAATGTAATAAACACTATAAACAGTAGTAAATAGTGCAACAGCTCAGATGTGTGAGGTAGTAACACACCAGTATAGTAGGCCCTCAGGATGATGTGATCACTGCAGTCTCTCTGTAGTTCAGCTAAAGAAAACCTGGAATGCGCAAAATTGCAGAAATAACATTTGGGTTCTGATATAGGGTGGATTTTCCCTTTAACTCAAAGTCAAGCATGTAGCCTACATCAGTACACACTACCCTATGTTTGCCCTCTAGTGGTAGCAGAGGGGAAACTGCAGCAAAGGCTACTGATGACGTTACAGCAGCTGAGTGTGTGTCCTCCACTAAAAGGTCACCCACTGCCACAGCACATCATCACTGTCGGCTGACTTCCTGATCGCAGTGCCACAGCGCTGCCTTTTCTTTTTTACATATCCTGCAGGAAAGAGTCACATTCACAAAGGTTAGACGCGCATTCACCTGCTTCGGGCCCCTTTAAAACATTTTGCTTACTCATCATAAAAACAATGACAGCAGGGCGACAGAAGGCAGACGGCAATTTGTCTCATTTCAGCTCATTCAGATGGTCCCCATCAAACAAATGCGAGTCAGTTTCAGTCAAAGACCTTGAATGTATCCAAGAAGTATGCTGTTTAATTTAGTTTTGGACTGTGTTGGGGAGGGAAACCTGTCAGTGTGTGCCATCTGCTGGTTGTGTTCAAAGAGACAAGAATTTGCAGTAATTTACTTAGAGAGGGAGATTACTGTCAACGTCAACTCTTATGTTTTAAATATGTGGTGACATTAAAGCACATCAGCGTCTCTTTACAAAAAATGACACATAAGAAAAGAACTGCGACTGTGATTTTCTGCTTTACCATGTTTGTCCTTGGTGCAATTTTCAAATAGGAACACTAAGGTAGAGTTTCCAGCGGTGTATCACTTACATGGACCAACGGAGGAGCCACAGAACATGCTTTAAGGCCCATATTGACAATTTGAAGGACATTCATACAGTACCTCCACAATACGGTACTGTATGTGTGCTATTCAAATCCTGCAGCACAGGACAGGCAGGGGGATGATGGGATGGAATCAAACACAGGCCGCTGCATTAAGGACTCAGTCTAAATACATGGCACCATGCAGGTGAGCTAATGGGATGCCCCCTGCGGCTCGTCTGACCTGTCTCTGCTCCCTAGTGAGCATTGAGGCCATGTGAATGTTTTCAGCCTTGCCATGAAATTAAAAGACACCTTCCTCCCTCTTCGTACACAAAATAAGGCCTGTGTGAGATATTAGAAACACCACTTTGGACCAGCCTGTTTGTGATTTCAAGACTTTCATGCTCCCCACAGGATCATTTTTTAGTGACCCGTCTTTTCCTCGTGTCTTCATCATGTCAAAATGTACATTTTTCTAGCACTTTGCTTAGTGACATTCGCATCAGCCTCAGTAGTACTTTGTTTTGTGCTACTTAGCAAATGTTAGCCTGCTAAGCAGTGATGGAAGTAACCAATTACAGCTACTCAAATTACTGAAATGAAGTCATTTTTTCATGTCTGTAATTAAGTATGTATTACACGATGTAATCTACATGTAAATCATAATTGAGCACTGAGTACAATTTGGATTAATATCTAAACCTTTCATCTGTATTTTTGTAGCCAATAAGGCTATCTGATCACAAACGGACCAATGAAAAGCCTGACATATGGACAAAATAACAAAACTCTGCAGCAGGCGCAGGTTTTGAGAGGTGACCATGACCACAGAGCAGAACAGAGCAGGAACTTGGAGTAATTTAGACCGAAGATATGGAGAAACAGAAACCCCTTTGATTGAATGTCTGGTATTGATAATGCAATAAGCAGCAATGGTTAAAATTTAATGAATACTAAGAACTCATGCGGCCACTAAGAGGTGTGGGTTATTTCTCAGCAGCGATGTGTATATTTTTCTCTCCAGAAAAAACAGATATTTGACCTGAGTAATCGAGTCTAGTGTGATAAGCAGATATTCCAGTCCATAGATGATCCTCATGATATGGCGCTGTATACTGGGCACTGTGGAAAGCGCATGCTGCCATGGTTACAATAAGTGTGGGACACATATTGCTGCCAGATGCTGGTTTTCAGTGGCTGGATGATTCGTGTTTGGTCTCTGGAGAAACATTTAAACCCTCCATTGTGATTCAGCTCTCCATGAGGCACCTTAGAAATGCTGACCTACTTTTTCATGGAAGAATAGGATGTGTCATTCTTTGTGCACCGGGTGCATTAACCCAAAGTGTGATGATAAAAAATTATGTTTGCTCAACAGCTTTTATCCTGTTTCCCAGAGAGGCTCATACGCTTGAACAGCATCTTTGTAAAAAGCTAAAAACGCTGTGTAAGACCCAGTTCTGCTTTCATTTAAAAAAAATCTTTATTACATATATGCAGTACAGTGGGATTAGTGCATTTGGCCATCAAAATGCAAATATTATGGTAGTACATAGTATTTTAAAAAAGTTTTTCTTAAATACCAAAAAATGTACAAGAGCGTGTTTAGTACCCGTTTAACTGTTGGCAGGATTCAAGAGAAACTGTCTCAGACCAAAGCAACCTCTCCTCATTGGATTAGTGAAAGGCTTGAGCCCTCATGTTGAGAGAGTGGAAGTGCATTTCTGCCTTGGCCCAACAGAGAGCAGTAACTCCTCAGAAAGTAATGGGAACATTGGCATAAAGATCACTTCATCATATGTGATTGAGGCATACACACTCGCATGCTTAGAGCATTAAATGCAAACCACAAGTGGCTAAGGCTTCTGCAGCATGATTTTTAACAAGCAGTACATATACACAAATAAAATGCTACACTGAGAACTCCTCTGAACACACCTCATATCTCTCAAGTCGATACTTGTGCTAGCATTGCAGTGTCTGTATTCAGCATCCATCTTAAGGCTTCAGTGGTAGATTTGGTACTGGTTTGGGGTTTCCATTGGGCTCCCTCCTGGCCTGGTTGGAGCGGTTGACTCTAGGGCTTCTCGGTGGAACAGGTCTCCTGTGGCGTCTCCTCTTGGCATGACGAGAACGTGCGGAGCTGGGGTGTGATGCATCCAGCAGAGGATCCAAGTGTAGTTTACCACTCTGAGTGTCAGAAGACTCATCAATAAACGCAAGGTTCTCCCCAAAGTAGTCCAGAGGCTGAGACAGGTGGGGATCTGGAGGAGTCCCCTTTTCAGGCTCTGCTGTTTTTTCCTCAGGCACTCTATCCGTCTGAGTTGCCTGAGAGTCTGTTTCTGATCCAGAGCCTGATTCGTTGGAGACGGAGGAAGAGGTGTAAGATTCAGACCCTGTGTGACTCACTTGCTGCTCTTCTTTCCTCTCAGGGTCCCCATTAGCTGACATGCTGTGACCCTGACTGCGATGGCGGCGCTTTCGCCGACGACGTTTGAAGGGGTCATCGATTTTTCCTGGAATGCGAAAATCCACTGACATATTCTGGATGTTTTGTGTCCAGTCGGTGGCGTGAGCTCGAAGTTCCTCCATCTAAAAGGAGAGGATGAAACCAGAGGTGATGGAGAGGAAGTGGCAGAGAGAAGACGTGATAAAACAGACGTGAGAGAAGAAGAAGTACCTCAGCTCTGGTCTTCTTAGATAGAACCCGGAGCCAGTTCCCAATCATTGTCAGGATGGATGCAAAGTAGGCGAGACCCAGCAAGATCCAGAACCACACCAAAGGCTTATACCAGTGATCACTCCCCGCAAGTCCAGAGTCCCCTTTGAAAAGAGACAAAGACAGAGTTTACAGAAGCAAAGGCAACACATCCATCCATCCATCCATCCATCCATCCATCCATCCAACCTTTTTCTGTGGAGTAAATAAACATTTAAGAGGTATTACATAGCAGATTAGATGATCAATAATTCATCCGTTATAAGAAAAAAAATCCTGAATAATTGATAAGGTGAATGAAAATTGTCCGTGCTAAGTGAACTTAATGCATTACAGATGACAGGAATATTTATGTATGACTAATTAAGTCATACAGGCAGAGCAATACTTTCATAGAAAAAGTAAAAATATGCAAAAAGCAAGCGAAAGTCAAAATTTAGCAAATTAGACTGCAGTGAAAACAATGTTTCAACAAACAGGGAAATGTTCTGAGAAAGTTCTTCTTGATCTGTGTAATAAAGCACGATGACAGGCAAAATAAAAATAAACTCACTCTCATCTCTTCATGTACACCAAGACCCCCTTCATGTCGGTGTTAAAGAGATTACTTGTTTTTCCTCTGTTTCCCTGACATCTCTACAAACAGGTATCTGCATATGAATGTAGAATTTGCAGGCAAGGGTCAAGATTTTGGGATCGAAAGGACTGTTTCCATTTGTAGTCTGATTAGTATTGACCAATTACATTCACTGACAAGGGTTTAGCCTCTGGGGGCAATTAACAATGTTTCAGGCGTTTCTGGTATAGCCAGCAGATATCCGGACAAAAGATAACAAATATCTGGATCTCGTCTTCCATTCTCTGGTCACTGTTTACAGTCCGATTAGCAACTTTAGATGCAATATCGGAGTTGGACTCAACTAATCTCTATAAAAGACATCTGCATATGAATGCACATAAAGGTATAAAAAAGCTAATAACAAGCTAAATCATTGCACAATGATAGTCGATGGGCTCTGAGAGTGCCCTGACATAAACCTCTACCTGGACCATCCACTCAAACAGTACATTTACTCAAGTCTAAATATAATTTGTTCTTGTTATATATTTAGGACATTTTCTGCTTCTACTCCACCCCACTCAAGGGAAATATTGCACTTTCTATTGAACTCCATTTGTCAGCCTTAGTTACTTACAGATTATGATTTTGCTTCCAAAACTTGCGACCAGCTTACATGATGCAATGCTCTCAAGTAAACTAAAAAAAGCTTCACCTCTCAACCAGCTGCAACATTAGAAACTTTTGGTATCCTTGCCCACTCTATCCAATCAGGGCAGAGCACTCCATTAATAGGCGGTCGTGTCAGGATCTCCCTGATTGCTGCTGTGTCTGGCGACTACCACGCAGCATTCACGTGGTGACGGAAGGGGATTGCTAACTGCAAAACGGATAGGAAGTAAGCTAAAACAACCCTATATAACGCTAATGCTAACAGCAGCTTTAACTTAAAAAGGTTACTTGTGAATATGCTTTTCTATGTTTTCTGTTGAAACGCCCATAGAGATGACTCATATTGTCATGCCTCGAGGCCTGAACACCAGAGTCAGTGTCCTGAGCAATGGTGGAAAGTGGAAAGTATAAATATACAGCATGCTAGAATGGAAACATAGTCCAGTGTTTTGTATCTAAACATCATAATCATTATAACAGCCATTTGAGGCCCGTCTGTCAGGGTGATATACTGTTGTATACCTGCAACATAGTCTCCAAACCCCACCGTTGTCAGGGTGATAACTACAAAGTAGGCCGACTCCAGAAGAGTCCACTTCTCCACCTCTTGGAAGACGAAGATAGGCACAGCAACAAAGAGCAGGCAGCCCAGCAGGATGGACAGGACGGCTGAGATCACCCGCACAATCGTTGGACTAACTCGCCATTTCTGTCAGCAGAGTGAAACAAGGTAGTGGGATGAGACGAATAAAGAGAAGTACATGTACAGGAGAAAAGATTGAATGCTCTATTCAGGGTCTGACCAGGAAAAGAGTCTCTATTTTGGCTACAGTTTTCCGCAGCCCAGTACCCAGGTGGTCTCCGACTCCAGCGAGCAGGATACCAAACAGCGGGATTCCCACCAGTGCGTAGAAGATGCAGAACAGCTGCCCTCCTTCTGTTTTGGGGGAGATGTTTCCAAAACCTGGACATGAGAGGTCAGAGGTGGAGGACCAGGTGATTTGAAGACACAACACGTAAAGGTCAGAGCCAGGTCACAAATATTCAATCAGAATTTATTTTGGGGGTCTTGATGGTTCGAGTGGACACCCACCGATTGTTGTGATGATTGTCCCTGAGAAAAAAAAGGCACTGGCCAGATCCCATTGGCTGACATAGGTGACGTTGCTGCTGGGATCCACACCTGCACCGATGGCCTCCACCACTTTCTGGGATGGGACGGTGGAGAAGAGTTTAGTGGTTAGTTTATTAACTATTTCAATAATTGATATTTAGTTGGACGATAAAGATCTATCTATTAATTCAGTTGTATGAAATTATTCTATCATTTGATGAGTTTCTTTTTATTGTCCAATTAAATATCTATTTATTACTTTACAAATCAGTTGCAGGGCTTTAGGGCTTTAAGTGTTCCAGTAATGTTGTGAATGCCGTGCTGTAGAAAATGCATTGTCACTGCATCAGCAGTGAGCGACAAAGAAGTGACTGGTGATCTTTAACTGTGTCGGCTCCATTCTGTCCAGAGTTTATCGAACCGCTGCCAGCGCAGATAATCTAATCCCCTCATCTAATTATCCGTTTTGTGTCTGTTGCTCCTTGAAGACATTTGTTAACTCTGAATTTAAAACTGACTATGATGAAGTTGTGATTGAATAAAGACCCTGCAGACATTATGACTTGTAATAACTCAGTAGTTTATGATCACAGAGGCTGTCTCAGTTCATTTGGGAAAACTGATTCATTGCTATGTTTGGGTGGAGCCCCTTTTGAGTTGTAAAATGAGTTGTAACTCACTTTTATTTGACTTTTTGTTGTTTTTCTATTACCAATTTCTTTCCACTGAATCCACTTGATCAGGATTTTCATCAGGATCCACATCAAACTGCACTCAGACATACCAGTCACTTAAATACGCAAGATTTTTTGTTCATCCAAATCCGTGCATTATTCCCTAAGAAATTAACAACAATGTTGACAACGCCCTATCTCGTAATGTTAAAGAAAGTCCTGGATCAGCATCAACAGTTAATGGGGTTTAATCTGAGCCAAGACCCATCTTCCATCCAGGTTTCGTGGAGATCTGTGTAGTAGTTTTTGTGCAGTCCTGTTCACAAACCAACCAACAAACAAATGGACACGGGTAGAAACATAACCTCCTTGGCGGAGGTAATAATCCATGACTTGTACTGGGTGGGACCAGGTGGCCACAGGGACTATAACAATAGGTAAATACTTTGGGAAACTGGGCATTTGTTTTGAGACTAGAATGATTTGTGATGTCAAAATTAAAGCTTTTTTCCCTCTTCAACTGGCTCATGTTAAATTGAAGGAATTCAGGGTCAAAGGGTAAAATTATGAGGTTAGTCATGCAGTCTCATCAGCCTCATTGCAGTCTGTCCACCACAGCAGGGAATTTGTCTGAAGTAACTGGAGCAAATAAGTGAATACATAAATAAATACAGTCTCACACCCTATTCTGTAAGACTATTTAGCTGAATTTAAATCCTGTAATATTATCTAACAGAGGGAAATATACTGACACAGCTGACTGTGCAGCTACAGTGACCACATGTGACCATATACTTAAATAATTACAATAATAATTATAAAGGTCATGACACTGAGGACTGGTTAGACCACATATGCACACCTGCATGCCTGCTGTGTCACAGTCATCACAACAGGTACTACCAGCATACACAGGATCAACCACGTCAATAGCCACGGTACAAGAGCGCAGTGTGACATCTCACATTACTGAAGCTGAAAACACATTGTAGTAGGAAGGGACTTGAATCTATTGAAGATCTGTTGACACATCAGCTGACACTGGTTCAGTGAAACTTGAGCCACGATGCTGCTTGCTGAACAGAAGAACATCATGGGAAGAATGGTTTATAACAGCTGCCTGGTTCACTCATGGATGATATGACTTCAGTCCTTATGTAAGCTGTCAGTAAGTGCACATGTGCTCAGGTTTTTATAAGTGTGCTATAATGACAGCTCATCTCAACTATTCTAATAATTTTCCAGCAGCACCTAACAATAGATACAATCAACTCACAGCTTGTTATAGACACCAACAGATTGTTTATGTAATCTTATTTTCTTAAAGTTGAATATTGTTAAACAATGTCCTTATAAGACTCAATTTAATCATCACCAATCATTGTTGCTTTTATCTATGGAGCTCCAAAGTGTTCAATTAAAAACATTATTGTGTGCAGCATATCAATAAAACAATATTTTGTGAAATAATTTTAGAAATTATGGATATCTTATTATTATATGCTGTTTAATCTTTTTTTTTTTGTTGTTATTTTTTATATTTTGTCACCTTTTAACTAATCACATGCCCCTTGTGTCTTAATTTAGAAGCTCAGCAACTGTTTTCACATTTACGTTAGCTCCCGTTAGCTAGAGCGACAACAATGTCGACGCCATTTTGCATCAACTAGTTGCAGCTGCTTTACAGAAGCCAACATCTTATTTTATCTGTTTAGCTTAACAAGACAGCAAACATCATTTATCTACCTGGCTCAGGCAGGTTGGGAGCTTATTTTGTCTTTCTTTGTGGTCGCTCTGACCAACAAGCGCTAGCTAACACTGATAAACTGGCACTGAATAATATCATAATAATGATCTAAGCTCACGTACCGGCCTCGCTAGTCAACTGGTTAGGTTAGCACGCGCAGCTTAAAAGTTGAGGTGTGTGTGTGTGTGTGTGTGTGTGTGTGTTTGTGTTGATTTACAGCTGCAGCAGCCTCTTAATTAAGAATAACTTCAGGTTTCTCTAGCTAACAGGAGGTAACTGGCTTAATTTGTTGTTTTCTAACAGGTTTCAACAATTATTTTCCAAATTTTGGATTAATCTATATATTTCAAATAATAAAAAAATGTATTTACGTCATTATTTCATAATATCTATTGTATTTTTTAAATCTTGGACACATTAGGGTTCCATTCTAATCATGCGTTCACTGCTAATATTATGAACCATAATACATGTGTCCTCGTTAGCCTTTCAGTCTTTTCATTCAATCAGCACAGGATGCACGACAGGCCGCACCATTTACTTCTGTCATGTCCTTCAGTCCCTTTAACCTCTTTGCAAATGTCAACCACTGCATCTTTAGATCACTTTCCAGGCTAAAACAGTAATTTACAACTGTCATTCTGGAGCGAGGACAAACATCTTGGGATCACTGCACGGTTGCCAACTAGGCTCGTAACGCTCAACCTGTGAAAGGATCAGCTTTCATGTATTTACACACACTCGCCCATCCTTACATAGCTGCCCTGACCACACCTGTTCTCCGGTCAAAAGTTCTGCTGAACTGCTCCGCAGGGTCGCAGAGAGCGTAACCGAACCAATGCAATACAAATCTGAAGTGTCACCCTGACGACCCACAGAACTGACCGAATATAAGTTGTACTGTCAGAGTCGAACAACTTCTCATCGATTATAAAATGTGATGCAGAGACTGTTATCTGTCAGACACCAGGCCAAAATATATTTTTAGCTTCGAGAGGTGGTCAGTCTCTAATCTTCAGATCCTCTCAGGAGTTTGTTTATATGTAAACAACAACCTGTGGTTTGGTTACTGAGACCCTGTACGCTGTTGGACAGAAGTAGATATTCAATACGCAGTGAACACAACATTTCAACCCACTATAATATTAAAGAATATAGAAGAATATCAGTCCATTATCTATAACCGCTTATCCTTTGGAGGGTCACAGGTATGGTTGCAGAGCAGTTTTAAGGTATACCATTGTATGAAAATGTTGTTTGCTTGTCTATTTTTAATACTGTTGGGGTCATTGTATTATGCAATAATAACAATGATAATAATATAATAACAGTATAATAATAACAGTCATTATTATTACTGTTGTTGAATTCTCATTATTGTTTGTGATGCGGCCGACGATGGTGGTGTCGTCTGCATAGATTAGAGGAGGGGTGACTGCTGATCCGAACTGTCTGGGGTCTGCTTGTGAGGAAGTCCAATATCCAATTGCAGAATGCAAACTCAAGCCCAGAGTGTTTAGTTTTGCAATCAGTTTTTATAAAGGAGATTGTACTGAATGTCAAGCTGATATCAACACCATTCTACTGTAGGTGTTGTTATTTTCAAGGTGTGTGAAGACTGTGTGGATGGCAGTGGATATGGCATCCTCTGTGCATACTGGTAAGGGTCCTTGCTAGCTATCTTTAATGTGCTGTTTCTCAAAGCACTTCATCAGTCTGGGGGCAAGAGCCACAGGGCGGTAGTTGTTTGGACTAGACACAGAAGACTTGTTAGGTATGGGAACTGTGACAAATGTACTTATTGTAAGTCACTTTGAACAAAAGCGTCTGCTAAATGCCCTAAATGGGAACTATGGTGGCTGTCTTGAAGCAGGCGGGAGTATTCTCCTGTGACAGTGGCATATTAAATTGTCAGCTGTCAGCTGTAACTGTAGCTGACTGACATGTTTTGAGTAAACAGCCAGGCTCCGTACATTAACTCATCATGATTTTTCTTACATCGCTGTGGACAGTGACATTGGCCGGTCCATTGGAGTGTACTTGACAGCTGACGCTTTGTTGAGGGGATCAAAGCATGGATAAAATATGATAAGCTCATCTGGCAACATGGCCCCATACACGATGGAGGCTCTCTGCTTTTGTAGCCTGTGATGTTCTGGATCTCCTGCCACATATTTTTAGTTTTCAGGTCTCTCTCTTCAGTCCCTCCCGATGTCTCGGCTTTGCGTCCTTGAGGCCAACTTTAAGTCTCAATTGTCAGCTTGAATCTAATTTTCACATATTACTTTCATGTCATTTTGGCTTTTTGAGGAACACAAAAATAACCTTTAACCTTTAAAGTCATCTATAAATCAAACAGCTGTCACATTTGGAAGGAGACATTAGGAAGGAAATACTGTAGCATTACGATTAGTCACACGTTGTGCTTAGATTCATTTTTAGCGGTTGACCTAGTGGGCAGGACCTTTAAAGGGCCCCTAAATAGATCTATTGGGTCAAAAGATGATTTCTGTGATAATACTGAATATATTTATCTAGTCAGGCCTGTAAAAATCCTTTAAAGATCTGAGAAGGAAAATCACTATTTGGTATAACCGCTTACAATTCATGTCAAAGGCATGACCTGTGATGAGGCATCACAAACAGACATTGCTTAATATGAAGGAGTCACAAGCCAGAAAGGTGATAATCTATGCTTTAGGGTACACAAAACTGACATAAGGTGGTTATGTTGTGCCGCTAGATCACTTATAGTCTTGGAAACGAAGGAAGGAAGAAGCACCAGACACCACCCACCTACTGGAAATTGCAAGAACAGAGGGGCAGAGTTGCTTAGCTGAGAGACGACACCTTAGAAAGGTGCCTGTTTATCTGTTAAACACTTGAAAATATTCTGCACTGAAAGCTAGACAATGATTTTCTCTACTGTACCTCTATAAGATCCTGTAGGTTGTCGGGGCCGACACATGTGAAGTTAAACAAGAAGTCTCTGCGCGTGTCCTGCAGCAGCATGTGCTCGCCCTCCTCTCGTGGCGTCTCCAGGGCGCGAAACACCACAGCACCCAGCACCAAGTAGAGAAGCACCCCGGTGAGGATGCCGAGCAGGGTGGAGCAGCGCATGGCTACACCTCCACCTATCCCGAACGAAGGCTGCTGTTTCTCTTTGCCAGCCTCGCTGCTGGCGCGGCCTGAATCCCAGCTTCTGCAGCTGAAACATCAGCAACCACACATACATAAGGGTTTCACACTGACCACAGCGCTGGGCAGCAACTCCAGCTGTAGACAGGCCTGCAGCAGCCTGCCTATTAGCTGCACATGAGGCATTAAATGGATTCAAGCCTCACCACACTGCTGACATACAGTAAATGCCACATCCCTGATAAGACGGCTGTCATGGAAACGGCATTTTAACACAGTTTATTGCATGTGTAGCTATAAAACATAAATGATCCATGTCGAGAATAGAACGACAGATGCACCCATAATAGATGAGCTTACCTGCGAGCCCGGCTTAGTTTTTTCCAGTCCTTCTTCTCCCCAGGCCTGAGGATGTTGTCCCTGGATCCGTAACCACTGGGGAGCCCGTCCACCTCACACTCTGAAGGAGGGGACACTAGACAGAACCAGACACACATATTTAGTACACTTCCCCATAAAACACCAAAGCTGTCAGTAGTGAGGATGAGCCTCGATGATAGCAGCAATCAGCAACAAGGTGAAGCTATCATAAGTTAATCATATCGAGAACGAAAAGGTTTTTTTTATCGCCCCATAAAAATGATGCCTCGTTGTAGATGAAGAGTAATTTCCCTTCAGTGATGCTGATAAGAAATATTGTAAGTGTGAGTGCAGATACCTTCGAAAAACAGCAGATGAGAACCTCAGAGAGCTCAAGTTATTTTGTAAGTGTTGAAGAAGCAGAAGCTTTAGATGAGTAATGTCTAGCTTCGGTGTGATGATGCCGATGCTGATCATCATCGGCTCAAACCAAGAAGGCATTCTCATTTCAAACTGAAACTGGAGCCAAGGCTCTGCACTCAGATGCATCTTTACCTTGTTAAAGCAATGGAGTTGAGAAACTGATAGATGTGTCAGACACTCCCTTTGTCCCGGAAGTTTCGGAAATGATTTAAGAGGGAAGGATTTTATCATTTGGACCAGTGGGCCTGCCACTTGCAGTTCACTCTGCATCACTGGACTGCAAACCAGATTAAAAATTTAAAAAAACAACAAAAAAAACAAGCTCCTGTCTTCTAAAGTACGGTGACTGCAGCTCTTTCGTCAGCGGGTCTGTTGGTCTTCATCCAAAATTAGAGCAATAAACTGTCACACAGTGACAGCAAAATATACACTTGCTCCCTGAACAGTTTTACAACTGCTGAGAATACACAAAGAAACTGCCCACTTACTAAATTGGACACAATGCAGCAAAATATAACACTCATACCTGGCACAAGATTACTTTAAATGCCTGGTTCTTACATATATTCCATGCATTTGTAAATCATCCATGAAAAATGAGACAAATACAACAATACATGTATGACAATGATGACAACAATGTACTTTAAACACATTATTGTAGCATATTCTGGCCCAAGTTAAAATGACCATTTAAATCAACACACACCAAGCAAGATGCATTACACTAAAACATCTACTGTGCAGCTTGTCTGCTGTACACCTTCCTCAGATTGCAACACAGAACGCCAGACAGATCACACACCACTAGACAAAAGGACATTGTAATATGGCTTGCATTAAGTGCCAACTGCTGCCGCTGCAACCCACTCATAGCCGTAGTGATCCCATTTTATTACCACTTAGAGTCCCTCAGGGTCCGTAAGATGCATAGTTCTGACCGACGCGCCAGACAGTCCAGCCCGTGTGTTCTTACCTCAAAATGAAAGATCATAAGAATCCAGAGTACCAGTCGCCTCATGCAGAGTGTTTCATGGGTTCAGGCAGCCGCATACAGGGAGGTGTGTGTGAGCATGAGTGTGTGTGCCTGACTGTGTGTGAGGAGGGAGGCTGTTGCTGAGCCCACAAACGAAAAAAGATACTCAATCAAACTGACTTTATATAGAGAGTGAGAGAGTGAATTAAAGAGACAGAGGGAGAGAGAGCAGTACAGATCAAGTCGGAGATGGTGATGATAAAGATTTTAGGATTCTTTCTTCGGCTTCCAGTTTGAGATCAGTTTGTTACTCCGTGTCCCACACTTTTCTCCAGTGAATTTGTGTGGAAAACTGTGGGAGCGATATGCAGCAGTGGTGGCTGCAGTCATATCTGTGCATGTTGCCAATGTCTGTATGAGATCAATGTCTGAGATTCATCGAGGTCCGATTGGTGTATCACTGCCGAGTCTGCAGGGGGAAGCCAGCTCAGCCCTCCTTCACCCTCCCATCTTCCTCTCAAACTGCTTGACAGAACTGCTGCTGCTTTCTTTCCCTGTGTGTGCGCGTGTGTGTGTGTGTGTGTGTGTGTTTACAAGGGTTGGGATAAGGTTTCTCAGGCAAATCCAGGACACTGAAGTGAACTCTCAGATGTTCCCCTCACACATCAAGCGTACTGGTCACGTCAGGACATTTCAGCTGCAGATTTTCTGATTCCTGGTTTCAAATTTTAAAGTTTCTATGAATGAGATGTTGGCATGCAAGCAATCAACAACTTGCTATATAAAGATATAGTGGAGTGATGGCGTGCTGAGCAGGGAATGACATTACACTCCCTCCGTGCGTGTTTAAATCCAAGCTTCTCTGCTCATTGCTTTGGTAGTCGGGCCGGCCTAAAGGGCTCCAACTTGTGTGTCGGAGCCGGCTTTTCTTTCCTTGATGTGTAAGTACGTTGACTGGTATGTAATGTTACATGTCTGCTTTCATTAGTGACCAGCTAGAGTAGGCACGATAGCAACTTTCTTTGATTGTTCTGCAAATGTTGCAATTGCTAATGTTGCTAAATGTTGTATAACACCTTTAACAGTGTCATTACCAGCAGAGTAATTATGATTATCCTCTGGTTACTATGTAATGTTGTAGTTAGCCTAATCATACAGTAGTATAGTTTTTAAATCTGCAGAGGTTGTTGAGGCAAAGAGCCTTCAGTCATGCTAACGGTTGCTTGAGGCTGCACTGTGCTTTGAGCTAGTATCAGCATGCTAACATACTCAGATGCTTACAATAGCAATGCTAACATGCTAATGCAACATAAGAGGCCTGTACTGTTTATTCTGTACAGCTTTCTTAGGTTAACATGGTAGCATGCTTACATTTCTAAGTGTTAGGTATCAGTTTATAGCCTAACATTAGCTTTTTTACTTCGAGCAATTTTCTTTACGTTTCGAAAATCACAAAGGTGGTGTTCATCTGTGAAGATTATCTTGCTGAACAAAACATGTAAGTATCATAAACTTGTGTTTGCCACAAAGATTATTGTTGGCGATAATTCAAAATCGACTTAAAAAATCCCATAGGCTTTGTGTTGAGGGAATCAGGGCGATGCCGTATCCCTGCACCACTCTATATAAAGTGAAAATCTGGAGGGATATGGGCCATATTTGGTATGATGGTACATACCAAACAACATATTTGATAACCCACATTTGATAAACACAGCAGTGTAACATTAGCCCAGCATTCGAGCTTCGCACCCAGAACATGACATCAAAGTAAAATGGCCACCATGTGGATATGATCCAGCTAATAATAAATGTTAATTGTTGTTGCTAATTTCCTTCGTATCTTAGGAAATGTAGTACAGTACTGAACAGCAAACCACAAAAATGGAAATAGCTGTAAAAGCTTGCCTGAAGTGGCATACAGAGATTACTTACGTGAGGCTAAATCATACTTTTAAAGAAAATGTGGTACCATTTTTCTTTTCTTTGAGAGAGAGACAAACAGGCGGCACAGTCACATAAGTAAGAGTATAAAGCCAAGTTGGCGCGTATCCAAGATGTTGCACAGAGACAACCATCACTGTGTGTCAAATATATCAACTATATTAGTCTGTTACTCAGCCTAACAGTTTAAAGTAAAGCACAAACAGACTTGTAATGGCTTTAAATCCCTGCTTCTGTGTGTACCCATGCAAGCCCATGTTGCCTCTTGAAAGAATCAATGTTGTTCACCACAAAGAAGTTGAGAGTTATATTCCTCAGCTGCTGGGTGGGGAGTTTGGATGACGGTATTCAATCAATAATCATTCCAACAATCCTCAGCGTCCTAATCAGGAGTGGAAAGTAGCAAATTATTAGTCACAGCTTCAGGGGCTGGCTGTTTGTTTGGGCATGTACATAAATGGTTACGGCCTGGATGCCACGTTTAATCCTTATACAGTGACCTTGTACTGTTACTCGTACCAGCTCCAATTCCAAGTCCGTGTTCCTCTCGTAACAATAACTCAGCTCATCTCGCATAGCCTGATATATGGCCCTGGCACACTACCCCGGCAGCCACCACTGAGAGTAACAGAACAGAAATACAGTGTTTACCTGTGAGGAGAAACCTGGATTTATACATATTGTACATCTCGCATCAATGCATCTGAAGTGTGTTCTGTTCGTCTGTTTGTACATTTTCAACCCGTGAACTGATCTGAACTGGTTTGGTTGGACATTACTGAGTGATGAGTGTGTGCGGCTGTTCTTCTGCGTCACAGCAACTCTTTATGATGCCTTTTAGAGCTGTCAACAAAACATCTGAGGTGGCCAGAGGCTAGTTAAATATAGGAAAAGACTCATCAGACTTTAAAACGTATGTGAAAATAAGTCTGTAAATGTCACATTTGATTCGCTGTTCCAGCAATAATGTCAACGTGTTACTGACTAGCTGTGTTTCTGCGTGTGACTAGTATTACGTGGGGACCTTTAGTAATTTGTAATGATTGTGGAGGTCATCTGTGATCTTAAGCCCGAACAAATCTGCCATGTCCTTAATTTTTAAAGGAAAAATTCTACGCCAAACACAAAGGTCATGGTAAATAATATTAGTCACATGCAATTCTACATCTCTGTGATTTTGGGTCGTATTTATGCCTCAGTGCCGCCGACATCCGTAGCCGGAGGCATTATGTTTTTTCGGGTTATCCCTCCGTCCATCTCATTCTTGTGAATGTGACATCTCAGGAACGACTTCAGAGAAGTTCACTTAGACTCAGAGAACGAACTGATGAGATTTTAGTGTTCAAAGGTCACTGTGACCGTAACTCAAGAATTCATACACTTATTAAAATTTCACAAAAATGTCTAATTTGATAAAATGATGAAGTGATGACATTTTATACCCAAAAGGTCAAAGATCAACTTCAAAGTTACATCACAATGTTCTGCAAAAAGATTTTTCTGGCCCTTATAACTCTTTTACAACGGCAGAACAAGAAAGATTGTTGACGGTAATCTTGGGTGTTTGCCTGAAAAACTGTAGTGGTTTTGTAGATCTTCAGTGCTGCAGGGCTGATCAGACTTTATGCTGTTCAGCGTACTGGATTGAACAGCAGTCAACAGCTGTGCCGTGAGATCGGCCATATTTACGTTTAAAAGTGATGAAAGAGAAGCTTAGGAGCAACAGAAGGTTGCCATGTTCAAGTACAGCCACAAAGCATGTTTTACTTGATCTAAATGAGCTGTAGCACATGCAGAAAGTGGGCTACTCTACACTACATTATAAATACAGCTAAGCATGAGGTCCACTGATAACACTAGCCCTGTGTGAATGGGCCTTATAAGGAAGGGGAAAAAAGATCCTTTGGTAAATATCAGAAGTCCACCTTTTCCTCTCTGGAGGGGCGTGTCTTATTTTGATGGACAGCAGCTGGCAGGCTGAGCCCCAGCAGGAGACTGTGAGGTAAACAAAGTTGTACTGTAGCTTACAGGTCATGGGCACCAAGCCCGTGGTACTGAACAGTAAGGACTACACCAAAATCCAAATTGACTGAAGTCATATTTGCATTTGTATGTTTACATGCTGTTTAATGCTCCAGCTGAGCAGCCAACTAGCTAATGGATGTTAGCTGTGCACTTTTCCCCAGTAAATGTTTGTTTGCTTGCTCGTGCAACAAGGTGTCTTTCTATTTATTTAATTGCAGTTTGACTTTCAAGATTGATGAAATAAATTATGTCTAATGTGCCTGATTAGGTTAAAACATATCAATAGCCAGTGTTAGCCAGTGTTAGCCAGTGTTAGGGTGACATATCTGTATTTAGATATTGTTATTAATTTCAAGCATGATTCAGTAAGCAAATTCAACCAAACTGGATTCTCTATGTATTTATTTAAAAGATTTTATTTCAATTTGATTGTGTTGATTGGACATTTTTTCACATCTGTATTACCCACGACAGCCTTTAGGAAAGTGAAGAAAACGTTTTTTGCACCCCGCCAGCCCATCACTATATGTTCCTCTATTGATCAGTACATCTGCAGATCTATCTATGACATCCGACTGGAGGAAATGTTTGACACACACCTCTGAGCAACATGAGTTGGCAACGTCTTTGTACATGTATGAATGCACGTAGGACACAATAATGTAATAATTTCCTGAAATGTAATAATGTAAAATAAAATAAAGAACAACAAATGTTTCGACTGATGTTATAATATACACTTTACACTTTATTACATTTAAAAGTGTAAAATCCATGACTGTTATCCCCTCATCATAATCTGTGTGAGTGTATTTGAGAAACATCTAAAAAGTGCCTAATTTTACATGTACTCAAGTATTAAGATCAACCTTCATCACTCCCTTGTATAATGTTAGCTTTAGCTTAGCGTAAGCGTTAACTTTAGCCAACATTAACATTAGTCTGTCCGATATAAGATCCCCTCTTGTTTAATGGATGATCCTTGCGCGACTGATTACCATTGGGTATGGGCGGTTTCATTTCCTGATAGGGATTTTAGTTTAATGCATCTTTGGGTGATGATAGCGTACCACTTCCCCTCCGTTTTAAATTTAGATTCTGAATAAAGCCTACTGTTTACATTTCCAAACATTAAGTCAGTGTCACATGATAGTGTTTTCACTGGGCTAACATAATACTAACAGTATTACATTAATGCATACTTGTACACTTTACATTTCCAAGAAAAAAACATTGTTTTTTTACATTATTACATTATGTATTTAAAACAAATGACCCACCTAAGAGTTATTACGTCATCTATAAATATGTTACAACAGTAACAGTCAGGACATTTTATCACATTTAAGTCAAGATATGACATAATTAGATGTTAATACATTTACATTATGTATATCGCACAATTTGTGCTACACCACAGTTTAAATAAACTGTATGTGACAATAGGTTGTGGAACTGAACACACGGATACAAAAAAGGATTTTTTAATGTCAGGTACCTTTAAGCAAGGAAAATACATATATACCCCATAATGTACACTTGACATGTGCCAGTATTATAGCAATACATTAAAGAAGTGCATTGTGTTGTAATGTATTTAGAAGCATTTGTCAAATGATCATATATATTTCATAATGAAATCGAACATGACACATCTGTCTCCATCTTTTCCAGCAGATACCTGGTACTTGATCTCTACTTGCTGAGCAGAATTAGATTTATTTTATGCACTCACCAAATAAACCGTTAAATACATTTAGCTCCTTCAATTCAATCTGTGTGAGAGCTGCTGTCTCCCTGTTCTTAGGAAAACTGAACACAGTCCAACCGCAGTGAAACAGGTGTCTTATTGCTCTGGCTGCATAAATCACGACACAGTGCAGTTTATGTTGAATTCATGCGGAAACGGATAAAGAGATGATTATTTATTCTGAGGAAAAATAAATGCAGTGATCAATGTTGATCAGAAAGCTCTGTGGAATACGCAGGGGGAGAATACTGCAGGAGAAGCAACATTTTGTAGTTTCTGCATCGCTCACACAAAACTTTGCCTCCTACTGAATAAATCATAGTCGGAAAAACTCCTCTGATGCTTCATCGGTGTAAATAGTTCAAGCATGGAGAAAACACACCAAAATATGAACATTACTGCAGTTTCCAGTGAAAGGTCATGCTGTCACAGACTTATTTATTCTGATCATATCACAGCAAAGCTCCTGGTCAAACATGCAAAGATATCTAAGAAATAAACCTTAGATTCCTTACTTTTTGTAGGTTGATGGCTTCAATTCCAGGTGTCCTTTTAATTTGAGTTGTAGTTCAGTTGGAAAAATGAAGATTAATTAATAAGGGTCCAGCCAGTGCAGAAAAACAGAAGATAGATTTTGGAAAGAGATCTGAGGAGGGACAAACATCTGACAAGAGGCTTGACGCTCACTTTGATTGACCTGACAATAAATGTTCTCCCAATTACAAGTACGGGAAGGTGGTTGCAAACAAAAGACAGGGAGGTAGGGGGACAGCAGAAACGTGAGGGGGAGGAGGACCACACTGCTATTACGAGCACTTTATTTTCAATTAAGCCTTCTTGCATCTACTGTAAGCTCACTTTCTGCCATTTTTGATGATGCAGGGACTTCTTGGACTGGAAATTGATTGGTTAGCAAACGTCTGCAACTTTGTTCAATTAATGGCAGATGCACTTTCAACCTACAGTAAAGGAAAAAACTTCAGAAAAATACATTTTTTACTCAATGGGGCGCCAGCACAAGTATTTTGATTTACACAATGTAAAGTGGTGGGTCATATTTTGAACTTGTGTCATTGTTATAATGTAACCTGTTAACCTGTATATTATATTTACATGTATATTAATAATTCAAAAGCACATACAATCAATCAGGTTTTAAGAAGAACGCTGGATGCGGTGAAGTATGGAGCCCGAAGTGATCAACACTAAATAAGAAAAAAGGGAAAATAACATTGAGTAAAGTATATAAATGAAACAATATGTTGTGAAATAATTCCAGAAATGATTACACTCAACTCGTTACTGTGACTCTTAATTGTCATTTTTGTTATTTTCACTAGTTAAAGCAGCTACGAGGAGCTTTCACTATATTGATTCTGGCGACCCCTGTGGACAGAAGCGGCATGAGCACCACCGCCTTGCGTCGCAAAGATTTTGACCTAATTCGCACATTTATTTGTTTTGGAAGTGAGTGAAAAGAGACAACATATTATTCATACTATTTTTTAAACTCCACTGTTTGTATCTATTTTGGCTATACATCAAAAACTAATATGACGATGTCAAAACAACATAAACATTATAGGAACATTACCGTGGTGGCTAAGCTAGTTAGCTGGCTATTAACGAGATTGTAAAAGGAAAGGTGAGCTGTGTTTATCTGCAGAAGAAGCTGAATGATGGAGTCAGAATTACTTCGGCATTGTTATTGCTCTAGCTAACAGAAGCTAACTGGCTAAAGTTTGGTAGCAAAACTCCACTGTCATCAGCAAATAAAGGTGTCACTTGGGAAAATAGCATCTGAAAATAAAGTCTTAATTTAAAAATTTAAAAATCATATCATACATGGAATATGGTGGAACAGTTTGAAGCAAACTTTTGACTTTAAGAATTACTTCAACTTAACTTAAACATAAACGTACATTAACAATAATAAAACAATCCATCACAAACAAGCATTTTGATCAAATAGCTGAAATATTTCTTGTGACCCAAAAAGCTTGCAGGCCAAATGATCTTTCAGCATATTTTCTGTAATATCTGTGATTTTATCTCTTCTCAGGACTGTGTGGATGTATATCTTTCCTTGACTTTACTTTTAGTTTTGGTAAACACGCCATAACCTTCTCAAAATGTTCTTTTTTTTATATGTATAAAAGCTTTAATGACATTGCATCAACATCAACTTGGGTGGAAGTGTAATCAGCCAGAATAGCTGGAAAACACCTGTGTGGGTGTGTAGGGCCTTTAGCGCATTAGAAAGACTGGAATATCTGAGAAGCTCCAGTACACTGTTACACCTCTAATCGATTGGGCAGGGGAATCCACTTTACACTTTAATCTAATCCATCTCAGTACTGAAAAGCTTTTAAATTGAGAGAGGAAGTCAGCATAACTAAGGAGGGCATAAAGTAAAAAAGAGTGAGAAAGAAATATTACAGGATGAGAGGTGTGTGACGGTGAACAGTGCGAAAATATCTTCACATTTCAAAAGTAACAATGAATAACGCTGCAGAGGGATCTATGGCAGTTAGTCAGGTGATAATCCTCTTTGGGTTTATCACTACGGGCAATATTTATGCATATTTATTTGATCTTCCATTAAAAGTAAAACATTAATTAGAGCAGCTTGAAACTTGCCATCATTTTGCTGTGGGGACATTCAGAGTCATAACGGCATCACACATCTTTCAAGGTGCAGATATCACATTTGCCAGAGATGTTCCTGTTAACGGAAACCAATAATTATAAGACAGCAATGACCGGAAATGTGATCATTTTGGTTGCCTTATTTGACATCTAAACCCAAACAGGGACTCTAGATTATTAACATGGAGAGCAAACTGTACACCAGGAGCAGAACAATGACAGACAAATTAAGTAACAATTCATGTTACAGTTTCCTTTTATTGATAACAGCAAGCTGATAAGTCTTTTACATTGACAAAATGAATGAAAGTGTAGGAAACACACTGAGATGTACTCTGGTACATTATTGCCTATAGGCTATTTTCTTTACATTTACACAAACTTCTCAAATATCAGTGAACGCCTCAGTTATTATGAAGAAAACACCTATTCAAGTTGCTTAGTGTTGACTTATCTGTCTTGAGGATGATTTAAAAACCACTGTGTTCATTCCAACAATCAGGATGAAAAATAGTTACAAACTTGACAACTGAGATGCATTCATGTTTTTGAAGTGTTTTTAAAATTATTCAATAGAAAAGTTCACAATCCTACTGATTGCACGATGGCTTTCAACCATTTTTCCATCTCATTACAAAGCCTGAAAATAATCTCTTGCTTTCACTGTGATGCCCTTTAATATGAAAGATTCTACGTCTGTTCATCAATTGCTCTTTGAATGTATGTTAAAAAACTAACACGATGAACAGATGTCAATAATGTTAATTAGCCTCAAATGCTTACAAAAAGAAAAACAAAGCTTTAATGTGGAATGGAATAAAGAATGAGTGATCCATCTGCACCATGTTTAAAAATTAACACCCTAATAAATATAGAAACATCATGTGGAATGCATAAATTATATCTAAGAGGAATTATTGTGAATGTGAAGCACAAGCAGCAACTAAAAGTTTCCCAAATAGCCTTGCTGGTGAAGTATTTCCTTTAGGATAGAGTTTGCATTTTAAATCCCTCCGGTAATCCTATCAAAACCTGAAATTATCATCTGAGCTGCTGTTGAGGAGGACTGCAGGTCTGCAGATGGATCAAAACAGTTTGATCATGCTCTCTCTGGACTTGCCGACTCCAACCCACTTCACTGAAATGAGAAAAAACAAAGACGAGACGTGACTGGCAGGTTTGGCTAAGGGGAAAACAGTTTGGCTGCAGTCGCTCCATTAATTTGAAGTGCCTCGTTACGGACCTGGCACTTGCAGGAAGTCCTCGATGAACCGAATGTAATTTTGGGCCTGTGACGGCAGATCCTCGAAGCTCCGAGCTGCCTCGGTGCTGCAGCACCAGCCCGGCAGCGTCTTGTACTCCACTGACACCCGCGTCAAAACGTCCATGTTTGCTACAACACAAGCACATAAATAACACAGAGTGAGGGATGAAATGTTTTTGTTCTGGCTCCTGCGTGTAATTAATTGTTGAAATGAGAGAGCACTAGAAAAGAGCCACTTCATCAAACATCCAGAATAAACCACAGCCATGCTGAATGTACTGTATATAGGGAAATCAGTGTTAAATGCAGGCCGAGAGCAGCTGCAGTGTCATATGAGGCAAAAACAGAGAAGTTGTTTTATCATCCTCTGCTTCATTAGCTTAACAATTCAATTTGCTCCATTAGGCAGTACCGGCAGAGAGATACAGGAGATAAATGCCCCTTCAAATCTGCTGCAAAAGAGATTTTTTAAATCCCCAGCTGTTGCATTTCCTGCTAGTAAAAGCTGACCCATGTAAAATATAGCGCATAAAAGCTATGTTTATCCACCTGAAACCAACATGCGAGTAGTAGCTCTGAAAATAATAACCTATTAGAGTGAATACAGGATCTCTCCTGTGTTAAAGGGAACTAAGGTTCTGTCATTCAAAACTTAATGGATAGAGGGATTGTCTTAAATCTTCTATATTTCCAGTCACACATTAGGACATCAAGCAAATATTACAGTCATCTAGTCTTTGCTTAAGCACAAGTGTCAAACATTCTCGTGATTTGCATCACTAAGGATCGTTTATCTTTGGGTTTGTGGGGACAAGACTGACGTGAAAAGCTATTTAAAGGTGTTTTCTGTAACTTCATTATTTTCCTGGTGTTTTAATCTACGTATATGAAAAATAATTGACAGATAATGAAAATAACCATTAGTTGCCGCCCTGCAGTCATCGGACTATGCCCTTCTTTGAAGTAATTATACTAATGTCTTGTTGTTGACTGTTAAATTCATTATTTATTTGCAGACAAACAAGCACACCTATAAACCAGTTTAGTGGGAATGACCTACCGGGGAAACTTGGTAGAGGTTTTCCGTCAACTTTATAGACCACGCCTACTTTAATCTCTGGCAGCGTGTCCAAAATGTCCAGCTTCGTCAGCGCAATTCTGCGTAAAAGAAAAAAAGAAGAGAAAAAAGTGAACTCTGATGACAATGGACAGACAGAATGTATGATGTCCAAACTAACTCCAGTAATCACATCAGCATGTAAGGATAATACTCTGAAGTGGTGTGATGGTTTCTTACGCAGAAAAGCCGTTGACCATGTGGGCGTATCTGACCAAAATCAAGTCCAGCCAACCACAACGCCTCCTCCTGCCCGTCGTCACACCGACCTCTCTGCCTCTGGACTGTAACAGGTCTCCAGTCTCCTAAAAGACAACAATAAAGCACACACTGTCAACTTTTAAAATCAACACAGATAAATCAGACATTTTAAGGGGCATCGTGCTCATTTGACCTGTTTGGACACTTTTATTTGTTAAGGGACAATCATCTGAACGCTTGCCCTTTTCCAGTAACATCCTGTTTCTCACACACACACACACAGACACACACACACTTGCATGTGGAAGCTGTCCAGCACAGCCGCACTTCTCTTCTGTCAACCAGTGAGCAGCTGGGGTTAAAGTGTCTTGTTAAAGTGCAAATCTAAGTGCAGAATCAGCCGACATGCATCCGACCACAAGTCTCTGAAGCCTCAAGGCTGAGGCTGCCCACAATACCTAAAAATCTGATGATATGACTGACAAGGTCTGACAAGAATCTGCATTACTGAGACGTCAGGTCACTTCAACTCAGGGCTGGGCGATTCACCAAATTATATATTCACAATTTTGTTTTTTCAAAACAACACAATCAAGGTAAAATTAGTATTTTGCGGCATCTGTTTTTTGCAGTGAAACCGAACGCCATGATTTTAACAGAGTTTTGCATCAAAACTCTGCATACAGACAAACCAGTTCAACAATTTCATCATCAAAAAGTTGAATGATATAAGTTAATAGTAGAATTATTGTCATTTAAATCTGATTATTATTTTGACTTTTTCCTGATTGTTGGTTAAGTATCTAAAACATTTCCATTAGCACCATCATAAAACTCAACGTTGTTGACTGTTGTGAGTGCAGTTATCAGACAGTAACAACACATTTTCCTTCCACCCAGTGAAACTGCTGAGCGCCTGAGAAGCCACTGTGATGAATTCGATCCTTTAATCACAACATCGACGACTTTACAGCTTAATAATATATCTCTAATTAGCAGGATCTTTCTCATTACAACATTGAACAACAGCCTTTGCCAAATGTGTCTTTACTCACATTATCCTGCTCTGTCGGGAAAGCACCGACGCCCACCCGGGTGGTGTACGCTTTGACGACACCGTACACTCGGCCGACGTATGATGGAGGCACGCCGAGGCCGGTGCACACTCCTCCCACGGTGCAGTTGGAAGACGTCACGAAGGGATACGTCCCTGAACAGAGACACATCTGTCAACCTGAGGAGGAACAACATCCATCCATCCCCATAATTAATTCCTCAAACCAAGCGGTGCTCACCAAAGTCGATATCCAGGAGGGCAGCGTTGGCCCCCTCCACCAGGATTTTCTTGCTGGGTCCAGTGAGAGCTTTGTGCATGAAGTACACGCCATCAGTCACCAGAGGACGCAGCCTCTCTGCATAGCCCTAAAAAATAGGGACACCAACAAATTTTTAGATTAAATACTTGTTTACATACACAAGATATAAGCCTTTCTAACTGCAGACATTTTAAATCATCATAGTGGGGAAGTTGCAGGTGTTACTGACGACTTTTTAACGATGCCTTTGATATCCATCTATTCTGTGGAATTCAGCCATCATTACTTTTATTAGTTACACCTGTGCTTTTCCTGCTGTCACAATATCAAAGCCAAGCAACTGGACTCTGTCAGCATTTCTTGGCTCTACATGATGACCCGTCCTCACCTTCAGCTGCTCCAGTTCACCATCAGTGTCGATGTTGAGGTTTGGATACATCGTCAGGAAATGTTCTGCCAACATACGAAACCTGTGAGGAGGAGAGAGTTTGTTCGTTAAAGTCTGTGTGTATCCCTCTGTAAGCACATATACTTCCACTTTTTTATTTCACAACATGACCTACAGGACCAGGCCAGCTGTGTGTACCACAGCAAGGTGTTGCCACCTGGTGGCAGGACAGGATATTGAAGAATTGTGTTAAAGCACCTGACAAATAAATCTGCTGACGGTGTTAAACTGTGAACACCCAAATGTCAAAAATTTCCTCCCACAAATTAAGAGAATTGCTTTGTCAAAATGTGGTCCTAATGCTGACAAAATGTATTCCTGACCTCAATCAGAAGTTCAGCAATCAAAATCTGACATAGTGCCTTCAAACACTGATCTGAGGTTGCAATCGGCAGTATTTGACACCATGTCTTATTTTAGCTCACTGATGATATGGCAACATATATAGAAGAGAAAATGAAAGAAGTTAGAAGTTAGAAAGACTCACTTGTCCTCAAAAACCTTAAAATCTGAGACCAGGTCACACACTCGAATACCGTTCCGAGCAGCTTTGGAGGAGTAGGCAGGACCGATACCCTTCTTAGTGGTTCCCAAACTGGAGCACAAATAAAACCACAACATTAATAAAAATAATTAAGTATTTATTTAATAGAAAATAATCCCGTTGAACTTAATTTAACAGCATACATTGTAATATGAATCTTAATTGAAACTAATGAGAGTAGATTTACTTTTTCCCTTCTTGCTGCTGCCGCTGCTGCTCCTGGATGCCATCGACAGCTTGATGGAAGTTGAACACTAGAGGAGGAGGGAAGGGGCCGTCAATAACAGAACATTTCTCAATCAAAAACTTGACTGACAAAATGTTTACTCACCAATGTGGGCACGATCAGAAATCTTTAACCTCTCCTCCCATCCTTGTAATCCTGCATGCAATACAACAAGACCAACATTATATGTTAGCACACCAGGAAGGCCTTTTGTCACAGCAAACATTTAAACGTTTTCGCAGTAGGAAAAGCAGAGGTGTAACTAATGACATTAACTGTGGCTCTCCTCTGGTATGTAAAGTATCACAACAGGGACTTTCAGCTGTGAGTGGAGAGGGACAGCTATGGCATCTGGCAAACAGTCCAATGGGTTGCCGCAGTGGTAGAAACTGTTTACTAAGCAACAGGGGTGTCTCGTGCCACGAGATCTTGCGATTTTAAAACATATTTCTAATGATATTTCTCATTGAGGTGAAAAGCTGTCTCGCAATATCAGAGCATAATGGATACAGAGCAGCAGCCACCATGACGGAGTCTGACATTGAACACAATAATTAGCATAGAATATGCCCCCGGCACTTGTAAATCGTTTGTGTGGCAGCATTTTGGGTACCCGGTGGAAACAATAAACGGCGACAGAGTGACAGACAAGACACAAACAATATGTAAGCTCTGTGAGAAAACAGTGCTGTGAAAAAAAAAGAAAAACAGCACTTTAAGTATTCAGAGAGTACTACTTTGATTATGGATTGCACCTAAAAAAATAAGACTGATTGTTTACTTTTAATTTGCGGAAAGGAGATTAGTTGAAAGGTCACACACAAGGTCTGAAGAGACTCATGAGACATCCCAAGACATCACATAGGAGAGATGTGTTGTTTAACTCTTATAACGGCTACTTCTATGACTACCTTTCAAGACTTTTTTGACGTATTGCTGGGTACAGCAAACCGGGCGTTCTCCCGTATTAGACAGTTGGGCTACAACGCCACGAAGCGGGATAGAATCGCGCATTCGCAGTGAAACTTTCCCTTCAACTGCCGCTGCCTTAAGTCTCTAATAAAAACCATGACAGAGAGCCAAAGTGCACATTACCAGGACCCTGAATGTAAAACAGCTATAAAGAAATCAGCCATAATTAAATTCACAAGTTACATCTGTGCTTTTCCTATTTCCTCCATGTCCCCATTTCCTATGTTGAAAAAAAATCTATTTACTGAGGCTCTTTCCACACAAGAAGGCTTTAGATAGTTGAAAAATCTACTTTCAGTGTTTATGACAGCCAGAAAGTGAGGTTTTTAGAAATTATGATGCAAACACCCATGTTTGCTTCCTATTTGGGTCATTCACATTTGCCAATGATGCTACATACATTAATTATTCACAATCAAGAAGCAAACACAGGTATCTGCCTTTCCAAAAAATCTCTGTTTCTGCGTGTCTGGATATAAACACTGAAAACCAAGTTTTAAATATCTTCCCACTGAAATAAGTTTTCCAAAGGTCTGTTTTCATTGACCCAAAGTGTTAACGTGTAGACAAAAGCCCAAAACTGCATCTCCGCCATTTAAAAGAAACATTACCTTTGCCTTTCTGCAGGTTCTTTGCAGCCTCTTCAAACAGACCTGGCATGTGTATCACCACTCCATTGCCTGTAATGTAAAATCAAACATTACCAATCCTCATGAGAAATAACTTCATGGGCTACCACATAATACATTTTTACTGGGTACCAGACTGCTAATGTTTTCCCTGATGTTTAATTTCTATAACACAACCTATTTTTTTTACTGAAGTGTTCCTTTAATGCTTCCTCTTTTCACGTTTTCAAAATAGTACTGAAAGACATATGGCTACGTAAAAGAGGAAATGCAAAATACTTCACATTTAAATGGTGATTGTGATTTCAGAGCAGCAAAGCAAAACTGGTTTAATTTGCATTCAGTTTATTTTTTCTTCCATCCTTTAGTTTCACCTTTAGTTACCCTTTGTGTAACTATGCACACTCTTGTGTTGATTTTTCTATATATACTCATGCGTACTTTGTTTCCTAGCGACTCCTAGATAAAACTAATACAGTCTAATTCAACAGCACTGCAATAAACCCTGCCTTCATTAAGGCAGCACTGTTTAATGTGTTTTGTGAGAGGTCATCTTTATGGTTATTCTGGAGATTGTAGTTTGCACTGTTTTGCGTGTTTCTGTTATTTTAGTCTACCCTCATTGATACATGTGGGGTGGACAGTAAGAAAAACAAAATGACTAGAAAGGTTTGAGTAAACACTACTCTAGATCAGCTTCAATGCAAACAAATAAGACTAGAAGCTTCAGGAAAGTAGGACTTACATTAGTTTTAGCTAGATGTATCTAATGAACTGGAAACCATGTACACCAGCCACAACAAGAACAAGATCCCCCCCTGACACATCACTGATAAGGCCCTCTGTCTGCTGATAATGGTCATAAACTGATGCTTTTATCAGGACCATCATCTTCCCGCCACCTTGAAGTGTCTTTCAAAATAAAACACAGGGATCGTCTCATACCAATGAAGGAGACAGCCTTCTTGTTGAGCACTCCGCTGGGCAGCAGGTGGAAGTCGTACTCCACCGAGTCCACAACCACCGTGTGACCTGCGTTGTTGCCCCCCTGCAGACAGTACAAACATTACACATGCTGGCGGGTAGTTTTCTGGTGAGAGACACACACACTGGAGGGCAAGTAAACAAGACAATGCATCAATACTGAGGACAGGAGCAATGTCACGGTCCTGCACAGCACCACAGCCCGGGTTGTGCTGAAAGATAACACAACTGTTTGTTTTTTTTCTTTTACGATAAATGCTACCGACATGACTGGAGAGAAGAGGGAGAGGAACAGCTGTGTGACCACGGGCGGTCAGTGCCTTACATAAGGGGCACGTTCACCGGATATGAGTGTGTGGAGGTCATTAGCTGAATTCAGTCACATTTTGATCCAACGGGAGCAGATAAAAACAAGACAAATCAGCTCAACAGTCCTCATTAGCATCAACTTAGCACCTCTACATCCGGGAGGTCACACAAGGTGGTTGACGTCGGTCATGAATATTTAACGGAAGCTTAACGGCGACGACGCTCACCACACTCAGCGGACGTGTTAGTAATAACACCGTTGTGTAAAGCAGTCGGGTTGAACGCTAACTGTGAGGTTGAATGGACAGTGTGGTTGAGTACCTGGCACCTGCATACGATATCCGCATCCATTGCGAGCAAGTCCACAACTTTTCCTTTGCCCTCGTCGCCCCACTGCGCCCCGAGCACGACGGTCACTTTGTTCTGAGGCTCCTTCGGGACACGGAGAGCGGAAACCTGCGAGGAGCACTCCCGGGGCCGCTTCACGACCGGCTCCCCGTTCAGGGACACGGTCTCCCGTCCGTTAACGTTAGCCATGGTGCTGTCGGATGCCATGCTGCTGTCCTCCTTGTGCAAACCGGAATATCGTTTTACCGCGTTTCTCTGCGTCACGGGAAGTGCTGGTCCGCCGCTTCACCGCGAGATGGCGCTGTTTCTTTTCACAGCCCGAGTTCCTCTGAATGTCAAAATACATCTATTTAAGCACATTTATCGATTTGTTCTTCCTATAACTCTTTCAGACTGACTGTAAGCCATTAACTGACACACACACATTGTATTCAACTCGGTTTCTATGTTTTGACGGAGTGTTTATTAAATTAAAGACCATATCCGTTGAAGACATCACGATTTACGAAGAACATGTAAGTACAAGCATGGTTCACTCCCCTGCACTTCCGCCTTCGTTTAAACCCTCGGTCCCCGCTGCTCGTTTTTTGTTAAGACCCGCCTTACTCTGCTTCTTATTGGCTAGTAATCGTTGCCCTATCTTTGCTCTGCCTCTGTTTGGCTTATTCTGATTAAAGCGATCAGAGGCAGAGTAGGGTGGCTCTGGACCAAGAAAAAACAGTGGGATCCATAATAACTGTGATGATGGACATACTGCACATCTTTGTTCCTTGACTTTTCCCCTTAACCAGCTGAATCCAATGTTTTCTACCTACCAGACAAGAAAGGGGCTAGCTGCCTGTCATGTCTGGTGCCTTTGTGACTACACCCTACACTGATTTAGCACTGCAATGTGTGCATTATGGTCGCTTTATTTACTGCTAGGTGGCAGCAAAGGCAGCATTTTCAACTTGTGTGTATACTTGTCAGGCCCCTACATGTCCAGATCATACTGTTATTTTCCTGTTGCATATTCTAATGCATATTTGCATTTTATGAAAACACAACAAACAAAGTGACAGAGTGTACCCGCAGAAAATATTCCTCGACGACAAGTCTGCTTGTTTGGTTTTCCGGACCACAGCCTCTTACCTCTGCCTTGTCTTACAGTTGTTGTATTTTCGTAATTATTTGTGGCAGTTTAATTAGTAAACTATGTCATTTGTACTTGAAGTAATTTGTATTTTTGACTCAAAGTGAAAACATAAGGGATTTAAAAAATATATATTATCAGATTTCACAGGGGAACCAGGCTCTAGGATTGCCTGAATATCTTTAACTTTAACTAATCTTTAGCCTTGTGTTGTATTTACATGCAGTTTTAAACATGTCAATCAGCAATATTAGGCTATTTGAACCCAACTGATAGTTGTCTGTGGGATCATGTAGCTGCTAGATGATCCCATAGACATGCAGGAACTGAACTAAGC
Organism: Pagrus pagrus; assembly: GCF_965226575.1. Taxonomy (NCBI): domain Eukaryota; kingdom Metazoa; phylum Chordata; class Actinopteri; order Spariformes; family Sparidae; genus Pagrus; species Pagrus pagrus. The sequence continues at coordinate 13,972,581 of NC_140198.1, forward strand.
TAAAAGCAGGCAACTTTTTCCTGAGCTTTGTCCGAGGGAAGGCCCACAGTCTCACATTTTGAAAACCCCTGACCTGACTTATATGTGGTCTGTGCACATGCTCTGTATGGAGTCACTGTATCTGATCGTCTCCGCCTGAGTCTCTCTGAACATTATATTTTCCCCCTCGCTCATATTATGGAATATTGTAACATCTCCGACCACACTTAATGCGGATGACACACAAGTATAGGACAGTGACACCACATGACAACAGTCCCTTATATTTGCTGAACAAGTCCATCAAACAAATCAGTGAGTGGATGATCAACTGAACACCGAAAAACTGAAGTAATTGCTTTTGGCCCCAAACAAGATTAAAAGCCTCACCTTGAATCTGTGACCCTAATATCTACAAATCATGCCCGAAATCTTGGTGTAGTTACTGAATTTTGACAGCCACATAAGGACAATTACAAATCCACCTATAAAACATAGCAAAAAAAACAACAACTTGAGAATGCTTTTACTTCACAGGTCATGGCAAAAACATAAAATCATTCAGCTCATCGAGTGCTGCTGCCAGAGCACATTGCACCAGTCCTTAAATCTCTGCACGGGCTTTCTGTGTGTCGGAGGATATGTTTTTAAAATCTCACCACTACTCTTTAAAGCATTACATGGTGCTCGCTGAATGGCGCCACACAAATAAACCTGCCCTGCCTTCAAAATGGTGAATTATTGATTGAACAGAATGCAAAAGTGAAGTTTGACGGCCATTATCGGTCATTGTTGATCTTGTAAACACACTAGTTTTGTTTACAGGCTGGGTTTCGATTAATGACACATTTTACAACATCAATTATAAGTCAATTTTTGTATTGACATATTATAGTTTAACAGTTTAATTTATTTTAAAGATATACTACATGATCAGTAGTTTAATGTGAAAATTAAGCTTATTATTGTGACTTTGGGCCCTCTAAAATGTCAGAAACTCAACTGACTTGTCTCCATGAGGCTGAAATGGCAGTCGAGAATGCCGTTGACACTTCCTCATCCCAGTTCTATTTAAACAGGCTTAACAGCTTAACATGAGGTCAGTAAATGTTTTTTTACCGTGGTATCTTCATCCTCGCTGTCCCTTTAATGGCCCTGTAATTACATTCGCATATCATAATTATGTTTGCATAACGTTCTGTCGTTCTTTTATCTTTCTTGTTTATGTATATTCAAGGTAAGCTATTTATCAAATGCATATCTGAATGCACCTGACGGTCTCTAGCAAGGTTTAAACAGACCAAAGGAGACAAATGACAGACTCATCGGCACACAGAGCAACACATTAAGATTTATTCATTGTAAAAGATGCTTCAGAAACAACTGCGATTAATGTAAAAGTCACAAAAGTCACCAGTTGTAGACACATCCACGAAACCAGAAGCTTCTTCTTGTTGAGGTCTGTTCATGTTCAGAAGGACAAACATAGCAGTGGCCTACAGAACTGACAGGCAGATGTTACACTCACTGGCTGTCAATTCATAGGTCATCACCTTGTGCCCCAGTGGAAACTCAATCAAAGTGAAACATCCCAGAAACAAAAAAAATCTTTGTTCACATCGGTGTTGAGGTGTCGTGTTCGGTGTCTCTCTGCAGGTAACAGCACCTCCACTGGAACACAAACAGCTTCCACATGGAGTTGCTGTTACATCCAGCGAGCACCTCAGGCCCAGCTTCTCCAGTCGTTCTCCAAATGGACAAACCTATGGTGAGATCACACCTCCAGTTCCTTCACGGGGGAGGGTTGGGCGCCGCTGTGGAAATACCTGAGATAAAAGAGAGAGAGAAAGAGGAGAAAATGAGCGAGAGAAGCACCGAGGTTAACTCAGGATTCAAACTCGGAGGCAGCAGCTTTAGTACGTGAGGAGTGTCCACTTTGCGAGTGACTTTGACCCGGCAATTTCCTCCACCCAGTTTTATTGCCTGAAGTAAACGGCATCATTGCTCTCGCTCTTCCAACAGCACGGCCAAAGGGCCAAGGCCTATATAGATAACACAGATTTTATGGTAGCTGTCAACATGAGGGCGCTTTTCAATATGTGAATATAAGGGTGTGTCTGACCTATGTACCTGCGAGCCCTGCATTTCCTGCTCACACTGACATTCGTCCTCATAATTACTAAAAGATTGGCATCATAGTTTGCCAATATTTTATCAGATTGGAGGTTTTTGGGTTTTTTTCATCCTGACTTGTTCAGTTGACGAAGTAATATCTCTGTAGACTTTGACTTGCAGTAAAAACTGTAGAGAAAAACAGAACAATAAAGCAATTAAAGGATCAGCAGCTCTGTCAGGACATCTATGCTTGTACTTGACTGTTTCTTTGTCCTGTTGAATAGAGCCATCAGATGGCATCCATCACTTTGTGCCTCTTCACAGACCGAAACTTTTATTAGAAAATCAGTCGAATTAGACCTAGTTTGTTTTATTTTATAACTGTGCCCAAACTCTTACAACACTACTGGCCCTGACAAATACAGAAACACGTTTTGGACGATTGTAAAACAGCAAAAAAGAAATAAAGGTTTTGTCTGAAAATACATGTGTCCTTTGACATAGAGCCTTTTTAATGTAGTAAAAAAAATAATAATGCGGAAATATACATTTTTCTGATTTACCACCTGATTTTGTCAGGTATTCTTTCAAATAAATAATTGCCGTTTTCCTTCGTTTTAACCCTGTAAATTTCACATAAACACAGTCTTAGTTTTCACTTGAACTCACCTTTAGATGCACCCTGGCCTGGTGGCTTTCATAGGACGAGGCCAAAGGTTTAAAGAGCAGTCAGGTGTCGTGACGCGGGGGAGCCGAGGACAGAGCAGAGGAGCAGAGGGGGAAAATAGAGAAAAGTAGGAACAGAGCAGACAAGACCAAGGCAGAAGAAGACACTGACAGCAAGGAGCTGCTGAAAGAGCAAATGTAAATGCCAGCAATGACGGCGAAGCAATGGCAGCGAGGCCGAGCAGCCAGTTTAAGAGATCAGGAGTTGGTGGATGGTTAATTATTACACTTGCAGTCAATATTTAACAGGCCCAGCGCCCTGCCCCTCAGTCCAACATCCTGATTCCACACCGACTGACACAGAGGGTAGGGCCGGCGACAAGCACATCTCTTTTGTCCCCTGTGCTAAATATGTATTCAATGCCTCACATGGCCTGGAGAAAAAAACTCCCAATGCAAAAATGTGCTTTTTTTTTTTAGTCTTACTTGTGATTTGGAAAACCTCGAACTCATAATTCTAGGAATTTTTCATATCATTTGAGATTTTTATTGTGAAAGCGCCACATGTGTGTCAAGACCAGATGAGATGCATGATGCACTGAGGTATCGACACGTGAGCCCAATATACATTTACTGCTCCAGTCGACTGGCTCACATGCACACACCTACGCACCATGACTGGAATAAGGAGATATGAAACTCGGGGCTGTGAAGCAATAGCACAGGAGGAAGCAAAACTGGACTGCAGTCACGGAGCGAGAGTGAAGGAAAGCACAATAAAAGGTTGATTGAAAGGTGTGTTTAAGAGGGTGCAGAGTGCACTTTGATGCTTACAAATTATTAATCATGTAATGAGTAACAATCACAGCAAGTAAACAGAGTAAATAAGCCTTTTTTTAAATCGCTGAAGACAGAAGGTTAGGGTGAATGACCCTGAATGATAAAGTCTTCCACGTATGTAATTCTTTAACTTAAGGGCAACTGTAAAATGACTCATGCCGTGTGACACAAAGTACAGGTTGTAAAGTGTTAACACTTAAAGCAGGGGGGCCCAAATCTTTTCCTAAAACTGAAACTTAATGGTGGACCAAAAGCAAATACCTATTGTATTGTTAAGAAGCAAACTGGCACTGGGATCCCAGGTTCCCTTAACTGAATCACTTCCTGCTCTCAGATTATGAAAAATAATGAATAATTAGTGATCCAACATATTTGATGAGCTTTTTTGCCTCAGGACAGAAAAACAGCACAAAAGTCAATTTATATCATATCTTTTGCTTATCGAGTTTAAAGGAAAAGTTCACACAAAAATGGAAACGCAGCCGTTATTCACTCACCCCCACGCTGATGGAAACATTTCTGGAGCTTCATGGGAAAAAAAAGCGTTGCAGCATTCTCCTGAACAACTGGAGCAGACTGGGAGTTGTTTTAAAATGTAAAAAAACAAACGTTAAATGGCTCCACACAGCCTGTCCAGCATAATCCAAGTCTCCAGAAGTCTGAGCGAGCTCTGTGGGGCCATTTTATTTATTATTTTTCAGTTGTTTATTACTTCTCAAAACAAGTCCCCATCCACTTCAGTTGTTTAGGAGAATGATTTAACCCTGTTTTGCTGTGAAGCTCCAGAAATGTGTTTTCATGTGTGTCATGTATTTTCATTGACACGAGTGTGAGTAGATAATGACTGAATTTTTATATTTGGGTGAACACATCCTTTAATTTCTTTGTAATAAAAATCTGGCAGGCCAAACTAAACTTCACTGCCAGCCAAATCTGGCCTGCGGGCCCCACGTTGGGCAGCTCTGACTTAAAGTTTACTGATTTTACTGGTTTAAATTAGCTCCTATCTCTTCCCATCAGTCCATTATATTTTGTTCAGCCCCGCCGGCGGTGCTGGATTTGTGGATCCGACTCTTCTTTGTCATGGATATTATTTTAATATCTTTCCTCTATGATCTGTCAGAGGAGTGCCTGGAAAATAAAAGCAGCGCTATCTGGTGATCTAACAGGGGCGAATATTCACAGCGTCATATTGAAACAGAATGTATATCAGCAGGAAAAGCTGTTGTTCCTCTGGTTTTCTGTCCTCATGTAGACAGAATCACTACCTTATCTATATGCCTACAGCACGAACTCCTTTAACGTATTCAGAAAAGTGTGATATGTAGTGAAATACAGACAGTAAAAGCATATTTTACTTTACTTCTGCCTCCTCTTTTATTCATAAACTTGGGCTATCTTATCAGAAGTCGAAGGGATTGGTATGCCTGAGTGCAGAGTCCAGTGTCTCTAAGAGAGAGCATACGTGCACAGCATTAATCTGCCACACAGATAAAGGCGTTTCTCGCTCCTTTGAATTGACGACGCCTGAGGTCATAATAATTTCTGCTGCAATTTAGATCAGATAACGACATCAATCTGCTGAGCCTGAAATTATCTGCACAAGGTCACAGCAAAGCCCTCGACTCTTAGCTGACGACGATCTATTTTAGAAACGACTGACTCCATTAGGACGGTTGATGTTCCTTTAATGGACAAACGGTTCCGTTTTTCTGAGCTCGATTTAATTATTTGATGTTAAAACAATCTCTAGCTTCAGTCTGCTGCTTCCCGTTGTGTCTGCGAATTATCTTTATTTGTGTTTAAATGCGGACTGACTTCTGATGAGAGCTTCAGTGGCACGCTGTCACATTGCCAGCTTCACTTTTTGCTCTTTTGTGTATCTTCCTTTTCGTCTGTTTTGAAAAGAAAAAAAACTTAACTGAGAAGCCGAGATCAAAAGAAAAAGATGTAATATGTGAGAGAATTTTTAAAGATATTTTATGACTCAGTCCAACATGTGACAATACCAAGATGTCCACGATGCTACTTCAAAACTTCGACCGGCCAGGCATCAGATTTCTGATGACTAATGTTTCTTGCATAAAAGCAAACTGTTTTCTTTTTGGTTGACTGGTTTGAATTTTTAACATTGAATCAAGAGATACCCTGTTGCAGTGCAGCAGCTCATATTTGTGTAATCCACCTGCAGTTTCTTCATATTTTCATGTGCAGACCTGTTGAAATCAGGTCGTTTATTTGAAAACACAGCCTTCAATAAAAATAAGAGGATGTTTACCTCTTATTTTTATTAAGGCCTTCTTACTTCTTACTTATTGAGGCCTTCTTACTAAGAGCAATCGGATCCTGTATTCCTGAGCTGGAACAGCCTCCAACACTTTCCCCTCCTTAGGATCAAGCGTTCATGTCTGCTGATCTCAAAGATATCCTCACTGCTCAATTTGGAGATGATCTTTGTTCATATTCTTTTGCTCGAGTTGATATCTTGATCCGGACACATAGAAAGCAATAAAGCATAAAATGTGGGGAGGCTTGATAAAGCCTTTGGGCTCTTGGATGAGGAGACTTTACACCTGTCAAACTGGAGTGAGTGGTGTTTGATGGAGAGAGGCTCAGTAATGATCTACAAGCTTGGAGTAATAAACTTTTCTCCTGAGAAATAACGTGGAGCAGAACAAAGCGCTCTTCACCTGTTGCAACCTTCTTTCTTGACCCTCCCCTGACCCCTACGATGTTTGTTAAGACGTTGGTACCCCCCAGCCTCCCCCGATTCCCCTCAACCGTCACCCCATCTTGTGCAAAGGTCAAACCTCCATGCAGCATTTATGTTGAATTTGGAAGAAATGGGATTAAGGTGCAGGGCACATATCCAAAAAAGCACACATACATACACACAACTAAAATATTCTAGGTGAATAATATATATATGATATATATATAAAACTTTAGGGCTTGGGTCAACGTCCATTGAACTCTATCTTTCCTGAGACAGTCTTAGGAGCTGTTGACACCGATCCACTATATTGCCTGGTGTTCTCTAAGAACTGCCTGGATTGCTGTTTTTGTGGAAAAAGAGACCATAATGTGGGAGGAGCTGGTCCCAACAGGCACTGAATGTCATGTGATCAACATGAGGTTTTGACGCTGAAAGTATGAAAGCATGAAATGCAGCTTAGATCCAAATGAACTGCATTAGTGAATTGTGGGGTTGTCCAGGCTCCTCCGAAGTTTCTATCCTTCCTCCTGCTCCTGTCTGATCTTTTCCACGTCTGACTTGCTGTACAGTGTTGACCTTAAAAGTCAGAAAAAGTCAGAAATAGAACTAAGGATGGTGGGATATATCAATTTCTGAGTCCTTTCATGCACAAAGGTGTTTTCTTCATGTTTTTATCAGACATGTCACTCAATTCATTTAGTGCAAGTCTCAAGTGAGTCACAAGTCATTTTGTCTTGGGTTAAATCAAATCAAGACCCAAGTTAAGTTGCCTTTTTACTGCATTCATAATCATTCAGTATTCGGTCTTTATAAAATGAATGTTTTAGTAACCGTCTAATAATGATATCAGCCATTTATCTAATCCTTTCAATTAATGTGTATCATACTTGTTGATATTCAGTGAAATACATGTAATCAAAGAAAACACAAATAACTTGTCAAAACGTATTTATTTCTTCTCAATCAAAAACAATGAAGTCAAACCAAGTCAAAAGTCTTTATAATGTCCAAGTCCAAGTCGAGTCTTCAGTAAATCAGTCTGTCAAGTCAGGTTGCAAGTCATCAAATAAATGACTGAAGTTGAGCCAAAAAAAGAAACGTACTGGAGTAAAAACTACTAGATTTGCCTCCATAATGCAAAGAGCTGGAAGTATAAAGTAGCAAAAAATGATTATACTAGGGTAAAGAAGTACAAAAGAACAAGCACCTGAGTCAATACACTTAAAACAGGACTTAAAGTACATCAGTATGGTTTTCCTGGAGCTGTAAAGATGTACTCTGACCTCTGTTGGTGACAGACTGAATTGCAACAACAGCAGCAGCAGCAGGCCTCCGACTCTGAGCAGAGGCCCCTTGTTACTGACACCATTTCTAAAAGCCTGAACAAAGCCTTTGCCTCCTCAGCTCTCCTGGCTGAATGAGTGACTCTCATTAAATGGAAGCGCCCTCTCATTTCCCCTTTATCCCCCTGTCAGAGATCTGATGCTGTTATTTAGACAAAATGAATATTTTCAGTATTCATGGAGGGAGCCTTCATAACCTATTTCCCTAAGGCCTGATGAAATCTCTCCCCTCCGCTCTCTCTGCTGCTTCACTTTCATGCAGGATTACCAACACTCATACATTTGAATCTGTAATGTCTCTCATGTATTCCTCCACCTCCATCTGTGTCCTTTTTTGGCAAAATATCCTTACTGTTTATCTTCTCTGTGCTTTTTATCTAAAAAAAAACATCAATAAACATATTGTTCAGTCAAACAATACTGCTTTGTCTTTGGTCTGGGAGGCAGCCATTACAAAAACATCCCCACCTCAGAGCACCAACATCTGCTGCTGATCGGGTGAAAATGTTTAGGGAGTTCTGGAAATGATGACTTGAAATGCCACCAGGTGGAGAAGTGGACATGGAAAAGTACAGGCTGGAAACTGAAAGCCAGAAATGTAAACAACAACTTTTGAGAGCTTTAAAATCATGATTCATCAAAAAAATTTAAAAAAACAACTGCCCACAGATGTATGACGATCCATCTGCGTTATGAGGCAGTGTAATCATATTGGGTGTCACCTTAACGGCCTGTTGAATAACTGGTTGACCTATAATTCAGCTTCCTACAGAGCTTTAATAAAGTTTAAGCTCATTTTAAGCCAGAAAATTACTAAAAAATGAACAAATAACTTGCAGATTCTCCCAGTATTCAGTGTGCCCATGTACAGCTCACACTCATAGACATCACTTCAGTTGCTCACTAGCTGCTGTGTGCTTGAGGTTTCTTACTATACAACATATAATGGGGTTGGATTGAATAAAACTCACTCGGTTTTATAGTCAAAACATTCCTGAAGCTTCACAGCATTCTCCTAATCGACTGAAGTAGTGGAGGACTTGTAAAACTTAAATGACCAAAAGAAATATGAAATGGCTCCATACGGTGTAACAAAGCCCTGAGACCCCAAATTGTGTGGCAACACTTTTAGCTTCAGTGAGGATTAAGGCATGGTGCTTACATTACCCACAATGCAATTTAGATGCCACTCATCCAAGACCTGCAATCACACTTTAATGTGTAAAATAGTTTAAATTGCCCTTTCAGGAAATCATCAATAAAGCACAGACACAGTTTAGTTGTATATAAATTGCACTATTTTATTCATCTGATACTAAAAACAATGTGAAACATATAAATGCTGCGTGATGATTACGGATCATGTGTCGAGAGATGCTTGTGTTGACATTTGTGTCTTGAATGAATGAAATCTCCCAGACAGCGTGTGAAACGGACTGGGAGAGGTTGAGGCTTTTTATAAACCAAATAGTCACAAAACAAATGAGGCAGTAAAACCTCATAACAAAGAAATCAATAAGATCAAGTGCAGTGAAATTGGACTCATAATTTACATTTTTTAAAATAACTTCAGGCTTTGCTGCCCTTTTGTTCAACTAAAAGTCAAAAACCCCTCTGGCACTGTCATACATGACTCATTTAAGAGGCTGGAACCAGTATGTTTGACATTTTGGTTTGAAAAGTGGCCGAAACGATTAATCAATAACAGGCAACTAAATTTCTTTCAATGACTATTTGATTAACAAAAAAAAAAATCACTGCAGCTCTACTCTAAGATTTACTCATTTAATTCAATGTCAGAAAGCCCTTTCCTCTTGAGATTAACTGCCGCTAAGAACCAGCAATGAAAGTGAGACAAAAGTTAAAACATTAATCATGTTCAACAGACTAATGAATGAAATAAATTATCTTACATCAACTCATGATGTGGAGACATTAAATACATTCAGACAAAAAAAACAAAACCCAGTTAGTTCTCCTTTTAAAGCAAGATTTGACTGTCAGACTTTATTCAGCTCTGATAGTAAAAGCACAGTGAAAAACCTGAGGGTTGCTCAAAGATGATAAAAGATAGTACTTGTGTAAAATTGCTTGACTGTCGATGGCTGGACAACTGATTTGAAATATCATCAAAGTAAATTTAGTCTTAGTAAACATCATGTACTACGTTAAACTAAAATATTATGTCTTGGTTTCAGGAAATCAATCAAAAATTCATTACTATTCACAGTCCTTCTGTTACCCTCTACAGAAAACAAAGAATGAGCAGCTACTCTCCAGTTACAGTACACAACAGTTAGATCACATATAAAAAAGACACAACGTTGACAAAACATTTAAGCACATGTGTACACCTAATTTAAAACTCCCTACCCTGGTTAAGATTCCTCTCTGATTGGAGTGCAGCCAGAGAAAAAACTGTTCTGAAAACTTGTCAGGAGTCTTTTCTTCTTCTTGAGGAAGCTCGCTGTTGTTCTCTCCTCCTCCTCGTCATCCTCATCCTCTTCCTCTGGCAAGATGGGCTTCCTGACCAACTTCAGGTCTGCAGTGGCATGTCCCATGTCTCCGATTTCCTTAAGCACCTACGATAATGTATATCAGAACACCAGTGTTACATCATTTTAAGTCCCAGTTGCAACAACCATTGTAGGCAAAATATACGTTGAATACACATGTACAGTTTTTACATTTCACTGTCAGGCCTCTGCCTGAGATGTTTACCTAAATCAACAGGAATAACAATGTAGTGACACATTGATAACTAAAAGAACAAACTGGTCCAAGACTTACAAAGTCTTGAGCATAACATCCACATGCATGCCAATCAATCACAGAGCCACCACATAGATGATTATTCCTTATTCCTTGTATCTAAGAGTGCTTTCACACCTAACCTGTTTGATTAGGTTAAACGGACCCTGGTGTGTTTTCCTGGTTAGTGTGAATAATTTAGTCTGGTGTTAAAGCTGTCTTATGAACCCTGGTGTAGATCAAACAACCAAACCGAGACCGCTTGAAAATGTGGGTCTCGGATCGCTTCTAAGCGGACTGCAGTGACATGACATGACAATAGATTAATGATTTTAGCACGATTTCAAGCACTTCATTACTAATTAATCCATCTGCTGATCGTGAACTGTTCAGGATCTTGTAATTGATCTGAAGCCTAGTCTTGTATTTATGTAGTCATTTTTATTAGTCACATCTAGGCCATGTTGAAGCCTACTCCATGTACTGTGACAGTTTATTAAAAACTGTGACAGCAATCCCACAGTAAAAAGCCCTGAATCATTACTGAACAGGAGGACACATCACTATCATCCTCTCGATACATGTAAGTCATTATTCAACATGTGGTTGATCTGCAGTAATAATTGATGTAATTAATAAGAAATGCTCATAATTAGTTATTTCTTTGTGAGCTCCTTGTGACACCAAAGAAGATAAATACACATTAGAAGCATTAAATAGCTGCATAAACTGCAGTGGCATTTGATTCCCCCCCGTGGGTTTTGATGATGTGCTAATGATGACGACCGCTAAAAGTGTTCAATCAGTGAGTTACCTGTCAGTCTGTATGACTTCACGTTTACTCTTCTTGGCTCGTTTGAAAAAATGTCAATGTGAACAGGAACTAAAATGCAACCGTTAATCCCCCACCCCCTCCCCAGTTGGTCCAGACCAAATTAACTGAACTACAGGTGGGAAAACACCCTTTACAGAAGGAGCCAGCTTACCCTCTTAGTGGGTGTACAGGACGGCGGCTTGAAGAATGTGGTGTTGTCGGGGCTGACGGATGTGGGATCTTGAAGAGACACGGAGTCTCTGGAGACACTTTCGGTCTGACTTACATCCTGAAATGAGGGGGAAAAAAGGAAAAAACTCAGAACAGGGCTTATTGCTCTGCACTAGCTTTTCATAAAAGAATTTAATATCTTTAACACAGCAATGAAAGCATAAACTGACTGGACGGAAGAACACATCTGTAGCTGTGGAAATAAATGCAAAACTATGTAATAGTCTGTTAATAATTAAGGAGCAGATTATTACAGCAAATATATCTATATCTAAGAATAAGGTTTCCTTTTACAAGATGTTAAGACATTTAACTGTGTCACATAAATATAAGTTATATGTAAACAGCTGAAAATGATTAGATAACTCACCTCAACAGGCACCTGGATGTCCATATTTCGACATTTCTCATGATCACACTGACAGTTCTCCCCACATGCCAGCTTCCCTTTGCGGCACTTGCACTGCTTGTTGACGCAGCGACCTTTACAGGCACACTAAACAAACAGAAAATACTTAGCATCATTGCATTTCTTTGCATCATAAGTTTACCTACAGTCTTGATCCCAGTCTTACCCCAACTGCTTTTGATTTCTTTGAGACTCTGCGGCCCTTCTCAGGTTTCTCAGGACGCCACTCATCCTCTTCCTGGTCATTCTCATCCTCACTGGGAGACATCAGTTCTTCAATGTTGATGGCCGCACTCAGCGGTGCTTTAGCTGTGGTGAAGCGCTTCCCTTTAGGCTTTCAGAAAAGGAAAAAATCAACAAACGCAAAGAAATGAAATGACGCCTCAATTCACAATCCCAGGAGTCCAGCTGCAAGGCCGGTTTTAAATTAAATTTATAAAGGATTCTGTTCACAGAATCATTCATTCTTCCTGCAATGCTTCCTTTCGGTTTCAACACTGGCCTTGAATAAAACATTACTGGGAAATAACCTTAACTTGGCCAGCTTGGACATTAAAAACGGAAATAACCTTGGATAAAAACACACAACGGAAAGGAAGAAGAAGAATATCTGCATAAACTGACCTTTGGAGGAACGTACTCAAACGAGTCGTCTGGACTGTTTTCGTTGTTGGTTGCAGGTGCAAGGATTTTCTTTGAGCTTGCCAGGTGGAGCAACGAGAATTTCTGTTGAGGGAAAAAAAACAGACATGGTTTGATTTGAGCCAATCACACAGTTGAAGTCAAGATAAATGCAGTTTCATGCCATGTCAATATCATAAATGAGCTGAAAGTTATTTGTTTTTGGTTCAACTTGACTTTTTGTGTAATAATGCTTGTATAACCTCAGCCCTGCAATGCATAATCAAGCTATATCCTTTTTTTCCCCCTCGGGATAACCTGTGCTATCAGAATATTTATGCTGCAGTGATATCACATGAATGTAAAATAATCATAAGACCATAAAGACTAAAGACAAAACAAAAATTCAGTCTCACAGATCTTTATTGACATAACACACAAAAAGTGTCTTCGGGGACTAATAAAGTCAACATTTGAGGTAATGCAGTTTTTCACGCCTCTGCAAGCGTCATGGATCCACCTGATGGTGCCTCTAGGATCCGTTTTCTTCATGGTGTTTATGTCTGAGCGCGGGCAGTCTCTTCTGTTGTCACTGTACACCAACATTCAGGCTTTACCAAGAGCTTGGGTCTGGTACAGTTGTCTACATACAGATAGCCAAAGCCCCTGTAGGCTGGCCTTATCATGGACATTACAGAGACATATGCAAGTTCTGCCCCTGAGGCAAACTATGAATTGCCTGTGTACATGGTGAGGTCCAGGGTGTAGCCATTGCTGCTGTCGGCCAAAAGTTTGAGGGCCCAACTGGTTGGCTTCATTTTCATATACTGAGGTAGTAATAAAGTCAACAAACTAGGTAATTACGTTCAAAAAGTTTCCCACTTTTGCAAGAAAAGTCGTTTCATTTTTTCCACAAATTTTTGTCTACAGCATCACTGATGCCATTTCTCAAAGCAGTTCCTGTCAGCTATGAGACAGAGGGCAACACCACAATCCTTACATTTCCAGGGAGTGGATTGATTGACCTTCCTGGTCTGCCTGCAGAGCACACGGGGCTTACGTCCGTATGAGGCCCTCTTGCTTGTTTCAGTTTGTTTAGAGGTCAGCACGGGTACATGCTCACTCTGTTTTTTGGCAGGGGGGATAGCAATTGTGACACCACACAGCTGGGCTGTCAGCTCCTCCAGAAAGGCCCTGTGGGTCATGGGCTGTTCATGCTTCTCTCTGCAGAGCTCCTTATGAAGCAGGAAGCTGTTAGCGGCGGCAATGTCCAAAAAGTGGAGAAACAATGTCCTGTACAAGCGCATGGTTTTGTGGTGGACTGTGTAGTACTAAATGAGTTGATCTGACAAATTAACACCTCCCATGTTCTTGTTATATTCCATGACAGGGTTCGGGCATGAAATGGATGTGGTGGTCCAGCTGCCATCCTCAGTTTTTACTCTCCTCTGCACTGTGCTTCCAGATAAAGCTGGGTGGATTGTCGAGCAGACGGCAACCTCACGGGCGTCCATCCACTTTACGAAAACCAGTTGGCCATCACGGATCCACCCGATGATGCCTTTAGGATCCGTTTTCTTCATGGGGTTGATGTCTGAGCGCGGGCAGTCTTTTCTGTTGTCCCTGTACGTGCCACATGCACCAACATTCAGGCTGTGCAGATCCCTGAAGAGTTTAGGACTGGTATAGAAGTTGTCTATATACAGATGATAGCCACAGCCGCTGTATGATGGCTTTATCAGGGACATTACAGAGTCGTATCCCACTGCTGCGCCTGAGGCAAACTGTGACTTGCCTGTGTACACGGCAAAGTCCACGGTGTAGCCATTGCTGCTGTCAGCCAAAACAAAGAGTCTGAAGCCCCACTTGTTTGGCTTCAATATTATATACTTTGTCATGCCGTGTTGGGCCTTTGTTGCCACCATCCTCTCGTCCATTGACAGGTTCTGCCTGGGGTGGTAAAAGGCTTTGCATGCTTGTCTGATGGTATCCATGAGGGGCTTCAGTCGAAACAGGCAGTCATAATCTGGTGTCCCCTTCTTTCTGTCGTTCTCATCATTTTCATCAGGGTCACTCATGTGGATGTTCCATGATATGACCTGATACCTGTCCCGTGGCATCACAATGGATGGAAACTGCATGCTGAAAACTGTTTTTTTTCTCCAGTAATCCTGGATGTTACTCAGTCTCACCAACGCAAAAAAGAAAGTCAGTCCCACATATTTGAAAAAGTCTGGAAGGTCGATTTTGGTCCATGAATATTTCTTTCCATTTGCAATGCTTTTCTTGGCCTGTTTATTTGTGTTATGGCAAATTGTTAGAGCGGCCTCATTGCTGACAAACAGCTTGAAAAGGTCCAGTGGTGTATATGCACAAGTTGAGTTCAGCTGATGTCCTGGTGGTCTTGCTGGGACAAACATCTTTGGCACGGGACATATGTCTGGATCAGTCTTCATTTTCCAGGGTTTGTTTGAGGCTTCTGACCTTGGCTTTGGCCCAGGTGGAGATCTAGATCTGGGAGATCCGAATAGGCCTCTTGAAGCACTCCGTGTGTGGCCTGACCTGGTTTGTTTTCTTCCTCTGGCACGTCGTAGAGATTGTGTTCTTGCCTGCATGTTTCCATGACCCCTCCCTTGTGGGGGTGTCTGCTGTCCTACTGCAGCAGAAGTTCTAGGCACCTCATCCTGCTCAGGAGAAGAAGGGAGGCTGGCCTGTTGTTCTTCAGCTGAGGTGCAAGGCTCTTTATCTTGTTCATTATCATCACTGTCAGAGGAGGAAGTCTTCTCATCTTGTTCAGTATCATCACTGTAAAATAATTAGAATGAAGAAAAACATATTAGATCATATATATCAGACCAATACGTGTATTTGTATTGTAAATCTCACACAGAATGTTGCCTATTCAGAATTTAATTTCACATATACTGTAAATAAATATATGCCACTTACTCTTCAGCTGGATCAAGACCGTACTCGTATGCCAGCTCATCATCTGTGAGGAAACTTTCTGCTCCCGATTCCTCATCATCCCCACTATCAAGGAACATGTCAAGGGCTTGTTCCTTTGCGTAACTTCGTCGCGATGCGCAATGTAAAAAAACAAAACCTCTCCTATACCCCCGTAACACGGGTCAAAAAACTCACGTGCTAACATCTGGCTTTTGTCGTGAATGTGTATTTTTGTCATTCACTCTCGGGTCAATTGACGCTGCAGTAGTCAAGGGTATTTATCGCCTTGCCATTGCCTGTAATGTAAACACAACAGCCAGGTCAACATGCTAATATTTGCCACTCTCCAGGCGCGATGCTATTACAGTATATGTGTTGAAGTTAAGGCCGCTGGCTTGTTAATACTTTCCCATCCGTCTCTTCTCAAGCAGTGCTTGAAAATTGTTCAGTCAACACCGAGTTTGAAAGAGATACTTAAGTAAGACATTAAAAAAACGTAACTGCTGTTAGTGGCTTCTGTGTCTGTCGGCCGCCTGATCGGTACCGCACATCTCAACAGAGATGAGATAAGAAGCGAGAGTTGTGTCTTCTGAGTGCTTTCTACCGTCCCCTGCATTTTCGGTGCGTTTGTGATAACGAACGTGACAAGCAGAGAGAAACGAAAGCAAAAAAAAAAATTCCTTTTTTATTCACCAGTGCTGTGCTGTGACTGTGCCTGACAAACATGAGACTGAAACGCAACATAAGTTATTTCTTATGTTTGATAAATGCTAACGAGAAAAATTGTTTGTGAACTACAGCTTGGAAAGAAAACCACACCGCACATTAAAAAATGCGTTGATATGTGCATGCACAAAAATGAAAATTGCATTTTCCGGGACCACTGTGGGACCAGAAACAGACAACATATAGTTGAAGGTCATATTGATAACATTTCTACGTTGACAAATCATTAAAAAAAAAAAAAAAAAAAAACATCTACAGAGCTTGTAAAAAGGTGCAGAATAAAAGTACCTCTTTTCTTTAAAAACATTATGATTATGAATCAACAATTTTAAAATGTCGGCAAGTCCAAAATGATTGTTTTGTTTATACTGCATCTGTGTAATAATTTTTAAGTTTGGTTCCAGTGTCTGCCAAGGTTTGTGAGCCAACAGTATAACGTTGTTGGTGTCTCGTGGTATCTGTTTTTCATCAGCAATCAACTTTTTTGGTATTTCGCCAGTTTGTGTGGGAAAAAAAGAAGAATAGCCGAGTTCAGTATGCATCTAGCATTTAGCTAGCTAGTTTTCGCAACGTTAACTTTAGCTAGCGTTAGCAACATTAATGTTTACTAGTTAGCTTTAGCAACATTAGCCAATGTTTGCTTGCTTATGTCATACACAAACTAGCAACCACATGAAGGGGCAGGTAATTTGAATGCAATGGAAGATGGAAAGCCACATTTAGTAGCTGGTTGTTATCAATAACACCTTAAGGTGGTACTCCTCACAGGGGCACATTGTTTTAAAACAAGAAACTGATTTTCTAACTCTCAGTCCAGGTTTAATTACAACTCTGGACTAATGCTGGAAAATAATGGATTGGTATTGACAAGAGCCTTTAGGCTTGTGTTAACATTGTATAGCCCAAGCTGCATATAATAGTGTATTGTGGGGACTGGATTAATTACCAGACAGCAAAGCCAAAGCTCAGTATAATACTTCTATTATTTTCTAAACTAGAATTTCTTATTTATGATATAGCCTTTTCATTTTTCTCTCAAAGTGCACCAGATTTAACTTTGAGATGCGCAAAATTTTCTTCTGGGGGAGCACGTACCCGGACCCCCCTACAGGTCTGGGAACCCCCCACCATAGTTTCATGAAATCCTGAGGGAAAAATTATTTGATTATTAAAGAAACAAAACAGCCTGTAATGATGAACTAAATCATAAAGTTACCTGTCTGTATTGCTCATTCTCCTCCACAAGTTTCTGGTTCTGTTCACTCAATTCTCGCAATTCTTCTTCCTAAAACAATGTTACATATAATGGCATGATTAATTTTTGATGATCATTTTGTACGACTTCTCCTTTAAAAAAAACAAAGTGAAATACAGAGACAAAGGTTGATTAAACCCTCTTCAGCTGCTGGAGACAAACCTTGACTTTGAGGCGCTCGAGAAGTTCATTCTCCTTTGAACTCTCCTCATCGGTCTGCTTTCTTTCGTCTGACTCTGCACTGATGGGTTTGCTCTGTAGCTCGTGAAGGAGGTAAAGGACCTATGCAAAGGGAAAAAATATATATATTGAGGGGAAGACTTCATAAATATTCATGTATCTACAAAGAGTGTAAACTTGTACACAAGTAAAAGCTATAAACACCTTCTCTTGATGCCTCTGCTCTAGTTCCACCAGCTGCTGCTGATGCTCCATGTCCATGGTTGACATGACATTTCTCTCATCTGCCAGCATCTTCCTCAAATCTTGTGCATTTCCCTTTTCCTGTTTGACTTCACTCTCTAGCTTGGCACTGGCTGTTTTAGCAGACACCAGCTGAATACAAGGGAGAAGTTGATGGGTTTTATTTTTCTTAAATACAAAGAGCAACCAATGAAGTTTTGTTACTAATTTAGCACACAGGTGTGAATTTAAAGCAATGTATTAGCATTTTGCTCACCTCAGACATCAGGACCTTGAGGGCATACTTGGCATCCACTATGCTTGTAATGCCGTCTATGCGCTGTTTCAGACGCCCTTCGCCATCGGCAGCAAGAACTTTCTGCTGAAGGTCAGCGATCTGGGCATTCCTGCGAACATACAAATCAAGTGTTGCTACACCATTTCATGATAATAGAAAAATTCCTTTCAAAAGAAATTTCAGACTTTCAGCCTCTTTATTTAGTCATTTAGTTGTTTTTGTTTGTTTTGTAAGGTGACCTTGAGTGCCATGAAAGGCGCCTCCAAATAAAATGTATTATTATTATTATTATTATTATCATTCCATATAAATTGAGTTTTCTCAGGTTAATACATACCTGCGGTGGCATGCATAGCAGTATCGTTTCTATTCAAATTTAAACATATTCCTAACCTTTAAATAAAGCTCAACTTTCCAAGACTTTGTATGAACCCTGAAAATCACTACACATCTGAAAAAATCCTGGAATAAAGATACTAAACTAATGTTATCTGTAGATATTTTTGAGAAACTGGTATTGCAATAGCTCACATTGACATGAAATAAGAGCACATATAGTTGTTAAACAATAAATGCATGTCATCGGATGTTGTGTAGTATAATGGCTCACATTTTAAGAACTGTTGGGACTGAGCTGCTTTGTCAGACTCACCTGAGGCCCATCTCTGTCTCCAGGTTCTCCACCTGTTTGGCCAGAGGCGCCTCCAGTGCCCCGTGGCTCTCCAGCTCAGAGATGATCAGTGTGCGACGCTGCAAGAAGGGACACCAAAAAGCAAAGGATTGATTTGTTGTAACATATCTATTTGCTTGTGCACTGGATGTCCGCTTTTCTAAATGTGAGCATGCTGAACAGTAGAGAATTCACATCTCACCCTGATTTTTGCAGCGGGTCGCTCCCCTGCTTCCATCTGCTGTTTGAGGTGGCTGACCTCTTGAGCCAAGACCTTTCTGTCCTCCAGCAGGTCGTTGAGGTGGCGTCGTGCCTCGTCTGTGCTGACCATCACCTCCACTTCATTGAGAAACCATGTCTGATCACATGAATACAATCGTTGAGTTAAGGCAGATGAATTTTCTTTGTCTAACCTTGCTGGGTATATTCATATGGACAACAACACTGTTAGGACTTCTGTTCAGGAAAATCCGCCACCATATTCTCTCGGGGTGTCACGATTTCTACGACAATACTTTGAGACTTTATGAGCCACTGAAACAAAACGCTTTAATTATTTTACTTATCAGCAACCAATATATTGTGCATCCCTGCAACATAATAACCATACTAATCATGTTTTGTTGCACAAGTATAGTTTTGAGCACAGAGAATCACTTGAACCAAGCCTTACTACCTTAACTCGTGCAGCGGCTCCCTCCATTCCTCTGTTGTGGACATCTTTGCGTTTGTCTGCCACCTCACTTCTCTTCTGAAGGGCATCTTTCAGTCGCTTGTTTGCAGCTGCAGCCTGTAGGGGAAAAAGTAAATAAAAATGAAAACTGTAATACATGTTTTTTTTTTTTTTATACAAGTTGAAAATAAAATCCGGTATATTTACACGTAGATCATGTAAATTAAAATTATACAGACAATAGACCAAGATGCCTCACCTCCTCAGTTTTACGACGCAGAACATTGGCCTGTTTCTCGAAATCCCGCTCAAGTTTAAGCAACTCGTACTGCCGTTTACGATCCTGTCAAACAGATAAAAAATACACTGTTGAGTTCGTGAAGACAAAGAACCTCAAATAATAAGTGTCAGGAAAAAAGGATTTAGAAGATTTGATTGGTTGAATTTATAAATCCAATGTCCTGCATTGTCTCAAGAAGATCTTCACAAACCTTCTCCTTCAGCTGCAGCACCTCTCGGTCCTTCTTGCTCTTCCACTGTCTGAATTTGTCAGAATCATCCCTCATCTGCCTCATCAGCTGTGTGCGCTGGGACTTCATGGCCTATGAGAACACAGTGTTACTGTGCTTAGATTTGACAGCTGTTTGAATACATTAACATCTCAAAACCTCAACCGGTCATTTCAAGAGATACCACTACAAATGAAGCATTGTGGGGCCTGAGAGATGGCCTGGCCTTCAAAATCATGTTCTCTAGCCACAAGGGAACATACCCGTCAGATACAGACCACAGCAAAAATCACATCATTTTTATTTATCCATTTTTTCCAATGAAAATAAAATGCACAAAGTACTATTTCTACAAAAAACGTGACACATCACATTAGCAATAACTGTCAAAAATAATCGCAATATGATTATTTTTTGCAAGTTGCTCAGCCAAACTAAAAACTCAAAATAAAACTTGCGTCAACATCTTTGGAATGAAAACAGCAATACAGATATTAGAAAAATTAACTGTAATTGTGTATTTACATTGAACATGCATAAACGTCCCGTCACCATCAAAAAAAAAAAAACTCAATAAAAGTAAATTACCTGTATTTCCTGCATGAGCTTGCTAACTTTCTGAACGGAGGACTCTTTGAGTTTCAGCATCTTGGACTGATCAAGAAGCTTCCTCTTCATGTCTGTGAGCTGGCCCTCCAGCTCCTGAAGTCTCTTCCTCCGCTGCTCGCTAAGCCTGGAAGCAGGTGAAGTGTGTGAGATGAAAGAAGTGTAAAGTGAAGGTTTATGAGCGTGCTTTACTTTTATGTCAAAACAAATTAACTTGGAAAAAATATTACTACAGGCACAACCAAAAAAGTGTCCATACTTTGCCTGGTTGGTGTCTTTCTTCACAGACTGAAGAGCCAAGACCAGTTCCTCTTTCTCCTTCTGCAGTGAATCCACTGCTGACTGTAGACTGTGGACATTTTTCTGATGGACAAAAAAAATAAATACATAACCAACTTTTTCAGTAAATACACTTTTGGCAAAATCTCTGTCGATACCAACAAAAAACACTCACCTGGTGTTCTGACGTCATCGGCTCCAGCTGCGTGTCATTCTGGCACATTTTCTTCACAAAAGCTTCCTTCAAGCACAACACTTTGTTCAGCTCGATAAGTTCCTTGGAGAGCTGGGCCTGCCGCAGTGCATGATGGGTTGTGAAGGCCTCTGGGGACTCCTTACCAGCCATGGCAGTAACATCCTGTTAAATGTGTTAGAAGTGGAACATATGATAATTAAATTTGGTTCAGAAAAAACTAAAAGCTAAGGGAGAAAAATGGTCTTTATTCTCTGATCAGTTAATGCATGCAAGAGAAGAGATCTTTCTACGGAAGAATTGATTTTAATAAATGTATAGAATATAGGGCTGATATGGACGTCAAGGTCATATTGATAATAATTCCATGTAGACATTTCATCTTCTTTTTTTTCTTTCTTTTTTTTATAATAGTACATCTACAGAGCTTCTAGAAAGTTAGTGCAAGTACTGAAAGAATAGAGGTGAGTAAGCTAACATTAAATGTGCATGTGCAGCAAAAACATTTGTGAAATATAAGTCGTATACAAGTTAAGATGATATACAGTATATAGTCTCCTATCTGCATAACAATATAATATCGATATTATATTATACTACCCTGCCCTAGTAGAACAAATATGGAACTAAAGAAAAGTCTGCAGTCACTGTAGTGTAAAGAACAACACAGCAGAATTTTCAATTTAGTAAAGTAACTATTATATAAACAATCTAATAATGACATAATATGAAATTGTCAACGTACTGATGGCGACTCATCTGCTGCATTTTTACTGCCACTCCCAGACACTTCAGCTTCATCCTCTCCTGCAGCCATAGCATCAATGGAGGCGGCGATGCCTGAGCTCTCATTCTTAAAAGAAAAAAATAAAATAAAAGATAAACCATGAAATTCTGTAAATGCATTTGTTCTAGACAAGTTCTAATACAAATAAAATAAAAAAAACACATTATCAATGAATCACATCAATTATATTTGAAAGAATCAGTTCAGTTGTATAAAAAGTCAAATATAATATCCGACGCAAATCTGACCATTACTAATTCAGTAATGCTTTGTAATGTTGTGTTTTGGTGGATTATAATAGAAGCAGACTTGTGTACCTTGAGCTCCAAGATGATGTCTTGCAGGTTCCTCATCACCTCAACGTTCTCCTTCAACTCCTGGTCCTCCAGTGTCTCCAACATTTTCTCAAGATCCACTGTACATCTGAAATTAAGGTAAATAAAGAGTGTGGCTCAATATGGTCCGTGTGGCAGTGGTCACGTGAAATACCTGAACTCTTAAACTGTAGTACATTAAAAACCAAACAAAGCTTTTAACAAGAATAGCTTAAGAATTCTGTGTTCTCTTGAAGCTTTGTTAGATCCATCCTGAAGCCCTGCTGACTTCATGCCTTTGTAAACTTACGCTGCGTGGTGCCGCAGTTGTTCCAGTTTGCTTTGTAGTTTCTCATTTGCTTGTTCTGTCTGTAGAGTAAAACACAATATGATAAACATGATGGATTCACAACAGTGAAATATGAGCGAAAGAAGTAATATAAGACTATGTCTAAGACTGTTTTTTTACCTGTTCATGTTTTATTTCATTGCTTCGATTGTCTTTGCTTTCCTCTACCCCACAGGTACAAACTAACACATACTAACTCATAGCAACAGTTTTGCTAACAACAATGACTGTGGAGGAAGGATTAGTAAATGTTGTTAGGGTCTGGCTCACCGTAATGATCTTCTCAAACATGAAGGCTGTCTGTCCGGCTGCCTCGCTCAGCTCCCTGCTCAGCTTATTGTTCTCGTCCTGCAGAGCGCGGTTCCTTTCCAGCAGCTTAGACACATTTTCTGCTGGCTCGGGCCTGTAACACAGGGACCGAGTAACCGTTAAGGCCCTTTGTTATGGGTAATAGCTTCCCTGGGATGCATCTATTTGACATCCTGGCGGGTCATCGATTTATTGTGAAATTTATTTCTTACCCAGAGAGCACTGGGGCTACTCCTCCACGGGCATGAAGAAGCATCACCTGAAGCTCCTGAACCTGAACAAGTGTGTAAATCAAGACATTTATTACACTCTAAATGGGACAAGAAGGAACATGTGTATTATATACGTTCTGTCTCATCAATCTCTGATCCCTTTCCTAAAGAGCAGTCTGTACAAAACAAAGGTTTCCAAATTGAAAACAAGTAAACTGAACTGGATTAATTTACAGCATTATAACACGAGGTAATGGCAGTTTGTGTACCTGTTGTTTCAAGCGGTTCATTTCTGCAGCTCTGGGGTCGACATTGACTATAGGTTTGTTTTTAATCTTGCGAGCTCTGTCAGCATATCGCAGTGTGTTGATGGTCTCCTCCATGTTTGAGTCTGCAGGACTGATGCAGGCAATCATCAAAGTATGGCTGTTGCCTCCTAAAGAATCTGATGAAACAAACACAAAAAAAGTTCATAAAATTGTTTTGTAGATTATTCTGCAGTCATTCCCTGTGTTGAATCGTTGAATACTGGCTTGTTCTCATGTACTTTAACCAGTACTGTTGCCATTTTTGTGTTAAACAATCAACAGTTTAGAAATACACGGATCCTGTTAAGCGTGTACCAACATTACACATCATGAAATTAACAATTCTATCAATAGAGCAGCACAACAAAGCTTATTCTTTTTATGATAGAACAGATGCATTCATGAAAAACTTTCCATTCAACCATCAAAGCAGGATGCCTTACATACGCTTTCCAACTATGATTTGCTGGTGTTTGAAGGCCCTCAAAGTGAGGAATGTATCCGAGCCAGAAATAATGACCACCAAGTAACTTTTGAACATCTAAATCAAAGCTTACCTTGAAGCAGGCGGGTGAGCTTGGAGTCTCTGTAGGGAACAAAGGTATTTTTCTTGCTTTCATCCCCCAAGGCACTGATCACATTACCCAAAGACAAAAGGCCACGATTGATGCTGATGCCTGAAGATGAAAATGAACGGCATCAAAACAGAAATGCCGTTAGCAAGCACGCGTTCACAATACAAAGAGACAACACGGAAATGTTACAGTACGTTGTATTTCATTGGGAGAATCACAAACTCTCGGCTGAAAACTTTTAACCAAGCAAATCTGTCGAAAAATGTTCAGTTTACCTTCTTTTAAACGATCTCCCTCTGCTTTGGTTTTCTTTTGCCTTTCTGAACCAGCCAGATCCACAAGGTGCAATTTGGAAACAACTGAATCAGCTCTGTAACAAAAGATTACACAAATATTCAGCATGGAGAAGGTAGTGAACTCAAAATGTTGCTTTATATGCAAAAGAATGATGACGTGCAAACACTATGCCATGTGGCATTTTTATGAAAAATAGCAGCATAAACACATGAATACATTATTTTAATGATGCATATTACGTATTTAAGCCTAGTTCAAATTCATTTATTGTAGTTCACCCTTTAGTAAACTTCCTAGAGGGCTTCACAATCTAATAAAGGAATGAGGATAGATAACTTGATTTCACACTGGTTCCAGTAAATCCAAATCTAATCTAGATAAATCTATCTAACTATAGCCCAAGGCAAAACAGTTTATACCGAATTCATGGACTTCATGGAATTCAACAGGACAACCGAGATTGAATTAACTTATACAATGCAATAAAAACTGTTTAAATAAAAAGGTGCTCTTCATGATTGTTGACCCAAATACACTACAGTAAGCAGTCAACCTGTGTTGTGTGTGCATGTGTCAGTTAAAGTTTTTCTGTGTGCAAACAAAATGTATGCTGAGGTTAAACAAAACAAATGATAGCTGAAATTATTATGAAAGAAGACACCCAACTTACTTGTCTTTCCCTCTGCGCTGCTCCAGCGTGATGGTGAAGATGGCGTGTGAACGTGAAGAAGCTGCGTTCATCGCCGTGGAACCCACAGTGCGAGCAGAATTTCCCAGCTCCAGACAGCCCACCATCTCCTGGGCTGAGAACACCTGCTTCTCAGTTAAACCCACAATCTGGAAAACAGAAACACAAGATTATATTTAAACATGTACCGACATGAAATGTTATCAAGGTTTAAAATTAGACGGGAATGCAGCTTAGTTAGGTTTATCTTTCTATATACTATGAGCTTCAAAGAAATGTGACAGTATTTGTGTTTACTCTTGTAAACATGTCCGTCACTCACCTTAATCCCCTCTTTAGGGTCTTCCCGGATGCTGAGGGCAGGTTTATCTTTAGACGCACACAGCAAGTCCAATATATCTTCGTTATAGATCTATAATCAAAAGCAGGAAACCTTAACTAAATTACTTGAAAAGGCCATTGAGCAATGGAATAACATTTAGTGAATGCCAGGAAAAACAATACATGCCTAAATTACATTAAATATAAATGTCCACCAACCTCCAGATAGGAAACTGCCAGAAGGAAGTCACAGTCTGCCCTCTTCTCCTTTTCCTCAAAGATCCTTCTGATAACTCGTGGAATAACTCCGACTGAAGAATCGTCTTCTTGTGCTGATGTGTACGTTCCTCCCATGGAGAAGGTCTTCCCTGATCCCGTCTGTCCATATGCAAGAACTGTGGCATGGTAGCCTACAAACAAGGACAATGTAGTGTGGACATAAAATAATTCAAAAGATAAGATGTGCTTTTCTGTCAACATAAAACTAATAAAAAGTTCCTCCCAAAACAGAAAAGATAGATAACATAAAATGTTAAAATCTATACATACCTTTGAAAAGCCCATTCAATAAGGAGGACACAGCCGTATTGAAGACTTCTTCTTGTTCAGCAGTGGGATCGAAAACATAATCATAGGTGAACGCTTTCTCTGTGCCAACAATCACCTGAAAACAAACAGAAAATAACAAAAATCAAACCATTTTTATTTTAATTGAACCAGATTTTTTTTAACACACACACACACACACACACACACACACACACACACACACACACACACACACACACACACACACACACACACACACACACACACACTAAACTTTGCATAAAACATTACTTGAAAACAGACAACAAAAAGTATTTTCCAGGACTGTTGTTGAGCACACACCTGTGGCTCCCCAGGCACAAAAGTGAGACAGCACTGACATCCCTCATTGATTTCTTTAGGTACCAACGGCCGACATCGCAAGGCAACCCGCACTGGGATCACCTTTGCATCCTCATTTGCCATGGCGCAACACTCCTTTACCTAGAAACAGAAGAGGTTCACATAATGAAGCCAGGGAAGATCAGTCCAGTGGACAGAAGACTTTTATAAACCTTCATTTTCTGTAAGAAACAGGAGTTTAAACGACGTTGACACTGACACCGAATGGCTGGAGGCTTTTACTCATCGCTGACATGAATAATAAAAGATCATGTGAACAGATGTGTATGAATATAGATGAGTGGCGGAAAAGATCTCAGTAACAATAGCAACTGTGACTGATAAAAAAAAAGTTAGGGTTAGAAATGTGCGGTAAAAATGTATTCAACCATGACATCCCTAAACTGAGGCTGAATTTTGTGAACTTGATACATCAAGGCTGAATAGTTGAGTCGTATGTACATTGGTGTGGTACATGTGCATTGCTTGGACATTGAAAAAGTGTAAAAATAAATAAATAAATAACTCATCAACAGAAAAAAACATGTTCGCAGCACAGCAGGAATGAAAACAATTATCTATTGTGTTAGTCTGTGGTTCTATATAGTAATTAGCGGTGTCACGATTTTGACTCTAAATCAAAACAAGCTTTCAATTTCTTTCTAACATTGCTAGAGATCCTTTATTGATTTGCTTGGAAAGATGGACTCGGGACAGATTTAAGAAACCAAACTTTGTAACAAACTGAATTTCTAACTTTTGTTGTAAACTGTTGAATCCCTGAAGGGTGATATTTTTTGTTGGAGTGGAGTCTGGAGTCATCTTTTTTGGCTAATATTATAGCTTATAGCTGTCTCAACCTTACTTGCCAAAAGTCACAAGGATAACGTTAAACTGTTGTTGCAAAATACCCCTATCTTTTTGAAGAATTTGAAAATGTAAATAACAGTTGTCAGAGAATAAAAACAATGATCTGCTGATCTTTACAAATCCAGATGTAAGTCTAACAATGGCCATCAGTGCTAAAAGAAATGTATCTAAGAATCAATTGTGAAATAGCATTTAGTATGGACACATTTAAGTCATACCTTGAAGGCGATGTTAACTGATTGAGGCCAGGATAATAGCACTAAAACAAAGAGGAAATCTCACCCTAAAACAGAAATTAAACTTATTTCCCCTAGTTTCAGTTTCTGCTAATGTGGATGACTGCCTCCACATTTAATGACATCAAAGACACTTTGCAGTTGGTTCACTATGACTGAACACAATTAATAATGTTTTTTTTGTTTGAGATGTTACATCCAAATCGGAGCATGGCTTCCAGTGATGAATTAGAAAATGTCCACATGACTCCGTAAAACCACAATAAGTGTCGTCATTGTGTCCAAACAGTTGGCTCATTATTTTCCATCTATGCAGCAGCTCCACTTGTCTGATGATGACATCATAACATACAGTCCATCTTACACTTGAATTTTCTCATAAAAGGATTATTTTATCTTGTCTTCCGCCCAGACAATTCAAAACCGAGCTGTGCGATTAACTAACTTTACTTTTCGGCTGGATTACTTCCCCAACTGTAACTTTACTCACTCGACCCGTCTCTATCGTACATAAGCAAGTTAGCTAGCGAGCTAAAACGTTACCTTCTTTTAAATTAAGACACTGGGCAAGCGACCAATTTATTGTTTAGCAGCCGTGCAACGTGCAATTTATATTGAATTAAAGGCAAAAGCGTTCCCATTGGACAAACAAATATCCATCAGTCCTGCTGATGGATGACAGTTAAGTTAAAGTTGGTGTCAGTTCACCGTTAACTGACTAGCTTGATAGCTGCACTTATTAGCAAGATATTGACCATAGCATTACCTTGTCACGTTCCCTCCCGTGCCAGCGTTTAAATATCACAAAAGCAGCATTCAGCGGCTATGGTTGATAACTGCAAGCTGTAATCCTGGACGCTATAAATAAAACACAACTTGTTGCGGCTAACTCAATTAACTGTAGCCCTTTTCCCGTGTACTTACACCGACGTCTATGAGATGATTGTTGTTACTGCAGTGCCCGCCACTTTCAAACACTGAGCTCCGCCTCCTCCTTCTTCTTCTACTGCTGATTTACGGCAGCGTCAACGCGGGGCGCCAGCGACACTGACATCTAGAGGACAAAAATAAAACTACAGTATGTGTAAAACAACAACCGTATGAGACAATTTCTACTCTGCACACATGAAACACACATGTTTAGTTAGTTTTCTCTGCCTTTTTGGTGTTAGTGAGCCCGTGTCTTCTTCACAGTGATAACAAATTCTGATTCTCTTCCATATTCAGCCTTTTTTAGGTGCATTCAGAAAACTGGGTAGCTACGTTTGAAGGAGCTGGCAGTAAACAAATTAATCAGGACTTTAAGGTTCAAAAACTCAAAGGGCTTCTATTAATTTTGACTTTTGAAAAGAATCCAGTCTGTAAATGAGTCATCAGTATTCAAATGGGTGTCCCAATGAGCTGAGCACATAACCGATAATGTAGCCCCCTGAATAATTCTTTCATGAGCAGAATGGCAATAATGTGTTAGACTGTGAGCATGATAAAAATGTCCTTGTATCATTTGTGTTAGTCAAACGAACCAAATGAATAACTAACTGGAATTCTGTGTTGATTTCTTGTATGCATAAGACCCAAGCTTGCAGGGTTAAAGGATGGGTTCACCCAAAAATAAAAATTCAGCCATTGTCTACATTACTCTCACTCAGGCAGACGGAAAGTCAGTCAAAGTTTCTAAAAAAAAAAAATTTAAGAAAAAGCTTCACAGCAAAACATCATTACAGCATTCTCCTGAACAACTGAAGGAGATGGGGACATGTTTTTAACACATTAAGAAACAGCAGTATATGAAAGATTAAAATGGCTCCATACATCTTATCTGATGTTATTCAAGTCTCCAGAGGCATTCAAGATCCCCAAATGATTTTTTTTACACCCTAATCAAAGCCAGGATCCTCACTGTGGCTGCCAAGCTAAAAACGTTAGCAGACTCAATTTGAAGTTGACCATGCATCAAGGGTGTAAATAATGTCTTTTTAAATCAATTTTGCATCTCCGGGCTTCTGGAGACTTGGATTAGGCCAGATGAGCTGTACAGGCCATTTTCCACTGACGTCATGTTCAGGGTGGGAAGCTCGAATGCTGGGATGATGTTACACTGCTGCGTTCCAGGCTGCAAGTCTTGTAAATGTAGAGAATCTGACAAATCGTTATGATTTCACCTCCTCCTGATTTATCAGCAACTTATGAGATGATGGATAATGAAAATCTGGAGGGACATTGGGCCATGAATTAAAAGTGCAATATGTAAGAATTTTTAGGTGAAAACATTCAAAGTCTCACTATAATTATCTAACAGTTCTGACGTTATGACATTTATTTATTATGCTGCAAAGATAGTTAGCATGCTAACCAAGTAGCCCCAAACCATCCTAAAGCCTGTGTGCAAGCAGTGGAAACACGAACACTCCCCCGGGTCTCTGAACTCCCAGTCCGGCCAGCTAGCTGCATGGCTAATTGAGCTAACTAGTGGCAGCTATATTTCAACAGGTGGTCAATCCTTACATATTACACCTTTAAGGTAAGACCCATTAGTTAAAATAAGCATTCAACCACTCTACCATCAGATGACATCCAGTGCGTTTCACTTCCAGGTTTAAATTGTGTCCAAGATGTGCGTTGATATTTTGAATTATTTTACACTTTTCCTTTTGTGTTGTGTAACACTGCAATAAACAGCAAGGTCAGCTAGAAAGTGGTTGAACGCTAATGTTGGCTGTTGTCTGATGAAAAGCTAGGAAGGAAGCTGTGAAATGAACTGAACTCGAACACAGCAGCTCCCCACCCTGAGCCTGATGTGTGAGGAAAATGGCCGCCTTCTGAAAATAGTCTATGTTGTCTTTTTTACATTATAAAGCAAGGCCATCTGCCCCCATCTGTTGTTCTTAGTTGCGTAGGAGAATGCTGCAACGCTGTTTTGCTATAAAGCCCCAGAGATGCTTTGTGGACTATGAAACTCCACCTAACTTTCCATCAACGTGGGGTTGAGTAGATAATGACCGAATATTCATTTTTGGGTGAACTTATCCTTAAACCTATCTCTCTGAATTCTCTATGGTGACAGTTTTAAGTCAGAGTAAAAGCTGGAGATCAATTAGGGGAATTAGAAAAGACACCCCATGTCCTAGAGATGACCAATTTTACAAAGCAGCCATTATAAGGGTGTGAGGAGTGAAGGGAGTAAGCATTAAAGCCATGCTGCCCAGGCAACAGCGTGTGACTCAGTAATGGTCTTGACAGTCATGCCAAGTTAAGAAATAAAAAGCTTGGTGGAGATTTTCTTTTTTCACTTCAAGATAAGTGCAAATGGAGGAGGACAGAGCAGAAAGGAAGCTGAGTGGGTGACATGACATCCCTCTTGATGAGATGAGTTTTCAGCCTACAATGGAAAATGGGGGAGTGACTCTTGTGTTCTGGCTGGAGGAGAAAGGTCATTACACTGGGAGCCAGAGGGTGAAAACAGCTGAGTCCAGATAAAGTGATGACAAGGGAAGAGAGAGCTAAGCAGGCAACACAGTGCCAGAAGTAAGACTGCATTTACGTGTGCATTAATACTCCTCCAAATGATGATTGCACTCAAGTGTCACCAATAGAGTTCTCCTGCATCCAAATTGTGTTCCACCAGGAGGATTTATTACATGTACAGGAGTGACAATCACTGACAGCAATGTTGTAATTGGGCCCTCCATCCATGACCTTTATCAACTTTGTGACCACTGGAAATGTAACTACATTGACAGATCTTATCCTCTCCAATACAGATGTTTGGCTCAGACTCCAACCCTCCTTTGATAGACCCCATACAAGAAATGAAGTCACATTTTCACAGTATGAGGGAATTTGTTATGAGAGCACATGTCTATTAGAGGTATTTAACGGACATTAAAGGGGCGCTATCTAGTTTTGAAGAAGAAATTCAAATTCCGATTTTTAATATTTACAATATTAATGAGGTAATACTCCAGATGCAGAAATATTTATGTTGCCATAATTGAAAAAACAAGCTGTTCTCAGAGGAATATAAGGTTCCCAGAACACTGTTTGAGGCTAGAAAGGTGGCAGGGTCCACCAAATATCAACAAAGTAAAACAGTGATTATTTTTGTCATTAAAACGATGGGAGTTTGATTGTGTTGATTATTTATCATCCGTTACTGAGCAGCTGAAACCACACAAAGTATAGGGGGGATTCAGAATGCCTTGAAACTCCAGTGGGTGGAGATATTTTTTGCCAAAACATGAGATTATCCAACAGTAAGTGATTGTTTTGTTATCCAGAAATCTCAGCAGGAGAATGGAGGAGTAATCATTTGGCTCATTGGTATTGATCAAACCCCTGCTGGTATATTACAGCCATTATATTTTAGTTAAGTCAATATAAAAAGTTATATTCCCTTCATGTATGATTCAACCAACTGGGGGTGGAGTACTGTACATACTGTGTCATTTGGTATTTTCAGAATTTTTTAAGTACCTGTGAAGTTTTACTGAACTCTCAGTTTATTTGAATTATCACGAGTATGGCTCGCTCTGTCTTCAGCCAGCTACTGTACACTGCGAGGGGAACGAGTCCTCCTGCTGCTGTGGGAAATTCCACCACAAGGTCTAATAACAACACGCCAGATTGTCTCTGCTCCCCAGAATAGAACAGACAGCGAATGAATGGAACAAACCAGCCTATTCTCTCCATACATAATCACTAAATGATGACTGTGCATGTGAGAAGTTTTCCTTAAATCGGAAGATTACAGCGCCAACAATAATGCTGTCAGCTCAGCCAAGTGGACTTACTCAAAGCCGCAGTGACCTTGAACAGCAGTCCCCACTCTTATACTGTATCTGGAATGGGAGGAAATTCAGCCCGCTTCCCCCTTTCCTGTTGTACTTTCAAAAGATAATCTGCATGGGGTGGATTGCATTGCAATGACATCACCCGTGCCTAAAATCCAATGGTTGCATGAATGGGGTTTTGAAGAGGATACGCGCTGCTCAGCTTCTCTGTAGGCTACATACCAGCTTCATGCTCCACTAAGCTAAATGCTCTATAATGGGGTTTCCCTTTTACTGTGGAAAATTTAAAAAAGAATTTAGATTAAACAAATTAGCTAAACCAATAATGAAGTCTGCTGAGTATCAGTTAATTTGAATATTTATCCTGACTTTATATCTATCAGATCATATCATACTACAGCGACTGAGGGCATTTTCAACATGTTGTTGATGTATATTCCAATGTAGAATGACAGTTTTTGCTATCATAAAAAGAGTAAGTGAGCTATTTTACAGCTTCAATAATATCAAACAACCTGCACAAAATTTAGATGACCTTAAAGTCTAAACTACCCAAAGCAATTCAAATTAGCACAACCTTTAAAAGTGCACTGTGTAGTTTTGAGAAAGAAATTTTAATCAGAAGTTTTTTTATGCCTAAACAAACTCAATAAACAAACTCTTCATTTCCATGGCTGAATAAACAAAATAAACAAAATGATCTTAAAGAACAACACAATTTCACACTGTTTTTGTGTTTATATTTGGCGGACCCTGCCACCTGTCTAGCAACTTCAACTGCTATTGGATGATAAATAATCAACACAGTTATGCAAGGCAGCAGCAGGCATCAAAAGACATTCAGTCACATTAAAGGGGCACTATGCTGTTTTGGGGAAGTTTAATCAGAAGAGAAAAAAATGTACAGTTCATTTACAATACATAATGAAAACACACACACACACACACACACACACACACACACACACACACACACATATATATATGTATATATATATATATATATATATATATATATATATACACACACATATATATCTGTATCTAAAGCAAAAGGCAGCCAGTTACCACAACAGTTTCTTAAGGACTACATGTTTTCTAGATTGATTTTACAAGTAAGTAAAATATATTTGGTAGAGGAGCGTCATTCATGCAGAGGAATGAGGGTTAAACCCAAACCCTCACTTAAACTAAAGTTATTAAGCCTAAAGTGCACTTCAGTCTGCCCAGGGAGGCCTGTTACCAGGAAAATGCTCAGTCAATATCAGTCAGCCAAGAGCCAACAATAATTAGCAGTACATTTTAGGTTTGAAGCCTTATGCTGAGTCAGTCATGAGGCACTTTATGGGAGGGGTGTCTGTGGGCTACTGCTTGCTGCTGCTCTGGCTCTGATGATAAACTCATATGTGTCTGGACTTGACAGCAAATGGGGGAAAGGATGAAGCAAATGGACACTGAAAGCACATTAACCTGAAGACGGCTTTAATATAAAGCACAAGCACTGCAATACTGCAGACATTTACGTCAGGTTCATTAGCACTGGTGCTGTTCATGGTTCATTTACTCTATTATCAGTCTACAACACTAATGTATGCTAGTTGTAGTCCCTTTGCTACACACACACAAAGAAATTATATAAATAGTCAGAGTCATAGAGTCATAAAAATAAACAGATTTTTAGGGTGGAGTGCAGAGGATGAATTTAGAGTGAGAATCAACACCTCACATGAAGCAAATAGCACTTAGGATATTACAGGCTAGTCTAAACTTCATCACCCTGTTCTCTATTGTCAGCCAGGCTTTAAATGCTGAGCGACAGGGATCACCTTCCTCTCAGATGATTTATAAGTCTGATGTTGCGTATCGTTTTATTCCCCCCAAAGTATACAGCTAAGACTAAGTTTTAAAATCTATTTTGGACCGCAAACCTTGAAGAGAGATGACTAATAACCAAATATATCTCTCCTGACACATTTCCCATGAATTAATTTGAAAAATAAAGTACGGAAAAACAACTGCCCGAGTCATTTGTGCCTTGAGTTTTATATTACAGGAGCAGACAGTTTCCAGACAGTCGTCAGCCATACACATGTCGCCTTAAACTCAGTTAAAGTGGGGGTGTATGAGGCTGACATTAGTTTTAATGCATGGGGAGGGCCTAGAATGAAATCCATAATGTCAACGTCTACATGTTTTATTTAGCACCCAGCACCCAGAGATCAAGCTCTCCTGCCCCCGTGCCCCCCACCCAGGCCATATTTCACTCCGTCAGGCATACAGTGTTTTCATTTTGCAGCACTGTGAGTCAGGGCATGGTCATCATCGTCAGCTGATCCTACGATGTATATTAATCACTGACATTTAGACAAGGGACGGCTCCTGATTCTGAAAGCGGCGCTCTATGAAGACTGACATGGACCGGAGACATTTCACTATTTATGTTTACAGCTTCGGGGTCCCGGATAAGATGTGGTGGTCACGAGGCCCAGAGAATATCTACTGACGGCCCTGAGATATCATGTCAGTCACTCTGAATCCAAAACAAATCGACACATTGCTTGAACAGGGACTATTTACAAGAAAACATTGTTACATGGAGGCAGAGAGAGGACTGCTGCAAGAATAAACACAAAGACACTGGCAAATCAAAACTCCCTTTACATGATCCACTGAAGTCCAGCACCTAAAGACCAACTATCTATGGCTGTATGCCTTTTATAGCTTAGGGATACCGATACTTTTTTCACGCACGCATGCACGCACGCACGCACGCATACACGCGTACGGACGTCGAGAGCGCGCATGCTTGCACAGCACCGTAGGTTTCTTCTGAATTGCACATTTGATACCCCCAGAAGCTACGCATTATGTGTAGAACTGGGCGCAACACATTTTTCTGAATCCGCTTCCGGAGTGCCGACGACACCGATGCACACAGACTGATCACAGGGCTTCTACCCGAACAGCACTGAATGGTAGCAGCTGAGAGACGGGTGCGGAGCGAGGGTTTGCCAAACCCGGAGGATTTCTCACGGTTTCCCCGGACTAGAATGATCTTCTCTGTGTATCCCCATAAACGGATGACAACCTCCAAACAAACCTGTACTGAAAACTTTCAGCTCTGCATCTGACGCTGGGGTGTTATTGAGATATTTTTCCCTTTTTTTTTTTTTTTTTTCCTTCCTTCCTTTTAAAACCAGGTCCAGAGAGCAGACATCATGCAGGTGCAAACTGTGGGCTAACGTTACTGAAATGACTTGCTCGGTGCTGACGCGGTTCATTGTGCCATGCCAACCCCGCATTGTCAGATGCCATTTTACTCTGCGTTATCCCAGCGTCTGGAATTCCAACATACTGGGCCTGTTGTGTAATTAGAAGTTCGTGAGGCTGTGGCAAACAAGCTGGTGCAATGAGAAGCTACGCTGCCCAAGACATTGTGCGCAATTTGTGCTGAAGCTTATGGGTCCTGCGTACTCAAGCTCCCGGCTTCCACTTGGAGAGGTGTGCTGCGGGGCTACAGCACACTGGCTGTCGGCTTCACATCTGGACCGCCTGGCTACTGTCATCTGCGGCCTGTTCGGACTGTGCACTCCCTGAACTTGTATGTTGACGGGGGGAACTGACTGAGATCGCCTCGGATGGTGGCGTATTAGGGAGAAAGGGGGTGAATATTTCTGCTGGGACTTGACGTTATCGGTGATCCGCTGGAACACCGTGGTCCAAAGCTGGACTGGCTGACTACTCATGGAAAAAACGCTCATCCAGCTATGGATTTTGCGTAGCGAAGTCACGCATTTTTAAAGGCAACGCTAGGGTGACATTGCAGTCTTCTCACCACATCGGTTATTTCGTCGTCCGACATAAAAAAAATAAAAGAGTGAAAGTGGAGTATTGTCCGTCGTACGTATCAACGCAGTGGGATTTCTACGTCTGGTCGGCGTTCCCCCCCACCCTTCCCGCGGTGACGGTTATGGGTCGGAAGCGGTGTGTCGGTGCAGATTGTTCCAAGATGGCGGCCGGGTGCTGCGGGGTGAAGAAGCAGAAACTGTCGGGATCGCCCGGGTCGGGGGGTCCCGGCGGGGTGGGGGCGGGAAGCGGGGTGGCAGGAACCGGACATTGTGGCTCGGAGTTGGGGATTGGCTCCTCCGCGACCGTTGCAGCAGGGGCGAACGTGAGCAGAGCCAACGGCCTGGGGGGACCCGGGGGTAACGTTAGCGGCAGCAGTAGTAGTAGTGGTAGCAGCGGCACAAACGCTCTGTCCCCAGCCCCGGCCGGTTACACTTCATCCGGCCTCTCCCCGAATCTCAGCTCGGGACCCGGTTCGGGAAGTGGAGGCAGAAAAATGGTCGTCTCAGCGGAGATGTGCTGCTTCTGTTTTGACGTGCTTTATTGCCATCTGTACGGATACCAACCTCCGAGAACACCCAGGTTTACAAATGATCCCTAGTGAGTATTTTTGTCTTTTGTTGTTTTGCTGCATGTCAAAGCTCATTGATGTGCTCTTTCAGCAAATGTCTTTTGCGGCACTCTTGGCTGATTCACCTCTGGATCCCGCTTCACTGTTGAGGGCACAAACTGTCACATCGAAACAACATTCTACTTTTGCTGAATTTAACGTTAAAACCTCCCGATCCTAGCTTAATTTGTCCAAGTTGGAATTTGGGCCTCGTCGAAAGAGACTGACTGCACTGGCCTGTAGCTGCACTCACCTCACATTGTCGTTACAATGAATGGTTTTAAACGAGGTTACCAAGCTATGGTGCACATGACTGAATGATGTACCGTGTCACTTTTACATTTCCCGTGCTACTTGGCAGAAAAAAATATTTTTGCTACACTGTTTATCCAACTCGAATAACACTGGCTAACGTTAGCTAAGCCTGTGTGCTACTGGCTAGCATTAGCGAGCCACTAACACTTAAGCTAAAAGAAAAAAGGGTGGAACGAGTAAGATAACATCGCTTATTTTTTCGGTTTAACGGCTGCAGTTTTGACAGTTACGATAGACCGTTAAAACTACAATAATATAAAACTTGAAAAGTAAATGTTAGTATTCTTATTCTTTTAAGTTGCCCTCAATGAACTCCGGATTGCCACTAGGCTTAGCTTTGTTAGCTATCCGCTGCATTAGCTTAGCAACCAGCCACTAATGAGCTTGCGGTAATTAATTTAATGGTAAATGTATTAAAACGTCTCTCTGCCGTCAGCGAGAGATAACTGGTCATGTAGCTCAGTCGTTTTACAGCATGTCTGCTTTCTGCCAACTGTCGAGTCGAGGGAAACTCAGGATGACAGCCGATTTAGCATCAACCAACAAAGAAAATGTGGTTGGTGCTGAGGAATAAGCAGTTCCTTATGGCCAAATGTCACTGTAAACATCATGACAGTCTTTAATATGTGTGACAAACTAAGAAGCACAACGTTCAAACACTTGAAGCATTTATTAAACACGAGGTTGGTCGTGTTATGAGCAGTTTAACTACAAGAAGATTAAATGTACATGTCCTGCCTACAACCGCATTCCGCTGAAATGTATTGACCCCTCCTTATACAAGTGTTGTAATGTGATAGTACATGACTTTATGGGCGTTTAACTTGCACTTTGAGGCTACGAAGGGATGGTTCACAATTGAGGTCACAGTTCATAGAAACTCTGGAGTAACTTAATGACAAGGGCCACTTTAAAAGGTGTCAAAATATGTATATATAATAATAATAATATGTTTGTAAAATGTGTCCTTTTTCGCTGTCATGTGACACATTCAAGTGTAAAATTAGAGTTGAGGGCAGTCTTGCGCTCAACTCTGATTTTACACTTGAATTGTGAATGGCGTGTATTTATGTAAAAAGCACAAACAGCCTGAAGCTGTTTGTTGGTAATCGCTATATATTACAGGAAGTGATCTCTCATACACACTGTATGTACACAATCAACCAGTTCCCATTTCTACTTACTTTGCACATTCACATCAAATGGGTATTTTTGCATTTATGGTAGAGGCTGCATTGATTTATGAGTCTGTGGGAATGCTGCTATTGGCATGTTGACCTTTTTTGAAAGAAAATCCCAAGTGTTAGAGCCTCTTAACTATCAAGCCCTAGCTTCAAAGTCTGTCACACTAACATTTTTATCTAGAGGCCATCTCCAAACCAACTCCAGGCAAAAGGCTTTACGCATTCAAATGTGAGAACCTATTCAAAACTCAACGTGGTGTGGCAAACACTGGAAAAATGATTTGACGTGTGCCATACATGGTGGATACAGCTCACTGTTCTGTGCCTTTAGTGTTAACTAGATTAACCAAATTCATGTCAAATAAACGCAGATCAAACACTCTGTTTTTTTTTGTTTTTTTAAATTGTGAATTCATTTTCAGACATTACAGATTTCATACATGGCTTCTACTGTTGATTCATCCACACTCCTTTTAAAGACTGTTCTCCTCAGTGTTGCCAGAGCCGAGCAAACCAGATTATTGTTGCCGTTGTTAACGCACGCAAAAAATCTGCTGTTAGTATGTTAATGTAATAATGCCCTCTAAAATGCTCTCTCCAAGGCCCAGTCCCAATGTCCGCGCTAAGCATTAAACCTTCATAAACATTAACTGACATCACCTGTGCAATCAGACTAAGTGCCTCGTTGTTGGAGTGTGTGAGGCCTTTTTTTTGTTGGCAGTATCGTGTAAAGCTCAAATTTTGAATGTGGTTTGATACAACTAAGAGTTAGCTGCTGACTCCCAGAATAATACAATGATAACTTAAATTGGTTTTTAGTAATGTTATCTGATCATAACAGATGAAGACAGCAACATAATCTTTCCTTTTTTTGGACGAAGAACTAGACAGTACTGCCATGTACATCCTTACATTTACATTTGTATTTTTCTATCAGTGTGAATTGAGTAATTTTCCCCAGCAAAGGCAGTGGAAGTGTTCATAAAGGCTCAGTCAGTGAGTTTTACACACTGAGAGCCCACAGTTTAGAAAAAAAAGAAAAAGTTTTCACTTAAAATAGATGCCGAACTAT
Source organism: Pagrus pagrus (assembly GCF_965226575.1). Lineage (NCBI taxonomy): Eukaryota > Metazoa > Chordata > Actinopteri > Spariformes > Sparidae > Pagrus > Pagrus pagrus. The sequence continues at coordinate 14,011,639 of NC_140198.1, forward strand.
GGGCATGTGACATCATGACTGATTTGAACATATTTAAACCTTCAGTAGAAAATGAACCCCATTCTCATTGAACTCGGGAATGTCAGCCTTTAAGGGTCAACACAGAACACACTTGAAACCGAGGTCTAACCCCAGCCTGCCAACCATAACTAGGAATGTAGTTGGCAAATGCCCTCCAAAGTGGAAACTCCCACAGGTCTGAGAAACTCATACTTCTGGTCTGTGGTGTCCTCGGCATGTCCTTCACTTGGGGGCATTGTCAGATTGAATTATTGAAATGCTCGGAACAAACACAACATTTGACAAAGACGCAGTGCTGTGCTCAGCCAGTAAACAATGTAGTGCCTCAGATTGTGGATGTGATAATTTTTCAAAGACAGCGGCACGAAAACATTGAAAGTAAGAACCATGCTTTTTGTAAATATCCCAATTCATTTCAAAATGATAATGGTGTAACCCAAAGCAATTGTGAAGCCCGTTGAGATGGTGCGTGTTGCCGTCTAGTGAGGTGACCCACTGTTTGGCTTACATGTTGTTGACATTTAATAAAAACGGCAAGTCTTCTGTAAATGGAGGGACACATGCTGAGAGCTGTGACACAAAGGTAGCTGCCGCAGCCAAAACAGCATACCTATAAAAACACATTTCTTCATTTTGACTGCGTGAAGACCACTGGACCACATCAGCCAGCGAGCGCTCTTGCAGGTACGTTGGTATAACCAACCAGCTATTTAAGCTAGTTAACTTTAGTTGACTTGATGGTTTTATAACTTAAAATGGTTAATTAAAAAGTTAATTAGTGGGGCGATATGTGTAATGTAAGCTAACGTGTTTATTGAAAGCTTCTTTATTTTGCAGCTATAGTGTGCTAAAGAAACAGCTAAAATAAGATTACAATTTGAAAGTTGTAGCCAGCTAACAAACATGTTATCTTATCCAAATTGTGAACACAAGCAATATTTTCTTTTCTTCATCGACCTTTGCCCCTGTTGCTCCCTTGTTTTAGGACAACACCAGAAGACGGCAGCCTTTCCTCAACTGAAGCCATAGGACAGTTACCGTGCAAAGGTTTTCTGAGGAGGAACTGCTGGGTGAAATGTCTGTTACACGTCAAAATGTACTCGACATCACTTTGTTTTTCATTAGACTCTTGGCACCTTTCTGTTGTAGCTGTAATATTTTCATCCTTTTGTCATTTTTAAAAAAAATACTTCACTGAATCAGAACTTCAAATTTTGATCTTGATTTTGTAAAACAATTGTTTAATGTGTGAAAAAGCTAAAAATAAAATTTAAAGGTTGGTTCAAAGAGAGTTGTCTCATGTATGTTTCTTTTAAGAAAATTGGGATTTTAAAGCATTTAACTTCAAAGACTAAGGGACTTCTGACTCATGACTTAATGCATGAAAAAATACTATGACAGTTGATTGTTGTATTGAAAATTATTCATAAGGGAAACTCTCAGTTTATTTTTCCCCCCTCTTTTCCCTTTATACAGTTTGATTTACACATATTTTTCATGAGTAAAGCAAGAGAGAGAGAGGGAGAGAAAAAGCTTTGCTGTATCCATCCTCCCAACTATAGAAAACAAAGGACCTCCCTTGAAGTGGTCACCCAAACACCTAGAAGATGGGAATCGTCTCAGTAAGGGTGCAGGGAGGTAGGAAGTAGGAAAGTAGCAATTGGTCCCCCACTTAAGGCCCCTTGCCCACATTTGTTTTAAGTTGCGGATCATTTTAACCCAGTTCCAATTGTTAACACCCAGTATAGTGCAGATGGTTTGCACCCTGTCTGTCTGTGGACAGATTTTGTCACCATGATAGTGTTGCAACTGCAGATGCAGTCAGGAAAATTAGATGTGTGCACCTGATACCAAAAGAAAAAGGCTTAGTTCAAAGATGGGCATGGTCCTACCCATTAGTACTGAGTACTCGTGCAATAATGAAGTAATGGGCCGGAGCGTGAACATGTTGACGGGCATTGCAGCTGGTGTGATACCATCGCAAGATGGTCTCAGTTACATCTGGTCTTGTTTGAAGTTCTTCTTGTAATCAATTTGGCTTTCTCTTGGCTAATGCACATGCTCATGTTCTTTACCGGAAGATGTTTCGCCATATTTCATGACATGTAAAATGTATTGCTTCGGGGAAAAAGATAGTTATCCAGTCATGGGTGGACAGATGGCTATGAACAAAAGCCTGCAGACTTGGATGAAAACTGATCCATTGTGGTGTAAAAGACAATGGTGCCAGTTTTGCCTGATGTGAATAACAACTGTGGCACACTGAAACAGAGTTGACTGGTGATGTGTACAGTGAGCTGTATCCACCAACTTTCTACACAACAGAAATGTACATGTGGTGTACATGTTAGTAAAGTTAAACTTCTTTAACATGATCTCCTCTTGTTGTTTTTCAGCCCGCTGTTTGTCACATGGAAAATAGGCAGAGACAAGCGGTTGAGGGGTTGTATAGGTACATTTTCTGCCATGAATCTGCACTCAGGACTCAGGGAGTACACCCTTACCAGGTAAGATATTTTTATTGCTAGAATGACATTGTAATAAATTACTGTGAACAAGTGTATTGGAAACAAGACCCTTTTAAAATGGGCGATTTTCTGCAATCACGAGTGCTAAATTACCCTCGGAACTAATAAAACTGTTGTTGTTTTTTTCACAGTATTTACTTTTAACCTTAGTTTGCTGTAACGCTGTGTGGAGCATGTATCTTGTTGATCCCAGGTCCTGGGGGTTCACAAACTAAAAAGTTGAATGTCCTAAAGTCATTTTTTCCCCCATGAAGGCTGAATTAGATTTTATTATAAAAAAAGAGAAGAAAGTATATACTCTGTATGTGTAAGCATTTTTCATTAACAGTTAGAAAAACAGCAGTTGGAGTGTGCTAGCAACATGATTTATATTAACACTGAGGATGATGTAGAAAGTTGATAAAATAGTTTCACTCTTGATGAGCTGGCACTGACATATAGAGGATAGGCAGTGCCACAAATGAAATGTATTGGTAACTTTACTATTACTGTAATGTAAGGACTATTGTAACTATGTTTTAATTCAAAACTGTGACATTGTGATAATAAAGAGTCCTTGTGTAGTTGTATTCGACAGTGTTATACCCTTTCCAGGCAAACATAAGCACACGGGTTAAACACACATTGGTGGTTGATCTGAATCGATCACTGGATTGTCCAGCTGGTGGGTTAATCGCTGGTCAGGCACTGCCTCACTTTGGTGGACAAGTGTTCAATAAGAAATCTGAATTCAATATTAATGATACTGATTTTTAAATGTCACGTGACCCATAACATGACTTGTCTCGCAATGAGAGGCAGCACACGGCCAGGTGATAAGAACTAAAGCCTTAAGTCTATGTAAAGCCTGAGCGTAAACAGAGCCCACAGTAAAAAAATGGTGTAGAATTTCTTCATTAGCATTTCTTGACCCGAGGGCAGACACAGCTGACCTGTCAAATGCATGCAAAAACACGCAGCTCCTTACTGGTATTGTGTGCTGACACATGCATTAGAAACATCACTTAGCTGCTGAGACCATGCTGGCCTCTGTATGTCCATAGACCATCTACATTGGATAAAAAAGGCCTTGATGATCTTTCATCTCATGCTGGAAGTGTGAATGAAAATTTAAAAAAAAGAAAAGAAAAAGGAAATATTACTGGAGTGCACTGCATTCAAATCCTAAACATAGCAATCAACCTACTGGCCCTCTTGATACTCGACTGTGATAACTATTTTCTGAATCACCTCTTACAGTGGTATGTTCTTTGTGCTTGTATGTCTCCAGTGCCCTTAAAGACAGCCGCTTCCCCCCTATGACAAGGGATGAGCTGCCTCGCCTCTTCTGCTCAGTGTCTCTTCTCACCAACTTTGAAGACGTCGGTGATTACCTTGACTGGGAGGTAAGAGACATGTTTTGCATTGAGACTGCTGACACTCTGATTCATAGGTGTCTCACTCTTTCTGCTATAAATGCACAGCAGCTCCTTGATGCAAACAAAAATGTAAAAGTGTTGAATTTGACTTTGTTGGATCCAGTAATTTATGGAGGTAAAATACATGGTTTCTTTGTTATTCCTGTCTTGAATTCTAGGTGGGTGTTCACGGTATTAGGATAGAGTTTTTCAATGAAAAAGGATCAAAGCGCACCGCCACCTACCTACCAGAGGTTGCAAAGGAGCAAGGTGAGATCTTTTGTGCCCCAAAACAATGCAGTCTCATCTGCTTTTTATAAAGACAATGTGATGTAGTGTTTTTCTAGATGTGGACTTTCAGGAATGTGTAAAGAGATTGAACGCTTTATTTTATCAAGGTTGGGACCACATTCAAACCATAGATTCCTTACTACGAAAGGGAGGTTACAAAGCTCCCATCACAAATGACTTCAGGAAGACCATTAAGTTAACCAGGTGAGAATACACTTTTACTGAATTATCTTCAAACATGGTCGTATATTAATGTCACAGATGTACTTTGTTTGCCACATACTTTCACAGTGATATTGCTAGGTTTGCATCCTGGTGTCAAAAGAACCCCATCACAAATTACTAACATCTGTGTATCCATCTTGCGCAGACGAGATCCCGTGTTCATGGTCTCAGGGATCACAACATGAGAGCAAGTTAACCTACTGCTAAATGCTGGCGAATTCTGTTCAATAAAAGCCATAAAACATACTCCCAGTAGTATTTAATAGAACCCAACATGGCATGGTGTCATTAGAAGAGCCACTGTGAGCAAAGGGAGCCGTATTTTACGAGACGTTTTGTCAGTATGGTCAACTGGCTAACCGTAATCAATGTATGGACATTACCACATTAGAGAACTGTGTTTACTGTAAGCACTTGTAATTAAAATCTGTGTGTTACATATTCAGTTGAACTTTAACTGCAGCTATCAGCAGTACTCGAGCCTAAAAATAATTAATAATAATCAGACACACACAAAAAATCCCCCATGTGTTAAAGGGCATGTGAAGCTTTTGAAAATAGGATAGAAGAGAATCAATGGTTAGAACTAATAAATGATTATTGTGGTAATTACGTTTCATATGATACACTTTATGCGGCCCTGTAACTTTGAAAAATTTAACAAAAATATAAATTAGGGTGATGAATTTAATGAGCTCATGGTCATTCCATAAAGGCATCACATGACCACAGTGTTGCGGCTTTCATTTCAGCCCTTATCGGAGCCCGAACAAGGGCCAGAACAATTCTGATATATATCAGCTGATATCCACACATTCTTTGCAAGGAACCTTGGAATGTGGTTCACTTGTGACATGATATTTAATGGAGGCAGGATATTTTATGGTTTAACAATAAACTGTATTGTCTAAATTAACATCGCCACTGAAGTAAACTTCATGTGGAGTTTAATGATTATAACCTACCCAAGCATCTTTTTCCACATTATTACCTATTTATTTTATATCGGCCAGGCTCTAGCCTTAATTACATCAAACACTAGTTCAACACTGCAGTCAGTCAAAAACACAATTTTTATTGTAGACTCATTCAAATGAAAATTCGGTCCCAGAAAAACCATCAACATCACTGCTTTGGACCATGTAACCAAACACAAAACATAAAATACTAAAACTTAATGACTAATGCACAGTAGCACATTAGTGTTTTGTTTTGTCACATATGGGATCTAAGCCAGTGTTGTCCTGCTTTTGAGATGCACCATATCTTCTGCCACAAAGTCTGTTTCTAGATTTTGAGGAGCACTACTTGCAAACTATGCCTATAACTATATGCCAAAAAGTTGTATAAAGCCTTTGTGACTCCAGAGGGAGCTGCATTTAATCTGATAAAGTGCCTCAAGTGATGCTGCCACTAGCATCTCACCCAAACATCCTAATGAACTGTTGGCATCTGAGGTGCATTGTGGGTAAGGTAGGTGTCAGCTTTCGATGGGGAACAATAATGCATGGAATAAAAAAAGACCATATCTCTGGTTCTGCACCATCGATTTTTATACTTTTTTAAAAACTGTCCACTGAGAGTTCAGCAATGTGCAAACAAGTCTGTTGTATGTTGAATAGATTGTACAGGGTCACAGTAGGTACAGACTGAGGCTTATCACAGCTTTCCTAACGTGACACAGGGGTCACCGAGCCTTTACCGACACTTCTCTTCTCATTCCTAGGTACCGTAGCGAGAAGATGACAATGGGTTATGCAGAGTACATCGCCCACCGCCAGCATCACCACTACCAGAATGGCATTGGGCACCCTCTACCACCCTACAACCATTATTCCTGACAGCGAGCCGCATGACCAATCATTGGACCTCTCCGCGGACCTTTTCCCAGGAGAGCCCGCCCCCTCCTGGTCTAGCTATTTCTACTACTGTACCATTTTATGATGATTGTTTCCGTTGCCATGCTGGCCGTCTCCCAGACGTTGACATGGCAACGGGTGGCAACGAAGCATCATTTGATTATGGCAAGAAATCCACGTTTCTTTTTTTCTTTGCCTATGGTTAAGTTTTTGCAGCATATGTATACCTATATCTATAACCCCCTTCATTCATATTTTTTGAAAAATCAAACAAATACTAGATTTTATTAATCTTAAGTATGTTAAGCGAAACCTAATCAGGTGATGGAGTCTGTGGATGGAAGAAGGTCTCTTCCGGTGGATTAGCCTTGCGCTTATATCGTTTAGGCTTTGCTACGATTTTACATTTACTAAGAAAATTCCTCGTTTTTTTCCTTCTATTCTTTATCTTACTATCCAGACATGTATTCCATGTAGCAAGGCAACTGCAGTTCTCAAAGGCTGTGTCGTCTGTATTCTGATTCCTCTCAAAAAAAGAAAAAAAACGATTGATTGTTGAGGTTGTTTTAGCCTTGTAAACTCTTGTAGTGTTGTAGTTGGAACTATATATTGGGATCCGTGTACTCCAAAGTATAGATTGTAGGATTGTGACGCCCTTTAACCAGCCCTTGCTGGTAGTGTTTATTGTTTAAGGTCACAATCGTGTGTATTTCTGTGTGTGGATATAGATGCTGGTCTGCCACAAGATAAAAACCAGTAGAGTCAATTAGAAATTGGATTTTACCTAAAGATTCCCTACAGAGATTTTTTTTGGAAACCTCCTCCTGAGTATTTGTAGTGTTTTGTGGTGGAACCTGTAAACCTTGAACTGCGTTTGTTTGGCTAGAGCTTACAGCTACGTTCCCTCTTTTTTTTTGTTGAACTTTTTTGTTTAGATTTAAGGTAATTGTGGAGGAAGCCATTTTGTCTGCGCAGGTGATTTGTTAATTATATTTGTAAAATGGGCCACAAGTGGGTCTGATCTCCCCGCATTGGAGAGGGGGAGCAGGCGTATCTGCAGGTCCCTAGAAGAAGAAAAAAAAGTAAGTGCATGAACAATGCTTTGATTTAAATTTACTGTGTCTGTTGGTTTCTGAGTTAACTGGCAGGGAGTCACTTGACAGGGACATGCTATAACTACTTAAAGCCATATTCTCTTTTTATTCCACACTTTGTAAGAGTCGTCTGTTGTTTGGCTTGAAGTGTTTGCATTGGGTAACCTCTGATATATTGGATGTTAAACCTCTGAATGCAACCTTACACCAGCCAGCCTCAGGCAGGGCTGCATCACTGAATACCAGTCAGACCTGGCCGTTTCAGTCATTTGTCACACGTCTTGTATATTGTCACCGTGGAAACATTGTCTTGCCTTTTCAGATTATAGCTAACCATTGTCACTCATCCACATAGTATGATGTATTAAAATTGTCATTTTGAATGAAGACACACCACTTGACGCACAAAGTAAGTGATCAAATAAACATGTTCGTGTCATTTAGAAGTGCATGTCATAGAGTCTCAAGCAGCTGCAGTGAGTCGATTTTAGTTGTCGAAACCGCACTACCGCCGTTCTCTCCTCTGATACTCTGCTGTTCAGTGAGATCCCGTTGATCTGTGTGTCCACGGCACAGGAAATGTTCCGATCCGTGGTCTGTTTTGTCAGCTGTTTGGCAGTAGGTTCGAGCAAACACAGTCGCATTAGATAGAGCAGAATCTCTGCATGGGGCCGAGCGGCTTGCAGTTAAGGTCTACAAATAAAAAAAGCCAGGGCTTTGTAAGGACTTAAGAAGCCATTTCCCATCCAAATATTACTTGTTGTGAGTCACATCCACACACACTAGGCTAGTTGGATTTTGCTTTTCCAGAATGTTCTGAACCGTTGTGGATCAACGTGTCGATCCGCTCGCTTTGGGTTTTAGTTTTGCGAACTGGAATTTTTTGAGAGGTTCTTGTTACTTGACCAACATCTGTCTTCGTAACAGCCTTTACTAACTGACAGGTTATTTTTCTTTATGCAAAACGTCAAGGGCTTTTGGCACTCCATCCACAGTAACCCGAAATGACCCAGATTTAAGTTGTGTTGCCTTAAATGAATGATTTAATAAACGATGGACCAGTAGATGATGCTCTGAGTGTTCCCTGCGTCCCATGGTTGGCTCTTTCCCAGCTCCATCCTCACACCACAGTGTAGGAAATGGCCTCAGATGATGTTTTTCTCACTCGAATGCTATTGCTGATACTATCTCTGACATATGGGGGCTCCTGTATGCCTGCAGTCTCCTGTTTGCTCAAGTCTTACCCTGCTGCTGGTCCTCAATTCTTTCATTTTTGAAAGCCCCACATTCTCTCTCTCTCTTTCTCTCTGTCTCTGTCTCTGTCTCTCTCTCTCTCAAAAACAGTCAGGCACTGTGGTGGTATTACCCTAAACGTTGAAACCATGGGAAGACACTTTCATGCCTCTTGTAAAATGTATGCATTTATGATAAATACACTACATCGAACGTTTCAAAGGGGAACAGTCAGGCACTCATTTCCTGGTCCATTTAATACAGCACAACCTGAATTTTTCTGCTGCAAAACCAAATTGACCATGCTCTTTTACATATATGTCTTTGTATACACATGCAATGTATTTTGTTGCATGTATGTATGAGTATGAGACCTATGGTTTTATCCATGATATGCTTGATCTATGGCTTAGACACTCTTATTAACCATTAAGAGATTTAAAAGACAAATATGGTGCTATCGGACCTCATATTGGGGTGGTCACTGCTCGTGACTGGTCATGCGGACTCATTGATCATATCATACTTAAAGATGCTACATGTAAGATTTGCTCTTGAGTATATTGCTGTGAATCGAGTTATGACGGCACATTTTTAATACCGAAGGATGTGACACTCACCGAAAACAAACAGTAGCCCCATGAATCTGTGCTTTTTAAGTTCAATGTGGGTGATTTGGGATCAATTCCCTATGGGAAAAACAGACCGTTATTCTTACATATATAATGAAGAGGTAGAAGTCCCTGCAGTCATAATGGGGCTATAGAATGTACTGTCAGTGGTCGTTATTACAATTTGAACAGCGATATATGAAGAGAAAATCCTACATGTGTTACCTTTACTATCCTTGATATATGCAGATCTGTTCAACAGGTGTTTTTTTTTTTTCCTACCAGTGCAAGTCAACACCCCTGCAGGTTTGAAAGGACAAGAAGTCACGCGTAGCCTCCTCCCCTCCCCCCCTCAATTGCTCCCCACCCACACTGTGGCCCGACCTCATGGCCTAGTTTGTCAAGGTGTGATGTGTGTCGTTCGGTAGATGTCGGCAGTAGTAGTGGTCGTTGCCTCTCCTGGAAGATGGGACGCTGCTCTTTTTCCGAGCACATCCTCCCGTTTTCCTTTAGCTGCTGAATCGTTTGACCTCTGTAAAGGCAAAGTTGCGGACTAGTGAAAAGGTCCTGCTGTCGAGGCTCTCTTGCTGCCTCTCAAACCATGTCGAAGGTAAGCATCGCCTATAGTGGGACGCAGAGTTAATGTTTTACAAAGAGCACGCAGAAACTAGTCCCGCTTCTGTACTGACTAACTGTTTAAAGCATCGATACCTCATGGGATTTTATGGAACGACATTAGTAGTTTGTTGTAGCAGATTGTGTTTTGGTTCCATACCAGGGTTAGAGTTCAGCCTCAGCATTCCTTGCGTGGTCATTCTCATATTTCGTGGAATGCTCAAGCTCATGTTACCTTCGTATGTTTGACTGAACCAAAGATGCCAGCGGCCATGCCCAGATGCTGCTCTACAGGCCTGGCTTCCTGTCCTTCCAAAAGACACCCCTGCATTGACAAAATGTTGTTTATGTCTTTTTTTTTTTTTTTCTTTTTTTTTGTGCGATTTCTCAACTGTCTTGACTTATGACGCAACCCGATTTTTCAATGAATTTTCATTGTCTATCTCTGAAGCCGTACATGGCATCAAGGATGGTAAAAAAAAATGGTTGCAAATTGTTGTTACTTGTTTTGTTTATTATTATTATTATTATTATTATTATTATTGTTATTATTTACAAAAATGAAAATCCCATGGTGTGCCTCCTAGCTTTATGGGTTTATAAATGTTTTTTTCCCTAAAGACCAGCAGTTATACTTTGTATAAAAGATGGATTTTTCCTTATTTTTTATGCCATTAAAGATGAAAAAAGCCTGTTTTCTTTACTCCGGACCCAGTAGCTGCACTGGTATACAATCGCACTGATAGATGAATAAAAAAAAAAAAAAAGAATAAATGAAACAATAATAATAATGATAATGACAAATGAAATAAGAACTACAATAAACTTGTGTTTGAAATTTTTATTAAGAAAAGATTTTAAAAAAGAAAATAAAAAAAGAAAATGACTGTTTTTGTACATCAAAATAAATTCTTTTCAAAAGAATATTTTGGATCTAGTTTCAAAATTATTTTAGTGGTTTTCTATGTTCTGAATTTTTGAGACACTGACTTCTAAGACGTGTCACTGTACAAAATGACTTTTTTCTGTTGCAGTGGCCTGATGGGCTGGGAGGGTTGCCTGGTGTAACTCCTCATACCAACTTTTATTTCTTTTCCTTTCGATTTTTGGATCTTTTTTTTTCTGCTTTAGTAACTTGAAAAATGTTGATGGATAATATGAACTGGGAACTTCAAATCCACCCCCTGTAGAGCTAGACCCTTCCTCCTTTCCTATTGAATTGCTGTTAGTGTGACGCGACTTGAAATGGGCATTTATTATGATAGTATGACTCGAAAAGAAAAAACACAAAAATAAAAACAAGAAAAAAAAACAAACAAAAGAAAAAAGAAATTAGAAAAAAATTGCAAAAGAAAAGTGTGGGGAGGGTTGAGAGAATATATATAGATGGGTTATCTGAGTATGTACGCGATGGCTGTGAAGATAATGTAGTTTTAAACATTGTTATTACCTTTTAAAATCATTTATTCAATAAAAAAATATAAAATCAACTGAAAAGAGAACATGTGTCATTCTACTTTCTTTCAGCACATACATCCACACATACGTTTTACATTCAAGAAGGGAGTTCTTCATTCAGACACTTGAGACAACAATGTGAGTGGATCACACTTTAGACCCACAGACGTTTTGGATCGAATCATTAACCGATTAGTGATAGAACCAGCTGAACAAAAGGTCTCTGCGTCATGTTATTTCACTTCTTGTATTCTTTGTCAACATTTTTGCTTGTTGATCTTGATCCATGCTGATCAGTTTGCTCTTAGTGCTTAGTGCTGAATTGTAGGCAGCTGGACTTGTTTCAGTTTCTTGAAGATGTGTGACCTCTCTCCAGTTCTAACTAACTGGAGGGGAGTTGGCAGGCTTTTAATCTCTGTGGGAGTGTCCTTACAGGGTCGTTAAGGACAGTGTGAGCTCTGAGTTTCAGAGTGATTAGGGCCACTTCTGGGTTGTTGATCCAACCAGCCTTCGTGTGGGAAGGTGACTCTTTTTGATAAATAATCATCAGTAACGTAGGGTTAAAAGACAACACTTATGTCAAATTTCAAAATAATGATCTAAGATGACATATAGTCTCACATCGATAACAATAAAAGCCTGCCAACTCCCCTCCAGTTAGTTAGAACTGAAGAAGCCCTTTGGATGAGAGGTGAAACGTCTTCCAGAAGCTGGGACAAGTCCAGTTGCCTAGGATACAGCACTTAGATTGGTTGATACAGTAACAAGCAGTTTATTAATACAATAATAAGCCTGTCTTATTAACATTTATTAAGGATGTATATGCAAATTAAGGTACTAACTAATGTCAGCATATGGTTGATAAAGATGTGGTTTAATGTGTATGTTGTAAAGTTCACACCTAAGCCATTTCATTGATGAAATTTCATTTTAGAAATATTTATTTATTTATTTATTCTTTATGTAGACATTCCTTAACTTATAGCTTAACCTTTAAGTTATTCTGAATAACCTTACTTATAAAGCAATTCTTATCAAACCATCAAATTTTGCCATTGATCCACGGTCCTTGTGATTCTTATTGTAAAGTTTGAAACGTGTTTCTGAAGTAACGTTTCGTAAATGCATAAGGGTGAATAAGCATGTAGCTCTTTGTGGCCTCTGTCCATTTTCAGCCATCTCACAGCTATTTAATATTTGTGAAACATTTCCAACTTGAGTGTTGCTTCATTCAGGCATTTGTTTTGTGGTGTCCATGTTCACTCCTACAGTAACGTACAAGTGGCAAATTTCTCAAAACCTGAGTTATGAATAAACAACAAACCATCTCGTTGCACAAATACCAACAGGGATGATTGAGAACATATGTAAAGTGACCCTTTAAAATGAATCAAGTTGTCCCAGTCCTGCTGGCACCATCTGATAGTGTGCGTTGATCTTTTAAAGTTATGTAGTCACTTCAGCCGTCACACGCTTATTTGATACTTGGACCAGCAGTAGAACATGCAGGACACATGCTACGGCTGCGGGCTAAATGAGGATGTTGTGTCTCCAGTAACTGAAAAGAAATGGCATCGAGTGGTCAGTTCAAATTCAAGATATAAAACACCCTTTCACAAACCCATGGCATAAACTAAACAAGGGAGCTCTTAGTTCCTGAGAGGAAGGAGTTCTTCATGTGACAGCAGCAACTTAACATCATTTTGCCCTTTTCAGGACAATTGGGTAAATGAAGATCACGTGATATGACTGAAAGCTGTAGCTGCTAAAAGGAGCCTGAGGTGAGATTACTTTAGGTGCAACAGACCACACTTCTGATGCTGCCAGCCACCCAGTTTAGGGCTTGCAATGTTTTAAAGGTATATATGGAATTACAATTACAGTGTTTATCATGATGGTGACACTGTGATGCAACCTCTAGTCCATGAGGGCTGGGAAATATATCAATGATATATTGTTATCGATATTAGATCGTTATTTTGAAATTTGACACAAGCGTTGTCTTTTAACCCTACGTTACTGATGATTATTTATCAAAAATCACATTGTGTTAATATTTTATGAAAGAACAACAACATCAATATTATGATGTTTGATTTTGTCGCCCAGTCCCAGCATTTATTAAGTGCTTTTGAAGATATTTCAATTTGTGGAGATGTATATTGCGTATGCTGTAAAGGCTACACATATCACAATATTGTTTTAATGGCATATCTCCCAGCCCTAAGTCCAAACATTATGAAAGTGTGTGATGTCGGAAGTCAATTCACATCGGCCTGTTTGTCAGACATCAGACGGTGTCAGCAGAACTGAAACAACTTTTAAAATGCAATGGGTGGACATATTTCCTCACATATCCTTTGTGGTATGGGCAAGGTGATAGTTTGCTTTTTATCTGCCCAAGAATTTCTGCCAACGATCAGCACAAAGTTTGTTTGTGCTGCTCCAAGCATTGAAAAACTTACACTTACAAATGTGACTTACAAATAGAAATAACCAACTCAAACGTTAAGCTTGTCCAGTACTTTTGATAATGACAGAATACATTTAAAACTGCTGACGTTCCCATCAGCCTCAGCAGTGTTTAGTGCTAATTGGCGAATTGCTAAGAAGCTAAACTTAGCTGGTAGGCTAAATACTGCATCTACTAAAAATAAAAATGTCATCATGGGCATTGTGAGCATGACCTCCCAATTTGGGCTCCTAGCTGCACAGCTAACTGAGCTAACAGCAGCTACAGTTAGCAGCAGTTAGCGGTTACTCTAACGACATGCTGCCCGCTATTTGTCTTGAGTATGAATTTGACAGGCAGTCATGCATATTGCTCTATTAACTGTGTTCTTTGGATGTTCCCCTCGTTTGCCTTCCAAAGCTTTCTGTTCTGGTGTCAAACTCTGCAAACACATGGCTTGCTCAGCACAGAGTCAGGAGAAGTCTGGGCAGGTGTATCTGAAAATACATTACTGGCTGTTACATGATCTCCAGGGCTAAGTGCTCGGAGATAGTTGGGTGGTTCATTCTGCCGTCTTGCGTGTAACCACACATGAACCCAACCAGCTCTTTACTGTCTCTCCTGAGTCTGCCTCCGGGTTCCCATCTGTCCGACTCTGAATAAATGATACTGATGAGTGAATGAATTTGGTGTCGTAAAAAGCATTTCCATTCAATTCAATTTATTTCACAGGGGATTTACACTGCCCTTGGTGCCATTTGTGTGACAAAAATGTGTCAACCTTATCAATCCCATTACACGCTGTCACTAAGTACTTTTCACTTCCTCTGGCAGTGATTATGTCTGCGTTGACCAAGAGAGAGAGAGAGAGAGAGAGAGAAAGAGAGAAAGAGAGAGAGAGAGAGAGAGAGAGAATAAGTCAAAAGACACTTTTCTCTGTCGTTCCTCTACACTGAAATCACAGTGGAACCTCAAGTTTATTTTATGAAAGGGACACCACGTCGTGGGCTTGTGCTTTGTGTGGTATGTTTCAAGCATAGACAACAAGCGCTCGAAGAGAAGAGCAGCATATTTTAACATATTCCTCCTCTTAATCCACAGCCACCTTGAGGCCTCTTTGCAGCCACTGTGGTGGTATTAGATCGACCTCCTCTCCCGACCGTCTGCGATGATGAAGTGCTACAGGCCCGTGAAAACTCTCTGCAGCTCACTTCAGTTGAAGCGCTGCACTTAAAGCTCTTTACCCTGTCTGGCCTTTGAGAGAACAGTGAACCCAAACACACAGGGCAAAAACTTGAGTTTTTATGAGTCAGGCAGCAACTTGGCATCAGTGTTTTCTGCTCTCTGGGCGCTTTTATTTATAGTTTGAGAATGAAAATGGAAAAATAAGTTTATTTGCTTCCTCGCTGAGAGCTAGATGAAGGGATTAATAGTGCATTCATGTGAAGTCGTTCTTCACATTAACATTTCTAACTAATCTAAATCACTGCAAGGGCCCTGCAACCATCAGCGGTTACAACCCAATACAAAGGCAATATGCAATATGTGAATAATTAAAGGTTTATCATCAACCGTTTACTTTCGTGTGCCATGTTTCTGCAAATATGACATCCAAGTCGTTTACCAAAAAGCTTCTGTTCTAACTTGAGGGGGCATTCATGTGATTTTCCCTGTTGGGAACTCAATTTTCCGATTATTCCGTTTTCGCTCTGAAACTGGAGCCAGCAGCTAAGCTAATTGCTTACTCCTGTTTCATATTGAACAGACAGGTGTGAAAGTGGTATCATTTTTTTTATCTAACTCTTTGCAATAGAGTGAAGAAGTTAATTTCCCCACATTTTTTAAACTATTCAGTGTCTTCCAACTCATTTTTAAGTCACCCTAATGCTAAAGATTACTGCCATCTCAGGACAAAAAAGAGAGAAGAGCAAAAAGGAGTATATTTTTTTAATTAAATAAAAATGTCTTTCCAGCCTTCAGCATCAATAAACTTCACTTATTCATCAAGAAAAAAAATCCAGAAAAATCCAAAAAAATTTCCTTTAATGTTATTTGTTACGTATTGAGGTTGTTGGGCCTGTTGATAAGTGTTGTGATAATATGTGTGTTTGTATTGTATTGTAAAATTCAAGTAAAAAGTAATAGATTTAATTATTTAATCTGAACATGGTTAGAGAAGAAAAAAAATTGCTTGGTAAACACAATGAGAACTTTGGTCAACTGAAATCACTTTTATTGTCGATACAGCACATACACTCAATCCCATAGAAATACAAAAGTTTGTCTTGTCCCTTCTTTACAGTGAAGTACAGTTTATGCTACAGTAATACACACTTCCCTCACACTTGCAATGATATATACCATGACTGACATATTCCAATTATCAATGCTAGTTAATACTTTCTTTCGATTGGGTCGTTGACCAATGACCCAAAGTGACTTCATGCAGATCATCTGATGCATTTTTTTCTATACAAAACCCAGACTGTGACTCGTTACAGTTATAGTGGTGAATTCAGGATGTAAGGTAACTTGAGGATCAAGCAACAAATTCTATTTCAAGTGTTACGATGCATTATTCCAGCCCAGATGCACATTTCATCAGGATCCGCTCCATCTTGGCAAAAAACAAAATCACATTCATTCCAATGACACACTGTTCATATCTTACCAAAAATGGTCCAATATCACAATAAAATAAAACAGACAGAAACGAAACCTGCTTGGCAGAGGTAATAATAACATCCAAGTGTAGATCCATACATTTCTCATTCATCACTTTGAATCTCAGCACGTAATACATCCTCATGTCCCCTGATTATCACAACTGGAATGATCTGAAAGGGCTGGAGACAGAAATGCAAAAGAGGCCACATACAACAATGTTTTTATAACCTGTAAGTGTGTGTAGTAAGTGGGAACAGAGGGACACCATAAATAAGTTTCCTTTTTCAGTCATGACAACACCAAGAGGCGATCATACATGTCGAACAAAAATCCTCCAACTACAAACAAGCAAAAACTTTTACAACAGCTCACATTCACAATCTTTTTTCAAAACGCACTTGAGACAAATAAAATGGCAGCTTTACCTACTAACATATGATCTAGCATAACTAACACAAAGAACTGAATGTCTAACAACTGCAGTTTAGAAGTGACATTTGTGTGACTCCTATCCTCGGTCCTCAGAACTTTTACAAAAAGGCAGCTTGAGAAATCTCCCACAGAGTCACAGACATATTTCTGGAGATTGCGTTCCCAAAAAATTCTGTTCCAAGTCAACAATGCTAACTACCAGCCTCAAAACGCCCTATTATATGTTTGTGCATGCAAGCCGACTACAGCACTAAAAGAATGACACGTTGATTCACTGGCCCTGAAATGCTCATGTGTTTCATTAAACAGATTGTAAGTCTCAAACGATGCATTAAAATGATGATTTAAAATGAAATAAAATAAAAAAATCTCCATGAAAAGAGCAGGCATTTAGAATGAAAGGCTAGGTCTGTGTGCATCTTTGTTGACAATCAGTCGACTTTCTTGCTGCGCAGTCGGAGTGTGTCCAGTAGGTATCGGCACACAGAGCCTGTGTGTTGTGAGAGGAGCGTGAGGACCTTCCCGTGAAGGAGCGTCAGCAGCGTCTGGTGGCCTGTCGCCCACACCCGGTACCAAGGTCCATAGAAGGGATCAGACACGGCCGGGCACAGCATGTTGTTCAGGTTGACCTCGGTTACCTGGAGGGGGGGAAGCAGACGGACAGGTTGTGAAGGCACAAGTGCTAATATGATGCCGATACCAATCAGAATAATAAGTACTGCCCAGTTGGATAATGAGGTTTTGGCCACGGTTCACTTCATATCTTTAGAATAATTCATTTCTGCTCCAGAGCACTATCAACGAAATTGCCCAGTGGATGGGTTCATAGCCTGTAAATCCTCCACAACTATTATTTGACCGCATACAATGCTGAATGACTCACCTCATTTCAGCACTTTGTGACTGTCTACACCCAAGTTAGGCTTATAAAGATTTCCAGTGTTTTTATGATTCTTTATTATCGGCAGAGGGAGGAAAAATGACAAACACTTTCCATCATTATGCAACCCAACGCAGCGGCACACTGTGTTCACTGTGTCTTTCAGTGAGTGACGGGGAGAATGACCCCTGTTTTCTCTTTGCTAATGCTGAGTTGTTGTCGTGTTAGTTCAGATTTGTCTGTGCTCTACCGTGCATAATTTTGTAATTAGGAAACCACTATTTGGCCACTTACTAAAGTTATATATATGTATTTTTAGATTTATTAACCTCAGACTCACTTTTAGACTCCTAATTGGTATTTAACATATGACTCACTCGAGCATCTAATTTCAATGCAAAGCGAGGGGACAAAATAATGTCACAAAACAGGATATTAATTTTTAAGTAACCAGCTCCAGGCTATGAGTCATGAGGATATATAAGCAAAACACACGAAAATAAATGTAGCGGTCACAAGTAGACCCCTACCAACAGTCACTGAAAGGCCTCAAAATGTATTCATCAAACTTTATTTTATGTAAAGCTCAAACATTAAAAAGGTACAATATGTAAGAATTAGTTCAAATCATTAACAGAATGTGAAGGAATAAGAGATTTGATGTTTTGTCAAAGATGTCTATGTGCTGTGCTGCAGAGATATCTACTGAAGTTATCATGCTAATCAGCAAGCCACGGCCCGTCATGTCTCGTATTGCCACTTTATGCCTCAAGAGACGGTAGTCCGAAAGTGAAGCTCCCGCCTGACTGTTGCACATCTGCACCTCGGGTATCCATTCAACTGTACCTCCCCACCAGCATGCCTTCCTGCCCCGGGCCTAAAAATCCCCTCCTGAAAGTCTAAAGCTCCTGAGCTTGCAGTATTAACAACACCAACAGTGCTGTGGTGCTCCTAGCTTCCAGTCCAGAATGCTAGCTGTACGGCTAACTAAGTTAACTAGGGAATGGCAGGTACTTTGGGTGTATGCAGCTGCCCTAATTGTTTAAGTATGAAAGTGACAGATGGCCAATTCTTACGTACTGCACCTTTAACACATTACAAAAAATAAATAAATAAATAATACAATTTAAAGAAAAAGATACATGATAAATCTGTGAATAATTTTGCAGATTTTCAAAAACTGTAATACAAAAATTGAGAATTGAGGAAAAAAAACAAAAATGAAACAAAAATACTACGGTTTGATATCCCATCATGCTTTGTGTACACAAAAGTCAGTTCAATACTCTTAATAGTAAATGGCTGCAATTTTATAGGGCTTTTATCCGAAGCATTTTACAATCTGTATTATGCGTTTGTGATTATATTGATATTGTGAATATGCATGCTCTCCCTCCTTAAAGCCTCTCACCTCACAGTGCACTCAACTTTATCACAGGTAATAAAATCCTCAGTCCCAATCGTGTCTTCAATGAAACGGTGGGATGGTCATCGTTAACCGACAACTGGGAGTTGTATTGTATATGTTACTTCTCTGTAAGGCTCTCCTACATAAACAGCCTCATTATCTCTGCTCTCCTATAAAATCAGTATTTACAGCATATACACCGTCAATATAGCTGCACCACTCGTTCAAACTGAGCTTGAAAGAAATGTGAATGTTGTGTGTCTGTCGGCGCTTCGGCTTAGATTGCGTTTACTTTTCTACAAAGGTCTTGCATAAAAAAACAGATCTTGATCAAAAGCTTCTTTGAATCAGGGCTGAAAACATTTCCAATAAATCAGACATAACTACTCATTGATCTAAGGCTATTTATTTGCTTGCTTTTAGTTGTATTTTTCTTGTCTTAATGTCTTATTTTTAATAATGTTCTTATTTTTTCTGAACTACCTTGTGTCTGAATAATCTTGCCTCGCCTTTTTATTCTCCCTAGAAATAAAACCAGTGATATGAGTAATGGTGATGATTATTACATCCATGTTGAGAAATATCACATAATGGCCAGCAGGGGGCTCCATCTTACCAGGCCAAGAACCTGCAAGAAGACGAAGTGATACAGGAACAGGATGCCGTTGGAGAGTAGCGCCCACCACATGTCCCCTAGAGGTTCCGGCTTGTACACACCTGCAGAGAGAAACACTTGTAAAACATCTGGGGGTTAAAGCGAGAGAAAGCACACAGAGTTTGTCTTCTGTGACAACTCTGGCCACCTGTTGATCTTGGACAAGTTAAACTATTAAGGAACCAAATGTTTTTTCTCTTCACTTCCCCACTCTGTAACACAGCAGTCGTGCCAACATCCTGCAACCACAGTAAAAGCAGTTACAGGATGTGGTGTCAAACTGGCTTTTCCGGTTTCCTCACTGCTGGCATTTACCAAGGGAAGGCATTAAATGTGCAGCAATTATATTGGTTTAACAAGAGCAATGAAGATGTCCTTTTGTGTCACCGGCATTATGTTACTAATGAACAATGAGGCACTGTAGGCAGGTTCATTACTGTGCTACACCCTATAAATCTGACATTTACCTTACTTCTGCCAATTAAATATACTTAATTTTTTAGAAAGCTCCAAACCTTGTGGATGTCACCAGTAATTCAAATCTTACCCGTCATTGTAGTTTATCTTGTTTCTAGCTTAGGCTTTCTTAACTTCTTTAATCATTCAGGAAAAGTCAATGGAGCAAGTGGTTTCATCTGCGCCAACTTCCTGCTTCACACTGACGCTTTTCCACACAGTTACACCTGGGACCTTCTAACATTTGCCACTGAACAACTCTAAGGGCAACTTGACAGCTGTTTCTTGAGGAAACACTGTCAGTTAATATCTAAGCTGCAGTATTTGGTTCATGCAGATATGCCTTCACATTGTTACACGGCCCAGAGGTTTGAATTTCAGACTGAAAGGTGAAATGCTGCAGAGTTTGATGTGTTGTTGGTTACCTAAACGTTAAGTAAGCTGTACTTATACCCACAGGAGCACTGGGATCCCTCCCTGATTTACAAAGGTAATCTTTTGCCCTTTGGAAGACCTTTGGTATAAACACTACACATTGCTGTATGTATCATGTAAATCTTTATAGCAGATGGTGGATAAGAATAAAGGCATTATATAACAAGCAGCAACAGGTTTGTTTAAAATAAACACACAAGTGTGTAGCTGAGACACGGGCATAGACAATGAAACAGCACCTCAGACATCACCAACAAAAAGGGTAACCATCCAAGGACAAATAGTGCCATGGTATTATAACCTGGCATGGGAAAGGTATTTCATCGTAGCTGTTAATATCAATGTAGACATAATGATTAGATGAACACCTACCTCCTTTCCTGAAAAGATAAATAGGCACCAGGTACAGCATGGAGTGTTGGATGTAGTAGATCTCCTTCTCAAACGGCAGCTGTGGACAAAACAAACTCTTTCAATTCTTCCAACACGCAATAATGATGTGCTCAGAAGCCTGATCTTACAAATACACAAATATATTTATTAATCTAAAAGTAAATAGATTAGATCACAAAGTAATTTATTATTCAATATTTTAATGGGCAATAAAAATAATTTACAAATGACATCAATCAATAAATAGGTCAAGCTAAAAAGGGATTTCCAAAAACAACATAAAAAGGTCAATAAACGCATAATTCAAAAAGTGTATCTGCTATGAAAACTTTTTAAAAGGGCAGCCGACCAATGACATAGTGTACATGAACGTTAAAAGAAAGTTCCCACCATTACAACCCTAAACTGTTCTGCGAAGCTGTATCTCTCTTGTGTGAGAAAACAAGTTCTTTATCAGATAAGGATAGTGTTATGGCAGATACTTTAGTTTGGTAAGACTTGTTCTGCAGTAGGAGGGTTTGACTTTCATAGAGGTCATGTTAGGGTTCTCAAAGTTCTGTCAAAGCAAGATGTCATTTAAGCAAATTGAATTTAACGTTAGTACATTATCGGCTGCATTTGGTCCTCGTCTGCAGCTGTTAGTTTAAGCCTTTGAGAAGGCAGTGTTGCTGGATCTGAACTCAGATTTCCTTCACTAAAACAAGCAGTTTTCCACCATCAATCACGCGTGTACTCTCTGCCACTTTGGCTCCTGAATGCTGAAATGTAATTCTTCAGATTCATGCTCTAGTAGAGGAACTACATTTATTCAAACATCACATTTTTGACAAGGAGGAGATAAAAAGTCCTAAACTTATTGAAGCTTAGGGATAAAACTTGCTCTCCTGTTAAGCTGTCAAAAAATGAAATATATGGACGCCGAACAAGACACATACTTGTGTTAACCTCAGAGGCAGAACAAGAACTTGCAAAGATGAGAGCAAAAGTCTTTCAGAATAAGATCAAGGCTTTGATAAAGATTTCCCAGTACTGGTTACTTACCAGTCTTGTGTTGACTACAGGGAACATTAAAGCCAGTAATGCACCGTTCAACATGTGGACCTGCAGCCTGAAAACACACAGGAGGAAAAAAATAAGCCGATGATAAGAACAACATGGAAATGTCAATAGATCTGATAAACCTCATATCTTCCATCACACCTGACTGAGACTCCCGGGAACATTTTAACAATCATTTCGCCACTGAAGGCATCATTGCACTGACATTAGTTTGAATCGATTAGTTCTGATGTAAGAACAGAGGAACAGGTGGAGGACAGCGTAGATTATGTTCCATGTTGCTGAAAACCAATCAGAGTCCCCTCTGACGCTGTTTGCAGCAGCTGTCTCTCATTTGTTGGCAGGGTCAGCTCCTACTGAGAGCTTAGATTCTCAGTAGGAGTAGATCGCGGGTCGCTGATGGTTTCACTCAGAGACTTGACATTTTTACGATCCATTAAGAAATCACACACAGTTGATGTCATGATTCTGACAAATCAGTAACTCTAGCTACTCATTCAGAATTAGTGTACAGTTAGATATAACCCAGTCTCCCTCAGCTGCTCCCATCTCACTCACCATTCAGTCCACACACAGCTCGTCTGCTCCTGCAGACAGAGGGGGTGTGATGCTTGTTCAGTCACCTTCTGCACATCCAACAGCAGGAGAAATGTTTCTTTTAACCAACAATTATTCTAAGAGCCACCGTACAGAAAAGCCCAGGAGCTTATGTGTCAGAGTGCGGATCTACATCTATATCCTCTGACTGCTCACTTTGTCAAATGAGCCAAAATAACTGTTGTGACAGCCAAGGTCACTGGGAAAACAGCAGTGCTGTAGGAATGTCAGCTCAAATGAGCCCGGCTGTCACTCCGGGGGCCGCCGGACCTTTTTGAAACAACAGTCGGCTTCATTCAAATTTGAATTTACCACATTTATTGATCCTTAGCAACCTTTGCCCAGTATTATCTCCCTTTTACTGTACTTAAGAATCTATTTTAAAATTATGTATTTATAAATGAGCTTTGGTTTGTGTTCTTCTAGCCAGATATACTTAAGAGGGCACGAAATTACTATGTTTGATAGTACTATTGTACTATCAAACTCTAATATACTCATACCACACATAACGGTATTATATGTGTGCAGTGGTGGACTTAAGAATGTGCTCCTGTGGACGAAAAAAAAAATACCGCTACAAATTACACCACTATTTTGCCTGAGAGGGTATTGCACTATTCCTCAAATGTGGGTGTGGTTACTGTATTTGAATGTGAGTTTAATTGCTTTTGTAGTTTCCAATTTGAATTTGAATCTATTCTTTTTAAAAATGTTATATACATATTTATTTTCTATATGTATTTACTTATTTGTATTTACTTCTGTCCTCGTGCTGCTGTCACACCCGAACCTCCCTTCAGTGTGATCAGTAAAGGAGTTTCTTATCTCATCTTACATCTCACACTGCATGAAGTCTCTGATGTTATTCTGCTCTCACAAGATAATGGTACACGCTTGTTTCTCACGCAATGGTTTGTCTGTCTAGTGAACAAAATGAACTGAAACCAAGCAGAACGGAGGCTACTAGTGTCTGAAGGCAGAGGAGGTCACCCACTCTTGAATGCTTGAATAGATGTTGGTACTGTGTGTTTATTGATTAAGTCAATGCGGTCACACTGGTATAAAAGCTGGAGCTGCATTTATGCATGAAGTATGAAGGAGGCAGGGATTATAAATTCAAATGACAAAATAAAAAGAAGGCTTTTAAAGTTTTCATGATCGAAAGGTTAATTTAACTGTCATTTTACAACATAGGATTGCACAACAAAATGCAAGTTGTACTATTTTTTTATGGTGGAGGGTTGAGGATGAGTTCAGGACTCTCACAGCCTTAAGAAACAAGCTACTCTGTAGTCTGGTGGTAAGACATTGGATACTTCTGTAGCTTTTGCCAGACGGCAGCAGGGTGAACAGACTGTGGCTGGTGTTGTCTTTTAGTATCTTTTGGGCTCCATGCAGACATCTCACTACCAATATCATTGGTGCTCGGTAGATGGGTACCAATAATGTTCTGGCCGGTTTTGTTGTGGAGCAGTCACAGGAAAAGTAAAGTATATTGACACCGAGTTGAGTGCTGACAGGGGTTGTTCTTTAAAAACGCGTCTACAAGATAACAGTTACATTTGACAGCAGATCAGATTTAAATATGGAGCAAGGGAACAAGGACGAGCAGCTCTTAGATGGAGGGACTGTAGGTGTACGGCTGCAAACCTCCAACCTCTCAGTGAGGTTACCAACTCATTTTACTGTGCCCTGCTGTTCTGTCATAGCCTGATAAAGAAAGGCAGATTATTGCCTACTTTATTCAAACATGATATTTTGTGGTTGCACTGTAAACAGGAATACCGGTTGCTCTACTGCTGTATTTCTGATGAAGTACTGTAGCCGCTCAAGGAGTGTTTGCTAACCACAGGTGTGGCCAAATCAAACAGGTCTGAAGTTGTTATTTAAATCATCTTAGGTACTGCTGGCTTTTATGGTACAAATACTGTGCAGTTCACTCGTTTGTGTTGTTTCTTATCCAAACACATAGAGAACGCCATGTTTAGGCAAACTACAGTCAATACTGTCAATAGCCTGAAGCAGGACAGAAACAAGTCAAAATATTTCTCATGGGAAATACACATGCAATGTCTGGTAAGCTGATACAATATTATATAAACTAGTTCCCTATGTAAAAGAACATCTTGGCCTGATGGATGCATTATATTTTTCTGAGGTGATGTACGTAGGTATTTTTAGTTGGCTACCCTTCAGTCATTTCAGGTAAGACACAGCTACCTTGATAGAACTGCTACCACTCACTGCAGCTGTTCACTGTGGGAGTCCCATGGGCTATGGCAACAGAAAGTGACCTTGCTCGTATTTATTTCTGAGTAAATCCAACTTTGTGTTCCCCACTGGCTGAAACACAGTCATTTCTCCTGAATAATTAACTGCCCAGGCCAGAGCAGCTGTTGAGGAGGGGAGACTACAAAGCCCAACAAAGTCATTACAAAAAAAACATGGGGAAACGCCAATTTACTGTAAGAAAGCCTAAGCAATTATTATAAACGCAGCAATTGCTTTTATATGAAAATAAAATCCATGTTCCATTTGGGTCTGTTTACCCAATCATTTTATATTACATTCAACCTCCTTCGGCAGGTTGAAAGGAGGGTGGAGGACTAAATAATGCAGGAAACTGAGTTGTAGTACTAAACACTTTAGCTCACCTATCAGATCTATATTGCCTGAATACATTCTTTAATTTCACTGAATGTAACAAGAGTAGAACACCGAAGACAGACACGAGCCAGGGGTAAATATACTCACCTAAACACAACCATCGCCGTTTTACCTGGCGGGCAGGCCAGCAGGAAGATCTGTAGAAGAAAATACAGAGAGATGAGAAATTGCATTATTGCATAAAACTCAGTCATTATGGAATAGCTTCAAGAGCTTCCAGTGCTCAGTGCTGTAAGTAAGGATAAAAGAACAAGTTGCTCTAACAAGTTTTTATTAATGTAATAAGAGCAGGAGAACTTTAACAGAGCATCCCACAGGCAACTGTCAGATGCTTCTTGTTTCAAGTAAGAAAAGCAACTGCACAGTTGCGATGGACTCAGGAGGATGGTTTAAAACAATCAGGGTAGGATTTGAAACCTTTAAATGGCTGCCAAGTATTGGCATTAATGTATTTTATTGCCTGATTTTAAACAGGACTTCATTTCTCATGGAACAGGGGGAATGAAAATAATCAATTTCACAGCCATGGGCATGTATCAGTTCTGGACTGTTAGTGTCCAGGTTTAATTCACAGCAGAATCACAAATGATACGTCAAAAAAATTCACAGCTTCGGGTGAAGGCGGCTGATAATCATAGATGTGAAAACAAAGGAGAGGCCAGTTAAAAGTTTCTAGTTCCTTCATTTACTTTGTCAAAAGAATGAAAATCAATGTTCACTTCATAATTGAAGACGATATAGGTTACAATGTGGCTCCCAGTTATACATCTCATCCATGCTCAGTCACTGTGCTATTGGGCCTGGAGGATACAGCAAACATGGATTGGTTCAAAACGACATCTGACAGAAAACAGAGTTGGTTTTCCTGGAAGCCAAAGGCTGCAAAAGCCATTACAAGAAAGCAATTTACCTGAGATCTGTTCAAATGCCCACCAGCCTGGGGATATGTCTCAGGGATTGATCTGCTGTACACCTATCATATCATATTAACCTGCACCTGCTGTCATGAGACATTAAGTTTCTTGTTTTCAACAAGCATGTTTTGCACCATGATGTATAACAAAAGCTTTTAGCACAAACATAATTAATTACATTTTTTTATCCTGAATTTCAAAAATAATTGTAGGAATTTTTAATTATGCTGCCCGTGGTAAAACGTTGTCACTGTCACTGCATTGTCTCATGTCAGAAGCATCAAACCAATTACACACAGCTCTCTTGAATGGAACCTTAAAAGTGTTAAATAAATATTAAGTAGATAAATAAAGAAGACATTTTGAAATAAATTAACACATTAATGATAATGTATAAATAAACCAAAAGTTTTTTTCAATATGAATATTACCTGCTATGCTGTTCAAAGGGATTTATGCAACATGGAAAGCTATTCCTCAAATGTAAACAGTTGCATATGAACACAGTTCTTAGAGGTGGGTATATGTTCATGACAGTAATGCATGTCTGGGCTGCAGCAGTGACACCATCTCTACATTTTCACTGTGCACAGGAAAACAGACAGAAATAGATTTCATGCAAATGACTAATCGAGTCTGATCTGTTGATAAGGACTCGTCGGATGGTTGTGGATGTTGGTCTAAAACTGAAACTGACCAAATAATCCATGTGCCACTGTTGACACACTGCTGTCCTGCACTATATAATATTACTTGGAGACTATGCTGATCTAAGCCTATTCCAAAAAATGCTTGGGAAAGCCAATTTGAGTTAATCTGATTTAAAAGGCCACTTCAGTCTACAACTAGGATTAATCCCTGTCTGAGATGCTGGCCCATGAAGTCATGATCTTATTCATAGGTGAGAAGCACTACTTAACTATAATCCAGTGCAGTTGGAAGACGAGTTACAGGGCTATCACTACATAGATAACACACACTTATCGGATCTACTCTTATTAATCAGTCTTTGCATATTAAATATATAGAACAGCAATGTTTTGAAATTTAAACAGTATCTTGTCGAAATAAATGTATCTTGTGCATGTTGATATAGTTAGGTTCTTCCTTTAACTACCAAACTGGGCAATGTTATTTCATCAAGACTTGATAGTATGTGTTGGTATTTTGTGGCTGTCATAGTCCTTCAGAAAGGGCAGACACTTCCCTGCTGTGTGCTTTTACTGTCAACATTGTTAATCTTCCAAAAGTTTAGAGTTTTCAGTTTACTCAGCGACAAAAACTGGATTTAGAAGGTACAGAAAACTCCAAAGTGTGCATTTGGAGATAAAAATGTGTTAATTGTGTCCTTGGTCTTGCCAGTGACTGAAATACCCTCACCACACGTTAATGCTCCAAACAGGGACCTTATTCAAAGTGATAAATAAAAAGAATATTTGTCTGCAACAAAAGTTTTGGCTGAAGTGGAGAGAAAAAATGACCTTGTAAACTATTCAGTGTCCCTGACCTTCAGATGCACCATCTGAACTACAATCCAGTGCAACTGGAAGACAAAATACATCACTACATAAATAACACACACTTATCTGATCTACTCTTATTGTTAGATCATCAGATGCACCATCTGAAGGTCAGGGACAAGTGAGTTTGTCATAATTAACACAAAGCCTGTTTTTTTCTTGGTGAATCATTTTAATGTGTGTGAGGCATAAGCCAGTATATTCCTCAGGTTTACTGATACTGTCAATGATTGAAAAAAGAGCAACTTGAGGAGTCACTCTTTCAGTGGCCAACCAACTTCGTCATCACTGTACACAAGCTTCTGCGTCTCTAATAAACAGTCTGGCCCAGACTACAGTATACCCACATGCATGATCACAGTCATCAGAGCCAAACCAGCCTCGACGCCGTTGTTGCAGCATAAAACACACAATTACCTCCGACACTCGTTTCTCCTGATTTAATTTTACCAGTGAAATATAAATCCATCTGGAGGTACAGCAGACAGCAGCCATGCCATCATCTTTCCTGTTTCCTACTTGTAGTTGAATGGGGAAAGACGTGAAATAGGAAGACCTCCATTTCCTAATCTTACAGGTGATGGCAGATGGTTCCAAAATGAGCAGTCATTCAGAGAACCATTTATCTAAGTAAGATAACAGATGGTGAAATATCATAGTACTTCACAATTTCAGCCTCGAGGAAAATACTGGAAGACAACCACTGAATGACTGGAAATAAAAATACACACTTGAAGGTAACTTCTTTTGATAGAGTGGGTAATTTAACTTAATGTTGGCTATTGTTTGGTCAATTTAAGCTTCCTTCATAATATGTACTTGTATGGTGCAAATACACTGATGAGTCACAACAATAAAACCACTAAAAAAAACGAAATCATCTCAGTACAATGCACCGTCTTGCTGGGAAACCTTGGGTCCTGGCCTTCTAGTGTGTGCCACTTAACATGCACCACCCACCCAAACATTGTTCCAGATCAAGAACGATCCCTCGTGGCAACAGCACTCCACAATGGCAGGTGCCAATCCGGGATCCAGGGGATGTGCTGGAAGAGGTCAGCTTTATATAGGCATTGCAACCCACAGGACTACCAACAACGTCCTGGTGCCAAACACTACAGAACACCCCGCAATGTCCTGTTTCCATGCTTCAACGACTCAAAGCCAAGTCATATCAACAGTGTGGCCTCCATGAAATAGACTCGTCCTTGGACGTCCAAACAGATGCTTTGAATATATTGGGATCACAGAATTTGGAGTCTAGGATGATGCCTTAAACTCTCTGTCATGTTCCTTGGGTTGACGAGGTGTATTGTCCTGTTGGGGGGCCACTGCCATTGAGGACTGCCATTGCCATAATTGGATTTACTTAGTCTACAAGGGTGTCTGCAAACATTTCCCAGCAGATATTTGATTGTAATGAGATGATCAGTGTTATTCACGTCACTTCTCAGTGGTTTTAATGTTGGGCTTATCGATGGATAACCCAGTTATAATCCAACAAAAATATTTTCTGCATTGCTGCAGACAGGGTCCAAAATTAGCTCCAACCACTTGCCAAATGAGTGGTGAATAGTTGAGTTCAGCAGCCATTGGTGGGTTGCTGAAATAGGCCAACTTCACTGCAAACTCTCGTCACCAAGTTGATTGACCACATTTTGTTTTACATCCACTCTGCACACTGGTGGCAGCATTGCAACTTATGACCATCAACAATTGTGTAGCAATTATTTGATTGACCTTGCTGTCTACTGTCACTAAGGTTGTCTAGCTAGCTCAAATGTATCCATGCCTAGTAGCGTTTCACACAACTCTGCTGTGGAGATTGCAGGAAGACACCATTGCAACACTGCATGAACAGGGGCTTTATGTGTGTACACACAGCCTTTCTGTAACTATTACGCTCATCATGGCACACGTTGCTGCTGACAGGGCTTTTCACACCGCATAGTCCCACCCTAGGGCTAAGAGTTGACCCACAGATAACTTTTCACTTTTTACTGTGTTTCCACTAGCCCTGGGTTAAATGTCTGTTGGAACACATGAATAATGTTTACATTTTGGAATGATGCATGACTACTCTGATTACTTCAGCCGCATGTTTATTCGATTTTCAGGGGATAACCCTGCTCCTGACCAAGGCCAAGCAAGCCCTAGGCTAAAGTTGGAGTTAGTCTACTTTGAAATGTGCAAAGAATGCACATATTTGTAATAGTTCTTAGCCTGGGGCTACGAGGCCCTAAGAATGTTTTATTATGCCCGGAGGTAAGTGCAGTGTGAAAAGACCTTAAAGAAACTTAACTATCCCTTATAGCATGAAGCAATTTTCTGTGACTGCAGCAACTTGCTAGTACCTGTCTCACATCGGGAGAGACTCCACACAAGGCAACTAAGCTGTAGATGTGCCAACCTAGCTTCTTAAAAAAAAAAACAGTTTGTTTCTTGACAGAGATGGGCAGTGGTGGAAGAAGTACTCAGATCCTTTACTTTGTACCATACTGTAGAAATACTGTTACAAGTAAGAGTCCTGTATTGAAAATGTTACTTATGTGGAACTTAACTACATTTATTGAGGAAAATGTACTTAAAGTATTAAAAATAAAACTTCTGAATGCAGAAACAGTATTACATCATTAGATGTTGATTAGACGTGCATGAAAAAACAGGATTTTACGCTTTACTGCAACTAATGATTTTTTCAGTATGGATTTATCTACTAATAATTTTCTCTATTAAATCGATTGATTATTTGGTTTCTAAAAATAGCAAGAAATGCCATCACAAAGTTTATCAGCCATTGGCAGATAAACCAAATAGTTTTGTCTGTATAATGACCTTTCAAGCTGGAAAACTGCTGATAAAAAAAGATCAATGGCCTACTTATAGATTGACAGAACTCATTACTGATAAGCTATACTTCCTTTTCAAAAGTGTAGTCATTAGTTTATACAGTACAGTGCCTTTAGCGTAAACTGAATGACAGAGTGAACGATCGAGTGTTATGGCTACAGCTGACAAATGTGGCTATATGTAAAGATAATGCTGATACTGTAGTCTGGTATATTGATGGTGAATGCTTGTTACACACTTGTTAACAGCATGGCACTTCACTTTATAGGCAAGCTCTCAACCTATGGTGCAAAGACAAAGCACAATGTTGTAATGTTCATTGCTGCAGTGTGCAACCAAGCAGCATTTTAAACTCTTGTTAAACCCAGTCAAAGCTGCTGCAGAATGAAAGAGGCCTGTTATGAAGAAGGGTGAGTTGGGATTTTTCATGAGGCCTGTCGCAATATTAATCATCAGCCTACCTCGTATTTATCACTGTTCTGAAATGACCCAAATGTTCAGTGTAACACCGGACCCGTGGCAATATCTACAAGGGAAGAAAGTTCGCTTGATAAGGGGGTGGTGTGTCTGACAGGAGCATACCTATCATCATGCGTTAAAAAGGAAACTCCCAGCACACTGGAGAATCCTGGAGGAGGTAATGAGTCATTCGAACACCACATGGACACTACTGAGAAATACAATTT
This sequence comes from Pagrus pagrus, assembly GCF_965226575.1. Taxonomy (NCBI): domain Eukaryota; kingdom Metazoa; phylum Chordata; class Actinopteri; order Spariformes; family Sparidae; genus Pagrus; species Pagrus pagrus. The sequence continues at coordinate 14,043,045 of NC_140198.1, forward strand.
CCTTAACCTATTCTATCATCCTGGAACATCCACATCCGCAAGGCTGGACAGGATTTTTACAGTAATGACACATTCAACGATTCAAGGCAGGGGAGTGAATCACAGTTATGGTCATTATATTTGCAGCAGACTTCAATAACAGCCTTTCGTAGCATCTGAAATCTGAATCCTGCCATATGAAGATCAGATTTCTCCCCCTAACATCTTAACTGCTTTCATGTTACACCTTTTACACCAGCTTTTAGTTGAATTATACATTAAAAAAGGGGTCTAAGAATCACTAGGTACCACCCCATAGGCCAAATCTAATTTGTCCACCCATTAATGATGTCTGAATTTTTCACTTACTGGACTGCATCAGAAATCTTAATTAACCACAGAGCACATCCAAAATATTTCATATGATACGGTCAATCTAAAGTTAAAGGGTAACTCCACCAATTTTTGTTTTTGTTTACAGGTCTTGGAACGTACTACTACACACGTGAAAAAGTAGTAGAAAGTCTTTTTTGGATCCAGAAGAAGCTGCATGTAATAAGATTATTTGCCTGCAGTGATGTTACTCAGTAGCCAAGTTGCATTGTGGGTAATGTAGGTCGTACGTTTTGAAAAGGAAGAAGAATGTGTGGAATAACAAAGACGATATCTCCGATTCTGCTGTATCAGTTTTGATCATTTGTTTTAAAACCATACCATTTATAGTACACTAATGCTGAACCTTTGGACTGCATTTCAAAAGCTGGCGTCTACATTACCCACGATGCAACTTGAGGGCAATTTATCAGATTACATGCAGCTTCCTCCACACAAAAGCCACAAAAGGCTTCATAACCGTTTTTGTTTTTTCCATATGCAGTAGTACTCCCCGATACCTGACAACACACTTTAATGTGTAAAAATGGTGGAGTTACCCTTTAAGATAGAACGTAATTATCTGTTAATATTATCTGTTATTTGATTTGTTTATGGAGCCTCAGCCATATCCACTGGACTCAGATGGAAATGCATGACAGTAAATTGATCGGTCAGCGATCAGTCAGACGTCCGTCAGCGTGGCAATCTGACTGCTCATGTTCCATGTGGAGGAAAACATAAAAGACATCTGTGTTGTCAGATGTGGTGCATCAACTCATCAGTCATCAGACACTGAACTATTCACCCCCAGTGGGACTCTCTCACCTTGTACCGAGTGATGCTTGCTCGCCTGGTGTTTTTGATGTGTGTGTGAGCTCGGCAACTGACACAGCCACTTTACGCAAGATTGAGCTAGAACAGCATTTTTGCTTGAAAGGTGTGAAGTTTCGGATCATTCAATATTTATGTTTTTGTAGTAAAGAGCAAGGTTATGGAAAATTTTGTCTCGTAAGCACCAGTATGCTGTGCAAGTATGTAGCAATAACATCGAAACTGTTCTTCAACCCACTATAAAATATGTAGTAAACAGGCTGCAGGGCAGGTAACCTGCAGCGGGACAACAACACTGTCAAGTGTTTACATTCTGCTCAATAACACTCAGGTGGAGTGCATGCTTGTGTTGATCACTGAACAACTGTGTTAACGTGCAGTTTTTATGCACAGCTGCTCGGTAAAACAAGCTAAAAAGGATACAGGGCCAGCTGAGGATATTTGCAATCCTTATGGAATGCTTTGATCTTAGAAGGGATTAAAAAAAAGGTACCACACCCACAGACTGCAAACACACCAACTCTAATGACTACAGCAAGACAATAAAAACATTCTGATGCCAATATATCGGACGATGTACACACCTTATTTGCAAGGATCCCTTAAATGTGGTTGCCAAACATTTGATATGTAATGGTTTCACAATAAACTTTTTTTTTTCACCAACAAACTGGCTAAACTGCACACACTGCAGTATTAGTTCACTGCTACAACATTGGTGTAAACTTCATACTTAGTGTCAAACACGCGCTCTTTCCCCCTGACGGCACACTTGGCAACGTTACGTGCACAACCTACGCACTGACTTAATATTGGAAGCAGTTTGTTAATTGTATCACCCATTTTAGTTTAAAAGAACATCTTTAAATGGTTCTGCGTCGCTTAGGCCTGGCAGGCCACAGGTCTTGGACTACACTGACACTGGCGCACTGGCATTCTTACTCAGGATGTATTGAAAAATCAATATTTCTGACAACACAAGTCTGTGATAGCCCAAGGGGTGGGTGTGCTCAATATGTGAACTTGTGCAGTCAGACAATGAAACTTCCTCACCACCACCGAGATGCCAAATATTCTACAAATATTAAATCTCCTTCCAGCCCTCTTGTTGAGAAATCCTCTGCAGGACCACTGCTCTAACAGTGCACACCTGCACACACACATCGCCTTCAACAACATAAGAATGCAAAACACACCTCCTCCTGTTCCACATATTTTTCTCATATCATACAGTCAGGCCCCTGGCTGTATTCACTGCAACAAATAAACTCCGGGAGGCAGTCCCTGCAGAGTCATCCCGCTGATGGAAAAAACTTCCTGTAAACCTGTTTCAACGGTAAAATAGAGACGTTACTTCAAACCGTCAACTTCCACTTCCTACCAGTGCCCCTCCTCCTTATTTAAACCGTAATTTCCTCTTCTGATCACACTCGCGTGTCAACAGGCATGATGAATACCTACTATGGATCATCTTTACCTTGGCCTCAACACATCAAGGACATCTTCCTACCATCAGTCAATTCTTAGTCACAGCAAGTCATTCATCAACGTCCGCTTGCTGTCACACTACCGCCATGTTATCTGAAATAATCACATCAAAATCGCTGTTTCTCCATAGTTGATGTGTATAACAAACACATTAAAATTGGCAGGGACCTGTTCCCATGACCCATGGTGTGCAATCATGTACCATGAAGGTCAGCCAACTAGACGGCGTGAAAGACAGACACGCAGGTAGGTACTGTATGTTCTCATGGCAGCACTGAGAACAGAGAACCTTTGTGCTATTTTGAACCATAAGCTCCTGGGTAACATTGCCCCTTCCAGTAATAAACAATGATATAGGTTTAAATCAGGTGACGCCCAGGCTCCTGTTGCATACCTCAAGGGCTGAACTTGAGACAACAGGTCTTATTTCATGGCAGCACTTTCTGTCCAGACCACCACCACCTCCCCAACATAGACGAGACAAGTGTCCCATCACATCTCCAACCTCTAAAAAGGAGCTATATAAAAAGGAAATGCATAAATCTTTTCCTTCCTCTTTTTACCAGTAGCAGTGATAAGATAGCCAGATTTACATTGGACCTCATCCTTTTTCTGATTAGCAGAACTGGTGTTTTTGGTCAATTAATTCATTTAAAAATGCGCTACTTTGACTCTGATGCCAAATAACAATAGAAGTATTAATAATTTGAGTCTGCAAAGTAGCTAGTAACCAAAAGTTATAAAATAAGTATGGTTCAATAAAAGTATAATATTTGCCTCCAAACTTGGTGTAATGGAAGTATTAAATAACAGAAAGTGGAATAAATACTCCAATTAAGTACTTGAAGAAATTGTTCTTCTTAAAGTGGCACTGTGTTTGGAGAAAGTTAATATTTACAATATCAGTGAGTTAATAACACATTTTCAGATTAAAAAAGTTTCCTAACTGAATAAACAAGCTGTTCTCAGAGGAAAATAAGGTCCCCAGAACACTGTTTGAAGCTAGAAAGGTGGCAGGGTCCGCCACATATAAACAAAAGTAGAACAGTTTGAAATAGTGTTGTCCTTTAAGGTCAGTTTGTTTATTCAGTTTAGTCAGTCATGAACACAAAGAGAGCTTGTTTTGGCATAAAAAAACAAAAAAAACTAAATCAGCCCATGAGCATCTTTAAAATGTCTCCCCCCCAAAACTACATAGTTCACCTTTAACATTTCCATCACTGGTCATTTTACACTTTGACACTAAGATTTCCACTTTTAATTCAAATGTATTGGCTCTATATAATCGGTTATTGGCCTTGATGAAATGAGAGCATGTTGTCTCTTAAGGAAGTGAAACATACCTGGGTAACACTGTGTTTCACCATACTGTGAGTTAGATGGGTGAGGCCCAAATGCAGTTGATGAAAACAGTGCAATTAAAGTCAATTAACATGTTAAAACACAAATCATAACCCGTCTACTGACACTCAGTCTGTTATGAAGAAACGAAACTAAGTACAAGTATGTCTAGACTTGGCGGGTGTTGCTCTCACATTAGCAGCCCATCCGGGAGTGCACACACACATGCACATAGCCTTGTCAAACACACACACATCAGCCTCAGGCCCGAGGTGTCATCCTTACCTGAACCATGGTCACGACATGGCAGGGATTCAGCAGATAGATCACAGTCTTGGTCGCGAATTTGAACCCAACCTCCACTCCAAAAGTCATGCAAAGGGCGACCAGCAACAGGTTCTTGCCCAGACTATCCTCCTTTGCCCTTGTGCAGTCTTTTCCAACCACTCTGAGCTCCCTGGAGAGGTTAATTTTGCTCAGCGCCACGCAGACCTCCACCAGGGAGATGAGGACGATGACCAGACTTTCACTGATGCGCTGCTGGGGCGCGAGGAAGGCGGCGCACTCGGGGCCCCCGTTGCCCTCAAACTTCGGGTCCACCCCGCCATAGACCCAGTCCAACAGGCTGTATATGTTATATCTGGACATATTCCTCTTCTCTTGTTGGAAAAGATACGAACAAGATGGAATAAAAGACGTCACACCGACTTCTTGGCGAAACATGAACTGCAAGATTTCCCTTTCGTAGTTGGTCTCGAGGTTGAGAGGTAGACATGTATCCACCGCCTTGGTGTGTGTAAGCTAGCTAACACCCCCCCCAAAACTACCTCATCCACAGGCGGATGAGGAACTTCAGCTAGCGGCGGGAGGCAGCGGTAGGCGAGACTATCCGTAGCGGCTGGTGGAGGCAGTGTGGTGGCAGGCGTCTCTCTTCCCTCACGTCCTTCTCACACTGTTTGAAACCAAGCTAGCTAACGTGGACATTCAAATTAGCACGGCATCATATGAAGCAAGCAGTCGTGCCATGCTAGAAAGCAGTTTGCAGGACGTTAGGTTAGCGTGTGTTAGCAACAGCGCAGACACCGGATAGGTAACGTTAGCTAGCCTAGCTACCAAGCTACCAAGCCTACCTTGCTGAACTGAAGCGGCGCTATGTATCTTTTTTAACACCCCGAGTTTTGCCTCTCAGGTTGAGCACGAATCTCATTGGTGGACAGCATGGGTGCTGCATTCAGGGACTCTTTTTTAAGTAGGAACATTATCATGTGTGTCAAAAACTGGACTGATAATGACAAAAAGTAAATGAGGATGGATTTACTGCTCGATTACTCAGCTAATGCAGGCTGTTACAGTCATGTGCACACAATTAAACAGAGTTATTCATTTATTTTACAAAATGTAAAATGTGCTTGCAATAACAGCAATGGTATCCACAGATGGTGTTTACAACATTAATGTATAAATGCTACTCAGAGGTGGTTGAATTTGTTTAGTTTGTGGGCTCATCCGAACATCAAACATTGTGTACTGTGCCTGAGAGGCAAATATGAGAGCACAACGGGACCCAACACACGTGATGTTTGTGAATGGTGCGTTCATGTAAATAGGTAAATGCAACAATTCACGTTTCATCTAAGTAATAGAGCAAATTGCCAGTGAATGCACTTATGACAATGTTTCTATTCTAAACCTCAATAAATAAATACACCACATGCTGGATTAATGAGAAACTTCATAATAAGAACAATTATTTCCTGTTCTATTATGTGTTCTTGCCTGGAACCTGTTATCAGCAAGATGAATTCAGGTCATAATGATTTAAATCCTGTTTTTAGCTACCCTTCATTCATGGAGTTTATGAAGTTATGCCAGTTACACACATTCCAGAGAATTATTCATCACCTGGTGTTGCCACAACGCGGTAAGGCCACAGCTAAACCTCCATACGTCTTCACACGTAACACGTCCTGTGCAGAAACAGTAAGATTCCAGTAGGTTTTAGTGCGGCAATTAAATCAAAACGAATACAAATCTGTGCGTCTCAGAGAATGGCTTCTGTTATCAGCACAAAGTTTCATGGATTAATGGAGGACTTTGATATCTCAAATGCTTTTTGAGCTGTCTCTTTTAATTATGGTAAATTTGCATTTTGGTGATCATCGTGAATGGCAAGTATAGCTGAGTCTTAGAAGGTCCCTAAATTACAAAATAAAGTTAATCTTACTTTTCTAAACAGTTTTAATTGGCTCGGCCATTGATGCGATGTGATTATTGTTTTATTTTATGTACAGCCCTCTGAGACATACATTGTAATATGTGACTATAATTATGCTTGACTTGAATTGCTTGAATCGTCTTCATCAGTTTGTTCAACTGTGGCCAATTTATCCTGAAAACTAATGACAGGATTGGCATTGCATTATCTGTGTAGATTTATTCTCCTCATATGAGCAGGAAACCTTTGAATTCTGGTCACTGTTTGGCCTTCCTTCAAGCACTGCCATCTGGCCAAATGTCAAGCTTTTTAAAGGACCAGTGTGTAGGATGTTGTGGCAACTAGCGGTGTGGTTGCATAAAAGTCTGCCCTATGCCATCTAGAGGTAGTGTTTGATTTGTATATTCTGGGCAACAATAGAAAGATGTAACATGGCGATCTCCATGGAAGAGGGCCTGCTCCCTCTGTAGATATAAAAGGCTCATTTTAAGGTAGCGAAAATACAACAAATCTTAGTTTCAGGTGATTATACACTAATGAAAACATAATTATTAAAACTGTAATTCATATCTGCCAATATCATACTCCATTTCAGTCCCTCAATCCTACACACCTTTAAAGCCATGTATTTAATGAAACATTTGTCATAAACTCAATATTTCCTTACAAATTCATTGTTTCAGATGAAAGAAATGAATTGATTTAGGCATAACCTTTATAATCTTCATAGTGCTGCCATCAGCAAAAACTTTACAGTTAATGATAAACCATGATAATCTTGGCAAGGTGTCACCCCAAGAGAAGAGAACATACTGAGCAATAGGTAATAAAAGAACCGGTAACTGTGGGACACTTTCATTACTGTTGCAACAAAGCCACTGTCATCGTGGCTATTGGACATCACATGTATCTTCCCTACTATATGGGCAAACTTGAAGGGCTGCAGTAATAGGAAGGTTGTATGATTTAGATTATGATGTGACCTAAATACTTCCTTTGAAATCACTTCATGTGTGAGGATGAGGCAGCAAAGTTTGATTGAAGTGAATTACAAAATAGACACTTGCCAACACCAAAGTCCACAGAGAACTCATTTGTAAGCTTGTTTCCTCCATGCTCATTTGGCTCATTGTGTTTCCATCGTAGTAGGGGGTAGTGACGTACTCACCCTCCACACAGATTGGGATTCACTTCAACTTGCCAAATGTTTTTCACAAACGCACATGGGGAGATGAAGTGGCCTGCACGAGCATGCAGGGAACGGACTGACATGAGCTCGTGAGTGAAGAGAAGTGAAAGAGGCATGAAATGTTTCTCCCACAGCGCCTGCTTTGGTTGGCCAGTGCTTGGTTTTTGAAATAACCACACGCTGACATGATTCCATTAGTGTCGGGGTATGTGTAGCACTCATGTGTGGCGCGGGGCCTGTTTGAAAGCAGGTCCAGCATTCTGAGTGCAAATGACTCCGTGTTGAAATGTTGTAATTGTGGCCAAAGCTACTTTGCTATGCACAATGTGGGAATAAGTGGTGCTCTGGTTTGCTTGTGCTGGTGGTTTTGTGGAGAAACTGAGCCCTGGGTGTGTAATCAGTGTCTAGTCTTGAAAATTATCACCTAAGTAAGATGAGTTTCACATGAAAAGATAATTTATTAATGACATAATGTACTGTTAAGTGCACAAGGGGGAAAACAGTCAGTTAAAAATTTATATATACATAAATAAATAACATGCATGAGCGGGAATGTAATCACAGTCCCATGAAAGCTAGTGTACTTCAATATAAACAGAAGATCCTTTAGCTTTCTATACACTATGAACATGATTTAGACTATGACTAATTAGTGGAAACAATTTTCAAGGCTCATGGGACTCATATTACCACAGGCTTCTATTTAAGTCACAGATGGACAAGTGTCTCCATAGAGTGCCATAACCTGAGCTGACCAATCAAAAGTAAGGTGGCCCTATAGTGCAATTCACAGCTTAAAATAGGAAACTTGTTGTGTTGTCCTGTTTGCCATTAAGTTTTGTTATTTGCTGTTATGTTTTGTTCTTTGTTTTTGTGTTTTATAACTTGTTGTATAGTCCCATTTGTCGTTTTGTTTTGTGAATTGCTGTGTTGTTTTGTGATTTGTTGTTGTTGCAGTTCAGGGCCACCGTACGAAAGTGACCTCCTTCAATCACACTTCCGAAGACTCATATTTGTATGAAAGGGATTTAATTCTGTAAGACCTTAACATATTAACCTGAATTACTCCAAACTGATTGCTGAGGTTATTTGAGGCCTCTGTTAAGGAGCTAAAGGGCACTCTGCGGAGACCGTCTTATCAGCAGACTCTTTACCATCACTCGCTGCCCAGAAAAAATAAAATTGACACCACATTCATAAAAGGGTAATAAAGTATGTCCTCCCAGTCCCATAAGGGAAAAAAAACTCTGACTCAGTTTACAAGTCTGCTATAAGGTCCAGGCCTGGTTTCAGGATGGGGAGAGAGCAGGGAGAGGGCTAAAGATCAACTGGCCTCCCAGCACTTGATCCTGCGCGATAAAGAGAGATCCGGCCTCCTGGCTCCAGAAACTGAACTCCTCAAGTAAAAAACTGTCAGGAAAAACAAGCCCCTTCAGGTCTGGTGGAAAAAAAGGCCAATTAGCTGAAGATTGGGGAGAAAGAACAGCTGGGCAGGGAGGAAAGCAGCAGCACAGCTTCTTAAAGCGCTGTCTGTCTGTTCATATAGGTTCAAGGCTGGGTTGTTTGTCAGGAGATAGCAGAAGATAACTTCCCGTGGAGTATGCATACAGTATTTCTGACAGCTCTTCCCACCAGTCAGTTTCAACATTAGCTTCAGTTTTCTCCAGAGAGGAATACATCATTTTGATATTTATTCTCTAAAAAGCAAGTGTAACTGTACCCAGATGTCAGAAACACTTGATGGGACTTTTTTGATTGCACAGCAGTATGCAAATAATATTCTTGCCACACTTCAACACCCATTTGTAGCGACTTATTTTGCTGGCAATAGGGCTGTAAATTATTTTTATATATATATTGCTTTATACGTATGCTGTTTATTTTCTGTATCCATATCCTGTGCTAAAATTAAAAGGTGACATGTACATTTAATTTTACTTCCTTACTTTACAGCCTTATGTTCATATTCCCCCATGAAGGTTCCCTCACCAAAATGTTATAAAGCTACTCTTCTATCTGAGACAACTAATGCAGTTGCTTTGGCATTAATGTGAAGTAGTGTTAAAGAATCCTAGTCCAATGAGATGGCCTGCCTTTATCTGTAATATGGAAATACAACCTGTCAGCTGTCATGTTTTATCTTCTCATCAGACCTATTCAAATCCTGACACTGTGCAACAATAGGTCTCCAACTGAAATTCAAATACATGACAGGCATGTGAAACTACTGTTTAACATGTTTGGGGTTGAGACACTGACTGTAGGTAACTTAATTATTATCCATAATTAAGACAAATTGTCCTGAAGGAAAATGTCAGTTTTGGGGCTCACACAGTGCTGCACGTCAGTTTTTAAGCTCTGAGTCAACCCAAAAAAGCATTAGGATTCAAAGCTGGTTTGACTTTGCAGCTCTCTCCATACTGCAAAAATTATTATGTGTTGTCACAACTGAATCAGCCCTGCTGTTCAAATATAAAAAGGATTAAGTCTGACACAAACACACATGAAGAGAGATGCACAAAATCCTGTATCACACTTGTCAGCGCCGTCTGTAATGTCTGTACTTTGCTGCTCTGCGCACTGTAAGCTTATGGCTAGACTTGGAATGAAACCTAACACCAAACATAAAATATATACTATCTTTTCAAAATGAATTTTCGTGTTGAATTCGAACCATACTGCATAACAGTTCTCTTTCTAAAGGGATAAGCCGTTTCACAGTGTTGTGAGTGTCAGCAGGGGGCGATGTTTCCATTTTTCCTTTCTACGTGGGTTTCAGCGTTCATTGCACATGAGGCTTTTTGGAGGATATATTTAGAGAAAGCACCACTTCATTGCAAATCAGAACCTTTTAAAGTATCCTCTTAAATACCCTCTAAATATTAAGGACTGCAAATAGTATTTTACTGTCATAGTATCATTTTCACATTGTACATACATGAGGGAGAGAAGCCAAGCTGGCTCTGCAGCTGCCAGACCACATTTGGAACATTATACATTAATTAATGCAAGCCATTACTGTTCAACAAAAATGTTTGTGCTGATTTTGTCTGGTTTTATTTTGCTTCCGTTTATTTCATTATGCTTCCTGCTACTGTTTTGATTGGTTTCTTTAATGCTGATCTGTAAACTTTATGAAATATTGATTTAATCTTTCTACTGCTGGACTGCAGGAAGATTAGAGCTGCAGCAGAAGATGCTATTTAGGCTGCAAGTCAAATATCCATAAATAAATAAACACATGTTTGAAACTACATATGCAGATTCATATTCCTTTATAGTTGCATCATTCACATGTTGCATACATTTACATACTAATTGCTAAGTGGATGAGATTAGCAATAAATACCGTGCAGCTAACAGAAGTGTGGGACAAACAGACCTATTTTTGAAAAAGCAGATGTGGACAGCTGGGCCTGAGGAGATGGCATCTAAATGGACAACAAATAAAGTATTTTGTGGGCAGAGGAGGTTTATGTTTGTCAGAATGGTGAGAAAATCAATGGACTCCTGAGGGGGCGGCTGTGCTCTGATAGGCCTACTCCTCTCCTCACCGCGGAGCAGGAATCAGTCAAGGATATTAATCTTAACATCAGTCATGCATGGGGAACACCCCACAAGGAGAATAAGCTTGCTCATCCATGCATCTCCTGGGGGAGGTAACAGAGGAGGAGGGGGACTTTGAGGAGGGGAGTTGAATGGGTAAGTATGTCAGGGTATCATCTATCAGGAGATGTGATGTGGGCTGACTCTAGGCACACAGACAATAAAAGCCAAACTCAAGTAGTTGGCACCACCGACACTGAAATTTGTGCATCGCTCACTGAAGCACATTAGAATATGAGTTACATCAGACAGGGCTGAGAACACCACAGTCCACACGGTGACAGGCAAAGACCAATACATATCTCCAGTGTAGGAAAAGGAAGAAGGTTATATGTTAATGTGCTTCATCTTATTGCTATCTAATCCTCCAGCCATTCTAATATGCCACAGAAGTAGCTGGAAAGGAAGCGGGTAGGAAATATTAAAATTCAGTACCAGTCCATTTTCTTATTACCTCCAATATGCTGCATTTCATTTTCTCTCATCACCTTTATAAAATGTCTGCTCTGCCTCTCCTTTTTCTTTTCTGCTCGTGCTGGGTTATCTTCCCAAGGACGAGTACAGCTGTCGACTTGTTTCCACCATGAGGATACCCCATACTGACTGCGGGGCATCGGAGCTTTCCACTCCACGGCTAATCTAATGCACCACGACTGTCAAGTGTGCTAACAGCTTGAGAAACATGCCAACATGGTCCATTTTAACTCACTAATCGATGGCATAACCTAAGCTGAAAATCGTGGGTGGAATTTGAAATTGAACTCCTGGAGAGTCATTCAGGTAGATTTATAACCAATTACATATTCATCTATACTGCTACTATGGGATATGTTATAAGTCAATGACCAAAATCTGATACATTGGTTGAGAAAATGCTAAGTAATTGCAGAGGTTACAGTGATTCCAGTATAACTGATTGTCTCGTACTGTGAATCCAGCATCTCCTCTTCAATAAAGTATGCAAGTAAACTTTTCTTCATGTCTTTTTCTCCCGGTCACAACGTTATTTATTTCCAGACCCATTTGTTAGTCATCCACAGTCTGGAGCCACCGGGGCCTGTGCCTGTCCCAGTAGCAGAGTGCAGCGTCACCACTGAAAGGCAGATGAATAGCCTCACCGCAATGTTTGGACCAGCCAGTCTGCTCTTGTATGCTTGAGAAATCATCAACGTTTATGAGGCGATGTCTTCCCAGGCATGCAAAATGACAAACCATCAAACACAGTCATCTGAGAAAAAGGGGCTACTCATAATTGAAACACAAACAATTGTTTCTTTTTTATAGGCTATTTTCCACATGTGATAAAATCCCTCGCCATTAAAGGTGCAATGAGCAAAACGTGACTCTTTAGTAAGATCTAGTGGCAGATGTAGGATACTGAAACGGAGCAGATTCCTTCATAAAGGCAGCCCGAAGAGGAATTTGTGTTTGTTTTTTGCACATTTTGTATTTGGATTTGAGTTACAAGCTTTAAAGGATAAGTTCACCCAAAAATATGAACATTCTGTCATTATCTACTCATCCCTATGCCGATAGAAAGTCGGTTGAAGTTTCACAGTCCACAAATCATTGCTGAAGCTTCACAGCAAAACAGTGTTGCAGCATTTTCATAAGTAGATGGGGACTTATTTAAAAGAAATAAACAAAAACAAAAAATTGAATTGCTTCATAAAGGTCATCCACGGCACGGGACGTTATTTACACCTTTTTTAAAGCTGAGATCTTCAACGTAGCCGCTAAGCTAAAAGTGTTGGCACACACCTTGTCTGGAGTGGGTGCACAAGCTAGATATTGTCTTCTTAAATCTATTTGCAACTCGGGGCTTGCGGATACTTGGATTACACCGGACAAGCTGTATGGAGCCATTTTATGTTTTTAAAATATATATTCTTGTAACTTAAAACATGTCCCCATCTACTTCAGTTGATTAGAAGATTGCTGCAATGTTGTTTTGCTGTGAAGCTCCAGAAACTTGACACAACCGACTCTCCATTGGCATGAGGTTGAATACATAATGACTTTCATTTCATTTTTATTTTTATTTATTTATTTATCCTTTAAAGGTGCTATTTGTAAGAGAAGTTGATTCTTGAGCCTCATTCCAAACCCCTCAAATAATGACGCTCTGTAATCAAAGGACCGGTCGGCTGCCATCCCAAGGTGTCATTATTTGATAAGTTGGGAAAAAGATTCAAAAATCAACTTTTCTTACAAATAGCACCTTTAAGGTTACCAAATGTACGCCGCTTTACCTGACACAGTGCTACTGAAGCAAGACCAGAAAATGAATGCAGGATCTGAAAACAGTTCACCACCAAATCAAAATCAAATATTTTTCAAGCGTGCATCTACTCATGGATGAGTTGCTCATACTTGTAACAGTGCAGGATGTAAACACTAGTAGTGTTGCTGTAAAATGAGCTAGCTTAGTTAGACTCTTGTCCATGAGTAGATGCACGCTTCCTTCTGTGATACAGAAAGAAAATAGTTCCTACATGAAAATGCGCACAAGAAGTTCTTTGCATTATTTTAAATAACTGCGTCATTATGTTTTTGCTGTTGAGTTTTTCAAATGTTTTTTTTCTAAGAGAAAAAATATGTACAGATTTTGGGGTGAACTGTCCCTTTACATAAAGATATGTGGTTATTTAATTGTACTCTGGCAACTACATTGTAGGGCTGGAAAGTCCTCTAAATAGATCAAACTCGAAATTCTTTCAGGTTTTGCACTTATTTACGCATTGTGCACCAATAAAGGCACTAGAGGGCACAGCACACTTACAGTTTGTGCTCATACAGAGTGAACCTACAAGGCAATTTGATTTGATTTGATTAACATTTATTACTTTTTCTGTATTTTCTAGAATGAAGGTATTTGAATGTATAACATGAATGCAGACATTTCAAATATTACTTTAACTTGTACACAAAAGAAGCAACCTCATTAACAACAAAGCTAAAAAAGCCTGCCCCAACAAACCCTTCAGGCAAAGTGACTGTTCGGTTCCAGTACCTGAACTAATCGTTGAAAAGCAGCATACACCGGGGGCCAGCGGTATCTTGCTCAGTGAAAACCGCTGAACTGAGTCGAGCTTCAGTTAATTGCTAATATTACAAGGTGTCATCAAAGAGGAGGGGCCCTGGAGGGAGAGAAGAAGCGAGAGTAAACAATGCTGGATAGTCTAGTTTTACCCCACACATGGGTATGTTGACAGGGAAAAGGACATAATAAAACACACAAGACTTGACAATGACTCACACTGTTATTATACTGACATGCTGTTAACATTCAGGCAAGGTATCACTTGTAAACCCTGGATAATTGCTCTATCATTTCTATATGATAATGGTTAGTTACTTTTAGTACCAATAATTATTTCATAATTACACTGCACATTTCATACAGACTATATCATTTGGAAAACTCTGAGGTACGCTGTATTCTACAGATACTCTCTGGATTAGTAAAAGGTTATTTCACTTGTCTAAATGACAAGTGGCTGAAAGAATAATGTCAAGTCTCAGAGGAAACTGGACCCAGAAGAGACTACATTGTTGAAACGGACCCTGATGTACCCTGATGGTTTAATTGAAAAGAAATTGGATGGTTGAAGCTGGGCAGCAGAAAGAAGCAGGCTGGAGCGAGCAGTCAGAGATGACACTGAGGACAAACATCTCCAAAGGCTTGACAATGCAGTGCACTTGCTCACTACAAGGCTACGATTAAAGATAATAGTAGAGCCTTACATGTGGTTGTCAGAGACATCGGTGGGAATGAAGGTCAGGCTTTTAGAAGTTGAAAGATGATTGACTCATTAAATGTCAGTCCACATTGTCAGATCACCATGACAGCGTCTAATCCAAAGAGAGATCATGTTAAAATGTTTCCATTTCATTTTTTACAGAACATGAAGGAAGGACAGGTTTGCCACAGTCACTGCCCCTAAATTGCATATTTTTCGACATGGTAAGAGAGCAAGTGGTGCCGTAAGTTATGACCTACATATAAAATTTTGTATTAATGTTGAATTACATGGTTGGAATAGTTTGGATGCATTTTACATCAAATTTGGTTCTCCTGGAGAGGAAACCGTTTTCGCAACTGTGATTCTTGGAGTGTCCTGTAATGACTTGGACTAATATGCTTCTGGTCATATTAAAGGGTGGTTGGTGCAATGGTGTGCTGTTGAAGTAGTCCAATTAGACTTTACATGGGGAATTTAAATTAAGATTTGACATTATATGACTCAAACATTTGTGGTTAGATCTTTATTAAAGCAAAATTATCCAGTTCTGTAATAAAAAGTAACCACAGGTTATTCTTGAGTAAAAGTAGAAATATAGTTGAAATATGACACTCATATGAATAGTACTTGAGTTAAAGCCTTAGAAGTATTTGGTATAAATTTATTTAAGTGTCAAAAGTAATTTTCTGGCAATAAACTTTCCCAGAATACAAAAAGTACAAGTAAAAGTAAATTATACATATATTTACACACACATACAGTATATACTGTATACAATGGGTCGAATGATTACCAGCCTGGTAGATTATGGGATCCGTTATTTAGTATTTTTCTGATTATCAGAATCCGTGTCATTTTTTTTTTAATTATCAGACTGCTGATCAAATTAATTAATAAAAAAATATACACTGCTAGTGAGTTGAAACTACAGTATTTTCCCTCAAAATGTATAGTGGAAGTATAAAGCAGCAGAAAATGGAGATACTAGAAGTGCTTAAGTACAGTACTTTAGCAAATGTACTTGGTTAAATTCAGTCTCTGCAGTTATCAGAACCATTACTCAAAAATACGCCATTAAAATTTAAATTTCTGTATTCTACATTTCACTTTAGTGAAACTATGTGAGTCTTGTCAGCTGCTCTCCTTAGAGACAAATAATTAGCTCCTTATCCCGAGATAATGAGATAATTAACTTGTACTCTTGGGGTTAAAAAGTAAAAGCAGCCATGGCCATTAAAGCTATAAGCTTCGCAACTGTCAGATAAATGTAGTGAAGTAAAAAAAGAGAGGAAAACACTTCACTGAAATAAAAATGTAAAAAATATATATAATTGAAATACAAGGTGTAAAGCCATTAGACGTGGCTTAACGGGACAAAGACAGCGTTGTTATTTGCGACATCTGTGATATTTTAACATCTCTGTTAAGTTCAAATGTCCACTGTAAAAAAAAAAAGGCCTTATATGTGGAGTGGAGCCTTTAAAAGATTAAACACCTGCTGCTCCCTCTCTTATCGAGCTCACTACATTGTTGTTGGTCACCTGTCGGCCTCAAACACGCACCTGAAGCTGGATGTCGGGTTCACCTGTCCTGCTGTCTGGACCACAGTGAGTTTTCACAACGATGTCTCTCTTTTTAATTGTCAGAGGACTGCTGCGTCACCGCAACAAGCTGGGTATGCTAAGTATGTGTTGCTTGTGCTAGCATGGTTGCATATAGCCAAAATGGCTGCCGAGGCTTCCTGGTTGTTTTGCTCTAACTTGGCATCTGCTAACGTTTAATTTCTGCTATACTGCTGCTATCATTTACTTTTAATTTAGTACGAAGCTCTAGCTGTGTCCTTTTATGTCTTGGTTGTCATGTGAAAGGTGCGTTATGATGCTTTCATGCTATTTATAAACTGTGGTGAGTCAGGAGTGCTTAAATGTAGGAAGCATTGGCTGAAATGGGCTTGAATGTCTTTTATGGACACCATGGCTATGTCTCACTAGAAAAAGGTCTCTTTTAGAGGGTTAATACAGTAGGTTTTATGGCTTTTGTGATGTAAATGTGACTACTGTCCCGCTCAGTGTTCTTTCACTCACATAATTATTTCCTTGTAATGTTGGCTTCATGGCAAACTCAAGGTTTTTGTGGCACACAGCAGGCCGTCACATCCACATTTTCTTCATATTCAGCTCAGCATTAGAAGCATATTTCAGCTCAAAGTGATTAGGGTTAATGTGACGGCTTCCTTTCACTAATTTCAATAATTACATCTGAAGGGCTGAGCTTCAGTGCTGTAGTTTATGCTGCTGTTGCGCTTATTGCCAACTTAAACTCATAACCGCACACTTAAGGTCGTCATAAGTAGAAATTGCCTGCCTTGAGCCATTTTTCTTTTTTGCGAGTCTAATATGCTTTAGTTTTATCTGCACAGTTGACAGTTGTTTGACGCTGTGTATGAGCTGATCTTGAGCAGTAGTTTCTTTTCTGCGCTGCTTGTCGTTGCTCTGTTGGGTCAAGGCCACGTGGTGTCGTCACAAAGTGGATCCTGTCAGCTGGCATCAGGTTGTCTAATGTGAACGTGGTGTGGTTGAGTTTATTATTGAGTACATGTACAAAACGTTTCAGTTTTCTGCCCTTATTCCAATTAACGTGCTTACGTGGCTAATGAACATGAATATTCAGCTAAGATTCCTGTTTACATGCAGCCGTGCATACGCCGATCAAAGAACACAGCCTCCCTCTTTCATCCCTTGAACAACCTTTTTAAAAAGGTCAGCATTGCAGTATTTGCACGTACCCAAAAGCCTGTGAACAGTCATATATTGCTTAATGATTAAAAGTAGGTGCGTTTCTCCTCCTGTCGAGAAATGTGGTCTTTTCTTTTGGCCTTACAAACTGTTGGCTAGGCAGCACACAGAGCTGACTGTACTGTATATGTAGCAGGGCTTGTGTCCCAAACTGTGGTATAAACTCCAATTGAGAAGCATTTTCTGAATGTGTCCAAAGAATGCTCCATATCCCGATTAACATCGGCACATCCCACATGTCTTTATCGTGGGCATTGTCACTCCTTTATTTCTGCAGAATGCTGCGTGTTTGCTTGCAGGAAATGACAACTGCCAGGGCTTACACGCAAAGTATCAACCTTGTATGTTCTGCATTCGTGTTAATCTGTTCCATGTGAGTTGGCTGACGCTAATGTTAAGATGCGTTTCTGTATCTTTGAACTACATTACAAGTGCCCCCCAGCTGGCTGCAGTGTAATCGTGCCATCCTCTTCATCCTCTCTGCATGTCTGTGAGATTTAAGACTCCCTGACTTGCTTCATGTTGGACCACACAGTAACAGTGGACGTCTTTTGAGCTTTTCGTTTTCTCTGAATGTTTTTTCATGAACTTTGTTGTCTATGTTACCAAACACTCACTAACAGACACATGAAAGCACTGAATCTTTATTCACTGTGAAGAAAGAGCAATTTCTGGACAAAAAGGTTGGAAGCAGTTTGTCAGCAGCCCCACAAATAAACCGCAGCAATAGAAAGGTGGACACTTTTAAAACAACGGTTAACAGAGGTTAATAAACAAAGGGGGGAGCATCTTTTATGTCTGGCAGGATTGGCCCACCGCACCCTCATAAGTCACTAGAGATCAGATATCAGCTTTTTTCTTCCTTCTCATCCTGTTTTGCACATCAATGAGAGGGTCAGTGCAGAAAATATAAATTATTGTCTTCACAATACTGACTTCCCGTCACAGAGAGGAGCACATTAGTCCTATTTGGATGTTAAGTGTTGCTGTCTCTGGACTTGGTGTGATAACTGTGGTAATCAGTCTGTACAGTTTGTACACTTAAACAATTGCAGTACACTTGCACATGCATAATGACTTATATAACTTGGCATTTTGCTGCAAATGAAGGCAGACATCCTGTGAAGGCAGCCTGCTGCTTAAAAAACATTGTTTTTTACCAGGTTTTTCCACTTTTGCTCAGACATTATACATTGATAGCGATTTCTGGTATCGCACTTCACGTTATGAATATGTTCGAATCTCATTTCTTTTTATAATTCAATGATTTGTATTGAAGACTTATGTCAGTAATTCATTCATTTATTTCTGTCCTCGATGTTATTCAAACAGAGCCATTATCCCAGTAGAAGATGGCCTTCAACAGCACAACAGTAGTGCAGCTCACAAAAACAAAACTATATGGTGCAAGAGCTGGTACAAACAACAGCCTGTAAATGTGTAATGGATTGTTTCATTTATCATAGCAAGCATAAGCAAGCAAACAACCTTATATGTCCAAGTGGGGAGCTTTAGAGAGCATATTTTCCCCGGCGTGCTGAGAAAAATGAGGCATTTTAGCTTCAGACATAATAGCATTCCTGTGCAGTTGAAGGCACCTACAGGGCAGTCAGGACTGGACTGCAGCCAGACGGCTACAGTAACCTTCAAAGCCTTGTTTATTGAAGACGCTCAGTAATTTTCACATTGTAACACCTCTGCTTTGTTCCAGACTTCAGTACATTTCATTTTTAGACTCCCTATGTATCTATTCCACTGCAGTTTGGAAATCCTGGTATTAGATGGTGATATTGTAGATATTATTGATACTACAAAAAGCAAAGCTTGTTGGGAATTTCTGGCAGTTTTCTCACAGAGAGAGGGGCTTTGAGGATTTGCTTGCTAGGATTTTGACTTGCTAGTCAAATGGATGAACTGTTGCAGCACCTTCTGGTCAAAGTTCACCATCACTGCCTGAAAACATGTTTACATGTTCGGCTGTGCAAAAGCAAAGTATCACTCTTTGACTAACCATACCAGCTTTTATTAAGTGTTTCTACCTGAAGCTTTCAGATTGGAGGGCATGAATTCACTGCCTAGTCTCTGAATACCAGCAGATTTTAAAGGAGAACTCCATTTCTTAAATCCTGATCCCTAAAATACCTTTGGGATAAACGTGTGATGTACAATACTCCTTGATATTATGAGTTGCATGTGTTGCCAAACTTGACAGAAATATAACGAGACATTTTAATTGGCTGTGCTTTCATTTGAATGTTCTGTTCCCTGTCGGGTGTCCTCACACTGTACTGCCAGATTTCATCCCTAACAAATCAGTGTAAACACCACAAACTAAACGGCTTGCGTGCACTCAAAGAATCAGACAAAAACACTTTTCAAATGAGCCTCTGAGGGAACATCAGATGAGTCCACCGAGTTGAAATATTTAGACCTTTGAGTCTTGAGTGTGACCAAGAGTGGCTTAATAACTCCAAGACAAAATACAACGTCCTTTTAATCCCCATTTCCATTCACTACATCTCATACAGTAAGAACATGAACGAGAGAGGGCAACATACAGAGTCCAGTCACTGAGCATATACTGTAGAGAGCAACTTCCCTACAAAAACACAAAGTCCACCATGTTCCCGGAGCTGTCTTTGTGGAGGAAGTGTTTGATCTCCCAATGCGTAGGGACATGCAGTGAAATTGCTGGAGAGAGAACACAGTGTGTACAACTCTGCTTGCAGACAGCTGCTAATTCACAGTTAGGTTTGAAAAGTGCACACAAGGTACTGAATCTTGTAAAGTAGCTCGATGAGTATTATCTCTACTGTAGGTCTTTAAAATACCATAACACGTAGTGTTACAGAGCTCCATGTAAGACAGTGGTACTTATCAGATGTAAAAATAAATGACGTGACATATCAATATTCACAAAAACTATTGGATTGATTCCACAATATCTACAAATTCACAACTTGGTAACACTATTCTGAGCAATTAGAATTGTTGCCATTTAGTTTATAATAATTAGTTCAGTTTATCTATTTGTCTACGGCTTTCTACCCATCAAGAGATTTGCATCAATGCTGCAGAGGTTATGTCGTATAAAACATATAATATTTAATGCTGTACTGATTGAATAGCATAAATATATTCCTATGGTAATATACTCTTAATATACTATATCTTATAGGATGACATGTTTCTGCTGACGTTAACTCTGGTCCTGTGAGGGAAATATTTACCACATGAATCACACAATCCTAACCGAACCTAAATGGCAACAATACAGCAGAGTACCGTTTATCAGAACCCCTCAGGAACAAAGATGTTCAGTACATTCCTGACTTACCACAAACTCTGGACATAAGATGCCAGTTGTACATGCTTCATGCTAACATCTTCAAACACACTGTTTTATTACAATTTCTTCTTTCACAGTTAAAGTTGATTAACCATCTCTCATTTTTGTACTATTGCATGATTTGTTTGCTGTGGCCATCAGTCTGCCTGTAGATTCTGCTGCAGAGTGCAGAGTTTGTGGTTCTGTGGCTCTGGAAGTGTTTTTCCCCTTTTTTTGCAACACACAGATACACGATCTCATATCACAAGATACGTGAATGAAAAAAGGTAATCCTGCATGTTGTGATCAGAAAAAGTTTAGAAACTTCACACTTGTCAGGTGTATTGCCGAGGACCCAAGGAACTGCAGTGTCGAGTGCAAGCTCTTGAGATCTACAGGACATATTTATTAGTGGTAGAAGTTCACACTGTGTAGTGTATTGAGAGGGGACCCCTATTAATTGTTACACCGCAAAATGACGTGCTGTCCATCGCTCACTACAGTACATTCAAGAACAGATGAAGACAGAGAGACCAGAGATGTTTCGCTTAACCTAATCATTTCAAGCATCAGCGATATAACATTCGGAATGAACGCTTTTGTTCCGGGAAATAGCCTCGTCCCAAATAGCTAGCTGGTCGCAATTACAGCCAGTTGATTATCTCATGTTTGCTATAAAGGTTCTGGGTGTGGGATTTAGTGGCATCTAGAGGTGAGGTTACAGATTGCAATCACCTGAATACTTCTCGTCTCACCCTCCCCTTCATTGGCCACTAAAAAGGCTTCTCGAGAGCCACTGCTATGTTTTTAAGTTGAATCCTATTTTTGCATTTAGAGGTGTGAAGTCGTTTAGATGAGCAGCTCTCGAGATGTTTCATGCTCAATTGGCCTGTTCCAAAATGGTACATTTTGAATGGGTACTGCACTAGTATGTATAAACATACATTTATGAGTAAAGAAACAAATAAAATAGACTAAACTCTTAAGAAAAATCTCCTGGTAAACCATTTCACATGTTTTTGATATTTTCAGTCCTAGCACACATGAAGTTGCCATGTGAATGCATCTTTGGTCACCACGTTATACAAGATAGTGTTCATATCAGCTGGCTAGAGGCGAGTGAGCATATTGGTGATATTTATGACAGAGGAGGTTGTGTCATTGAGAGGACGACTGTCTCCGAGGCAAGTTATTTCACAAAGGCAGTTCAAATATTCAGCGGCTGCTTCCTCTCATAACTACTTACCTACAGTACCTCGATCACATTACTCAGAGGAATCATGCATAAACATGAGTGCTCTGTGTCACCAGATCCTGAATTAGCAGCAGCCAGCAGGCTGGATACGCCCTCAGCTGATGTGCATCATGAATCAGTTTGTCTGAGACAAAATGATCAAAATCACGTCTGGAAAAGAGACACTGTGCCAGAATTGCAATGACTGATTGCTGTTTTCCTAAGGTGTAGAAAAATATGAGGAAGTATTAAAAATTGCTAACAAACAGGGACACATTCACCTGATGTGTAATTTGATGTGACTATAAAAATTTAATGAGTTCCTCACAAACCTCCTCCAGAGTTTAGTGGCATGATTTATCATGACAGTCTAGTCATTGTTTGAGTTTATAGAGTGCGTGTTGTTTGAATATGAAAATGGTTTACCAGGAGATCTTCATTCAGGCTGAAGTGAACAGTATGTCCTCTAAAGACTCTCTGGTCTGCATGCATGTGAGAGGAAGATATTTAATATATGTTTTCATTGATTGTTATGGTTAAAAGATTCTGTCGAATAATTTGAAAACACGGCAAGAGTGGAGCTGGTGAGAATGATACAACCCACCACGGCATTTTAATCATATTGAAATGAAAAATAAATACATATCTAGTCTATCTGTTCATTTGCTTTTGTTCAGTTTTTCAAGAATAATTAAAAAAATAAATAAAGTATTATCCTTCATTTTGTTGTATCTAAGCTGAACCTGCAATTACAAGTCAAAATGTGACCTGAATATGAAATCGTGGTTTGTGTAGTCATACACCTCCCTACCCTTTATCCTCATTTTGTATTTTATTATTTCTAACTGAGATTGCTGTAGAGCCAGCTTGGTGTGTGTGTTAGTACACTGAATTTAAACCTAAAATCTGTGTGCTACCAAATGAGGGTAAAAACACTTTCAGAAGTCTGTGCCAGCCGTAAATTATTAGCATCACATCAATATGCACAAATAATTGGATTTTAAGTGCGTTTATGCAGATGTTGCTGAGGATATGAGCAGGTAATTGATGAGTAACTGGGATGAACTACAGAAACATTGATACTAAGCCCTATTTCAGTGTGACAAACACCATTATTGGAGGTTGCAGACAGACACGTGTACAGATTGTCATGCATTAACCTATGACTGATACATTATACATGTTCTGTGTTATTAACACACCTTTTAAAGAGGCCACAACACATTTTTCTCCTATGCTTACCACTGAAGATACAGTTTGAAGAAATCCACTGCGTGTTAGGGTCTAGAGTACAGTGGCCATCCGAGTCTATACTTAAGCAAAATATCCAGAGTGCATCCGGCAAAAAAACCATCTGTATAAACACGTACTAAATTCCCACATAACAAAAATACAGATGTCACTTTAACAAACAGAAAACGAAAGATTGAGACAATCACATCAGCTGGAGACGATTCTGCAACTTCGCTGATCAGTTTGACCATCAGTTTGGTCAAAAGTGTAAAGTGTTGGATAAATCAGGCAGTCTTCTTATTGATCTGGCAGCATTCTGCAGTATAACAGTCTCCAGTGATGACAGTGTCTCCGACATTTTGTTTTGAAGTACTGTATGACTGTGACATATTGGCCTTTGTTGTCTACTTCAATCACAAAAACAGTACAGCATATGTAGACAATCAAATCAACACCAATATACTTTACACAATCTATTATAAAAGGGCAAAAGTACATGAATCAAAATCTGGTTCATGACGTGGCAGAAATGCAGAAAAATCATAACGGAGCCAAAAAATAGCTACAGTGACCAATGCAGAGGAAACAAAGAAATACTTAAATCAATAAAAATGTCTGGTAGGATTGAATGTATAAAGTGTTATTTGCATTTCCATGGTAAATGAATAATAAAGTGTGGTTCAGAATTAGACTTCAGTCTGAGGTAATGGTGGTAATTTGTTTCGACTGCTTGGCTCATGAGCCAAAACATAAATGCACATGATAATTGTTGTGGACTACGCTGGATCCTTTAATCTCTTCGCTTCATCTTTTCACAGGCAGAGAGGTCTGTTAACCTTCCACACTAATGGGCAATTTTACACTGGGTGCTCATGCCCATGGGAGGGTGGGGCACAGCCACATACTGTAGTGCACGGAGCCTGTGGACACCAGTTTGCGTGTAATATACGCACAGACTGCTTGTGCATAATATGTGTGCTGTAAATGCAAGTGTGAGAGTGACAAAGCCTTTTTTCTTTTATCATGTGTGTATTCACCAAGGCACATAGCTTCTCTGTCATTGAACATACCCAGCCAGTTTAAACAATAAGAGCCACTGGACTAGAAAATGTACAGGCAGCCCCACGGGACGCGAAAGCAATTCCAGATGATACTGCATTGGGTCTGTTGAGATTCAGCACGAGCTGAAGGCCAGACACTGACGATTATTAATGATGTTCCTATGGAACTATACAGGCTGCCCCCAGCTAACGGAGCACAGTAAAGCAACCGACGACGAATGGCTCCTCTGGCGCTTTTCCGATGCATCACTGTGTGTCTGTGTGCGTGCGTGCGTGCATGCATGTGGTTAACTCGACGGATGTGTCAAAACCTTATCGTCGGTAATGAGCTACAATGAAAAACTTCAAAGGCATGCTCGCTCTAACTTATTATAAGCAAAGCGCAAACATGTCAAAACATAGTGAAAACACATTTTGACTACTCTACAAAACAGCAAGCAATCAAGATACAGCAAAGGAACACGGGGTTACTCACAACAGGGAACAGGGCCAGAGCTAAGTGTGTGGGGGGAGAAAAGAAACGCTACACAAACACGGTCTGATGTGAGAATGTGCTCCCTCCAAGGTCCTCTATTATATGTGAATCTACTATGTGTTAAAATTTGCCTTCCATCTATACAGACGTGCAAAATATCAAACTCTCAAGAAAAAGCACACGAAACGCGCTCGCACACACACACACACACACACACACACACACACACACACACACACACAATAAGATGTAATGGACTTGGCCTCCTGCAAACTTGTCTACCCCTCCAAAATCACACAGATCAAGCCTTACATTTAGTCAAATTCAGTTTAGGTTGTTTGCCTTCATGATAGCGGGCTTTCTGTTGACATATGTGGCCCAGTAGCCCAAGTTGAAGATGAAGAACAGAACTGGGAAAATGATGCGCGATATCTTGTCCACTTTGCTGACACGGTTGTAGGACTTCTTGGCCTCCGTGTAAGGGTCGTCCATTTTATGGAGATAGGGGTGTTTGGTTGACGGTCCGCTGGCACTCTTGGAAATGGTCGTTAAACCTTGGTCTTTAGCTACGTTGATGGCGTAGGTGGTTCCGACAATGTTGAAGGTGTTGTTTGCCTTCTTGGACAAAGTCGCAGATTCTCTTCTCTGAAAAGAAAGAAGGCAGTAAAGTAAAAGGTTGTCAGGAGCGAAGCACCAGACTCAACAATACTTCCATTTGAACTCATAAAGAGGAAATAGAAGCAACACCACGAGACACGACACACACAAGAACAAAACAAAAGCCTAACCAGATCTTTAATCCTGGCCATGTTAGCCTGAAACGGTTCCTGAAAAGAAAAGTAGAAAAGAAAAAAAGTTTACCAATTATATTAAAATTACCCAACTTAACATACTCTATTCATCAGTATCTAGCTGGAAGTATTTTTGAACATTTTACACTATTAATACTGTCAATTCCAATCTGCATTATACAAATCTGGAATGCAGAAAAAAGGTCATGATAAAAATTCATGACAAAATGATGCGTCTGGCAAAATCAAGAGTGTAGAAACTGAAACAATTATATTTTGCATCCTTGCAGAACCAGGCTGGATTGGCGTCTGATACTGCTAACAGTAGCAGTAGCAGCACAGAGCAGGATTAGAAACAAAAGCAAAAAGAGCGGTGCCTGAAAACATGTCTGACAAACGGTATCAATGAGAGCAGCCAGGCCTCTTCAGGCAAACAGCTTGCGATAAAACAAACACGACAAAGGCTGTGTGTGATAAATCTGGCTGGAGAAAGTGCCTTCTTCCTACTACTCGAGAGAAATCATTAGACTGTCTTTCATATTGAAATCGCGCAGGGAGACAGAATTTTATTTGCTAAATTGGTGCTCTCAGAAAGCTAAACTTGCATCACCGGAGGATCCTGTCAGCCTGAAAGAGTACAGTGCAGTGTGCACGGTAAATGTGAGGGAACAAGTAGGGCACCAAGATTGATCACCGGGCAGAGTTTTAGTTTCCTGTGTGGCATACAGTGTGTGAGCCTGTGCTTGGGTCATTTTCATCTCACCATTCATCCCCACTGTGGCCACTTTAAGATCTGCAGCAAAACTAAAGCGCTGTGTGTCATGTAACTGTGTGTTTCACTTTCAGTGCTCCCTGTTTTCACTTTTGCTTTGAGCCCAGATTTAATTTCTGCTCTACTTTTTCAGCTTCATTTAATTTTCCTTCCTTTTCCTTTGACTCCATCTTTTTTAATTAGCATAACTAATGTCCCCTCTTTCCCCTCCTCCAGAATGCTTCATGGTGGATCTCTTTCTGCACACAGCTCCTCACCAAATGATTAGTTTGGTTCTTATCCCCAATATTCACACACACTCTAAAATGGAGACAGGTGATGAGATGTGGGTTATATGTTTGTTCAGGGTCTGAACTAGACCAGTATGCTACTACTGCACACAGGGAAGCATCTCTTTAATGCAAAATGTGACAAGCAGTGAAATGGTTATAGCAGCAGCGGTAACGCTTTATATAAATGTGCTTGTAATAAGCATTAGTTCATAGGTAATAGGTCCTCATATGATGCTTAACAATATTAAATGTTAATATGACGGGAAATAATAGCATCATAAACAGCTTTATTGTTTTGATTATAAGACATTAAAGCTGCTGTAAGTGATATGTTTATTTTAAATAAGTGTTAAATATCTCTATATTCCAACAGTAATCACTATTATAGAGTGTTTGGTCAGCAACCCATGTCTCTCGTCCCCGTGCTCATGCAGTAAAAGAGAAAAGACATTTCCTGAAATCCCTGCCTAGAGCAGGACAGCAGGATCCTCCTGTTTACCAGCAATGGTGGAACAGGTGAAGCTACCAATTCCAGCGCTCCTGGCGACGGTTAAGCTACCAAACACGCCAGGTGAAGAAAAATGCTTGAAGAAAAGGAAGAAGTCGTGCAGGTGTGGTGACAGAGAGAGGAGGGAGGGCATTGCTAGCTGCAAAGCGGACAGGAAGTTAGCTCAATCGATGGCAACGCTTACAGCAGCTTTAATAGGCACTATTCTGCTTAAGACCCTCACTCAAAGCCTTATGACTTTGTTCTAATTGTTTGTAACAGCATTCCAAGACGTTATGTATTACCTACCTAGTGATTGTTAATTTTTTTGTTGTGATATTAACATAGAAAACATAAAAACATATCAATTTGAATTATTAGTGTAACGTCATATAACTAGTGTACTTGATTTTAAGTAATGTAGGTAGGGAGATTGCTAACTCAACCTCCCTACCTACCTTACTTAAAAACTAAGTCAGTAAATATGTTTGTAATGCCGTTATAAACAATTATAAGACACATGTAAGACTTTTTATTAGTTTCTTATCCTCTAAGTTACATTAATAATACGAATTGATATGTTTAAGATACTATCTTTAACATTTGCATCGGCTTATGTTAATAAGTAAGGACTTACAATCGCCTTAATACAAGGACCTTAATATAAAATGCTACCGCAGTGGGAAACACAGTGATGTTATTAAGCGTTCGATAACCTTCAGACTATCTGTTCATGGTGATGGAGGCAGCAGGATTGAGGAGGAAACACATTCAGTGTGATCAGTGTTTCCTCCTCGAGCGAGCAGGACAACAGGAGAATGACGATCCTTCAAGCTCCTCTGCAAAGACACCAAGGGTTGTAGAGAGCCCCGCAGACGGTTGATTGCATTAAACAGAGAAATGGTGTGCCACCGCCTGAAGGGGTCTATCTCCAGTCAATTAGTACAGAGAGAGAAAGAGTCGCACTGATAGCCGCTGGATAACCAGATCCTTTTGCAGGATATCGATTCCTCCGCGTCTAACACCACCACGAGCCTCCTCCATCACGCCGATGGCTTACATCAGCAGGAAAAGCCAATGACTATGATAACGTGTCGTATGACCTTAATCATAGCCCCCTAAACTCTTCAGTCCTTGGCATTAAGGATGTTCTTTGCCCAGTAACCTGACAAACGAGCCAAGCAAAGTAATTTTCTGTCGCTGTTTGGCTCGGCTGGCCTGCGCAGTAATTTATATGGTCTAATTATTGGGGAAACCACATGTGGCATTGGGCTGTGTGCGTGCTTTTATAAACCTAATGTGACACAGCACATTATTTGCTCTCGGCCAAAGATTGTTGCGCACTATCCAAAGTCATTTGGCTAGCTGCAGGCACAAATACCCCACCCGAATACAATGCATCTATTGACCTTGTCTTTGTTACTTCTGCAAATTGTTGCATCAGAATTTCTTTATGAGTGTGATTAACTACCCTGGGGGCAATTGTGCCTCGCTGTGTCCTGCTGTTTGGAGCTCAGTGTGTGCATGTGTGCGTGCGACTGAACCTTGTGACAGTCTGTCCCTGTCTAAGATTGGAGATGAAGTGTTGGCATATTTAATAGCCTCAAGTATGTGAGCATGTGGGTGTATGTGCGTGCAGTCTGTGTTTAGGGAGCCACAGTGTCCCCTGTGTGTGTGGGGGGGGTGAGAGAGTTTACTTTTTAGTGGCACTACAAATTTTCTGTCAACCTTCTGGTTGTAGAAGTGGCCTGAGCTTGATCTCATCACTGCAGGTTGTGTTGCAGGTTAACGAGTGTTAATTAAACTCTTTCAACTGTAATCTCAAATCAAAGCAAACGCTGGTTCCTCAAAACACTTTTTTTTAACTTGTTCCGGTGTTTATCTCAGACTTACTTCCTAAAACAGCAACAAATATGTTTCACCAGATATCAAGAAAATCCATTTGTTCCATTTTGGGTTAATGGTGGTGCTAATATGCAATAAAAACAGTTTAGGATGGTTAGTCAGATATAACGACTCCATCTTGCTGTATTACACGGGTTGTTTATTGTCGCAGCAGTCAGGAAGCTTGCCAAGAGGGAAATATTGTGCATAACCACACCTCCAGCTTAAACAACAATGATGTGGACCGCTTCTTATTAAAAGGATAGTTACAAGATGCCTCTAGAAATGGCTGTTCAGGTGTGTTTTTCCCATTGTATGGAATATACACGAATCCGGTGAAGTACTGAAAGTACACAAGTCGCCATTACTGCTACAACATCTGCGCTTTTGAATGCTGTCTTATGAAGCCTACAATTTTCTACTTTTACCTTCTATGTAACGTTACTTTTCACAGTGATCTCTAGCAGAATCAGGAAGAACCCGTACATTTCTCAGCTGCTCTAACAATAGTGGCAAACTTCCAACTTTGGAAAAAAATTGAATGCGAAATACACACGTCAGAGACCACACACTTTACACAGATTCTCAGGACTGGCGTGTTCGCCAAAAAAGAATCAAGAATTTTATGATTATTATTGATTACCTAATATTATTGTCATTTTTACGCTCTATAAGTGACCTGTAGGCCGACCTGGCATTTTGTTGCCAGGAGATCAATAAAGTTATCTTGATTACCTATAAAAAGAAATACAAATTTGCATTTTAAAAAAAAAATATGTAACTGCTCTGTAATAATTAAATTCAGTTCTTGTTTGATTAAGCTAGCATGCTAGTACAGTTATGTGAGTATATTACATTGTGCTTCATCACTTGAAATGTAGCGAATGGTCAAGTTTTTTCTATTATCTATTATATATTATCTATTCTGGCTATTGTCATAACCAATGTGTAATATGTAAGTCTTAATAATGTTAAAAACGATGTCACTGTCGGCAGGCAGCCGCAGACAGAGTTGCCACCGCAGTAATGGTGGCGACACTAGATGCTGGAACACACAGATTGCCCGCCGGATATATAAAATTTCCATTCATAACTCAGGAGCAAAAAAGTTTTGTTTCAATAGCAAGCTTAGTAAGATGAGTAACATTGTCATGCTGAAATGTGATTGCCAGGAATAATGATTACAGGCTGAGTCACGACCATTTCTAACAAACTATTGTGTTAAAAAGTCAGTAAACGTATTCAATCCAGCAGTGAAGCCCACAGCACAATGAGCCAGTGCATCCGCCTCTGCTGACGAAACCAGCACATAATATCTAACACATTGGTGCCCAATCTTGTGTCATGGAGTGCCTAGAATACGCAGGCTTTCATCCCAACCAAACTCCCCACCGGCTAATTTCTGTAATAAGCACACCTTCAGCCGGCGAGGGGAGAGCTAATTAGGTAGATCGCTTGTCAAACAGAATGTTAGGCGACAAGAAAGGAAGAAAATGGCAGAGAAGCTCCATAACCAGCAAGGTAAATTAGTGCACATTGACTCGTCTGCAGCTCACAATTTCAGGTCTGGAAAAAGAAGGAGCCTGGGGGCGATGAAGTCATCGTTTGGTTGCAGTGAGAGTGGTGGATCAAATCCTGCCTCTGATGACTGGGGATGGTATTCAAAAGGACTCACTGAGCTAAAACTTCTCTCCTGGAAGACACTAACCGTATAGGTTTTCTTCCTATAGGGTTTTATTTATTGTTAATATGCTGAAAAGGGAAAAGGTATGTGTAGTCTGATCCCATTGCTTTCCAGTAGCTTATACTAGCGGGGAGTGTGATGATGGGAGTGCATTGTCTCCCTCCGTGACCCCATTCTTTTTTATCTATCATGACAACTGCATGCTCAGCACAGCCCCCGAGAAGGCAGCCCAGGCTGTTGCCATTAAGACGAGGCATCAAAAGAAAAAAAAAAAAGAAAAAAAACCCCCACTCCAGTCTGCTGTACTGCAACGTAACGCTGCAAATTATCCCCACCGACTGAAAACTTCTATGGCAGCAATATGCACTCCTGCCAATCACTCAGAGGACCAAATGCCAAGCTATAAAAAAACTGTAAAGGCTGTACTGATTGTGTCAAACAGTTTGTACATTAGTAGCAGAAAATAGATTTGTGGGTCTGTCTGTCGCAGCAGAAGAAATCCGTTTCATGCTTTATTATGTCTGGGGCTGATAGAAGCAATTTATGTGCTTGCAGCAACATAACAGCTCTTACCTATACCGCAATTTACCAAAAGGACAGGTTCATAATGTGTTCATATGTCATTTTCAGAAGCATAACACCCAGAAGGCCACCTTTAAATGTAGTTCTGCGTCTTTTGTTTATTTCCACAGTTTATATGTACTGATCCATTTAGAATATCGAAAAGTCTCAGCGATACATATCCATTCTACTTAGTTGAGCTGCACACACTGTAATGCCCCTCAGCTTGTTTCTGTATTGACTATTTTAACAATGTTTTTGTGCTGCCACCTTGACCAGGTTTCTCCTGAAAAACGTTTTTTAAGCTCAGACTTCTATTGGGTCAAAAAAAAGAGAGAAAAAAGGAAATTTCTTGAATATAGATTCATTGAGGTGTACATTTTCTTGCATCTCAGTTTCTAACTGTGGTGGAGCAAGCATTCAAATCCTTTACTGAAGTAAAAGTACTAAAACCACACTTACTTAAAATACTCTGTTCAAGTAAAAGCTTTTTCTCTTCTGGTCAGCTCACACACGCCTGAGCCAGCACCACTAACAACCAGAGCAGCTGTGATAAATAAAGTCTTACATGCCAAACTAGCTTCGAGGCATAAGTAATGCAAATTGTGACATGGTGACGTGGTGTGATGTCACAAAGTCACAGAGTTAAAGGTGCGACTACTGACGAGATGTTTCAGGCCCTTCAGGAGCAGTGGTTTCTGTGGGAGAGAGGAGCTTCTGTTGGTGCAGACTTTTGGCTTTTTAACTTTTAAGACCTTTCACATGCACAATAACCTAAAAAAAACACTGAAGGAAAAGAAAAAAACGATAAAGCACAAATAGGTCTTCCTCGAGTTAAGGTATGTAAGTATAATGAGAAAAATGTACTTAAAGTATTAAGCAGCAAATCTTCACAATTGTGAAGCTGGAGCTATGAATTGTTTTTACATAAAAAATGACTTAAACTTATCAAAACTGTTTGTTGTCAGTTTTTGTCAGTTGACTGATCAAGTGTTTCAGTTGTACTTGTAATGTTGGGCAGTTTAATTTATAACAAAAGATGATATTTTATAAACTCATGATATGTTTTTTTGTGTATTTTTTATTCCAGTAAGTTGAAACTAAAGCTGTAAGATAAATGTAGCGGAGTAGAAAGTACAGTGTTTCCCTCTGAAATGAAGTGGAGTAGAAGAAGAAAGTGTCATGGAAAGAAAAGACTTACTGTAAGTACAGTACACGTACCTTTTTAAATTTGCACTTAAGAACAGTACTTCGGTAAATGTACTCTGTGCCATTCCACCACTCGCTTCTCACATCTGAAATTTAAATATATGGTGTGTTTGCCAGCTCCCTTGATGTCGGTAATGAGAGTAACTTTGTCCATATGTGGTTCTGCGATTTTACACAAAATCAACATTAATGCTATTCTCTGACATCTTTTCAATACCGTGCGAGGACCTACTGAGCTAAATGATTAAAAAATAACCATGTGGCCCATCCATACATCATTAATTCATAGATGTAAATATACTTTTTGACAGGCAGAAAGCCTAATTTATAGTCTACTTCTAAAACCAATTCAACCCCAGTCGGATATTGACACCTGATTCTGTCAATCGTGTGATCCATGTGAAGAATAGGAAAATAATGCATTTGTTCCTTTCATTACTGGGATGACTGAGCCTCTGTGGCGCTATAGGCTACATTAACTCAAGAGAAACGGGAGCAAGTGCTTTAATTTTCCTCATTGCTTCTCTTTAGCTGCTCTGATGCTGTCTCATGCCTCTAATCTATTTCATTTGATGCAATGAGTTATAAAACATCATAGAAATCATGGTAAATTTAAGCGTTGAGGTTATCATGAGGGACTTATCAGGTTTTATTTATGAATTCATCATAGCTTCAGAGTAAAGCATTCTGCTAAGACCTCTGCATCCACCAAATAAATCCACCGCCCTTAAATTGAGTCAAGCACAAAAAACGACATTGTGCCAAAGTAATCTATATTTCCACTTCCCTACCTTGATGCAGATTTACTCCTCGTCCTATATCCTCATAAACAACAGGCCAGACTATTGACAAATTAAAAACCCGTAAGCTGTGATTTATTAGATTTCATGCTCAAAATAAAAACGTCAGCCTCAGGTGATTCACTTAAAATAATGCACACTCACTTTTTAATCAGCGTGTCCATAAACATGCAGACTGGATGTAAGGACGCCATCTTTCCTGGGGAGAATGAGCCTACATTGACTTTAGGATGAGACTTGAACATATGCTGCCATCATAAATCAGGGCCAGTGTCTCTGGGAGTTTACCTCAGCTTCTGCGCTCACTGTTCCGCCCCGCTGTCCCTGTTCCATTTGGCTGTTAATGAATAAATAAAATCTCTCTTTATAGTCTTTATAGAGTACTCTGGGCTCCTTAAAGGAGGAGAACTTTCTATCAGTGTTTCCAAAGTGCAATTTGCCCCCGTTGGTCTTTCAGTATAAAATGAGGACTGACTGAGCTCAGAGCCTTTTTTAACAAGGTTATCAAATCAAAAGATGGGGAACCGTTAATCTGGAATTTCTTATGAAGTGAGGACGTAGACTCCTTTCCGAAAAATCGTCTGGCTTTAAATTGTCAGGATGACGTGTTCGTGATTGTTAATGTTGGTGCGAGTGTGTCAAATCTTTCAGTAAAAAAAAAAAAGAAAAAGATATATAAATAAGAATCACTCACCCTTATTTCCATGCCCTCTTTTTTCCCATCCCATGCCCAGCTGCGCTTGGTGAAGTAGTTGACTGTGGCAAACTCAATCAAGGCAGAGAAGACAAAGGCATAGCACACTGCCATGAACCAGTCCATGGCAGTGGCATAGGCCACCTTAGGAAGGGAGTTTCTAGCACTGATGCTCAAGGTGGTCATGGTTAGGACAGTGGTGACCCCTGAGGATAAAATGAAAACATCAGTTAATGGATTCTTTTTTGAGCAAACACTTAAAGGCAAGTTCAGCTTTAGCCATCAATAGTGAAAACATTTGACTTATTTTTAGGGATTTTGGAGAAAGGAAGCTGTGAGCAGCTGTAAAACAGTGTCCACGAGGGCCACGTAACAGAAGCCTCAGACAAGGTTAAACTTTCGTGGGCTTATAAAGTAAAATGAATGTTAAAAGTATAAGCTAAAAAAGTGATGTTCCACTGCATTGCAGATCTGCAACTTTACATAACACAAAGTTCAATGGTGCATTAACATTGTAAGCAAGCACAGTGGGTCAGCCCTACAAGGTGGAAAACTCAATGCAGTGAACCATTGTAAAGGATGTTTTAGTTCTAACCTGTCTGCCGTATATGTTTACTAGCATCAATAGATGTCACTTTTAAAGCTCTGTCTAGTGGAGTTGCAAGGTCTCAAGATTGCAAGATTATGTGCCCGACTATGTAAGGCTAAGATAAAGACTTTTAATTACAACATGTGAAATCTAATAAATCACCTGACATCCTTTGGCATATAAACTTTTCACTAATCATTTTTGTGCTGGTGGGAATTAAAGTTGTGTCGGACAATGGTCGCCCACCCAACCACATAAAAGCAATCACTTTGTCTGTTCCCACCTATCTGATCTGATGAAAAAAGATCCACAGTGGGCTCTGAGAATGATTGTGTCGCAGAACAGGGAGGTCAACTCATTTCAGTGAGTCGTGGGTGACAAATTAGAATTTGTGACAAAAAGATTGATCGGTTGCTTTTCACTTTGTTTAAGAATAGAGGTTGATTTATGCTCGCGTTTTGCATAACTTGACTATATTACAACATTTTAACTGCGTGCTATGTTAAATTAGTTTATTGCTCCTCCCAGAGGTAGAGTACTTTTAATTAGCACATTGTTAAAAAGAGGACGGTTTGAGGACATGAGGTTCTTGTAATATCAATGAGGACAATCTTAAATAAGATACACGTCATTGAATCTTGATATGTGACACTGTAAAACTTTGATAAGGCACAAAAACATATTTAATCATGCCGACAACATCAATTTAGTCGGTGATGACTGTTACAACTAGAACAGGTAAAAGCACAGTATAAAGATGCTTATTTCAGTTGATCAATGATTTGACAGTGTGAACGCAAATACAAAGATGTAAACGCTATTGCAACCATGTCCTTTTCATTTCACTGACATAAAATGACATTGATTATAGCTCCTCTCCTCATTCAGTCCACTGTAAACTGAATTTCTCGTGTGACTGAAATGATTTTCAGATGCCTACTGAAGGAAAATTGTTCTTGTCAGTGTGTTTGTATGCGGAGAACTGAAGGAGCTGTGATCCTTCAGAGAAATTCATGGGAATAGGTAGCTGCAATGTTTTTTTGTTTTTTTTACCAACATGATGAAAAACGGCCCTTTGCTTTGAAAGCTATTCAATAATGTGTGCTCCCTCATGTACATGGGTGCTTCATTTTCAAATCAAAATGCTAATCATTCAACAAACACAGGTTAAAGGGGGCACTTTCATAGATTATGCAACACAATAACAACTGAGAGAAGAAGGGGAAGGGCAAATTACATCTCATCTTTGAGTGTCTAAGCAGACACAATGTTCTTAGAGTGGATGGTGCTAGACGGACAAATCAAATCAATTATTATTCACAGCACAAAGGGAGGATAACACGGCCAAGTGTATGCAGCCTACATCTTTTTAAATACTATCCATAAACATTTTGATGTTTGTGTAAGATATTCTTATAAGGCTTGGGTTATGTGACTGTTTTCTAAGAATAAATGTAGAGGATTTGATCCTCTGATCTATTTTGTTCTCTGACTGCCAATATCTGATCTGAGCCCTTATTAAGAGTCCATGGTAGCTTCAATGGGATTATCTCTGTTTTTAAAACTGATGTGTCTGGTACTCTCTAAATTACCTCAAGCTCAAGCTCAGTGAGTAATTTTAAACCCAGCTGGCTGTTTATATAGTCAACAAAGCAGCCAAACATCCTCTTCTAGAGCTGCAGCGCCTCGTCCATCACCTGCCACACTTTCCCAATTTTATACTTTCCAACTTTGCTTTGACTTAACTTTGATTAATTAGTGTTTGCAGTCACAGAGTTTGGGTAAAGTCAATACTTTGATGAAAGCTTTGGAAAGAACAAATTACTCATTCATGCTCACGTGCACCTGAATGCACCACGCTGTGTTTTGTACATCGTTATGTTAATTAGAACTTTTCCCGGGAAACCTTTTTGCTAAACCTTCCACTTATTTTGCACTTTGTTGAATCATCTGACGATGAACAAATGCAGCTCTGCATATTTGTTTCACTCTTACCTCACAGCTCAAAACCAAATTATCTAACCGGTCTATTAATGATTTAGTGCATTTTTCTGTTGTATTAAAAACACAAGATGGCACTCACCAAAAACAGTGCGAGCAGGAACCGATTCTCTGTTCAGCCAGAAGGAGACTTGAGACAGTATGACAGTCATGATGCACGGGAGGTAGGTTTGAATCACAAAATAGCCAATTTTCCTTTTCAAATGGAAATATGTTGTCATCACTACATACTCTCCTGAGGGATAGTAGAGAAACATAGAAAGAGATGGAGAGAGACAGACAGGGTCATTATTATTAATACAGCCATAACCAGTTGGAAGAAACATATGCTAAAATATTCAAAGGAAGATTTATTAAAGTTAAAACATTAACATGTTCGCTTGCATCATCAAAGTAGCTCATAGGATTGTCTTCAGTCCCTCAGATGAGCCATTAAACCATTTAAAATAAAAATAAAAATTTGGATTGAATATGGCATATGTGAAGAAATATTCCAAAGAGGTTGTGATGTGCTGACCTCAATTTCACCTCAGTTTAAACTAGGATGTGACGAGAAAAGCATAAAAATAAGAATTTGAAAGAGCGGAAACAAACTAAATAACAGATGTCACATCACTAGCCCTTTTCACATGGAGACTCCGCATTATCTCCGCAGTGAAGGCTCGCCAATTCTCCGCATTTGTTTGTTCACACAGAACCAAGCAGCTGTGGCGTAAAGCCGCACCAGTGTGTCAATTCATACAGCACGCCGACGCTGCGGGTCCAAAAGAGGCGAGACGATAGGCGTCATGATGTTGAGGCCTGTGTGTTTTTTCAACCTGTTTCCCCCAGTGTCCTCCTGTTAATCTAAACATGTACCCGCAGACTGTTTATAATCATATGGATGCAGTTATAATGTGTGATGATTGAGATCCTGACCCACTTTACATCCTGGAATGTGACAAAGTTACGTGTTTCGCTCTAAATTACATAATCTCATAATCGCCATCAGTAAACAGGATGCTGTCTGACTTTCTCAATCGCGGGGAGGGCTGACCGTCGCAGTGATTTTTTTTCAAGACACAACACAATAGTGGAAGGAGACAAACACATCGTGGGTTGAAGTTTTTTGATGGGGACAGACGCTGTTTTGAAATGTGACGAAGAGTCGGTAAGACAGACGGGATGACAGACACTTCTCCACATATAACTGTGGTATTTTTTTCCTCATATAAGTTGCCAAAGACACTACCAGTTACTACGTTACTGTTGTTTGGTCCTGTAAAGTTGCTTTGCGGGTCATTTCTCTTTTATTTGATGAGTGGAGGATCTGTTTAGCTGTCAGACTGTGAACACCATCAGATCGACATGCCCCCGCTCCGCGCCTCCGGCTTATCCATTCATGCAAGCGCCGGCTCGCCTCTGCTGCGGCTCTGATACTACCTCCGTAGGTGCATCAGAGTCGTAGCAAAACTTTCCCCCCTCTCCCTATCTGAAACTTTAACATGCGGAGAATCGGCGCATGATTCCCACACTCAAAGGGCAGTGTGAATGGGGCTACTGACTCGACTTCAGTGCAGATTTGATGATACGCTTGTTGTCTGTGTGAAATAAGTTAGAGGTCATGGCAAAGCAGCACCTGTCTTAGAAAACCGAAGACATTTACGTGTCAAAGGAAACCTTGAGTTCA
The DNA here is from genome assembly GCF_965226575.1 of Pagrus pagrus. Lineage (NCBI taxonomy): Eukaryota > Metazoa > Chordata > Actinopteri > Spariformes > Sparidae > Pagrus > Pagrus pagrus. The sequence continues at coordinate 14,081,354 of NC_140198.1, forward strand.
GGTATTTTAACAGAAAAAGGCACAGGAGGTCTGAAATATCAGATCTCAAAAAAATCCTTTCAAAATATAGTTGTCACAGAAATAAGGTAAAAATAATGTGAGGTAAAAACTTAAAAATATGTTGTTTGTAATATATTTTAGTTGAACAACAAACTTCCCATCAATTCTTTGATTATTATGCTGCCCTTAAAGGAGTATTCCCAACAAAAATCCAGGCTAGAATGGTATCTTTGAAAGATTGTTGCTTGATATTTCATGTAGGCCTGACTACCACTGCACAAAAGAGGAGTATACAACACTTTCAGAGCCACTTATCAAGCTAATGCCAGGCGTTTTGATTCTCAAAATAATAAAAATAGATTTTCAGATGAGTTTTCCTTTAAAGAGTTACATTTTCCTATAGTCGTCTTGTCTTGCTGTAGATGTGAATAACATCTGCCTGTGTCATTGTAACCCTCGGTATTGAACATTTCCTTCAGCTCAGATTTCGTCATGATGGCAGCAAATGGACAACTTTACAGTTCCCCTGAGCAGCAGCTCTCATTGCCATGTCTGTAATCTGTGTTGCAAAGATATGAGAAAACAGCCTCTCTTTCCCTGAGGTGCTTTTTCCTGAGCAGATTCTAACCAGAGCTGAACTGGCTCAAATCCTCCCATTCCCTTGGCTCACTGTAGTCCATTAGGTTTAAAGTTTAAAGAAATGAGATTTTTTTCACATCCGCAAGCTGAAGCAGTTTATGAAAGGAATCATGTTGACTCCACCTTGGATTCTTGTGCGTGTAGGCAGACTTCAGTTGGTTTTGTTCGTGCAGAATACCTCCGCAATTCACTTGACTTAAGGTTAAACCACTGAAAAGCACTGCAATAAAGACTGGCTCAAGAAAAACGATCTCTCTAGAGTTGTACAAGTGCTATTATTTCAACAGCTTTTAATGCAGTTTTTGCTTCCTGGGAGAACATGTTGAGTACCATCCAACAAAGGCGTTTCAGGGAAGTGAAGTCTCACACACAGGGGACGTCTGACAGATCTATGTAGCTTTGTAGCTCACCTCCTGAGAAGCACACAAACAACCAGCTTCACTGCAGAGGTTAAATCTCTCAAAATGGACGGCCAGTATGACTCTATTAAGCTATGCACTCTTTCAGTAATTACCAACTGCCCCATTGAAGCAACCTTTTATCTATCTATTGCAGTAATACGTTCTTTATCCAGTCTTCTCACTGTCTTCTTACCTAAAGCTGGCGATTGGTGTTAAAGTTATGTTGACTGAGAGATCGCTATCATTTAAGTGGCAACTTACAATTTCCTGTTAATGACTGTATATAATTTTAGAATGGCAGGTTGACTTCTTTTATGTTAACGTGCTAGCATAAATCCCCCAGAGAGAGAAAAAAAGAATAAGTGATTGGATTGTGTGAAGGAAAAAATGTTTCTGCAACAGTTCTGACCAAGAGAATTAAAGATCAAATGAATATTTAATCATCACCATGGTCTGGCTGGATTTCTTTTAATTTTGTGCTTATTAAAGCTGACTCTGGAATAAAGCCCAAAACAGAGTGGAAATAAGACTTTCACCTCTGGCACACCTCTTCATAATATCTTTATAAATATGCTGAATAGTTTCCCCAAAGCTGATAAGTCATCATTTTCTCGATGGACCCAAATAATGCAAGCTGAATGCAAAATGACAGAAACTGGAGAAAAGTGCCGACTGTTACTTTACGAAAACACACAAGAGATGTGATGCCGGTACATGTCAACAGAAAGGAAGGACGGTAATTTAATTTAATACCAATTTTATGCAGAAAAACTAATAAGAGTATATGTTTCAAAGGTAGGAGTTTCATCCCATGACACACTCATTTTGTTTCACTGCTTGCAGTATCCTCCATCAAAATTCGATTTGGTGTGTCCGCAAAAACTGTTCCTTGGCTGACCTGCCTGTGCACACCGCAGGCACGAAAGCTGCATGTTGGTGTGTTGTTTGGTTTAGGACCTTACCTTTTGCCTGTTCAAACACACAAAATGTGATTCAGTTTAGACTATACTATACTGATGTCTAGGCTGGCATATTGTGTACCTGTGCTGGAGCTGATGGTTTCTTTGCCAATAACGTGTCCCAGTAGGTCATACTGGTTCAGCCTGGAGCCATCCTCTGCGACAGCAACAGACCTCTCGTCTCCCTGGGTCCACAGGTAGATCACCTCGTTATTAGTGTAGGCATCTGGACAATGGAGGTGGTAAAAAAACAGTGGATTAGAGATTCAGAGAAGATATGATGCATCTGTTTTAAATTGTTCTCTTCTGTATCTGTACTAAACTAAACTAATTAAATTTCCATCACCCTTAGCTGTGTTTGTGCTACTAATTAGCAAATGATAGCATGCTATCATGCTACACTGAGATAGTAAGCACGGTAAACATTACCTGCTAAACATTAGTATATTTCCATTGTCATTGTGCATTTGTTATCATGCTGATGTTAGCATTTTGCTCAAAGCACTGCTCTACCTAAGCACAGCCTCACAGAAACGCTAGCGTGGCTGCAGACTCTTGGGTAAGAATTTATCAAGGGACTCTCTCACTCTCACTTCAAGACAGTTGTTAGCTTCTAAAAGAAACTCTTCTTATCAAAGCTATCCCATAGTGTCATATTTATAGTGGGGAGTGCAGTTTGAGTTCTCTGAAGTCTTTCCAGGACAGGAAATGCGCCTGCAGAGAACAATCACCACTGTTTCTGCAGTGCAATTTTATCATAAACTTTTGTTTTTGTTGTGACCATCTGGACTGACTTACAACTTCCAAATTTCAGAGGACAGGCGTGTGCATCCATCGGGAAATCCTCCAGGTGCATGGGGCACTCAGCATGAATAGTCAACCTGAGGCGGGAGCAGAGGGGTAGACAGGGAGAGACAATACTTCACTGGTCAGGCTGCAGTATGGTTGAGACGGCTGTTATGAACGCATCATTATGTCACCATAAACAAGACAAACAGTGCATTTTCAATATCTCCATTGAGTTTACATGACACAGTTACTGCTTGAATATCAGGGTTTTTATTTAAAATGGGGTCATTTTAAAACAACGGTGTGTATGTTTGAGGAAAAACTGGAGGGAGAACAGACATTGCAGTCTCTCCTTCCTCCTACAGCCACCAGTGGTAATGAGTGTTTTTTAATTGACTGACAACAAAGAAAAAATCTCTAGAGAGCACCAGAGTTTATTTCATCAGCAATAAAATGCGCTCTGGATGTAAAAAGAGAAATGGTGCATATTATCTCACTCATACATGATTAATCAACATCACATGGGGATTACATTTGCTGAGTTCAACAAAAAATGTATCAATCAAATTGGTCTCACGTAATCATGCAAGCTTCAGTTGCAGTGAAAGATGTATGAAACATTTTCATATTAAAAAGTGTACAAACAACTAAACCTTTGTTAAATATTTTGAGTCACGTATGTGCTTTAGATTGTCCCAAATGTTTCTAATAATGTTGAAACACAGAGAAATCGGTAATTTTGCTGAGGGTAATGGTGCGTTTCACGTGGTTTCCCACCACTATTACTATCGTGTGAAACACCAGATGATATGGATGAGTGAGGAAAGAAGTCGGCAAACATGACTAAACATAACGTGAATTAAACATTTCCCCATCTGTGAACATTTCTGCCCCAGTCGTGTCAGTGTTTCATCTGCAATGATGCCTTTTTAACAACGAAGACAACAACTTCCACGATCTTATGCTACCTCGCAACTTCATCAAGGTTTTGTGCTCATAGTTCTGATTAAGAGACAACTTGTGGCAGAAATTACACACTGTGTGCTGAAATGTAATCCCGCCAGTACATTAATATATGTACAGTGTATGAATGATTGGCAGGGGCAGCACCTTTGTATGTTTAGCTGAATGTCAATAGCTGTATCAGGCAATCATGCCCTCTGTCAGGATACTCTTGTTGGCACAGGAGGAGAAATTCCTCAGTATTTGAAGGGATTCCCACAATTTGCTCAAGCGTCTCAGGTGAAAAAGCTTTCTCACTGCTGAGTTAGTATGCAGCACCCAGGTCAGACCCTCTGTCCTGGGCCCTAGGACAGAGGGCCTAACAGTACTACGCAGCAGCTCTTTTTAAATACGATGCATCACAATTGCTGTTTAGTGGTGGTCGCTACACAGATCCTGGATTTGATTCAACTTTACTCCCCCTGGAGATTCAACGCACCCTGGAGGTCATCGGAGATGCCATCCCACTAGCAAGATGGCATCAGCGGTGGAGAGAGAGCAAACGGAAGCGGGGAAAGTAGGCCGGGCTACAGGCTAGTTCTGTCGGGTTCCCATCTCTCCCGCCTTCACCAAAAGTCCCTAGTTGCCCCTTTTCCAGCCGTTGGGCAGTCGGACTTTCTTGTGACTGATTTTGTATCTCCCTGGTTTGCACAGGTTTTTTTTTTGTTTTTTGCTTGCCTTTTCTTGCCTGCATTTTGTTTTTTGCGCTTGTACACTGCTACTATCAGCTTTCATTAAAGCTCGCTTTTAGTTTTTAACCTGTCTGCCTTGATGTTGAGCATTTGGGTGCTCTACTTGCCAAACTTCACAGTATATCATTATGAACCTGCCTACTGATTCCATCTGGTCCTGTTGCTTTGTTGGTCTTGACACGCTTGGAAGCCCCCCCGAGATCATGCTCAGTAAGGGTGCTAGGTGTGAACGATGCACCCACTTATCCATTAATCTCTGCTTGAGTTGTTTTTGCCTGCTGGCTACTGATGGCCTCAAAGCAAGCATAAACATAAAGATGATACAGTGGACTGAGTTACTCATAAAAAGGACACTAAACTTGGTTATTATCACTCATTTACAACATTTATAGTCTGTGCATAAATCCAAAACTGGGTTATTTAAACAAACGCTTAGGAACAGAATATCTGAGAAAGTAAATGTAGTTAGTACTGTGTATGTGTAATTCTCATTTGTAAAACATGTCAACTGCACTGAATAAAGCTTGAACACTAGGTATGATGAGGATGATTAAAAAAGTTACTTCATACGTAGATTCAACTGTTCTCACTAGTATAAACATAATTTCATGTTGCAGCCACAGTATTAAAAAAACACTCTTACGTACTGCTTCTGCAGACAAACTTATTGTTTCTAATTAGCTCCTTGTGATGCACTTGCAACAACCCTGTGATCGCTTTATTACACCCTCTTGGCTGCTTTCCGGTGCTGCCTAATTACTGATAAGTAGCTCAGTAACTTCGCAAATTAATGCAATACAACATAAATCAGCTTTGAGCAACTCATCGCTGCATATCATATAGTACTTAAATCGGTAACAAATTGATGAACTTCATCTCATTCCTAAGCTGCACGCACAGTCTGACAGAAACAAAAGCAAAAAGAGGCCATAAAAATAAATAATAATGAAATAAAAGATTGCAGATAATAGAATACGACTTTTGACCAGAACACTGCAAAGAAGCTGTCTGTGCAAAGGCAAAAATTCATATTAAGTATAAAGGTAAGAAGACTGTCTACAGTCATGCTGGCGGCTTTTGTCGCTGTACTTGGGCATGTCACTGCTTTACGCTAGATGCTCAAGTCAGCATGCTGTCATGCCTACAGTGGCAACACTAGCATGCTAATGTTTAGCAGGTATAATGTTTACCATGTTCACATCTTATGTTCATTTGCCAATTACCATGAAATGCAGCGTACAACTGAGGCTGGTGAGAATTTTATTAGCTTTACAGATAGGTAGTAATAAACCACAGTTAAGGAAACCTAATCTAACCTTTGACCTAACTGTGGTGCTGAATAAGAAGTTGCAGGATCAGTAAATGATGACATTATCACAAGTCAGTAAGATTCATTCTCTACGGATGTTGAACTTCTGTACAAAGTTTCATGGCAATTTATTTGACAGTTGTTGAGATATTTCAGTCAGGATCCAAGTGGTGTACTAACTGGCCTTGGCAAAAAGCAAGGTCTAGTGTAGAAAACACTGAACAGACAGTACATTCAATTTTCTATATACTGAAATTCAACCTACTCACACCTACTGGTTACACAGCAGTCAGTGTAGTCGTGCATTATTGGTCCAGTGGATCCTGATTTTGTTGAAAAGGTTTTCATCGCTCTGAACTGGATATTCCCAAACATAACTGTATTTGTTTTCAGTGGTTCATAAGCTGTGAAGTTCAATTTGGGGATTTAAGAATAAATAAATTCTACCCAAAAAAGTTTAAACCCAAAAATATACCCCACTGCCTTTGATGAGTCCTTTTTATAGACTTATCACAAATATATATTCTCCATCAGAAAAACAGAATTGCCTAAGTAACCACAGAGAGTTTGAGTTAAACTGAGGTGAAGTGAGAGTGAGCGGTAAATGCTCTCGCAAAGAAAGACAAGACTGCAGCAGCACTGGCAGACAATACCAGCTCTCTCAATTCAAAAATAATGACGCAATCCTGCAGAGTGGAAGCCTTCGCAGCATTCTTCAGCTCAGATGCTGTAGACTGCTGATTAAAGGGATTTAGGCTTTTTCTTGTGAGAAGTGTAAATGGATTCTTATTAAAAAAAGCCTAATACCTGTCAAGTGTGCTCGGGTAAAGGTGTTATCATCCTCTCATTTGGAGTATTATTCAGTACCTTTAACAATACAGCCAAATTTCCCTAGACCCCCTTCTTTTTATCAGCCTGCTCCATTATGAATTTAAGGTACAGTAGCCCATGAATTGAACACTTAAAAAATTCTAGCAAGTTCTTATTAAAAAAAGTATTGCATATTTTTCTTTTGATATTTTCTATGGTAATGGTTACCACAAAGAATAATTGTAACTCATGATTGTGTACATGAGCCACAGGATTTGAATGAACCTTAAACAACCTAAAAGAAATTAAGTTTGGATTGTTAGCTTGAAAATTAAGAGAAATGTTTGTAGAAATGGCTTCAAACTGAATATGTGATGACCAATAATATGGTTTAAAAGAGGCTTTTTGCTTTGTCTGACAGAGGTTTATCATTCTTTGCTTCACCATTCGTCTTCATCATCTCCCCACATATTTATTTGGTTATGTAAACACAATGGTCCTTGTAAAACTCCCATCAGAGATGTATTTCTTGGCCTTGGTAGAACTGCAGCCACATCAAATCTACTCACGTGGGACTACAAAAAGAAATTTCACTATTTAATTTTATACCCTTGAAAATCAATACTGGCCTCATGGATGAGCATCGTGAAAATATTTCTTTTCAAGTCATTCAAGGCTCTGAAGCAAAGGTGCAGGGAAGGCTGAATGACTGACAGGTTCAATTATTAGGTGGATTGAAAACCAATCAATTTTTTTTGCTCCAGTTCTGTAGGTAATAGCACTCACTGACTGCTACTTACAGTGTATTTTACACACAATGGCTACCTGCGATCAAGTGATGATTCATTGAGTTGTGTGTGAAACATGTGGCCCAGACTGGCTGCAGGTCAGCTATATGACACTCGGGCTTGGGATGGGTACCATTCAAAGTTGAAAGGATACTGGAACCACCAGTTCCCAGTAGTATATATTTTCAGTACTTTTCTCTCTTTGTACCAACAAAAAATGTAATTTCAGTTGTAAGAAATAAGTCCAAACCTTTCAGACGAAGCCAGTGACTGAGTGTTGGCTCATGCTAGTAAAAATACTAAACTAATGTCAATTTTAACAAGGGAAAAAGCCCGGTTATCTCTAACTACAACGTATCCAACCATCTAATTCCCTACCTGATGATGTCAAAGTTGTTGATACCTCGCTCAAAGTTTTGTCGTCCAAGGAAGGTTCAAAATGTTTGGCCCTGGCTGCAGGCGTGCAAACATCAGCTGCAGCTCCTGCGGGGGACTTTGCGATCAGGCTATCAAACAGGGTACACCCGCCAGATTTATTTTGTCTTTGTGTTCAGACTGTCGCAAGTTCAGTCTGTTGTTAAGCTGTTATGTACATTCCAGTACCAAAGTAGTCTTATATAAGCACTGTTAATGTTGGTTGCAGGTTTGTCACATTATGACATTCTGTGTCATTGGCAGTTTAACTAAGCGTTAAACCAGGCGGCAAGGTACTGTGAATCACAGCTGAGCTGACAGCAGCGCACTCAGTCACCAGTCGTCAGTTCAGTTTGACGTATCTGTGTTTAAGATTCATTTGTACGTGTACTGAACACTAATGCCTGCCAGCCTCCGCTGTACTTGGTGTTTCCTCACAAGCAAATGTTAGTGTACTACTCTTGGATGGTGGCCATTATTTATATATATATGTATATATATATATATATATATATATATATATATATATATATATATATATATATATATGTGTGTGTGTACTTGTATTGCATGTTATATACATACAGCCTCACAGAGTGAATAGTGTGGCTGTAGACTCTTAGTTTTTCCAAGTGGTATTATCGATTGGGCTGCTTTCGGAAAGACAACCGCTTTCCAGTTTCCTCAGAGTAACAGCTGCCAAAAATCCAGGACAAAATGTGAGTTCATTCCTTCATTTAGTCTATAATGGAGACTTGAAAGCAGATAGAAATAGTGTCAGGCTGCCAGCCTGACTGGATTGCCAGTCAGCCTTCATCATCCAAGGAGATTTAGTGCCAATGCAGACAAAATTGCTATGTTAACGCAAGGTTTATCAGGGACCAATCTAAACGCTGATGCCGTTATTCATGTATAACCATTACATTTGGCAGTCAACATTTGCTTCATAATGATACATCAAAGCAAAGCACTTGTCTTTTGGCAGTTTAAAGTACAATAGTCGACAAAGTGGCTCACCTCATCGTGTATAGAAGGGTGCCATTGTCGACTAGTCGTAGCAGTTTGTTTGGAGTCGTCATGTTGTGGGCCACAGATTTCTTTCCGTTATGGAAAAAGGTATCAGGAGTCCAGATCTTACTGGCCAGGAGGTTGTTGAGAGGTAAAACTTGCATGGGCCCGTCAAACTTCAGCCTCTCGTCCCTCCAACTCTGACGGAAGAAGACATCGATGGTGTACTCCTGAGTGCAACAGAGTGCAAAAGATAGCAGTTTATTTAGTTTGGACATCAACATGATTTTGAAGCCGTTATTTTAAAAGCAAAGCAGAACAAGCACAGGTGAAATGAATAACTTTAATGATGACTGCATTGTCAGTTATGGGGCCTCTGGTAATGTGCATGCTCACCCACTGACTTACTGGGATACCTAATGGAATAGAGCCAGGTTGTTATTGACACCTGTGCTTTTTCATGCTTTGACAAGTCAAACTCTCTGCTGTTAAAAGGGTTTATTGCTCTGCCAAATAAATGCCAACGCTTGTCAAACATATGGACACTTATATGAATATGCAAAATATGTACTGTGGACTGTATGTATTGTATCTTAGCGGCCGTTGAGGTCATTTTCAAAAAGCTAACACATCTAAAGGGATAAAAGGAAAAAAGAAGAGCTGACCCATAAATTAATAAATGAAAATAATAATAACATGGCCAATTGATGCAAAGAAGTATTTTATTCAGGACATAATGCACAACAAATAACGCTAAATATCATTGAAATCATTACTTGTAGAACTGTATGTGAAACTGCTTTCCGTCAGTCATGGTCTTTAACAAGAGATACACAGGTGTGTGCTGTACTTTACCATCTGTCAACAACAAACTGCTTCAACAGAAAAACACAACTGTTAAATGGCCAGCACAATCATCCTCTATCCAACAGGGTACAAAGATACATGTCATATCAGTTATTGTCGAGTATGTTCTGTTTCTAAAATGATGTATTCACGCATCATATAATTACTACTCTGTTAGCAATGCTGCGTTTATCTTTCAAAGCCTACCCGTGGACTGAGACACAAATGAGCCTCAGCGAGAGACCTTGTATTACATCTGTTTCATGTTTTATTAATATGCAACAAAGTCTTTCTGTGTTGTCATCAACACACGAAAAAAGTAAATAAAATAAAATGAATGCAGGAAGTAGCCGGTCAAAGGGAATTTATTTCACATTATTCATTCAATAGGAGCTGGTGTCCTAGCAACAGACTTCCCTCATCAGCTGCGTACAGCGGCTGTGCAGACTGAATGCAGCAGTTTTAACAGAGTGAGATGGAAGTAAGCTGTCTTTATCTCACGCAACAACACACATTATCGGTGATCGATACAAGCACGCCGTATGTGTTTCTCTTTAATTCTCTTTGTGCTTTTTGCTCGTACAGTGAAAGGGCTCGCGTACCGTACTGTTCACCAGTGAGCTGTAATTGGCCTCTCCCCGAGCGACAAAATTCAAAAAGTCATTTCTCAGTGGCTTTAACAACAGGGAGCCATCATCCTCAGCAGGAGAGGTGTACAGCCTCCGCTCGACACATCAACAGGGCTCCTCTAAATGGCACAGGATGGTCTGTTAATTGATGCGATTGACCTCCTGGAGACCTGCGTACCTACAGTACCATTAAAAAAATAGAATTACCGCCTCTCGGTTGTATGCCTCCGCCATCCAGACGGGTCGCAGTCTGTATACATTTCTGTCCAGACTCATGATATATATAGCGAAGACTTTAGAGGAATATATTAAAAGATATCATAATAAGTTCACCAAGTGCATGTTTGTGCCAAATTTGAAGTAATTCCCTTAAGATGTTCATGAGAATGGGACGGATGGATGTACGGAGAGACAGGCTGAAAACATAATGCCTCTGGCAAAGGCTGTTGCCAGCATGGCGACATAAAAATTCAACTTCATCTGTGCTCACAACAGTGGTCTTAATAAAGCCCGCAGAGAGTGTTACAGACAGACAAAGGCTAGATTGTGACAAACACACAACACCACTGTCTTCTTTCTTTCCACCTATTGGTTTTGTGTTTCTCATTTAACATCGTCTCAGTTCGGTAATGTCTAAGGTGTCTACACCCTCTACACGTCTAAGAAAATGAAAAGCTTAAAAGAAAGTATTTATCTACTTTTTTATGCTAATCAAACCCCTTTGAAGTTTGGCCGTAATTAGATGCCTGGTGCAGACAACAAAGGACTCCACAGGTCACCAGAAAGACTGATGAACACACACGGACTCTAGGACACACACTATATGGTGATTTATTGTTCTGTGTCCTGTGCATCTTCGACCAAAACTTTCTGGCAACGCTACAAGAAAGTTTGTTCTATCCTGGCACAGAAAAGCCCTGGACCATTTAAATCCCCATTACCACAGTTAAACACTATGTTATGCACTTTAGTCCCTCTGCCGTTTCTTTATGGGATCCAACAACATTGCCAAATCTCATCCCAATCAATGAAAAACCTCCAGCGATGAATAAAGACACAAATGTGTGCTTGGCCCCAGCTGGATGAAGCCATAACTATTTTTTTTTCTCTCTTTTGGACAGAAATCTCCTGTAAACACAAGGAATTAATTTGAGGATTGAACGACAAGACGGAGGAAAAGTATAGTCAATCTCTACACAAGGCCAAATGGTATAATCAGTTCAAATGCCAGCTGGTGTTCCTCCAGGGACTGAGTGATTGATTTCCCCTTGACAGAGGAGACAGAGCGGAGCTTCTACCCAACAGTAGTTTTCGAATGTCTCTTTTATAGCAGCGAGGGTCATGAATAGATTTACTGTAGCAACCGTAATTTAAATGATACTTTAAAACACATTCATGGCACCTGAATGATAGCGTTACAAATAGATCCATGAATACAGAATCACTCTTTGCAAATAAAATACACATCCTTCTTTTTTATGCCTGAATACATACTTTTGGCATCCTGCCTTTTATTAGAAAGCATAGAGAAAGTGGAGACTCAGCAGATGTGGGGAGAGAGGAAGAAGGACAGTCACTGGAGGTTGGGCATTGGAGATGAGTTGTGTTTCTTTTATAACCCTATATACAGATTACATCCAATATTTATGAAGTATTTTTTTTTATATTGCTTCAATTAACAAACGTTCATAAACGCACATGACAACTCGATAAAAACTACATAAATAACAATGCAGTGATGTTGTCTAGTGCTACAATAAGGATCGTTTCCATTATCTTTGAATTGTTTTTTTTTAAAGATGTGTCCACTCGGGCGCTGCTCCCCCACTAACGCTTGTTAACACCAACTCTCCTGGAGCTCTGAGCTACCTGTCTGGTCCATGCAATCAGCTAGCTAACGGCAAATAACGTTAGCAGTTAGCGTTTACTTTAGCCACAAGAAAAGCTACCTGTGCATCAGCAAACTCCGTAAGTCACTGAGAGTTGAGGCAGAGCAGCTGGAGGACACCAAAGGGAAAAGCAGATAATATTTTCTCCATTAAATGGGATTCAGTTTCACCGACATAGTTTGTGGTGTGTGACTTAGTGCCGTGAAGTGTTGCGAACTTCTAGCTGGAAATAGCCGGTCACCTTAGTTACACAGTGCAAGAACAAGCATTTGGGGTGCAGAGTGAGCATGACAGAGGCACTATTTTCCCTTTTCTAAGTCAGTGTACCATTTAAAATTTATATTGAAGCTGATATTTTAAGGTAAAATATGTACATAATGGTGCTTTAATGTTCTGTTGACGGACTGCCAGCAATGGACATTTTCCAATAAACTCCCTTCATAACAGTGGCTACTATCAAATTCAGTTTACCCTCAACTGTTTCACTGCCGCTCGCTAAGAAACTAAAACAATTACAGTTTTTGTTTCAAGATTATTTTTTGGCATTTTGTGTTTTTGTTGGACAGAGATTGTACATGAGACGGATGAGAAACGTTTCGAGGCATCCTTAAATGCTAATCCTTTCTCGGACACTTGGCTGAGCTTCACTGCGCTGGCTTTCGTCTATCTCAGCGACGATTGTATCACTTCAAATTGTCAAATCAGGTTACATTTATTGGAGAATACTATGGTTCTTATATGCCTTGGTCTTTACTGCCACATGTCGTGCAGAGCCCAATAAACTTAAATGAATTTATGAGTGAAACTGTCTCTGTGTTTAATGATGTAGAAATCACTGTCATCGCCCTATACGCCATAACTAAATGGGCCTCTGTTATCGAGTGGAGGTTAATTACTGAATGCTTGATTGTCAGAGGAATGCTTAGCAGGAAAATAACGCACAAACGGATAAAACTAGGGATGAAATAACGAGAGAAAGAACAAGCATGTCACACAAAAATGTCTCGTTTGCTCATATGTGAGTCTCAGTGGAAGAGGAGCGGTGGAGAGAAGCAGCCAATAGCGGGGCTGAAGGAGTGAGCAAATGATGAGAATGAAAGGAAATGAGGAAAGTGATAGGAAAGGCTGATAAGGTGGCAGTTAAGGTAGGAAGTACGGCAGACTGGGCTAAATGAGTCCAGACGTTAAAAAACGACACAGTGTCTGGTTCTCTGATAATGGCAGGAAGGTTGTGTCTAATATCTGATAGAATATTAATGCAGCCTTTTATATTAAATTAATGAGTTCATTAAATTCTAAACATTTGGTTATTAGATCACATTTCAATAATGTCATCACATTTAGTTTTAATTTGGTTTTACTCATTTTTGTCCACGGCTCATGGAAGCCATTTGATCTTTTGTGGTTTTACAGCCGACGTGCAAGGTTTTTTTTCATCGAATTGTCTGCTTCATCAAAGGACGCATCTGCCATTTTGAAGTACAATTTTCTTCCTTTTCCAAATATATTTCAAAAACACCATTTGTCACATCTGAGAGCACAGTGACCAAAACAAGTCGCTGAGTTCCAGAAATTGAAATTTCTCTTATTTTCTGCACGGTAACTCCTTGTCCAGTGTTCTTGCTTGGCTACAACGTGACGCACACGTCTTGTTTATCTACATTAGCTGACTGGTTTGACGTGTTTGATTTAGTGCCCCTGACAAGATCTGATATTGTGCGAGAGAGCTGTTTCCCCAATTAATGTGCAGAAATGTTGTGTGTGATGTATGTTGTATGTTTTTGACAGACCAGATATAACATTCTGATTAGCCGGTGTGGTGATGATGTGGATACCACTTTCTGAAGGCAGTGTATCCATTCGACCTGGCTCTTCTTAATTTCACACACTGGGCATTGTAATGATTAGTCAAAGATTTGATTAATGTCTTAATTACTAATCCATCTTGCTCTCAGGTTGTCAATTATCCTCTCTCGCTTCGCTTCCTCTGTGCTTTTCACCTTTCCCTGCTGGGAGTGAAACCTGTGTGAGATTTGCAATGAGCTGTGAATCCCATACGAACTCCAATTATCTTCAGCGTTCACAAGCTTCTGGGGAAAAAATGTTTTAGCACGCCGTTGTGCAACACATCAGACACTGAAATTTAGCTCGCAAATATAATCAGCCTAGAATGAGACAGCAGTAAACAAATGAAGGATATATTGCAGTGAACGTGTTTATACCAGTAGAAACATAATCTAAGACGCGTTATCAAAGCAGCATTATGTAACTTTTTTACCTTAAAATAACAGCTTCAAAATCATGTTGATGGCACAGTGTCTTGTAATAGGGTGAATGGTGTCTCTGTCTCAGCCACTCTGCCCCCTTATCACTTGTTTCTGCACTATGTAACTTCAGTGAGAGGGTAGGATCACAAATGTAGGATGTCTGACAAATTGTTACAGACTTGGGATTTGTATTTATGACGACTGTGATGCACTCAGACACTGTGGTGGGCGCCAAATCACACAAAAGTGCCAATTTTTACATAATGTTGTTTTAAATGAAAGAAAAAAGCGGAACAGAAAGAAAACAAAAGATTCCAGCAGGAAAAGAGAGAAAAATACACTTTGGTCAGTGAAAAAAGGAGACGTTATTGCTGTGTGGACTTTGTTCACTGACAATGTCTAAAAATGTGTAGCTTTGTGTGCAAAGTGGATAATGGGCATGCAAAGATGCTCGACTTTAATACCAGAGTCCAGGGTTTGTTTTGGTGGTGTGAGCTGCTCAGTTTTGGAGATATCGCCATAGAGAGGTTTGACTTCTCTCAAATATAATGTAATTACTGTAGATGGCACTTCACTTGTGGTGCTTAAAGAACCAAAAAATACGCTTCGAAAAACTCAGCAGCAGTTTCTTTCCAGAAATCATAACCCCGGTTATTGAAGATAATCTACAGACCTTTGACAGCGCGACATTGCTGTTGAGTTTTTCAAATGTATTCTTTGGGCACTGAGCACCACAAGCCGACTGACATCTGGTTCCATTATATTTGAGAAGGCAGACATTTCCCTAAAGCTTAGTTTATGCTTCTGCGTCGCAGCGACGGCGTAGCTACGTCGTCGACCCTACGCCGTCATTGAGCATTCGAAGTTCTGCGTCGAGGGAACGCGTTGGTCTGCAATTCACCGCCAAGCCGCGAGGGGGGGTGGGGGGGGATTGGTTTCGGGGGGTTCTTGCTCTCTTGCACTGCAGTTGCGGTCAGAGCGGATATGCTGTGTAGCACTCTGGTCACAGTGTGGGGCTTACAAGCTACATGCTGCACAACACCAATACTCCTCCTGCCCTGCTGGGATCTCACAAAGCATGGAGTTCACAAGCAATAGGAGACAAGCATGCAAGCAGCAGAAGTAACTGGCGGTGTTGTTATACTGATGACCGGAAAAGCAACTGCCGGAATGACGGTCTGAGCGGACCAATCCCAGTCCTTGCCGTTCGCGTCTCGACACGTCGACGTGAGGCGCAGTCAGGATTTTTTGGAGGTGCACGTCAGGCTACGGCGCAGGGTCCGCGTAGCGGTCTGCGTCGACGACGTAGCTACACCGTCGCCGCGACGCAGAAGCATAAATCAGGCTTAACCCTGCAACTCGCATAAAACCAATCAAAATGGATAAATAGCACTACAGATAAGAGGAAAAATATGTGTTTTTAACTGTGGGGTGAACTGTCCCTTTACGCTTATGGAATATCTACACAGCATGCAATTCAGCCACCTGTCACTATTTTAATCAAACCAGTGATACCGTAAAAACAGCTCACGATGCGTAAGTGAACGCAATCTGCAGAGCATTTTTATCATCTAAGTCTGTGAGGACTGTTTGGTGAGGGAAAGATTGTTGTTTTAGTCAAATACTGAAGAGGTTAAATGTTCCATCGTGCGCCACTGCTCACCTAAACTAAGCTGACACAGCGTTTCACGAACATTGTGTGAACTGACATTGCTTTCTACAGGACCAAAACATACAACTAAGAAACTCAGACCATGTGAATCAATCCACTGGTCACGCTGTGGGTGCTCACAATGAACTTCAACATGGGACCCCACTGCCCAGCTCAGTTCCATTTCATACAAGACAAGATGTCTGTGTCCTCAAAAATGTCTACTGAAAGCAGCCATGTGGAAAATTGGATTGTTGAATAAAGTCCAAGATCGACGACCAAAATGTTTGAAATACCATTGATTGTTCAGGTAGTCAATCAGGCGTCCTGAACCCCTCAAGCTGCGAGTCAAACACTCACTCATCTGGCAGCAATTCAGACGGATTTCTGAAATCAGTCTGTGGCGACAGATTCAGGGTAGAAATAAGGCATAATCTGCGTAGGTTTCATGATGGAGTATTGCAGGAAAAAAGAAATAGACATGCAGATACATTAATAAAAATGTTCCCTCATTACGTTGTTAATTAACAGAATCTGAGCAGCAATACATTTCCTTCAAAACATTTTCTTTTGCAGTTTAGTAGTGACGTCTATGCACATGATTTTAAGGGTTGTTGAGAGTGATCATAACGATTCACAACATAAGGCTGTAACAGTGACGGATCTCCCATCCTACAACCACCATATGCTCCAACTCAGCTCAGCAGAAGAACATGTTGAAACTAGGGTCCAATTAAAAAACCCTCTTCCCACCACTCGATTGTCATATAATTGCAGGGGACCGAAGTCTTCATCTTTCCTGTAACCTGTGGTGGCCATTTTTATGTTTAAAGGCTGTTATGGTTTGAAAGGACTGTGCCCACTCTACTTTCTGCTGTCGTTTCCTCTCTGCGTATGAATCATACTGTGACCTGTTCTGCAAGTGAAAAATAATTAAGTCCTATTTTAAGAGTTTTTTTCTAAAGATGCTGACAACCTATGACAAATTTGTCAAAAAATTGTAAAAATGGGCTTAATTGGGCATGCAAGTCTTTGAACAAAGTCAACATGATTGATGCAGATTCCCAGAGTTCACCTTCAAATTTTTTGTCACACAAACCTCCATCTGTTCTGTTCAAAAACACCTTGATCCGCTCAGGCATTTTGGAGTTTGAGTTTCCTGAATTTTTAGCACACGGCTGCATGCTGAAAAACTCAAATATTGCCAAAATTTGTACCCCCAGAGTGAGATCAGGCCATCACTGACATCTTTGTCAAAGCAAGCTTCAGCACAGTACCTGTGACAGCCTCAATCGCTTTCCATTTCATCAGAGCAGACCTGTCAAATCCCAGCAAACGGGTAAATGTGCTGTGACAATGCATACATGCGAATGAGATGTGAAAAAAACAAGAGAGGAAGAATCAGCCAGAGGAAATGAAAAAGGGGAGGCTGAGGTAGAGAAACACACCCACCTACTTACAAGAGATCAGCATCAAGACTTTAAACCCACATTCTGGGTCTTCGTGTGACACACTACAGAAATCTACCATAGTCAAACACAACTCTGAACAACGTGCCTCGCCATTGGCCTAATATTCAAGTTTCACTCCGATTATGCAGTTAGCTTCCCTCCTGTGGCGATAGTGGAACACTAAAGGCAGATGGAGCGTATTGGGGTCCAAGTGAAGGCTGAACGAGAAGCCCTCAGGGTGAGCGAGAAGCAGACATTTCTGGGACACTTGACGTTACATAGATGGGTAATTGGACCACTGGATATACACGACAAAAAGTATGAAATGCCCAGGGTATAGAGTGTTCTCTGTCTAGGAACATATCAGCTTTAACAGTTTCTCCAAGCATTTATGCTCAACATTTGTTAGCAGTGTGGCTCTCGGGATGGCAGTGGCGGACGGTCGGTCCACCACTTGGGTCCAGAGTGAAATATTTTAACAATGGATGAATGGATTGCCATGAAACCCAGAGGATGAATCCTATTAACTTGAGTGATCCCCTGACTTCTCACCAAGCACCACAAGCAAGTCAGAATTTTTCCTTATCCAGTGAAATATCAGTTAATCTACAAGATGGATTGGCACAAAGTTTTGCACACATTCATGGTTCCAAGACAATGTATCCTTCTGACTGGTGTGATCCCTTGATTTATCCTCTAGCTCCACTAGCAGGTGGACATTTTCTAGAATTGACTTCAGTAGAAATATATGAACAACTACTAGATGGATTCCCATGAAATTTGGTATAGACATTCTTAGTCCCCTCAGGATGAATGCTGTTGTTGTTGGACAAAATCAATATGTTGACCTGATAATGGCACTAGAATAAAAATCAATGCAATGATGGTATTACCAGCATCCTCAGTTGTATGTTGTTTTTAATGCTAACAGGCACATGTTAGCATGCTATAACACTAAACTAAGATGTAAACATGTAATCAGTGTATCAAACAAACTGGAAACATGCTAGAGACGTGTCGCCAGCAAAATCATTGTTTTCACATGGAACAGGGTGCATGGCCTGCGCCCCTGTGTTGCACACTGTGTCACGTTTTTCCACTGGTCTGTGGAAGTTAAAATTTTCTCAACTTTGCAGCGTAATGCAAGGAACGCACCACTTTTTACTGCGTGCACAGCCTGGCTGCACTGGCGAACCACACTGTGTTGCCCGATGTGCTTTTTTCTAAAGCGTTTTTGAAACTTCCACGGCTCTAGTGACGTGCCTCGGTATGATTGGGGCCTACACTACACAGCATGTTAGCATTGTCACTGTGACCATACTAGGGTGTTGATATTAGCATTAACGTCAAAGAGCAGCCCCACAGAACTGCTAGTGCTAGGGAAACTGGAAATAGTGATAGTTTGGTTTTCTGTGATATTGAGCTATGAAAATAAAAATCCTCCAAATCACCTGAACAGCTCTATATGTAGAAATGTATTCATGCTAGATGATGGGGTTGATTTTATAGGAGAGAACCTTTTATCAAACAACCAAAACAGGCCATGCTTTGTTTGATAAATTGATCAACAATGATTGAGGTTCACAACCTTGTATCCAAAATCTGATTAATCAGACTAAATGATGCAATTTTAGACAGATGTCTCTTGTAAATGAGTCATAGAAATTGAGAACTGTGTAAGGTGTAGCATGGCTTGTTTGAGTTACTTTGCCTAACATTGCACATCCTGGGATGTGATGATTGCACGTGCACATTGCGACGTCAATGCTAAAACGATATATTGTGCATCCCATATTGTGTGGCTGAAGGATCTTAGTCTTGTTGCTAACTAATCAATAATCCATTTACCTAAGTACTTCAACAGAATTTGTATTCAAGGTCACCCTCAGTTGTCGTGGTGAATGTGCTCAAACAAGTTAGAAAATGACACATTTTTCAAATACTAGTAGGACAAGAGCCTTTGCAGAATGTGCAGTAGCACTCCCCCCACTTGGGTGATGTGGTATTAAATGCCAAACACAATCCAGTGCTATCTTAGTGTGCATGTGCTTCCTCTTACCGTCCCCTTCCACATAGCAATGTGCTTATCTCCATCCTCCAACCCTTCAGTGCCGTCTCTTTCAATCTAAAACACAAGCTTTAAATAAATGTCTTCATGTCTTTTTACAGCTTCAAGGTAACTAATTAATGTCAAAAACCATCATGGATAACCTGTTTTTTTTTTTACCTTCACTCCCACAGTGACATAAAAGCTGATGCTTTTGTCTTTGAGTGTGCACGCTTGCAGACATTCAACCAGCAGGGATGAGGGTGGGTTCATTTTCCTGCATTGTATCAACAGCATTGGAAGCATATATGTATTGAGTACTTTGACTTTAAAGCTCATTAAAGAGTTAACAAGGTTTATTAAGTGTCTCATTAATGAATCTGGGGGGAAACAAACCAGCTTTGACAGAACAATGACGCAGTAACAACATGACAACAAGAAGTAAACAAAGTTAAAAGATCCTCAACAGCCTACAGCTGATTTCCCTCACTTCATTTTTAATGAGCATATAGCTGCCCCAAATTAATCTGTTAAACTCTGATGAATTGTCTCAGTTACAGCTCCTTTCCTTTGGTGAACACATCAAGGAAATATTTGAAAAAGCTTCTCTTCACCTCTGAAATACCTCCAGGATTAGTCATTTCCTCTCCTTTGACTGACCTAGAAAACTAGTCCAAGCTTTTTGTTTCCCAGCCCTGTTTACTGCAATGCTCAATACTCCAAGGCTGTCCCGCTACAAACTTAAATAACACATCCGGCTCTTCTGAACTCAGTCGCCTGGAAACTCATGAACCAGAAAACACGATCGCGCGACCCTGACCCACTGTACAATTTGCCTTCATTGGCTCCGAGTCTCAACACTCAAGAGTGTCTACAAAGCCTAAATACTTTCTAAAAATCATGAAAATGACTCGTCCCGAGCACAGCACACATTTATTTGATCTGTAAACCTGATCCAACTCGCTGCTTACTGGACTCACAGTCCTTGTTATTCTCTAAACTCAAAAGAAAAAAAACCAAGCCACCGTCCAACTCACCCACTCACTCCAAGAGGGTGCCCTCCCTTTCGGAAAGAGGCACAGATTTAAGCAATTCAGACTGCTCATTATTTAAGTCAAGAGTCAAGATCTATTTATTTAATGCAGCCTACTGTACACATTTGCTCACTGTACTGTATAATCGTCAGTCTCGTCCTCTCGTTCCTTTGGAGCTCCCAGTGCTGATCTGTGTGACCAATATTTGTACTCCTGTAGATTCATGTGTGCAATCCAATGGCAAAGACCTGCAGCAAATTCTACCTTACCATATGCGTAAAGTAAAGAAAAGAAAAGAAAATGCACAAAATATGGGCTTATTAGCAAAAACGTGTAAAGTTATTTGGCCAGACTTTTCCCACAACAACTGATCAAGATGTCGAGGAGCTTGTGCTTTACTCTCCACGTATAATATGATACAGATAAAAGATAAAAACAAGTATGCAATCCAAATGTACTTAAAGCATATATGTAAAGATTAGCAATGTGTTTTACAAGATGATACTGAGTTGTCTGTTCCATAGCGTGATGCTTCCTGAAGGCTAAAGTCTGATCATCTTTTGAGGCTAGACTGTGGAGAATCATGAAAGGAAAAAGCTTGAAGTCTTTATGCTGTGTTCACATGCATATAGAGACAGAAAATGCAGCTTAGCCTGGGGCGAGAATGAGCCTTGCCTGGGTAATGATCAGTGAAATCCTGAAGTCATTGATTTTTTTTTTCTTTTTCCTTTTTCATTTCTGCATTGCTTAGTCAGTTTTAGACATGCTGTTGCTATGTTTCCATATCTGGGAACAGTGAAAGCCTTTGCAGCTATACTGTACATTGATTACAAGGCAGAGGTGTGATGCGTATGCACAACAGCGTTTTTCCTTTGACAGCACACAGAAAACACCTGCTGTGACCTCCCTGACTTGCTCTGATCAAAACATTAGCACGAATGGGTTGCCATGTACTGCGCAGCCATCATGTGTGCCACTGACTGCACTCTGTGTGTCTGCCATTGATTCATGATGTTGCCAAGTGAAGCATGTGAAGAGAATAAAAGATCGGGCTAGAATTCAGCCCTGAGAGACTCAAAAGGTGATATCTGCTGAAAAAGATAAAGCACTGTCTATTGTGATGAAGAAAGAGAGCTAACACTGGCTCACAATGCGAGTTCAACGTGCTTCAGCTGGCATACCTCTTCAAAATTGCAGAAATGGTCTCAGAGACCTTTGTTTATACATGTTGTCATGTTGTATCTCTTTGTAGTCATTTTCCATTTCTTTGTGTTTTTTTAATCTCTTTGTAGTCATTGTGCATCTCTGTGGCTGTTATGTATCTCTTTGTAGTTGTTTTTCCTCTCTTTGTAGTTCTTTTGTATTTCTTTGTAGTTGTTTTGTATTTATTTATAGTTGATTTGCCTCTCTTTGTAGTTGTTTTGTATTTCTTTGTAGTTGTTTTGCATCTCTTTGTAGTCATTTTGTGTCTCTGGTTGTTTTGCCTCTCTCCGTAGTTGTTTTGTATTTCTTTGTAGTTGTTTTGCTAATATGAGTGATTCCTAAACAGGAAATGTACATTTTATGATTACAATATATGCCTTTTTGAGGAAAAGAGATCAAAACAATGGTAGTTACTTAACTCTGCTATGTAGGAAAATTAGTTATACAAAGAAGGAGCTCAACTAAATGATTTTGTGATATGTGTCCCTGGTTTTAATATCCAGCACAGGTGAGCTACATATGCAGTAAATCAACAGAGAAGTCTGGGCACCCATCACTCCTTGCAAGTTAAAGCTGAGAAAATATTTCAGAGTCAGTCACATGTCACCCAGAGCTGCTCTGTTTGAAAAATATTTGTCTGCTTCTAAATCAATCACTCAGTGAAATTCAGTGGAGTTAGTAGCGATAGTAACTGTCGCTAAATACTGTAAGCTGCCTACTTTGTGAGTGTTTAAATAGCTGGTAAAGCTGACACAAGGCTCTTGAAGTTTGGTGCAGTAATCGGGGCTATTTGATCTGCACATAATCAGCTACTTAAGTCATTTATTCTATCACACACAAGTGCACAGGCCACATGGATGGATTTCACAATCGTCTCCCTAAAGACAGACCTTCAAATCTGCCTTTTCCTATAGCTGGTGGAAATGTACCTCAATTATATAATTCATCAATCTTGCTTTATAACAGACTTCTTCCAGCGAATGTTATCATCTTAATATTCTAGACCACGAGATCCTCATTGACTCCGTTTAAGTCTGGAAACCTGAACATAAACTACACCAGAGAACTTTGTTTAGTGACTTGTTACAAAATGAATTAGCTCTCTACCGAGACAAGTTGGCAAGTCCTCCAAAACCCACTAATCTATGCTACGTCATGCAGGCTGTCGAGCCAGCTCAGTGCTGAGCTGGAGAAACAACCCAGTGCTCACGACGGTCAATTAGAGCTGCATGATCAAATATGTCAGAGGCCGCGCTAGGTCCCAAGACAAAGCATGAACCATCTACAGCATCTGCTGTTTAAATGAGGTCATTCAGGGCGTGCAATAGAAATTCTCCAGAATATTGCTTTTTAAAGAGAGCACTTTAACTGAGGACAACTTTGTCCAAAATGACTTGGGAGATTTTGGTTGTTGTAATTGAGTATCTTAATGTAAATGTAATATTTTCCTACTTGTGAAGACTCACTCTTCTAGCTGAGTAGGGAAATCAACAACGTAAGGCCTAAAGGCTCATACCTGCATTATAATATACACATAACAAATCAACATTAGTTACACAGTTATAAAAAAAAAGTATTTCAAAGTTGGGTCAGCAGATAACTATGGATAGAAAATAAATATTTGACCAACAATGTCAAAGTTGTCTGTAAGAAAGTTTGTAGGAGCGACATCAAGTTGACAGGTAGAGCACCTCGTGCAGGGAGCGGCTTCCTTTGAGAACAACGAGAACATTGGTTTAAAATAGCTGGAGTCTGTCACACTGCGGCCACTGAGAGTGAAAACATGAGAGGAACATCAAACGAGTTTGCTTTGGTCGGATGTTTGGTTTAAGGGTTGCAGTTTTGAGCAGTTTCTTTAACTGACAGTCAGCTGCCTTAACAGCCAATTAATTATTAATAACATTTTTCCATTAGACAACAACTGACATGATCTATGTTCGGTGCAAAAGGAGGATAGACTACATTAAGATTTAAAATAAGAGCTAAAGTTGTAACACAAGTTGTGTTTGATAACAATAATATTTTAATTGTGAAAACATTGTAATGTTTAATTGAATTCCCATCTTGCTATGTAACAACTGGCCCACAAATCCAAGCCATAGTCAGGCTACCAAATGGTTATAATGTTATGATATCAGTTTGTATAGAATGTCTTTTTGTACTTTTTAAATTACATTACCCAATTAAATACATTTTCTCATCAGTATTTTGTATTTTATTTTGATATATATGCCCATCTCTTATTGTCAGTGAATATACGTTTTTACTCAGTTAAATTCTTCACAGGAAATTAACATTAACATCCCTAATTGGTTTCCTCTTTACTCATTTCAGAATCAGAATCGCTTTTATAGCCAAGTAAGTTTTCACATTGCTGTGGTCTGTAGGTGCAAAAAAAACAAACAATACTAAAAATAATTCAAAGAAGATATACTAAAAATATAAATAGAGATGAAAAATAGACATGTAAAAAGATGTTAATGTCGCTGTGATGATGTCATATATTTTACTTGATGTCTCACTGCAAAGCGAGAAATGGTTTTTGAGGGATAGGATGTGAAAATACCAAATATATCTATTAGAAATGCTGTAAAAGATTAGTTTAATGCTATGAACACAAAGTATATCATCTAAAGAAAAACACTGCTACTAGACACAGCAAAGGTTGTTCACTTAAACTCGTTAAATTCTATTATTCTGCAAAGGAGGTTCGTGTTGCACAATCCAAAATGCCAAACTGTCTCCAAGTACTTTTTCAAGGTCAAACAATTCCAAGTAAAGTGACTACAGACTGACGACCTTCTTACATTTGATTACTCATAGTGATGATTACAGTGAGGGGGGGAGGCGAAATACTCACCATGTCTGTATCCGACACGGGCCCGAAACTTGTCACGTAGATGTTTGTCCTCACTTCTGTCACACTCTCTGAGGGAAGAGACAACAAGCACCAGAAAACATTTCAGTGCAGTGTGTCTACAGAAGGCTTTGCCGCAACTCTGTCTTTGTTAAGCCGATTGTTTGTGTACATGACGGTGAAGTCTGCCTGTTGGCATTTAACTAAGCCGCTTCACACAAAAATTCAACTGTAATCAAGGGTTAGAGGAGCACTTCAGACTGAGGAAAAACTGCAGATTTATACACGCTCAGTGAAGAAATTGTGGCCCTGTGGACGGATTAATACCTGGATTCTAACCGTCTCTGTGCCACATGTTGTCACAACCGTGTCAACTTTGTCGTGCCGCAGATTGCGGGTTGAGGAACATAATGCAGTAGTTAGACATTTAGACAATATTGTTATACCACTATTTGGCAAAGGACGGCTTTTTTCAACCTCAATTTCGAGGCAAAAAATGTTGCTGTGAGCAACTTCACAGATGCTTTTAAAGTCTTTAGTTCAGTAAAACTACTATTTGTTTGGCTCAGGCTTAGTTTTGTCCACCACAGCATAAAATCTGCTTTGGGCCAGGCCCAAGTCTGTATCTGTGGAGAGAAGACATCCCTTTTGACCCACAATAATTTGAGTTAGCCTGCCCCAAAAACATTTAACAGTTCCTGAGGGACTACTGGCTCGGGAATAAAATGCAGCAGCTCAGCATTAAGGAAGGGTCTGTGTGTATTTATTATTCAAATAATGGGCACCCTTTGCTGCTATTACACTATCTTTGCACACATTATAATCACATTAGACGTGATGTAGTCTATTATAGTATGAATCTTGCACCACTGTTACAAGGCTTTTCTGCTCCATATATTCCCTGGGCCACTGTCATTATTTAATTATAATTACATGTATCATTGCGCGTTAGGCTACAACAGGAGCTCCATTAATGCTTTTGTTCTGTCACAACGATTTGTAAATGATTCTTGATACTGTGACGATGATCAGATTGATCATTACTTAGTAAGTTTGTCAGGTTTTTTAATTGCAAGCTGTGAAATAATTGTTCCCCAAAAACTTCACAAATGATTTGAACGCAGCTTTTAAGTCGGGCCTGATATGAAAGTCATGACAGATCAGATTTTGCCCTCTGCTGTGTGGGATGAATCAGCTCCTCTGGGCCAAATGTGTAAAGCAGGCTTTTGGGCCGTTGCTGAGACAAATTGCTGCTCCCAGTGGTGCAACAACTAGAGAGTGATGAGGCTTTTCTCCAAAAGTGAATAGATCCTCGGCTCTAACTGTGTCCCAGATCTAAGCGACCACCCACAGGTGAAGTCTCCGATCTGTTGGCAAAGGGCCCCCTTGAGAGAAGAGATCTACTTTCCACATTAATCATTCCTGTGACACAAATAGCTCTCGCAAATACGTGATTATGGCAACACCAAGTCAGCAGTTTGCATGGCAGGCAAAGGCGGGGGAACAAAATGAGTTGCCCCATTTCTGTTTACAACAATGCACCAGAGCATAGGGCAGAGCTAATAGATGCAGCTGAAAATGAAATTAAATGGTACTCTCGAGTTTCTGTGCAGACTGTTTGTCTGAGACGGTCCCCTGGGACTGTTTCTCAGCAGGACTGTGGGCGGTGGGTCAGGGGGAACGTTGGCAGTCTTGCTCAGTTACATGTAGAAGCCCTTGACTTTGACCCTAACTGGTGTGTCTGTGTGCAGGTAGAGTGGTCGGACTGTTGAGGTCCAAAATCTAAACCATTAGCAGGGGTCTTTTGATCCTCTAACAGAAATCAAGACTGCAGACTGTATGAGGACGGCATCTTGTAACTTTCACAATATATTTTGACAAATAAGATAAATACAGATCCATCTGCGACACAAAAACACTGTTCCAGGGATTAGCATGTGATACCAGTCACTGTAGATTTATGTGAGAAGTACGACCCATAATATTTTGACTATGGCTTGCGTTGTAGACACGACACTGTCACAGTTTCTCTACGTTGCAGATCACATGGATCAAATTAATTGTTTAGTCTATAAATGTGAAAGATGATCATCACAGAAGCCTAATGACTCTTTATTTACTATCATAAATGACAAAAAAGCAGCACATCCTTATATTAAAGAAAGATTAAAGATTAAAGTGATTAAACATTTTTGTTTGAAAAATGACTGATATAAATTCATAAGTAAATTAAGCACCATACGGCGTGCATGTACAACCATATGTTAGTCTTTTAAATCAAAATCTTTTCAACCAATCAGAATAACCTTGGTTATAACTGTACCAGTGTTTGTGGCTCAGTGAGAATTTCCTAAATATTAGAGAACACAGTGTTCAGGCTGCACTCTTGCTGTATGTAATTGCTCATGTGTTTTTTCCACTGGTCAGTGTAGCCTGTACAAACCTCTTGGGCCCGGTGGAAAAGCCTGCTTTGTTTCACTGCAGCACACACGTCTGCACTAGAAAAGGAGGCCATCATGACTGTAAGCTCTGAGCGGTGCAGGCCTCACCATCTCGTTGCCCTTGGAGATGTGAACCTCCACACGGAGGGAGAATATGACATTAATATGTCTTGCGCCTGCTTCCCCTCTCTGGTTGCTGCCTTGGAGTCCAGGTCATCCAGCCTGGTGGCTCTGCAGCCTGCTAGCCACGCTCGTGGCTTCAGCAGCAAGCAGCAGAGCAGAAATGACCATTCCAGCTGGCTGGCTGAGAAATGGCAAGGCCTGCTTGAGCATGTGGACTTGCTGTTATGCAGTTTGTTGTCCTCGGGGGGGGCGAATATTTGGATGAAATGGCATCAATTAGAAGGATTTCCACTGACATATGTGCTTATTTGCCATTTGGGCATGATTGAACAAAGACTTCCACCCAAGGGAGAGCAGATCTTCTGTGAGAAGTGACTTCAGTGTGATTCTGATGTCGGTGTGCCGACTCTGAGTTTCCATGTCTCCTAATGTCCTCTAGCAGTAGACGGATTTTCAAGGAGCCAGTGTGTGACTTCATGAGGTCCAAAAACTACTACTGGAAATAGGGAATGAAATTAGCATCCACCACCTGCCACCAGCAGGCCTGCACCACCTGTATCTGACCAAGGCCTGCATGGATACATCCCAGCGACTCCCTTCTGGTCAGAGGTATAGATAGCGCATAGAACATTTATTCCCATGGCAATAACTCATTTAAATACAGGATAAATTGGGGATTTACAGTATAATCACTATCGACTATTCACCCCAACCACATTCTCTATCCTCCCCCGGATGGCAGGACAGTGTGAGTCTCAAGCCCTGACCAGTATACTGTCCGACAGTCATTACAGCAACAACAAAAGTGTTTTGTTTTTTTTACATCTATCAGCTGCTGGTTTCAGGGATGAATCAATTGTTCTTCTTTGAGGAAAACTGTTTTCATTTACTTAGACACTAAATCGAGCCAAATTTGGATTTTGTATGTATTTTATCCATTAAACAGCTGGAGAACCACCTAGTTTGGAAACCTAGTAACTCCTGTGGACGAACGGTATGGATTATACTGCTTAGACATGTGCTGCTACTTTAATATTCTGCGTTCATGTTGTTTAAAGCGGCACATATAAAAAGGCTGAAGTTAAATGATGACTTGTAGTGACTAACACACATTTGCATGCATCCGAATCATCCATATTATTTTCTTCAAGAGCTAAAACAGCGACACAGTGAGCAGTCT
Organism: Pagrus pagrus; assembly: GCF_965226575.1. Taxonomy (NCBI): domain Eukaryota; kingdom Metazoa; phylum Chordata; class Actinopteri; order Spariformes; family Sparidae; genus Pagrus; species Pagrus pagrus. The sequence goes on from NC_140198.1 coordinate 14,109,783, forward strand.
GAGATCTCTTTCCTCTGTTGTATCCGTTAACATATAGTGTAGTGTTGCTTACCTCCCAGCCCAGGACGTAGCCTGTTGTCATATCCATCCAACAGCCTGTCTAGGATTCGGGTGAATATGGTGATATTGTCTTTGCTGTCATCAGGCAACGGTTCTCTGTGTCCAACTACTGCCCTGCAGGAGGAAATGGAGAGAAGTTGGAGTCAAAAGATTGAAACATATAAAATTAGGTAAAAACTTTATGTATTGTTCTTACTGCCACCATACAGGTTTAAATGATTAAATTATAAACTTATGATTTATTGATAACAGATACCAGCGTTCAATCTAAATGGATAATGTAAGATTATTGTATTATGTTTAATAGGCAATATATATTAACATAATTTAATAAATGTGACCTATTTCTGTTTAGAAATTAGATCTAATTTCATCTGCCTGTAGTATTTCTCTCACAGTCATAATCTCAGGTCAGCGATCAGCCTCAAGCTTTAATCAATATTTGGATGATAACGTTCGCTTCTGTTTGTCTTTGTTATATTTGTCTTTGCGGGATGGTACATCCATATTTACAAAAAAAAAAAGAGAAAAAAGAAGAAAGAATAACATTGAATTTATGGTAATGAATTCTTTCCCAGGGAAGAAATACTTTGCAGCGTTTTGTTAGAGAATACATCGTATGCTATCAGGCACTGCTTATTAATTTACATGACCCACAATTCCCAGCAGAACAATACTGTGGCGAGATGAAAAGGCCACTATACAGTAGGTGGAACATGATGAGTTAATGAGTAGCGTCTTTAATTAAACTTACATCCCCCGAGGAGCTGACCTATAATATCCAAGTAATCCCATCAACAACCAGTCCATGGCCTGATGCACTATCACACACACACAGCATTGTGCTGCTCAGTTTCATGTTCGAAGAGTGACCAGAATCTTCCCTGAATTTTGCTTCAAAGGGGAAGCCTGCACTCTCAACAGGAAATCAGTTTCTTCTTGGCCTCTCAGAAGAGCTTTCTGTAGCTTAATCTGTCCTATAATAACAACTCAACACAAGAGTCCATCTGAGCTACAACCACATCCATCTAGACGCTAACGGGGTGAAGGTCACTACCTAAAATGTATTGTAATTACTATCCGTTTGGGAGTTCAAAATGACTTTCCTGCTGCTCCCGACAGCAAACATCACCATTCTGACGCATTCGGGCAAATGACTTCCAAGCTAAGTGGCTATTACGTGGGCATTTGTGGGCAATAAATAAATATCAATTAAGCATCATGGCTCCCTCATGTTCCAGCAGTGCACAGCATAATAAACCAGGACATCAAGATTCATCAAGCCCACTCCCCTCAAACAGAATGAAAAGGGTATGTTTTGTGTACAACCCTGCAGTGTTACAGTTTAAAGTTAGGAAAGCTGCATTCACATCACCCATAACTATGAGGTCATTCTTCTGCCTCTGTAGTATTAAGAACATTTTTCAGCTGTGATGACAGTAATGCTGGAGGATTAATCATTTATGCATTCATTCATTAAAATCACATCTTTTTCTTGAATCATCCTACCCAGGCTGCAGGCACATCACATTTGTCTCTTAACGCCGACCTTTAAGACAGACTGTCTGCTGTATTATTTGAAAGTCATCAGATTGGATTTTTTTGTGTCCAGGCATCACCGAGCTATCTGCATGGGTTGGTGTGGTAATGACGTACGTGTCAGTTACTACGTACGCCGGTGACACGGCTTTCCAGCACAACAATGAGAAACGGAGATCCATCATGTCGACCTCCAAACAATCACGCTGTCAAGTCACGGAGCAGACATTTTATTTCAGTGGGGCTGTCCAGACTGCTAGTAGCAGGACTCCGCACTCGATTTGACGTTGTTGTGTGTCATGTTGCGAGTGACAGAAGGAGAGCGTCTGGACTGAGACGCGTCTGTGGAAAAATTTGATTTGATCTGCATTTAAAACCCCTGCAAATCTGTTTTGGATGTGAGAAAATCTGATTTCTTGTGGACTTTTTTATTGTCCAGACTTCCTAAAATCAATCCAAAACAACCTGGTTATGCAGAATGGATTTGGGCTGACAGTCTAAACAAGGCTTTTGAATATCATATCATATGATATCATATCCTCATATGGTGGTATTTTAAACCAAACTTTTTTGGGTTCAGTGTTGAAAGACATACTAAATCCTTAAATAGACTCTATGTAATAATTTGAAGCAACTGACATGTATTAATCACTTTCTTTAATTGGCCATATGTGAGTGGATTGTAACGTGACCTTCCCCATCTCTCTTGGCTGTCTATAGTAGTCTATTGACGATATGTTGAAGTTGTTTGTTTGCTGGACTGAAGATTTCTTTGTGATGGACTTAAGTGCCCCTCTCCGCTCCACTAACAGAGAGCAACAGTAGCTAACGTAAGAGGTTAGAAATGGAGTCTGCTAAAATAATCTAATGAAGGACTCCACCAAAAGATATGATAAGTTATTTCCTGCTGCTTCACATTAAAAGCATTTAACTGCCGAAAAACAGTGTATTTTAGCGTGAAGCAGCCATAGGAAACGCAAGATTGTTCACCTAAAATAAATCTACAAAACAAGACCAGTGAATGATGAGTGAAAGAGAGAGAAAGAGCAGATGACCTTCAAATTATCGGCGACCGACTTCACCTTCACCTGCTGTCGTGTGGAAACCCACCTATGCAGTGTGCAATTATTTCTAACTAACCTATTAAAACATTGTTTGGTTGCACTGTAAACAGAGAGACCGGCTTCTCTTCCGTTGCCTTTCTGACGAAGCAGCGGCTCAAAGAGTGTTTTGCTGAAATATTAAAACCACACCTGCTGTCACCATGGTAACCATCGGTGTCGCCAAATCAACGAGGACTGAAATCTTAAGAATTACAACTTAAAGAAGAATGTACTAATGATTGGCCAGATGATGTCAGACATTTGAGGCTCAGTATCTCCAAAGTGCACTCCACTGAGACCGAGCCTTTTAATACTAAGCTCACGACTTGCACCTCATTGAGCGGGGCACAGTTTGATATATTCTGGATGTCAGATGGGTACCTAAGTGTCTAATTAAGCTTTGCCAAAAATATGTTCAAAAATGACGGTGGAACTGTGCCCTCATAAATATTTCAAAGAAATGCACATTTCTGGCTTTCCGTTCACGCACCTTATCAAAAAGTGACAGGCACGCGTGTTTGAGACAGCTCAGACGCCCCGAAAACACCAAATACAAAAAGCTTTAGAAATGTCTGGGACGAGTTCAACTGCAATAGGTAATATCTCACTTAGCATGAATCATATATCAAACAAAAAGCCTCTGTGGCCTCTCCGACAGCACCAGTGGAACCTCAAAAATTAATGAGAAACCTTTAGTCCCAGAGAAACCATTCTAACAATGTCTGCTCCACACTCAAATATCCACTTCAGAAAAACAAAGTACTCGTGTGGTGCGTAGCATCTGTGTGCTTTACTGAAGCACACACACTCTCTCCGACGCACAGATGCACACACACGGTAACGTCTTCCAATATAAGCCAGCTGTTTAAATTCCCTGATGAGGACAACGAAATGGGACATTCCCTCTGAATTTGAACATCGTTTCTGTTAAAACACACAGGTTTTATAATCACGCCAGCCGCTTGTTTGACTTCCTCAGTCCCCTTCATTATTCACACTGTCTCAATACGCGCATATAAATGCCTAATAAGAAAAGGAAAAGGACAGAAGAGTCATTATTCTCCTGATCTATTCACATCTCATGAAAAAGCATTTAGAGAGAACAAAGTCTGCGTCAACAGCTGACATTGAATTGAGTGTTTTTTTCCCCCTGCATATTGCCTGAAGGAGAACAAGTTGCATAAGAAGAAGAAAAGGCACTGTAGGTGTGAAGATGTAAAGTCAGGCATCTACAAGGTTTCACAGCTCCGCTGCACTGTATACCTACTCTCATTTCTCTGTCGTGCTAAACTGACATTTATGAGATTCATATTGGTCATGGCCTCAGCACATAAATGACATTATTTCTGAAATATTGCCATGCTGTCCGAATGCATTATTCTGTGTGGTCGCTGTGAAGTTGAAGTTCGATGGTTAAAAGTGAATTGTGAGTATTTGATCATGCGTTGAGTGACATTTACCAATGCTCTGTGAGGAGAGGCCGGAAAACTGAAAACTGATTCATTTTGTTTGTAACATTATAAAGATTTATTCACCACAGAATTGCATGTGTGGCTGTAAAAAGTTGTAGGAAGGTTTGTTGCAGGAGGAGAACGAACACCTTTATGATTCTTATCGACAATTCACGTCCTGACGTAAGGACAGCAAAGTATGGATCTTACTTCTCATGCGACACCTTCCAGCTAATCATGCTCGCTGTAGGCTATGATGATGACCGTGATTTGGAGGCACAGCTGTGGTTCTCTCTCCTGCCGCTTGCTCCTCATTTAAAGGGATTTGGAGGAAGAGCTGGAACTTTCCCACTAATGGTGCACTAGTACACTAGTACCATGTAAACACTTACTGAATATGAGAGTAAATTAGAAGGTGTTTGATTAAATATATGTAAAATTACACACTTACCTATTTTTCTTAAGCTTATGACTCACATACGATAATTTCCCCAAAATATGATCATTTGTGGTACCATAGTTTTACTGCCCACCTGACTGTGCTGGTGGACATACAGCTTCTGTAAGTCTATACAGTTGATTCTTGTTGCAATTTTATATATACTGATTTGAAATGAAAGAGAACTAGCTGCTCAGTTTTATATTTGACTTGTGAGATCAATGAGAAATGTAGTCAGTAGTGTTATTACACTGCAGGTGAAGTGTTGCTCAGCCAGGTAAAGTGAGACTAATCTGTGAACTAGTCTGACAGTCTTTCGGCTTGAATACATAATGTCACTGTCTAATACAGGTGTTTATTTGTCAATGACACTTTTTTTTGTTACATAACCGTACCAAAGTGGCTGCTGATTGGCTGCTTGGCACTTGTTGCCACAGGCAGGGAACAAGCTTGCACTTCTCCAACCTTTTTTGCTTTATTTGCAGCAAGTACACACCGTCCTGTGTGACATTTTACAGAAACAGAATTGACAACTCATGCGTCACTATTTGTGGCAAATAAAAGAAAAAAAATCACTGCCACTTCCAGCAACACCTCAGACTTAATGGAGCAGTGAATAGAGCACAATGTTAACCTGAGGCAGGTCGGACTGGGAGACAATCAAAATTGTTTTTTTGTTGCCACAGGTCTCAACATTTAAACCTGAAACTCTAAAGTAAAACAAATGGTACATCTTTCACCTGCACCTGTCCAGCATCTAAAATAAAATAATAATATACTTAGAGGTATCATGGTCAGCCAGGATCGAAGATATTACACGTCCTGCAGCATATGGACAATTAAACAGCTTTATACTGTGTGTGCAAACAGACTTTTAACTTGACTGGAAATGTATTCCCTCAGATGTAGAGACATGGATTGAAATGTTAAAAATGTTCTTAATTGGCCATCTTCCGTAGAAGTTATCTTTTTAATTATTGCTCAGTCCGAGTTTGAAACGATCTTCAGTCTAAGTTGAAGGAGACTGTCTTTTTTTAATGATTAGAGACAGAACATATTTTAGAGATCCTAAAATATTAAACTCTACATGCAAATATGCAACATTTATTACCGCACACGAGTTTACAGGGTCCAAAAACCACTGTATGCACACACAGAAGCCTCCAGATGCTTTTCATGCTTTCATGTCACTGGTGTCCACTTAATTATTGTGATTGTTTTTATTAATGTCCGTTGACGTTGCAGATCAGAAAGTGGCCAGTTTATACCGGCTTTTTCCCGGCTTTAGGGACTGACTACTCATGACAGAAAGCATGATTACGGCTGGGCGATTATAACTGAAAAAAATGTATCACAATAAAAGGTTTCATTTCAGTTTATCAACAATTATTTATCATTTTTAATGACCCAGTTTGAAAAAAGACCAGGAGAAAAAGCACTACACTACACCACTTTTCTTTTAACATTTTATTTTTATGACTAAAAAGTAATTTATTTATTATTGAAATGAATAGTGAAAGGACTTGCAATGTTGTTTGTCTATTTGTCTTCATTGTGCTTTTAATTGACTTGAAAACTAGTCAGATTATTATTGCTACTGTTACAACCCAAGGAACTGTCTGTGGATGATTTATGAAACTACTAAAAGCCAATGCTACGCACCAGTTGCTGAATGCAAGCGATGGCCAAAAATTGCAGGAGTGTCCAACTGATTAGTCTTTCACTACTGTGTCCATCCAAACAACTGCCATACTGCCGCCTGGCAAGACTTATCTCCACAGCTTTTATTAACAATTTCCTCACTGACTACACTCATTTCCTCACTCCATGATGTTTCGGTTGCTGTGATGACTAGTGCACCCAAACAACAAACCTGTTAAGGCGTCTAACTCATACTGTAGCACGCTCCATTATCAAAGGCTAATGCTTGTTCCTCAGTTGTTTGATAAATTGCTATTTAACACATTTGTAGAGGATTTGAATTGCTATTTTTATTCTCAGTTCTTACCACCTTCGGTGCTGACTAAAACCTACTCAGGGGCGCCAATAACTCCTCTAGGAAAACCCTGTTCCGCTGTGGTAGTATAGTGTGGTGTAGGAAGTGTAGTGTCCTGTTGTGGGTGGGTGACTCGTAATGTGAGACAGACTTTTTAGGCTGGTGAGAAAAAAAGTGTGTGGGCTGAAAGGAGTTAGGGGAATGGGCATGTACTGAGAACTGGATCTGATCCAAGGTTTGTGCATTGAACCAGACTGACAGGTGAAGGACTGCAGGCCTGGCCAGGGAAGAGATGTAGTGGTGGTCCCCGAGGCACACGGGTACCTGCTGGCAGCCAGGAGGAGTGAGTGGGGGAAGCTGGACGGACATAAACAGTAATGAGGGCCGTTTGGGTGGCAGAATGAGATGAAGGTGTTTCAAGACCTGATGGAGTGAGTTGAATTATACAAGTTAGAGCTCAAGTGTGCAGCCTTTGGTTCCATTCAGCTCCTGATGCCACTAATTTCATGAGGTCAGTTATTCTATCCTACATCCTCCAAGATGGTGAATATTTGAAGCAGTTTGAGACAATTTGATGAAATCCTCTCTGTACACATGGCAGGGCACGTATTTCATTATGAGCTGTAGAAAAGAGGTCTGCGGGGGCACCGAGAGAGGCCGGCAGAAAAGTCGACCAATTAAGACCTGAGTGAAAAACTGTGATTCAGCTGGTGAATGTGCTCCTGCTCTGTCACCTGCAGTGTAGCTGCAGACTTAAAGGTCCCATGGAATAGTATTACTTCATTAATGTGATGACTTTCCATTTTTAAGGACGGTGTTGGAGCAACATATGAGACAGTCAGGGATCAGTCTCAGGTGAAAGGTAATGGGCTATGGCAGGCTTATTTGGTAGAATTGTCAGAAAGGTCAGAATTTGTGATGACAATATTGGTTGGACTTTTACCAGGAGTTACCAATGAATTTTTTAATTTATATATATATATATATATATATATATATATATGTGTATATATATATATGAAATATAGCAAAATCTGAAGGAACTTCCGACCACTGCATCTGCATGCGCTGACGGGACCTGCATGAATAATAAATTGCCTCGAGTGATGTCATTTGAGTCAGCGTCAGGCGGCATTAGCTACAACGAGCATACCACACTTAAATCTCCGACCGAACTCTCAGCATGCGAGCTGCATTGCGGGTAATGTGGGCACCAGTTTTTGACAACTATGAAGAATGTGTGCAATTAAAAGGATATCTGTTTTCGAATCGATATATTTTTGAAAATCTTCTCCTCAACTATCCGGTGTGAGACGACAGTGCGACAGGAGTGCAGGGCTAAATCAGCCGAGTGCTTTTTAAATTTATCTCGAGGCAAACATTGTTGAACTGTTTTTTCCCCCGCTCTTATCAAACAGTCTCTCTGATTTACCCTCATCCCAACAAACACTTGGCGGCTGCTGCCTCTTATGCATCTTGAATTCAAAGTGGGCACTTCAGGAAATGCCCAGGCATCTCACCCGGCTACCTCGCCTCTTTCGAGGGTGCGTCACCCCCCTTCCAGAGTGATGTGTGAGCCACGAATGACTGATAAGAATCCTGATACCCATCCACCACTACAGCGCCCAGACGACACGCTCACTGAACCGTCGTGCAGCGGAGTGCCTGGGGCGACCGAAATCGAATGGAGGGGATTAGTGAGACTGCTCCGAGCTTTGTGGAGACGACGTATTGAAAGCTGATGACTTTTCTTGACTGTGGTTATGGGGGCACTGGTTTATTTATTACATGTATGTGGCAACAAATATTTAATTCCATCTTCCTGTCATCCAAATCCCACGATGGGGGTACAAGGCGTGGGGGAGGGGATTTCTAATCAGGACATTCTTCATTAATAAATAGTAAATTCCAGGCTTGAATTCATGCATGAGTTAACCTTTACAACATAACTAATCTTTCTCACCAGATCCTCCTACTCACATTCAATCCATGTCAACCAACAATATATTGATAATGTTATGCAGCGGCGCATTATGCAGCATATTGTCTCTTACCAACGGATGTCTTGTATCATTCAAAGCCTTAACAATGTGACTGATTTTTCTTTGTTTGCTTCTTTCTTCTGTCTTCCACTTGCCTGTTTTGAGCAGATAATGTGCACAGGGGGGAAAGTGAAAGGGGGAATGTAATAGCTGCTAACATACAGTAGCTTTGGCTGACTCCAGGGACAACTATCACGTCTATAGTTGTCAATCTAGGACAGATTTTCCCATGTTACTTCTTTTATCCACTTTGGCTCGTGTTTTGAGGGGAGCTGCACTCAGAATGTCTTTAAGAATTTGAGCACTTTTAATTTTAACATTCAAATAACATATTATAAAAAAATAACAATAATAGTTTTAACATTTTCAGCTGCACGTCCGCCACTTTAGTCCACACTGAAATATCTCAGCAACTACCGGATGGATTACCATGACATTTTGTAGACATTCATGGTGCCTAGAAGATGAACGCTAATGACTGTCCTCCATAAGGTTGCTATTTTGGTTTTGATTGAAATGTATAAAGAACCTTTCGATGGACAGCCATAAAATGTACTCATTCATCCCTCGAGATGAATTATAATCACTTTGATGATTGCTTGACTTTTTATTTAGTGCACTGATCAATTCAAAAGACTAATCTGTCCACACTCTGGTTTAAGGGTGGGCGGGACACCGGTTTTATCGCCAAGTGTCCTTTAGCTATATCATGAATTTTGTAATGCCATTATCATTCCAAGATAATTGTTTTTGGCATACAACTAATACGCCTGCAACATGCAGTTGGATGGCTAAACACATACTCATAGAACTGGACTTATATCCAGTAACCACTGTTTTCCTCGGCAACACTGACTTCAGTGAGTGGAAGGTGCGAACAATGTCTTGTAAGCAAGAACTTCATAAACAACTTCATCTACTCCCACCATCCGAGGAAGTGAAGACCCTGTGAATTAACTTGCTTTTTGAGAGACATGTCCCCATAACAAGTGGAAAACTCATATATGTTTGTGCTTGCCATTTTATTGAGGACTGCTTTCTCAACGAGGGTCAGCAACTTAATAAGCAGGATTCACTTTAAGACTAAAGATCAAGGAACTCATTACTGATGTGTTGCCATTGCTTTCGGTTATTTTGCACATAAGTCTGTTGAACTTAGTGTCAGCACGTTCTGCAGCTAATGGTGTCGGCGTCTATTGTAGTGTGCTGGAGTATTTAGTCGTAGGGGCCATCAACTTTGAGCCTCATTTGAAGCCAATTACACAACCAGTGTAGTAGGTTGTGATTGTGTGCACGGTAGTATGCTGATGATAGCATTCAGCTTAAATTACTGTTGTACATAAATACAGATTCACAGCCGTTTACATTGCTATAGACTCAGTCTTATTAAATATTAAATTATTTTCAACAAGTATATCAATTGTAGATGTGTAGCCGAACAACGTCCACTCATCCATCTATCCGTCTTTCCCCGGTATCTCCCTCCAGCTCTTCATGCGGGATCCCCAGGCACTCCCCTGCTGGCTGGGCTGGAGTCCCTCCAGCGTGTTCTGGGTTGGCCCCTGGGCCATTTCCCAGCTGGCCATGCCTGGCAAGCTGCTTGAGGCAAGCACCTAGGGGACATTTTTAACAAATGCCCAAACAACCTCCACCGAACACACTTTGTAATGTGTGTTTAGAATAGATGCCAAGTTAGGTTTTGTGTCCACTGGGAACATTTCTCCAGAGCGCCGACTACTATTACCCATCGTATTGACTTAAGAGAACAAAGTGTTACACATTTCAGACAGCGCCAAGATATTTGCATTGGCTTACTTGCTCAGAGAACAGGACAGCTAAAACTATTTCAACTTGGGGAGAGCTTTTCAATAGTTGTTTAGAGATAATGACAGCTATGGCCAGCACTTCCTCCACAGCATCTGTTTAACACTTCCGCTGGAAGCCAATTTGAGGCCTCCTTGGCCCATTGATCACCATTACATGGCAAAAGTTGCAGACTGTGTTTAACAAGTACAGTGTGTTCAGACAGTGGAACAGGAAGAGGGAAATTAAAATCAATTGGAAAATGTTAATTTCCAGCTGGTACTAACAACAAATCCTCCAACACTGCTGTTCTATATCGTCTACTTGATGATGTTGAGAAAAAAAGATGCTCGCTGTGTCTGCTGGTAGAGGTTGGCTCAATAATTTCTTACAGCACTTTGCAGTCTCAGCATGTGTGTATGACATTTCTGTCATCCACTGAGAAATCACATCTTTACAAGTATTATATGATGACTCAGACACGCTCAGATCCACTCAAAAGTCAAGCTGTTTTTAAATGTACAGTATCATTTGGTGCATATTCTTGCCTGTAGTTAACAAAACTGCTCCTTTCTAGCACCGTGCTCCTCTTTCTATTCAATACACATTCATGCTCCTCCCACACACAGCCTCAATTCCCCAGTCCATCGCTGTAAAAGCCTCTGCCTTCCTGATCTTGGATTTTTAACAGTTTTCGCCTCTGTTGTTGTCCTTGATCTCGAACTAGCTTTAATTCACTGCCGTGACAACCGAGGTCAGAGGGAGGGCAGGGAAACGTCTTTCCCGTGCCTTTTCAGGCAGCAAAACGAAAGCTGAACCGTCATCTTAAGGTTTAGGGTGCATACAAGAAGTAACTGGAGTGATAATAAGAGCTGGGTCGGCTTAGTTCCCATTATAACACTGGGAACAGTCTTTTCAAAATGTAGCTCTGGCTCAACGTGAAGATCCACAGCAAGGTGTCAGTGCAATGAATTCACTGAGAATTTCATGAAAAGTAACTCTTGAAAAAATAATATCATTGTTATTTAGCTTCTATTTAATGAGGCTAGTTTTATTGTGATTAAGGATCCCTTTTACAAGGGAGACTTGGCCAAAAGTGGCTGCAACACAGTGTTAAAAGAGGAAGTCAACAGGACAACACATCTTTATGAAACAATAAAATGATCAGATAAAACATTTGAAAAAGACAACCTGGACTCAATGGATTTCACCATACAGGCCAATCACCAGAATGAAATGTTGGCATTGTACATTTCTGCAAACCATGGATACATCAAGCATGAAACCACTGGATATTTTAAGTTTAAAAGAGGGGTGAGAATACAGCAAGTTTGCCAAGAATAGCTTTGTTAATAAAAAACATACCGATGACTGAGGCGACGTGCACCTAAGGCAGATTAATTCACTCTCATGATTAGTAGGAGAATCCCAGTCTGCCATAAATCTCCATCGAGCAGGTGAAGACAATGAACAGAGGCATTCATATACAACACATCTCCATAATCGATAACAGCAAAAATGTAGACTCCAGCAATTTCTGTCTCACACAAAAAGAAAGCAATTTTGCTTCTATAAAAAAATCCTAATAATAGCTTCAGCATTGTACTAGTGATAACATACATACATTTAGCGAGAGGAAACAGGTATTTCTTTGGAAGTACAGCCCCACAAATGATATATGCTGGATGGGACAAGGCCTTCCTCAAAGCAGCAGGAAATTATCTAACATAGATACGATCTGAAACGTGTGATATCAACATTTGTGACACCAACCTACTTTCCCAGGCGCTTTTAGAAGAAAGCCAGGGCCCTCGGTGTCACATGCAGCACTGATATCTGCAGGGATTAGAAAAGCGCAATCACCTGCATCAGCAGCAATGAAGAGATCATTTATAACTGAAAGCATGCTCCAGAGCGCAGCATGCTCGGCAGCGCTGTAAAACCTGACTCTCTCAAAGACGTGGTTATTTTTCATGGAGGCGGACAGGACAGGTGGAGGAGTTCATACGGTTAATAATGTCCTATAAAGCCTCAGGAAAGCTTGATTAAAAACAACTCAAGAGCTGATCATCTTGAAGCTGACATTTCCCGTTTTTTAATTCAAAATCTCATTACAATTTCCGAGGAATACAACTAGAGGAGGCAGGGTAAACAGAAACCAATACATCAAACAGGACCATGCCGAGTTTATTGTTACAGGCCTACACATAAATCCTGGCTACACAGGCCATACTACACTCAATGTAATTCCCAGCCAGGGACCGAGCGTATATTTCATCCTGTATTGCCTAAATTGCCTTGATTTAGTGATCGTGAAGCCACAGGTAAAGGACACACACAACATTGTCTCGCAGGCTTTACAGCTAACATATGCATCCCCATCTGGCTCGGTGAGGTATGTCATAGTGTCTGCCGCTGTGAAACAAGGGGCTGGAAATATTGAAGCTCTTCTTTCTCATTACTCGCATCCTTGACAGCAGTCTTATCCTTTCATTGTTTTCCATCTCGGTAACACATGTTCTCTCTCCTCATCTCTGATAGCTATGCTCCTTTCTGCTTGATTTCTCTCTCTCTATCTATCTCTTTTTTTTGCTAACACTAGCAGAAAATGGCTATATTCCCAACCTATTAGGAGATCTATATGTAACTCATTCTATTGAACTGGCGCCTGTTTGTTACGGCAGTTTGCAGGTAAGTGGTAGCATATGTGAATACATCTCTGGAAGTGGGTTTGTCAATGTATAAACGCACCTTTTCATAGTAAACATTTACTAGTTCACATACAGTTTTTCATGCTTCATTCATGGTGAGGTGCTGCCAGAACAGCCCGTCTGTGGTCACCTGTGTCAGTCACAGCCGCTCAGCAGGCCGACCACACTGCGACATTAAGGACATTCAGATGACCTTCCATGCACACAGCCACACCACGACATGACTAACGAGCCAGGGAATAGATTTAATTTGATGGAGTCTTTGCTTAAAGGGTAACGCCACCAATTTTACACAGTAAAGTGAGTTTACAGGTCTTGGGGAGTACTATTGCATATGTGATGCACGTAATATAAAGCTTTTTGTGGCTCCAGAGGAAGCGGCATGTAATCTGATTAATTGCCTCCATCGATGCAGCAGAACCAGAGATATCACCTTCTTCATTTAACAAATTATTCTTCCTCTATAAAACCTGCCGCCTACATTACCCACAATGCAACATCAATGGAGGCAATTTCACAGAGCGTCTTCAGTCAGAGTTTCGGGTGTGTTTTTCCAGTAGCTGTAGTCTTGAGCTTCTCAAACAGAGATGGGAAGCAGGCAACAGATGTCTGGTAAGCTCACTTCTTTCTAACTAAAACCTTCAAGTCCTTTATTCATTCTCAAACTAGTGTTCTTGAACTGATGCTGACTCAAATCATATCGCTTGATGCAATTTATCACACAGCGTCCTCTGGAGTGACAAAAGAGAGAAATGGGCCCAGTGGCCTGTAAACCAGAATTAACTGGTCTATTAACTATCTCACACCTGAGAAGCTGTGAAAAGCCTCCAGGCAAGATTGAAATCACTGCTTTGCACTTTCAGAAAGACACCTGTATGACAACCCGATGGCACACATCACACCTCCAAATGTGAGAAAGGTGACAGAGCTACAGGTACAACTAAAACTGTGAAGGAGGCGCTATCAGAGTGCAATCTAACAGCAGCACTGCTGGTACCTGTTAGTCAGTGGCAGGTAGCAGGACAACAAGCGTCTATAAACACACTTGGCCTGAGTGAAATTAAACAATACGAAAAAACCCTGAGCCCATAAAACAGACAGTAATCTGAATACCTTGCCAGTTTTTACAGTCGTAAGTCATTTTAAAAGTAATTTATAAAGGAAAAGTATTCACCCAGAGCTAATGACTGGACTGCACAAGAACCAAAATGGCACAAGCTCCCGGATTTTATGTCCGCCGCATCATCTTTTGTCCGTGGTCCATGAGTTTGAGAGCCAAGTCGAAATGTCCCAAAATCAGTGTAATGAATCTTTTCCTGCTGGTGTTCTGCCATCATGATAACTTGACATGAATAAATGTTACTGCCATTGGTTAAACAAACTGGGCAGTAAAAACAAATGAATATTCATTCAAATGTTATATGAAATGGTATTTGGATAAAGAGCATAATCAGATGAAATATTATTTTTGCCTTGGAAGGACAATGTGCAACATTTTTTCAGGCAGTCGTCTCCGAATAACAAATAAATGCACTGAGATTTCTCATTTTCTCCCAAGACGGTGTGCTGATAAGAAGAGTAATGGTTAAAACGTGGTATTTTGCCTTTCAATTATCCCTTGCTCTTATGCTAAAGTGCACCGGGAGGAAAGTAACATTGTTAATAATGTGGCAAGTTAAAGAAAAATATGTATAATCAAACACTGAAAAAGTTCTACTGTCATTTGATGACTTAAAAAAAGTTGTTTAAACAGTAATTGTCTTTTTCTTTCTATAATGTAAGAGAACATTCAACATCGAGAAAAGACAGAAAAAATCATGTTGCATTCAAATGCAATACAGGTCTTTGTACTGAGGTGTTTGCTTGTTATAAAAAAAATGTATTCATGTAAGTGTAACCATCTGCCGAAAACACAGACCAAGTCATCCAAAGACAGGCTGGTTAGCATAATG
The DNA here is from genome assembly GCF_965226575.1 of Pagrus pagrus. NCBI lineage: Eukaryota > Metazoa > Chordata > Actinopteri > Spariformes > Sparidae > Pagrus > Pagrus pagrus. The sequence goes on from NC_140198.1 coordinate 14,124,879, forward strand.
TAAGCCTTAGATGCCATCTGACTACTTGGACCAACGTTTCCAGTTTAAAATCTGGCACCATCACAAGGCTACTTCATAAAGCCAACTCTGGCCTACTTGCTCACTTTGTGTTCATCTGGTTCCAGACTTTGTTCCGCCTTTCCCTCTTTAACTGCAGTTAAAACAAGCTGTATTCATTTGTCGGATCATAAGCCTGAAACCAAACAAACTGTACAGTATTTACAATAATGGCAAAGGATAATTATTAGTCACCTCTTACAAATTTAATATCACTGATACGGTAAGTTTTAATCTGTGAGCAGATCCACAGCTCTGATCTATCAAACAATCACAGTAATAAACAAGCTGGTAAACATTCGCAGATAAAATGATTATCAGCTTAACTGGTGGCAATGAATTTAAGTGCAAAGTTAATGTGGTTATCATGTTTCTTGGAGAGTCTGTCTCGACTCTGCCAAACATATGACTTCAAAAAGCGCAGGCTGGAGAATCATAACCATCCACCCGACCAGAATCATTTAATAGTCTGCTCCCCAGAAAGCTATTTGATAAACTGCCAAAGAAATCTGACGCATCTTTTTAAGTTGTTAAAATATGCAATACAGCCTGTTTGTGGGATGTTGTATTCTTTATTAATGCACAGTTTCTGTGTCTTTACATTTTTGTGATTAAACTTTTGGCAACTGTTGGTTTTTAGTGCATAACTTCCGTCTTCTAGCAAGTTTTTAACCAGAAAACAAGCTGCGTAGCCTCGAGCAGCAGATATTGTTCGTGCAGGCAGCGTTAGAAGAAAGTGCTCGCCTGCTTTGAGTTTTCAGCAATAGGAAAAGAGTGTGGGATATGCATTTAGTAATGATTTAAATAAAACTAATCACAAATCAGTGCTAATTTGCAAACAGCAACGCAGGAGTTTTATATATATATATATATATACCTCTAAAGAATAACCCAATTTGTAATAACCTGATTTCTATTCCTTGTTCAGGAACACACCCACACTTCCCACGAAAACAAACCTTTTGTTCACCACTCCGAGTCAATCCGTGCAACGTTTTGAAAGGCACAGTAAGGTGTAAGGATTTTAATCTGTATTGAAAGGACCGTTTATCCATAGCGTTACCTCAGACACAGATTCAACTTCAGAGGGAGTCGGGGGTGGATGTTGCTGGTGGCGAGGGATATGGGATGTAATGATTGTGTTTCATAAACAATGCTCCGCGGAATGTGAGTCAGAGCAATTTTCCTCGAGAAAAAAGCAAACAAGAAAACCTCCCGACATCAACAACATAAAACCAACATGCAGAAGATACTGCTTGAGCTGTGATAGAACAACACAAGCACATTTTAATTGAGCAATTTCATGGATTGGTGATATCTTGAGGGTCCATTGTGAGAGGCCTCAGACATTAGTTCAGCATTTGTGTATTTCCAGGACTGAGTGGTCTCTGCTCCGCCTGCAGCTGTGCAGACACCTTCTGGGAAATCCATTCCAGCCTTGATTCATGCCTGCTGGGGTTGTCTGCTAATTGGTCACTTTGAAGATCATTGGCCAGATGCTCGCTATATCCATAAAAAATTGACTGAAACTCAAAAGTAATTAGGGCACAGATCAATGACATTTTTAAAGAATTTGGGCTATTGGAAAGACAGTGGCTTCACAGGAGTCTGTTGATACAAGAATTAGCGTAGCACAGTCTGCACTTCCTGTGGGAAATCAAGCTTTTCTAAGTCAGTTACTTGATTTATCAGCAGTGTTGGGGGTAACGCGTTACAGTAATCTATTTCTTTTAGCGGTAACGGAGTGATATGACACTTTACTAGTAATATTTCATTAATATATTACTAAATTTATGTCACGTAATGCGTTACAATCCGTGTTACCGACCGAAGTGAAGCGGTTATTGTTATATAAGTAGTCTATAAGTTACTAGTCTCTGTGTGTCGTATTTCGTAGCCTAATGATGAAGCCTTATCCTCCGAGTGCACTTTAATTTACATTCTTGGTACATTCTTCTTCTTGTTCTGTGGACTATAATAAAAAGGTATAGAAAAAGAGATTTTTGTCTCCTCATGTCATTATAGGCTACATTATAGAAGGTATAGGTCTATTGTGTTTCATATGACTAAGCCTATAATTAAAATAATTTGTTCCTATCTCATAATACATCAGACTTTGATCCTTTGTCTGCCTGCTCATCCCTGTGTCCAAGGCCGTTAGTTTATTTAAAAAGAAAAAGGCTATTTAATTGTTCTATAGAGGTTATTTGGGCATTTTGTTGAAAGTAACTACAAAGTAGTGTAATAAGTAATATATTACTCTACGCAGACAGTAATATTATTATATATAATATAATAATATATATATAGTTATTATATATAATACAATATTACTTTAAAATGAAGGTAACTATGAATATGTAATATATTGCATTTTGAAAGTAACTTGCCCAACACTGCTTATTAGTCACTGTGTTAATCAGTTTTATTTTCAGGGTTTTGCCCACAATTCCCAGTTTCACTCACAAGCTCAGACTGATTGGATTGCAGACTCCCCACCACAGCAATCACGAGCAATCATACTGTATAGGTCAAACAAACCCACTTTTACCCTTTTCTCTAAACCACTAATTAATGAATGACAGTCAAGGTGAAAGTTGAATTTATTGCCCTGACTGTCCATTTTAAGCGTCCATTAGATTTTACAGGGCTAGTTTCTGGCACCACTTTGACCTATATGGTAATTACACTAATTGTGCTGCATGCAATTCTTCAATGCTATCGATTAATATAACATAATGATATTCCAGATTCAAGTCTATATTGTCATTGTGTCAAACAAAGAAACAGCGAAGCATCTCTCTGAGCCGCATAGTACAGAGTATAAGATAAAAGTAGTCATAAGATGGGATAGGATAAGAACAATAAGATAGTTACCAAAGAAAAAGATATTGACTAAGAATAAAATAGAGGATAGTCAGCACTTATTCTGACTGTAAAATAGATCTATAAAATAGTCACGTATTTACAAACACAGTTTTGGCCTGGCTTGCTGCCCTACTCCCACTGATTCACCGCGACCCTGACCAGTCAATTTATACAATACCTGGCTGGTCAGCTAATAAAATAAAGTCTGCTGTAAAAGAAAACGAAAGGATTTTCTATCAAATAAAAAAAGGCTGCAGAAATGTTTCTTCTTGTTAGTAAACTAAAGCCGGATGCATGTATTCTCTTGTAATGTCTGATCCGATATGACCCTTCGACTTTCCTTTCTCATGACTCCAAGTGGAAACTATTTGTCTGGTCATTCAATCAGCAAAGTGACTCAGCCATGAATACATTACTCTTGTCCAGACCTGTGACACATTAACCTTGACAGCACTACCGAAACAGAATGTTATCTGTTGACCAGGTCACATCTCAAAGTGATGCCCCTCTCTGACTCGCTGTGAATAATTCATGCGAGGTGGGGTGGGAAAAGCGAGTGGTGGCCCGGCAACTTCAGAGCCAATCCATAGGCAAAGTGTACGTATAGCACTCTCATCCTTATAGCTATTGATTATGTGCCACGTTAGCTGCCAGCTTGGCAACAGATTACAAACAAAATAGACAACAAGACGGCCAGAGTGTCCACACCTGTTAGGTGTTGACTGTAGACGGGCGAGGGTGGGGGAGGTTGAAAGGGAAGCGAGCTGATGGATTGAAAGACCCTCCCCGAATGGAAATAAACACAGCCTTCTCTTTCATATGTAATACATGGATTCTGGGGAATAATAGCTTAATCAGGCCCGTCTCTCCGTGTGCGGGGAATGAGGAAATTTGGTGATGTGCAGAATGACAGACCCTTATATAGAGGATTTGTCTGTTACACCTTAATCCATTAGGAAAGTCTCCTGCCTCAACTGTAGTAAAGCCGATTTGGAGCCCGCCGATAGCATCAGTGGGCATGAGGGAGGTGGCAGTTCTCAGAGAGAACCGGCTCTGCTGATACGCAGATATTCTGAGAGCATGTGCGCACTGATGTGCCAAGGATTATTCCTAAACTCCGGCAACTTGAACTTTGATGGACAGTTTATATATACTTTCACTTTCAGATGCTAATTTCAGGAGAAATTTCATTTTTGCTTGAGGTTTTGGATTTCTCGAGAGGCAACATATAATCGTGTCTTCTTCCCTCGAATGAACTCAAGGTAAAGCCTCATTGAGCGCAAGTTTAACTGAGTAAAATGTGTCGAGTATAGACTGCTGTGCGAGGGCTTTGCATATGTGCACTACATCATGTCTCAAGTAATTTGCAGAAAGATTAACATTTGTGAAAATCCTCGTCACGTGCTGTGTCCATGCATAATGAATCGCATTGACTGCTCGGGCCCTGCTGGAAAGGGTGTGATGACGATTTTCTTTTCCTGAATATGTCAACACTTGGTTCATTTCCATTATTAACCTACTGTGTTCCTCACAGCTAATGATTTTCCATATTTATATCTATTATCATCATGAATACTAATGCCAATAATTCTATCTTCAATCTTCTTTCCTGGCCTTCCAGTGCTTTGGCAATTTAAAACTATGAGAATATTAATTATCTATACACTCTTTTTTTATTTTAGTTAATATGGTGAAAGTACAGGTTTGGAAAGGGGGTTTGTCACTTTTGTAGGGAAACAAAATGCTTGAATGGACACAGTCAGCTTGACCACAACTTTAGCCTTATCCTTTAAGCCTTTATTTGTTTTCCAAGTGTGCTGAATTCGCTATTAGTAGTTCCTGTTTGCAATAAACCCGTGGACATACTGTATAGACAACTATCACTGGCTTACTTTGATACTGAAAAGAGCTTACAAACATAATTTTCAGACGAGTTCTGGAGTCACAAGCTGCATCTTTTCTCTATGATTTCTAAGCAGATTTCACAGAGCTAATGACATCCTCGGAAACTGTAAGTCACACCGAGTCTAAGGATATATATATCATATCTGAGTGGTTAGATATGACTAAGTTATGAGGCCAAGAGGGAGGACTAATTTTGACGCAAATTGCGGCTCAACGTCTCCATCCGCCCCCTCAACACTTCTGCACCCCCCCAAGTTAAAAAAACCTCTGATGTAGATAGATGTGGACACCTCAACATTACTACTCATTCCAAAACCATGGGCATTCATGTGCTGCCTCCACTCTTCTGGGAAAGCTTCCCACAAAATGTTTGGAGCTGACTGCAGGCATTTGCTCCCACTCAGCCCAGAGAGTATTAGTGAGGCTGGACAGTGATGTTGGGTTGAGGTCAGGGTGCTGTGCAGGACTGTCATGTTCTTCCAGACCAGACTGGGAAAACAGTTCTTTATGAGCCTGCTGCATGGGGACATTGAATGGCATGCTGAAAGAGGAAACTGTTGCAGCAAAGTTGGAAGCAAACATTAGCTGTGTGTCCATTATAATATTTATATGCAAATTTTGAAGTGTCACATTAGAAAAGGCGGATAGAAAAGGCATAATTAAAAAAAGAAGAGTGAGTTAATGCCCTTAATGGGAGACACAGACACCTTTTCTGAATAAGTTCTGAGCACTTAACTCACATGTTAACTCGCTGTTTCCACCCAGATGGCGAACAAGTAGCCGTTTCCTCTGTCGGCCTCTTCCCATATTCCCATTCCCAGATTAATTCCAACACCTTCGCCAACGTGTCCCCTTCCTTTATTTATTACCATATTTTGATGGTAAACTTTAGAATAAGTTATACTGAATTGTTGTTAGAAATTAAAATCACGATGTGCCACAGTTGCCTTGATGGACTGTAGCACCGCTGTTTCTCTTGAAAGCAGTTGACGTGCCACAACTTGTGGTGAAATTCGGTATTACTCACTAGTCTTGTTGATACTTCTTCTCCTCTGTTTACTGCACCCATGCTCAGTGTAGCTTATACCACCATCTTCTGATGAAACTACACATTTCACAGTGTAGTTTATATGCTTCAAACCAGCTGGCGCCTAATTAGCATTTTCTTTTTGCCATATTTCGAAACTTTTTTTCTTCAAATTAGATGAAAACACAGCATATGTGGTTAAGATATCACTGTCTGCTGCAGCAGTGACATTTCCCTTCATTGAAAAACACCCTCAGACTGATGGTACACAAGATTATTGTGTGTGTACACGGCTGTTAACAGCAGGTTTGTTTACATAGACCACATACATCATGTCCTTGGAACGTCATAAGGCCAAAGCAACTATTCTTGTAAAAAGATGTTTTGCCAGGTTTGGCCACCGACTTCTCCTGGCCACACATTTCTATTAAATATATGTAATTACAAGCGCTGTGTGCTCCTAATAAGCAAGGAGAGCCAAGTGGCACAATGACAAAGCAAACTGGGCTAATCCCTGTCACACTGTTCTGATTTCTTTCCCCAGCCTGCTTTCTTCCAGGTTCCATGAGCCTCTGCTAGCGTGTAAAATCTTAAAGTGATTTACACTCCGCCGCGTCTTCCTGCCACAACATCCAACCTTATCAACAATGCAAACATGGCAACCTGTGCAATCTTTTCGTTTTTGGAATTACAAGGAGCGTGATTAGAATGACTCCGAGACATCCTGCATGGAGCTTCTCTCTTCTTTTTTTTTTTTTTTTTTGCTGACTCCTAATACACAAACCGAAAAATGTGTCCAGGATGCAGGAGTGAAACTGCTGTGAATGGACAATCATGGTCGTGGTGTGCTGCACAATGCAAATTAATTCACCAGTCAGTGAAATTTGGACTGGTGCGAGAGAGAGCACCAGGTAGAAGAGAGGATAAACTCACTTCATGTTTGCTCTTTATTCGCCCTAGTTTACGACAAGGTAGCACGGGGTCTATTTTAATCCTCGCCCAAAAATGTGAAAGTCACAGCGTTGTCCAGGAAGTCCTTGAGTGCTCAAACTGTCCACTGAGGGTGCGGGAGAAATTGATTGTTCGGTGCTCATGGTTTTCTGAGTCAGATCTGCAGTTTATTTTATCAACACCATTACAGAGGTGCGGTTCTTTCATTTACCAAACTGACAGTCACAGCTGAGACAATCCCCGTGTGCAATAACAAAAACAATTCTTACTTTTTCTCCGCTCACAGAATAGATGAACTTTTGCTTCTAATGGTGTTGGTTCGATTACGATGTCTGCTGCAGCAGTGAGCCTGATTAATACAGGCATTATACAAAACACATCACCGGTACCTCAGGAGAGATGGAGTCGGGGAGGGGGCAATGAAATGGGTTTAGAGGAAAGAGGACGGTTAATATCAAACAGAGGAGTGAGAGTGAGAGTGAGAGTGAGAGTGAGAGTGAGAGTTAGAGGTGAGGTGTGGTGTGTCGTACCTGGCTTCAGGAAGGAGGTTGAGGAGCAGGAGGAAGGTCCACAAGCCAAAGTCCGGCGATTTAGGCTTCTGAAGTGCAGCAGCCATGTCAGACTATAGAGGGGACTCCTGTGGAAACGAGAGAGGAAGAAGATGAGGGAGAAAAACAACATGAATTGTTTAACGCTTAATAGGTAAATGGCATCTAATGATCAACAAATTGATTTCTAATCATTCACTTAAGCCTCAACCCTCCTACTCTCGACTGGTTTATGGTTTTGGTTTACATGATTGATGATTCTGTTTGGTCTTCAACTGATTCACTGACGTTTTTATACGGAGCAGCATGTGGCTGTCAAACAACGAAACAAGAATTTTTTATGATGTGACATACATCAAAAGGTGTTTAAAAAGTGTAAGAGACCCAGACAAGAGGGATGGGGATTTATAATATAGAGCAAGTGAAGAGAGGAGACAGGTTGACTGTGTTTGTTTAGTATGGAAAATTATCCACATGATCTCGACTGCATGCACACATCGTCTGTCCTTCCAGTTAACTGAGCAACAGGGAAGACATGTAAAGCTGTGAAAGCTGTGTTTATGTGTATCACTTTTCACATATAGCCAGTTCACCTCGTGCGTCAAACTGGTGCTGCAGTGTAGGAGCACACACAGCTGCTTCCCTGTTTCTCTCCTGCACATTACTGAGCAGTGGACTTGAACAGTTTTCAGACAATAATTAGCTTGGGTAATGATATTTGCCGGTGAGCTCTTTGGCACACCTGTCTGGAGGAAACTTGTCTCCTCTGAGTCTCTGGCTAGTGATCCAAAACACACCTGGTTGAAGCTCCGAATCAACAGTCAAGCAACGAACCTCATCTCAGGCAAGACATCAGATTTAATTTTTATTCATTGGGGTTCTGGGTGGGGCGGAAATATTAATATGTTCAAGCCCGTCAGCAGACACAGAGCTGCTGTCTGTGCCTGGTATTGTCTGTTTACCATTTAATAGCTCTTGGCTCAAAGATAGAGGCTGGAATATTTCAGAGAAATGATTTTATTATATCAGGTTTGCTAATTTCACTTTTTATGGTTCATAAAGATAGTTTAATGGTCACATTTTCACATAACATTTGTCATGCTCTCTTTACTCTTTATGCTTTTCCTCCTTTAGTTTTTAGTCAAGTTGTACTTATTCCCAAGGATGCAAGATATGGATTTCTTTTACAGCCGATAACCGATAATTACCTGCTCCTCATGGCAGATGCCAATAAGATAATCGCTTATTTCCCATTGTTGTATTTTCAAAAGAAGTTCAAGCACAAATGATGATAAGAAAGGCTGAGATGTAGTGAGCAAAGATTTCTGATTTAAAGGGGACCTATTACGCTTTTTCTTTTGTTTCCTTAAAAAGGTCAAAGCCCGCACCAACCGAAGCCTCTCTCTCCCACAGAAAACACTGCTCCTGAAACGCCTCGTCAGTAACCTCGCCTTTGATCCCACAACTTCGTGACATCACACTACAGCACCATGTCAGACATTTGCATAATTAATGCCTAGCAGCTAGTTTGGCAAGTGAGAATTGATTTAGCACCAGCTGCTCTGGTGTTGTTAGTGGCGCTGGCTTAGTCGTCTGTGAGCTGACCAATCAGAGCAGAGTGGGTATTGTTTTAAGGAGGCGGGCCTGTAAACCTGTTCTAGTAGTAACCCAAAATATAATTATGAACCTGGAAATGAGCATAATATGTCTCCTTTAATATTCCATAGCCATAATAAGATGTGCTGCGTTAAAACCTGTGCATACTACCACCTACTGTAAATGCTGTGCTTGTTAAGTAGACTAAAGCAATTTCACGTCAAATTATTGGCTCTACTCATCAGCCAAAAGTTCACAGATCCAATAAATAGCCAATAATATACAGTAAATTTGTCAATATCTAGCCAACATTTATCGTTCAAGCCCTAATTGTTTTTTTTAAAGAAATTTAGTGGGAGGCTGTTGTGGTTTCTTTTCCCTCAGTCTGGGGGAGGGTAAAAAAAGTTGTAATAACACAGCATGCCTAACTTATCTATACCCATAACTATTAGCATCACAGATGTGGGCCTAAATAATTCAACCTACCTCAAACTGAATACATTAAATATTAAATAACCCACCTAAATATCCCTGAACCAAATTAAACTGAACACATATGAATACTGTTATTCACTGTGAATGCTGGTGTCAGTGCTCGAACCCTCAGGAGAGATGACGTAGTTCAAGCTCCAAGACTTTGAGCCGTCCACCAAACCCTAAAACATCACATAAAAGCCCGGAATAAACACATTATACAGCTGTGGTACACGGCTTCCTTCTTTTGCTGCTATAATAATTATTGGTAATCATTTTAACGAGGTTGCAGTCTGGCAATTTACAGAAAGATTAAATGACCTCTCATTACAAAAACATGCGCTCAAAAATTGCTGTGCCTGCTACTGAATGCAGGCTGAAATCACCAGGAAGAGGAAAAGGAAGCCAAATGACTGAGGTACTGTCTTTTGTACGACCACTCGAGCGAGCACACGTGAAGCAGCTGTGTTGTACTTAAAAGGCTTCCATTGTGCTTTTGTGAGACTCAGCCCCCCTCTTTAGTGCCACCGTGGAGGAGAAGATCAAACGCTCTCCTGAGGGGGAATCAGTGTCCTATGTGTTGGTGTAGAGCGCCGATCATTACAGGAGGAGTAAACAAATGAATGGATGTAAAGATAGACTTCAGGTTGGTGCACAAACAGGAGGCTGCACTAATACACTACAAACTGTGACCATACTTTTAAACTATGTTTGTGATGGCTCTGAGGTGAAACCACTTTAAAGGAGCTGTCTGTATTGATTGTAGCTGAACACCAAGTTCAGTCAAGATCCACATCTAATGCATCTTTATTCTGGCAGCACGAGGCAAAGTACTCAAAACCAGCCAATTATTTTCAAATGTTTTATGTTTTATGAGTCAGCTGCTTACTTCTTGGCAGTTTGCAACCCTAATTATAAGATATGTAGAAGTGAGCTGTGGTAAATCTTTGACGTCAACGCTTAGGCAATTGGGATCATCACAAGTCAACAGCTACTGAATGCTGCATGCTCTATAAAAATATCTCATCTCATATCAAGAACAACAACAAAAAAAAGCTAAGAGAAAAAATCTTGTGCTTGCCACAGAGAGATGGCCGCTGGGTGTAGCGTGCCGTCACGAAGATGCTCATAAAGTGTGTTTCCATGACTTACAACGACCGGCCGAGCTTATAGAAAATATCATTCGAATGTATGAAATATGTTGACAATAATCAATGCCCTTACAGGGAAATGGACAAGAATCAATAAACACTGAGTCTCTGCCTCATAAACACTGGAGCCGTGTGGTGTTATTGATGTAAAGATATTTACAGTCATCGTTATTAACCTGCGTCCTTCCATACCGCCCGTCTCTGCCTGAGAAATATGTTTCTTCTGTAACACGGGACAGAAATCATGATGCTCCCATGTTTCCACGCCCCAAAAAGCAAATAAGCCACATAATTTTAAGATCCCATATTGTAGGAAGTGAGATTTACCATCAGTGTCTGGCCGATCTGCTCCCACAAACAGACTTTTCTGTCTCTGCTATGATAGTTTCTGGCTTTTAAACACGTGGAAACAAGATGCTGTTGACACGTGATGAACAATAAAGCTATCTGAATCACAGAATCCTGTTCAATGAGTATGATGGTAAAATATCAAAAAGTGATGCCTGCCTCCACGTCATCTCGGGGCTGACCAGTGTACAAGCGTAATTGCAACTTAGCAAGAAAGCTACATGTTTAATGTTTTTTGGTAATATGTGAACGTGTGGTGGACAGAACGTATAACACCCACGTGCTGATGGTGGCGTTGGCAATACATAAGCCTGTGTATACAGTGTATCAGTACATAGTAAATATTGATAATAGGCTAAATTTGAGCATTTAAAATTTGAATGGAATTAGCATATAAAAAAATAAGGAATTACATTTCAATGGGATGATAGACGAAATTGACAGCGGGAGCATGATTCATCCAAACCTGAGTTACTTGAGTAGCTACTTGATAAGCAAATTTGTGAATGCAGCCAATTAAACTGAGCGCGGTTGATGCAAATGAGTTGAAATGTTATTTTTCATAATTTCATCCCTCATCTCCCTTTCAACAAATGTCAAGCTCAAGGGCAGGCCAGCTCCCAGACTGTGTCAAATTAAACCAATCTTGTGTTGCTTGAAAACTGCTGGTAAACAGAAAACTGCAGACAGCCGAGATTCATACTTGTGCGGCACGTATCACAGATATCACATATCAGGCTTCAACCTCTTTCTTTCTCCCTTTCCTTTCATTTTTCTTCTTTTCTCTCTGTACATTCTGCAAACCGAGTTTATTTTAAAGCCAATTCTGGATCGTTATCCATTAAAGATTTTATGTGTCCCATAAAAAACGACAGGATGCCCTCTGGAGTCAGAGGTATCATTTCCTTGTCTTATAATGTCTGTCTGGAAATTGCAATGCTAATTTCCTGACATATATTGCCACCAATTCAAGTCACTTCCACTCACTTGGGGATCATCTTTGTTCACGTGTCATCTTAAGGGCTTCTCAATGTCCGGGTTGAATAAATCTTTTGAAAATACATTGATTCCTCTATGCCTCGAGGTTCAGTCATTACCCAGTGTAGTTTCATCACTGGTAGTCATAGTTTGTAGGAGTTGAAAAGGAGGATTGGATGTCATTAAATGTCCGGACATTGGTAGAAAAAACAAAAAACAGTAAAGATAAAGACATAAAGATTTAATTATTTTCATTAGTCAGCCTCATAAACTCCCATCATCTATCACATTTCCTATAGGATCTCTGCTCTATTCATTCAGCCCATGTCTCCCCATCACAACACCGATTAGAGCTGCAGTGAAAAATCATGGAGAAAGCTTACCAGACGGCACTCTTACAAGTGTCAACAGATCCTTTCTATACGAATAAGACAAACAGGCATTGAAAAGACTGGCTGCCGGCCGCTGTCTACATTTCTGCACCAGATTTACCAATACCTGTCATGTAAATGAGGGGCTCAGCGGTCCCTGGGGCTCAGATTGTGCTTGAAACAGAGAATATGAAGGGAGGGAAAAAAGACATGGTGCTTTTGTTGGCAAATTAAAAATAGCTTGCCTAAGGTGACAGTAGCGCTGAAGCACTCTCCATATCCAAGTCTTCTAACATTTGTTTTCAATTCTAGCGTCAGTTTGTTTTTTCGAGATGAAAAAGCATACACAATGAGTAATGTAATCACATTTGACAGAATTAAAAGGCTATAAATACATTTGATGCAAATTAGCTGAATACTCTGACTGGACGACTACGCCGAGTGATTTGCTGAACAATAAAGATAATAAGTCCTGTGATAAGAAGTGGCAGCGCCTAGTTTCCTCAGAGAAGGATGTCAGCTGGGGACAATTTGGTTTTTCATTTATTTTTATAGTTTGGCTGTCATTCATGACCTAAAGGGAACTGGAATACAAACTGTAATATTATAAAGTTCACGGTGTGTTTTCTGTGTTAATAAAACCACCCGGTTGGGTTACTGCACAGGATGTCAAAGAACAGCTCACATCCCCCAAAAACTGTGGACCTCATCAGCCAATAAACACTGTCGACTGCAGTAATTGTTGAATTTAGGACACAGCTCTATAGCCATGTAATCCGAGTGGCTGCTGTTAAACTAAAAATAGCTCTAAATCCTGTCACATTTGGTTTGATGTGACGGTCATGCACTGAGCATCTACCAGTGATCTTTTTGCTTTCTATAATCTAATCACATATATTAAAAGAACTCCAGACTGCACCCAGACTGTTGTTTTGAAATATTGGTGAGAAGCACTTGATTGTATTCGGTATAAAAGTAGGTCTGCCATTTCTGCACCAACATAACTTAAGTATAACTAGTCTTCTGATGTTATGTTGAGGCGGAGAGAATTAGAAGCTTCATTGTTTGTCACAAACCAGACACAAATTAAAAGCAGAGCGAACAAAAGGCAGACAAAAGGACAAAGGGTATGCTACTGAGGATCAATATGTTTTCAGAGCTTTTGCTCGATTATACCACAACTCGGCAAATAACACTCACAAAGGCTGGATCAGTGATTCCCACCTAGGGATGGAAAAGCTAGGGATAAACAGTCTAAATAACTTGCAAATGGATAAATGTCTGAAATAGATGGCAAAACGTATGCTTCAAATAATTAGCTAAACGTAATGGGTAAATGGTTGACAGATTAGCTTGACGTAAAAGTTCCAATGAAATGGCCAATGGGGTGCTATTTGTTTCGGCATAGTTACGTGTTTTCTGTAAAAACAGGCAGCAGCTAATAGCGTGGGATGTAGGTTGTGCCCCGCCCGATCCCCTAACCAACAGCTGATGCTGCCTCAACCCTGACGAGAACGAACATAGCCTCCGAGAAGGCAGAGGCCAGTTTGATGACAGCACAAGGTGGTTTTCTTGCCAGGTTGGCTCCTGGCATCCCAGGGCTGAGTAAAGCAAATAGGACCACTTACGGAGCTAACGGCAGCTAACCGGAAATAAAGCGGAAAAGACTACCGGTATCTGTCAATCAGGAGACTTCATCAATCACCTCGGTACTGTAACTGGCCACCTTCTTTGTATTTGGAGGCCCCTATATGGCCCCAGTCACGAGGTGTTAATTGAGAAGCTGCTGGTTGTCAGTTCGTTTGTTAGCAGTTACTTTGGCAACAAGTAAAGATATCTGTCCAGAAGTTATCAAAGCAGAGCAGCCCGAGGGCAGCACAGAGAAAACCAGCAAGTATTTTCTCCATAAAACATCAACCAGTTTCACACACATCACTGAAAAAAGTTATAAAGTTATGCTTTTGTACTAGTATTCCACGAGGTCCGGTCCCGAGCAACACTCTCTCTCTGCTCTGGCAGCATTCCTCTTTTCATACATCCATGGCAGCATGACAAATTAAAGAAAGCATTTTATCGAACAAATAATTTGTATACGCCCCAGAGAGCAGCGTGAGTCATCAACATCTCTAATGATTTTCCAGGAAGTTACAAACTCTAATATACCATTTAAAATACCCAGGGGCGCCGCCAGAAATCTTGGGCCCCATGACAGATTAAAATATTCAAGATAGATAATAATATTATTAGCCCCTCAAAGGGCCCCCTGTCAGGGCCGGGCCCTTGGAATCGTCCTAACCTTTCCCCCCCTGGCCTCGCCCCTGAAAATACCTACAGCTTTTTGCCAGTATTGGGCCTGATACTGGTGTATATGTGAGACATGGAGCAAGAAATATGTGAAAAAACACAAAACATTTACAGAGCAGTTTTGACTTCATGGGAACTTTAACAGTTGAGATAGATAGTTAAAAGTAATAGTATGTATAGTAAAAATAATGGATAAATATATTACTTGGCTAAAACTAATGGGTAAGATGTTACAGCTCAGTAATAACATGGTAATAGTTGGGTAATAGTTTGATAATAAAGAGGTAATAGTTAAATAATACCATGTTATAAAGGTAAAGATAATAACAGCTATGTTAATGGATAAACTGTTGAAATTGTTAGCTAAAAGTGTTGGATAGACAGTTAGCTTCTTATTAACTACTAACAGTTAGTTAGTAAATAGTTAGCTAAAGGTAATGGATTTCAACAGTTATAATAATTAGCTATAAAAATTAGTAAGTGTAATAAGTGGTTAATAATGACACTCTTCGGGGGAGAATATAATCTTGACAGAACCAGAGTTCATCTGCGAGTCAAGGCACATCTGACTGAAAATGTGGGAGCCGCTGTTGTTGATGACGCACTGCACGAGGACCACAGGTGGATCTAATGAGCGACGACAATTTTTCTCTCTGTTTTGGGACTGTGGGCCCGAGCGTTAATTTGATCATTAGGCCTCATCACTGCCAAATGATCAATGTATCGGGCTGCCAGGCAGAACTGTTTCCACTGGGGCCCGTCACTATTATGTTACACCGGTGATAATTTGTCAGGACTTTAGGTTCGTTCCTCACAGACATGTAATGGGAGTACAGTGGATCCATTATGAACACGGCACCACACGACAATGAGCCTCTGTTGTTGTTTTCAGGGCAGAGCAAAGATAAATTCCTTGCTGTCATTTTCATCGTTCTGTGCCAAGGTTTTGGCTGACTAATGTTCAGTGTAAGTATACTGTTCACAGGTGCTGAAAGGAACTATAAAAATGTAGAATAAAGTGACCCAAGTGGCCCTGATGGTCCAGTTTAATCAAAGCTAAATATACTTAATCTCCTCTGAATTTAAGGTGAAGTGACTAGATAGATGTTTCTATTACTGCTTAACTTGGCAGGGATCTAAAGAGTAAGGTCTCTTGCGCCAAGATATACTTGGAAAAAGCTGACTCTTTCCTGACTGCACTTTTACAGAGGTGAAAAACAGTGCGACAGCCTAAAATGCACTGGGGTCCTTCATTTGCATAAAGAAATTAATAAAATAATACACCAGATGGAGTTATTTTTACTGAGATAGATTTGGACTTTTCACGCTGCCTGCGTAAATTTACATGACAGTAGAGAGGGGAAAAAAACAGAAAATCTGGTTTCCAAAATGAGGCCACCGTGGTTAAAAGTAAAACACTGTCACAGCTCTTAAACATTTGTGATTTGACGTTCGAAAGGAGCTCAAACTTTTCTCTGAAACACAGAATGTAAACTGCGAGCACGGGAACGTGGTGTAAGTGGTGACAATGAAGTGCATGTGACAGTGAATGCGACTCGATACTTGACAAGGCGAGGCTTTCAGAGGGCTTAAACTGACGTCAAGGCTGTGCAGCAGCAGGAGAAGAAACAGCAGAGAAGTGCAAATTCCTGTAACCACTTGCAGGTAGTGTAATGTCTACACCCGCCGACATGCCACCTTCACAGTCGTGATGGCTTTCTGCTGAGGGAATGGCCTCATGTAAGACTGCTCGCCGCCCCCCTTCTCACAAGTCAAAGTGAGGTTGGATTGTTTGACGGATCCAGCGGTTCCCTCGGTGTCTGAATAAAGCCGATTTGACTAACACCTCGATTCAATATTATTGTAAGCCATCAACAGTTCTCACCTGTCAAGTTGCTAATGGGCAAGATCTATAATGCTTACTCAGTTGAGCATGCTTGCCAACACAGAGCACAGCTGGGTAATTCTCTATAGATAGTGCTGAATCTACAATATTTGATATCCATTTATCAAATCTGTACAGTGCATAATATAGAAATGAACAGAGCGTGTTCCCGTACAGAGCTCAATGAACAGTGTCGACACAATAACCCTCACGACTAAAAGACACCATTTTTCATAGGGAGCTTAATACTATTCACAGTGTGTTTTCCATTGCAGGTCACAATCAGTTGCTCTGAAATTAACAGTGCAACGGTGAAAATACCTTTCCATGCTGAAATCACACGTTATTATTATTTAAAACATACTTTAAAAGGGCAATTGTCCCTGCAATAACATTAATTATGCTGCTGGGAGGAAGAGATCTAATCAGGTAAATAGAATAATCATGTAAATCAGTGTGACTTTCACAATTAGAGCCACGGAGCAACCAAACTCCTGCAGATTGGCGCGCAAGTCACCACAGCTGTAATTAACAAAAGTGGAAAGCAGCTGTTAGGCCAGGGACAGGGTGTCTGCCTCGTAGGTGAAATCTGTCAGAGTTCATCAAGGATTCCCGGTGAAGAGCAATACCTTCTCTAGCACTCACCACCTGTGCTCATGTTTTACCTCAGGCCTCGTTACGCTGTGTGCAACTCAAACGCTGCACAACTCAGATTGCAGACCTCTACTGCTGATACTCTATTCTGATTCATTTTGGATTATATTTACATTTCAGAGAATAGTATCTCACATAATGGGAGCGAAGTAAATAGGCCACATACAGAGCGAACAATAAATATAAGGAATATGCGTCCTCTTTTATGCTGTAGTTGAGGATGCAAATGCCATATGCGGGAATGAGAGAAATATCATGATTAAAGGAAAAACAGCTCAGGCTCTCGTAATTCTCTGCTCATGCACTTTCAACATCCTCATTAAATAAACAGAAAAAAAGAACAATAACATTATTAACAGCCGTTCTAAGGCTGAGATACGGTGTAAGCTTGGGGGCCAAGAGCAAGAATAAGAAGTCACTGTTTGCTCAAGACAAGAGGATGAGGAGAAAAAACAATAAAATAAATAAAATCACAATACAAATAATGTTGCTTACTCTAAGTGCCCTGGTAGTTCATATTCAAAAGCAGCATTCACATCCTCTGGGTTCAAATGAAACTTTATTACACACATAAATTCTCCTGTTTGCATTTTGTGTCCTTTTTAAAATATACAAAGTGTTAATAATGTTTTCGACGGTTTGTTAATTTTACAAAAAACATTATGTTATTATGTTCTGTACACTCACAACAATACATAACCTAAAATATTGAATTTACGGATTATCAACTTACACCAACAGCAACCCTGACAGTGATGGAGGCATCTAAACTAAAGATACATCCTCTAAACCGCAATGCTGTCTGCTGTTCCCTCCCTGCATCATCAGCGCAAATAAAGCAGGAAAATAGATGTCAAACCGAACATTTGCAAAAGGCTTAAGCAGACAAGAATCCTTCAAAGCTGATAGCATTACATGGCCAGCAGAGCAGGGCCCCACATGGAGGAAAAAATTAATATCTCAGTTCAGACTGTGACAAGTTCTGCATCTCCTCAATGGATTATGATTACAGCTGGAACAAAGTCTTTGCCCATTAGGAGGGGTAACCGAATGGGCTTACGATGAGAACAAGTGGGCACCAGAAGGAAGGGATTGAGAAGGGAGATGTACAGTAAAATTCAGTGTGCTGCCACATATTATAGCATTAAGCTTGGATTTCCATTAAGCTGTAGATCTCTGTTGTGAAGACACAGAACCTGTTAGGCTGTATACAACACAAATATTAAATGATGGCACCAATTTAGAATGATCCCTATGACAAAAGAGATGTTTTGGCAGCTAAAATAATTTGGATGGCTTTACATGTCGTCGACTCCTGAAATGCAACAAGTGCACATAAGTCAGGTAAATAACATAAAGTATTTTGTTTCTTTCTTTGAGTTCAGACTGGGGTCCCATTGAGGGTATAGGTAGCATTTCTGTAAATTTGACCAGCACAGAATTGGACACATCTATGGCCAATTATGCTGAAAACTGGCTGATTCAAGTTTCTGGCCAAGTTACCAGTTCACATATGGTGCATTTTGTCTATCCCTCATTCCTTGCAAAAAGTAGAAATGAATCCCCACTCACAAAAATGTAGAAAACAGCTTTATTATGCCACATCTGTGATTGCATTAATAGTCAATTAACACTCAGTGCAGCAAAGGAGTGCATTAGAAAAGAAATTAGATTCCTATCTTTTAAATGAACATAACAGTATGTCAGAGTTAGATTACACTTAATATGACAGCGACTCCCGAGTTGTACAGATGATGCAGCACAAATCCAAGGCTGAATATCGTGCGACTTCTTTCTAGTTGCCTGCATGGACACACATGTTTAGCCCATTAGTTCACAGTGACGTTGACACAGCGCAGTTGTGCACAGGGAATAATATTGCAGGTCAGAACATTGGCCTACTGCTGTGAGATTGCTATGGGAATACAAATGAGTGTGGCATGAAAAAGCATGCAATGGATAAAGCATGCAATACTGTGCTAGTGGAGACAGAGCATAAGGATTTGCTTTGGACTGAACAGTGCTCTAGATACACTGGAAAAGGGTAAACCATGTCTGTGAAATAACACGGTACACTTAGAAACTTGAACCAGCAGATGAAAATGAGCAATGAGGTGCCATGAGGGCTCAGCCACACTGGACCCTGTGCAAAACTGCTTTATTCCTTCAGGTTTTGTCAAAATCAGGCCGTTGGTGTCTAAGTTATCCCCTAACAAATCACAATTGAAGTGATGATGCACCCCCGCTAATTGGCTCCGGGGCTGCCTGCATTATTCATGGCTAACAGCATGTTCCACTTGTTTGCATGGCAGTAATTGTTAAGTGATTAACCTGCTGATTGCTCACTTGATTCATTTTCCAAACCACTTTTAGTCATCTCACTGTTCTCTGATTGTTGGAACAATTCAATGTTTGAGGTGCTTGGTGGATGCTGTAGGCCAGGAGGGTCGGCTGGCTCCATAAAGCTCTTTGTTGTTGAGCTTAAGTTTTACTGTGGGAGTTCGCTCAAGCGTGAGTCTTTTGACATGAAATTTAACAGATTTAAAATAAGTAAATATTTTTGTTTTAAATAAGCTGCGATTACTCTCATTGACCTGAAGTTTGAGTAAAATCAAAATATTGGACCTAACAGCTGCCTCAACACACGTAAGAAGTAATTTCACTATGAAATAGCTGCATTTTATTTCAAAATTCATCTTTAGGACCCAAAATATAAAAAGTAATATGCAAAGAAGCAATCAAAATGATCATAGCAAATCAATTAAAACTCATGATAACAGTATGTGCTCAAACTAATTATCTGTAAAGTAATTAATGGAGAGAAAACATATCCAATACTTGACTATGAACAAACTGTTGTCCACTCTGCGAGACGCTGAGTCACCGCTCCATCAAATTTGTCTCCCAAAGGAGCACTGGCTTCAGGCCAGGAGGCAATAAATTATGAACAAGGAGTCACTTTGTACAGATAGGTTACATTCTAGTTCATTTTCTATGTTTAGTAGTCTATACAGTACATTGCTAACAAGACATTTCAAGATCAACCCAGAAGCAACAGTCGCTCTGCTATTTAAACTTTCACACTGTCTAGTTTTGTTAATGAGCTGAACTGTCCATGTCACATTGGGGTCTTTAGGCACTATGAAAAATACTTTCCAAGTGCTCCTCTAAACCACTCTGAAAACTACATCTTATACTAATGAACCATTAATTTAATGTACTTTATAGGACATTACTGGGGCGTCAGAGGTCTCAGATCGTTTTATTTTATAGAGCCAATACGTAGGCTTTGCTAATTGGTGAAACACTGAGTGGGACCCACTGCCTGGTTGGTCCAAAAAGCTAAAAAGCAGTACATAAAGTACAATGACATTCTTATCATCTCATTGTCACAGGAGATTGTTCCCAGCAAGTGTCAGAGTGAAGAGTCAAGTCTCGATGACTACCGGTGTCATCCTGATAAAGTGCTTCAAGAAACTGGTTGTCTAGCACATCACAGACAGCATCCCTGCCAGCCTTGACCCTCACCAGGATGCACTCAGAACCAACAGATCCACAGAGCATACCATATCCAGTGCCCTTCACTCAGTCTTCACACACCTTGAGAATAAGAACAGCTACAGGAAGCTGTTTGTTGACTTCAGAATTCAATCACAATCTCACCCATGAAACTGATTGGAAAACTAAACACTCTGGGCTTGAGTACCACTCTCTGCAATTGGATATTGGACTTCCTCAGAAGCAGACCCCAGACAGTTTCGGCTTGGCAGTCACACTTTCTCTAAGTCGGAGCCCCCCAGGGCTGTGTGCTCAGCACCCTTCTGTTCACACTGCACACCCATGACTGCACTCCCAAACATCAAGAGAATTGTGATGTATGCAGATGAAACCACCAACGTCGGCCGCAATTGCAAACAACAATGAGAGTTCATATCGGGAGGATGATTGTTGATTTTAGAAAAAAAGGGGGCAAAGAGAACCTATCAAGGCTCTGCTTCCTAAGGAAAAATAAGAAGGCTAAATTCCAGGACAGAAAGGGTCTACAGTGGGTAAATAAAACTGCCCAGAACATCATTGGTACCCATTTGCTGAGCATCAGTGATATCTGTGAAGTGAGATGTCTGCACAGAGCTAAAAGGATAGTAAAAGACACCCCAACCACAGCCTGTTCACCCTGCTGCCGTCTGCCAAACCACCAGACTACAGAGCAGCTTCTTTCCTCATGCTGTGAAACTCCTCAATTTATCCTCCACACTCCACTGTGGAGGTCATCAAGTTTTTCCCTTATGTAACATAAAGGAACTTAAACTTTTACAACCCTGGAGTTGTAAAATAACAAATAAGTTAACCTTTATAACAATGTAATTCACAAGGTCCACTGGAATCAACAAGAGATTTATTGTACCTCATAGGAACAATTAAATACATCACCAGCATCATTTAATCGTTGGTCCATTAACCTAGTTCACCCTGATTCAAATCACAGCTTTCTAGGTCATAAAGGGAGTCTGAAAAATGTAACAGCATTAATACTTAAATACAACAGTCCATTCACAAGACTGGCACATAAGTCCTCCAAAGTCACCAGAGAAAACAGGGTAAAAAAAAGAGAAGAGGGCACGTACCAACAACTGTCGAGCTTCATCATGTCCTTTGAGTCGTGTGGTTTCACTAGGATTTAAGACGCACCAGTGCAAAAACATGAGATGGGCTGGTTATTCTCTGGACATCGATGTCATTGCCATCAATCAAATGCTCCACATATCACTTCATATCACTGCTCCATCAAAGATGGTCCGTGCATGAATATGTCAGGTATTCCCCAGACCTTTACCCACTGTCCCTCCTTGTACATCATGTTTTAGCCATGGTAGTGTTGTGGTCTTAAGGATGGCAATGTCTATCAGTCAGTCATTCCACCACTTTGATACAGACTCTCATTAACCATTTGCTGGATTGTCAAGACATTTTGTACTGATCCCCAGAGGATGAAGCCTAGTGATTTTAGTAATCCCCCTGTCTTTGTCCACTCCAACAGGAGGAGGATATCAAGTATATTGGATTTTGGGGTCAACTGTGAACTGTCCCTTTAATGATAATTTGTTTCAACAACCATTGGGTGGTATTGATATTTGGTACAGATATTCACTCAGGATGGATTTCCATCACTTTGGTCATTCATTGACTTCCTGTTTTGGAGGAAACTGCCATCTAATGCAGCCCATCAGTATCCAGTTAATATAAGAGGTTAGTGATATTTTAAAGGCTGTTAAAGGATAATAAATGTGTCTGGTTGGAGTAGTATCATTAAAAATTAAAACGGTGTCCACGAGAGACATTATAAATCAAGTAATGACACTGGTCCAAATGATTCCTTGAAATATTTAAGAATAAGCCATTTTGATACTGTTCAGGCAAAACTTTAAGTAACAGTCACACCTCAGCGTAAATGTTGACTATTGTGATAAACCTTGGTTTGTACATTACAAAACCAATTCAGAGCATGCGTACCACAATTTATTTACCCATAACATCCTGCTTACTTTTTTATAAGAGTCTCTACACAATAGCACTGAATAGATTATACGACCTAAAGGTGCGTCTCTGAAGTGGCTTGATCAGTAGCTATCGATCACACTAACAGGCAAAGTATTCATGGGCAGGTTGGCGATTCAGTGTAAGCAGAAGCTATAGTCATTACTAACACGAATGACAGCTATATAGCCTAACTGTAATTGGAATGCAAGGTTTCACTCTAAGGTAATAGCCATACAAAGAGCAGTAGAGTTCAGCACACGCACTAGACTGGCCCAACAGAATAATTTAAACCATAAATCAAACATCCATGCTGTGTTTCACCTTGAAGCTCTATAGGCTTGTCTTTGCCACTTAGCAGGAAATTGTGTTGAATGTGTGTTCTTGTTTTCCTATCCAATCAAAACATGGATTTACTGTGAAGGTTCAGGGATGTGCAATATAAGAGCATGAGCTATACTGAAGTCCTGCCCCTTCCGGTGTGCCCCATGACAGGTTATGGCCAAAAAATTGTATTGTTGTCAACAGTGAGAGACAAATACATTTCTGATCCCGTTTGAATTATACCATGAATTACACATATGATGTTTGTCACTTTTAATAATAGTAAGGTACCATTTAGTTTTTTGTGAATCTGCTCAGTGAATTACATCGTCTCACTCAATATACGTAACACCAACATGGCCGCTACCCTGGCACAGAAAAAGTATTAAAAATGGTCACAAGAAGTCTGGCAATATTGACAGCTGCTGGACCTACAAGGTTTCAGCAATGGGTTTTGGTGAACGTTAAACAAGGGACTATTAGATGTGTAGTCTTTCTATGTATTTTCACAGTCCTGTACCTGATTATCTTTCATCATTCACCACCATGCATATTTTTTTCCTGACGTAAGGTCCCAACAGAAAGTGTGCCTTTGCCTCTGATAAGGATCGGAGTCAGTTTATAGCTTTATTGGCCAAGTACAACACAGATTCCAAAAAAATTACATGTAAACAAACTGTGTCTACCCATTACAGTTTCACAAAGTGTTCCTGAGCCTGTGTAGCAATATGCTTTCTAAAGTCATGTGTTTCACAAAGTGGTGAACCTCACCACATCCTTGCTTGTGAATGCCTGATCCCAGTCTTTTGTTGCCACAGTCCCAATTTATATGAAACGTGTTGCTGGCAACAAATTCAGGATAGCTTGTATTTATAAAAAAACAATAAAGGTGATGAGATAAAACCTAAAATATTGCCTTGTACTATCTGTCTAGTATTGTACCTTTCTAGAATCAGAGTTGTATGTAAGAATTTTCATCATTTGAGTTTATCTGTTTTATGAAAAATCTGCCTGTATGACAGATGCGTCAGAGGGCAGCAGGGGTTCAATAAAAATAAAAGACTTCTGACTGAAATGAAAAAGAATCTGAAATAAACCAGCAGTACTGTAGGCGAGACTTCCACTTTATCATCTTTTTAAATTACCCTCAGGGACTTCATATGCATTTGCACAGATATGCAATCTATTTTAACTTGGAATGAAATTCAAAGATTTACAGATCTAGACATACAGAGAATCAGCATAATATGACACTTTGAACAGGTGATTCGGTGTCATCTCATCTTATAAATGTCCGTATGTTGAACAAATACCGCTCTTTTGACTGAATTTAAAATAGGCAATTTATATTTTAACTTATCGTCATTCAGCCAGACGTGTAGGCGTGTATGCCGTAGGCAAGACTTGGCCACCCATTTTCTTATATGACACAGAGGGATATTACTGATGGTGTTCTTCCCTGAAATACATTAGGCTTGCAAGAAATATTTAATCTTATCTGAAGAGCAGATACTGTGCATCAAAAAAGACCTTACGCTGCAAATGTGAATTCCACATATCTCGGCACACACATCAAATTTCATCACCTTCTTATTACAGCACACAGATGGGGAGAAGACATATTTATTTGATTTGATCCACCAATGCACATACATAAATAAATTTATCACTTTGCCAGTATCCTCCAGCATTGTAAGTTACCTTCTCCGGTCTAGATAATAATCAGCTTCCCCTCCAGTGGAAAGAGGTGAGTGCGACTCTGAACAGAGCTGTGATGAGCTTTGGCTCCTGCTGTGCGTCTCTGTGGAGGAGATGTTTACTGGGGCTTTTTGTGTGGCCAGTAGGATCCCACTTAGTGTGAATGATGGCAGCTGTGAGGGTGCCTCTGGCAAGTGTGACTCCAACTATGGCTGCTTGGTCTCATGTAGCATATAGTGCCAGCTGCTCAGGCTGTGCAGCACTCCAGTGAGCATGACTGATTGTGGCTGAGGTAAGCACGTCTCTGGCGAGAACGATGCTGAACGCAGCAAGGGCGAGTGCAACTTCGGCTACAGCTATGGAAGATCGTGGCAAACAGCGGCTCGGTGCAGCTGGCTACTTGAACTGTGGCTGCATCAGCCCGACTGTGGCATGAGCGGCTGAGTATCTGTGACGAGCATGAGTCTGGATGCTCTGTGTGGGCTGCCGCTGCTGCACAGGCTCACAGGCTGTGGTGAGAGTGATTCTGGTGATCAAAGCAGCTTTGACTGCTGGTGCAGCAACTTATCACTCTGGTGGAGTTTGCTGGTTGGGCAGAGGCCCGTGATGAACACAACAACAACAAGTGTGACTGACTGCCACCGGGGCGAGCAAGACTCAGTTAAGCATTGTTCATGCTACTCTGTTTCTAGCAGCAGCAGAGTGTGTGGTGGATAAGCTCCACTTCTTCTGCAATCTGGGCACACACTGGTGACTGTGTTTCAGGTTATGTGGCCAGCAAGACACATGTTTTGCTAGGGATGCATTGTATAAGGTCTAGTGTTTCCCACATTGCCCAGGTAAAGTTTTATTTTTTATTTTTCTGAGTACAAGAAACAATTCCATCTGTGATCGATTAACCAGTGGACAATCTGCCCTTGCACTGCCCATCCAGTCTACTAGCATTGCACCTACTCTGCAAAGAAACAGAGAAAAAGAGATTTTCTCTGGTATTACACCCCACCTGTTAATTCAGTGATTGTGATGCAATCTCTCCTATTTCATGTAGGCCGACTTATGCCTTTTTTACATGCAAGCTTGTAAAAGCACCTGAATGTTGCGATGTAATTCGATAACACATTGGTTTCAAGGGGTTCCATAGGCTACATAATTAACGACAGGCTCCCTCCACATGCAGCTCAACTGCTGTTGTGAAAGTAGAATCGGGGTTGAAATCACCCAAAACGCAGGTGGGTTTATTGGGCGACTGACAGATAAACAGAAAGGTGAGGCAATCCAGTGTGTGTGCATTACGATGGACAATTAAAGCAACACTATGTAGGCAAACAAAATGTAACTTCCTGTAGAAAGACAGTTGATCATTGAGTCTCATACCCAGATTGTCAAATACTGACTCTTTGGGTTGGCAGCTCGGGTCAACAATCAACTAACTCTCTACAGGAAGAGACATTTTGTTGCTTTAAAGCTCTTCTGAAGAAAGATAGTTGAGTGAACACTGGTCGATATTTTGAATACTATATTATAGTCGATATTATATTTTTTCGCTGGGTTCAGTGAGGAGGGAAAAAGTCTTTGATTTTTAACAAAAGAAATGTTATTAGAGCTATGGAATATTAAATCATCCATCTTTTCTCACTACATCTCAACCTTTCTTACCCTCAGGTGAGCTTAAACTACAGGTTAGGAACTTTAATTAAAATACAAAAATGTGAAATTATTGCTTAATTTATCTGTATCGGTCATGAAAATCAGCTATAGCACCTTGTTTGTGGTAGTTGGGGCAAACTAGACTGAATTGGCAGGTGGTTACATTTGATTTGACCTTCGAAGGTAACTAATATGAACACACAACATAATTTTAAACTAAAATGGAGGCTGACAATATATCACACTTGGATTTTACATGGAAAGGGACACTCAGTATGAGCTCATTCAAACTGGTAACTGAAGGCTGATGACTGACATCTGCAGAGGGCTTAATATTACATCATAGGTATCTCAGCGCTGATTAGACCTACTACAGTCACCATCACACTTACAGTAAGAGTACACTGGCACAGCTCATCTGACATCATGTCAATCAGGCCCAGTTATCTTCAATCTCTACTTCAATAATACCAACAGATCTGTAGTAAGTTACTGATTAGTTTAAAATGACTCATTGAACAGTGAATTGACTGATTCAAAATCACAACAGGCTTAACCGATGCCTGACTGCTGGCCTAAAAAAGCTTAAAGACCAAGATCATGCTTGAAATATTGTTTTATGATTGATTCTAAATGGTCACTTTACTTTTATTACCTGCCCCGTGTAACTAATTACTAATTAAAAGTAGCTGATAAGATTCCTTTTAATAACCCACTTTAATCATATCTTTAAAATGGGTCTCATGGAAGTCCGGCAATCATCACTGAGTGCACAGAGTGTTTGTTTTTGTTTTTTTTGCTTCATCTGCCTCAGAAAGGCAAAGGGAGCTTTCATTTATTTCGGTACCACTCATATACAGCAAACTAGTAAGATCACAGTCTGGTCTCAAAATAAACGGCAGCCGATGCTCCCAACAAAGTGGCGAGTACTTTCAATTCCCGAGGCACGGCTCGCAGTGAAGATAATGTTCTTATCACTCTCTCCTATGAGTTCAAAGACGCCAGTGTTTCAAAGTTCTGCGGTTTAAGAAGAAACGAACACCACGGAGAGCTGCTGGGATCTAGATAGTAAAAACGACAATGTTTAACTACATCCCAAAAACAAATGGCAAGAAATGACACATTACCCACACAAGTGACACGCAGAATAGACAATCAGTAGAAAACTCAGCGTCTAATGAGACTACAGCCGAAACAGTTGATTAATTAATTGGTCAATTGGCAGAAACTAATTGATGGTAATGTTGATAAATGAGTCGCTGTTTTGTCATTTTGTTAATTATTGGCCATCATAATTAACACTGGTGAAGACATGATATGAATTGATGTGTCGCTTTGGGACAAACAGTTTATTTTCATGCACTTTCTTTGATGAGGCTTCAATGCCAGTAAATCTCCAACAATAGCTTCGGTGGAGTTTGTATTCAGGCTGTCCTGCTTTTTTCTTTCCCTCCTCATCCATAATTGAAAACTGGCAAACTTTCTCCCTGCAAACCCTGACCATTACTCAACACACAACACTAAAACACAGAGCGCTGGTCGTTCTAGTTTAGTGCGTGTGCACCTGGTAGGTAATACTCAAGTCTTCTGCACTGAAATGGGAGCAATCACTGCCGACAGGAACAGGCAATGTTAAGACAGAAAATGACTCCACGTTCAAATTCAATTACTTTTGTGTGGCAATTAAACTAAATATCCCGCATGGTCCTGAATTTTGAAAAGGCAGATTTGATTGAAATACTTTTGATGCCTTGAAATATAGCAATGTGAACATACAACTATAGAAAATGAATAAATAATATAATCTGGCAGTAAATGCCTGAAATATGAAGACCAATCTGAGTTGAGGAATTAAGAATATATAAACATGTACTTTCTGCATTAAAAGCTTTGATATACAGCAGCAACGGATAGTAAGGGACACCAACTGACCAGACAACGGCAGGTATTGATCAAAGGTGACTAACGATTGACTACGTGTCTTGAAATGTCTGTAAAGATCCCGCTACCGACTGGAAACTGACTGGCAAGCAAATGCATGGGTAGAAACGGTCGACTAGTGACCAGAAAAAGGTGACATGGACAAACAAAATCAACCAGAGAAGGTCAATAATGGAGATGGCGAGAAATTGTCATAAAATCATCCTCATCTACTTTCACAATTAGCACACACAACCCATTCGTTCCTGCCACGAGAGCTTGATTTTGTACAGTCGGATGGCTGAGAGGACTACTCTGTATTTTTGAAGGGTTTTTCACACCTCCAGGTAAAAGTGCTCTTAACAAATAGATATAATTTTGTATGAAGGGTTTGCATAATAAGTAATGTTTTGAACATGTACTGTAAAAAAAAAAAAAGCTGTTCAACGCTCAACCAGACAAATGAAAGGGCAGAGATCAACGAAGATACCTCTGAGCAACAGTTTAATAATTGTCTGATAAGTCACAAGTTATTTGTAAAGAAATTTGAAGCTTAGGATCAAAATCTGTGCAGATTGAAATCAGAACTGGTTCCTGTTTCATTGTCAAGTGCACAGTAATGTCTGTAACCATCTGGAATTAACAGGAGTGTTGCTTAGCAAAGCTATTCTTAAAACCCCACAACAGAAGTCTAAGGTTAGCTCTCTTGGACGTGAGTCGCAGAATATCAGCTGAACATACGATGAACTGACAAATCACAGTTTAAACCTTTTCAATCTGACCGCTGAGCAGACTGCAGAGGGCACAGAAAAATGTGCTCCCAAAATATTTAGAGCCCAGTTGTACTGATAACTGATAGAGAGCTACTTCTGGACTGGAAAACAAACCATAATCGAAGGGTATTTGGAGAGAAAGAACAGCATTTAATAAAGTTTTAAAGCAAGTTTTAATCATTTCATTATTCAGCTAAACTATTTCAAGTGTAAATAATAAATGTGGTGTCTGAATCATTCTGTTTTTCTCTATGAAGAAGAAAAACATCACTATAAAAGCTGATTCCAAACTTTCAAATAGTAGCTTATATCATTATGTATTGACTTATGTATGTTAGCCCTGGACTTGCAAGAACTAGTTCATTTACCAGTGTAATTGAATTGGCAGCTGTTTTGACAAAAAGGCTATGTTCTCCTTGGTAACCTTTGACAGGTTTTACAGGAGGACAGAGTCACTGCTGCAGTTCCTCCTGTCCTCACAGATAACTGTGTTCACATTCTTGGCATGAAGTCGAGCTCGCTCAAGGTGGGTGTCAGAGACCGACAGAGTTGTCTGCTCGCCTCGTCGTGATGTTCATGGATATGCATCAAGGCAAAACCAAGGTCTGACCGTCCAGCTCAGCGAGATAACAGTAGGATGGCATCCCTGCTGATTGCAGACATCCTTTCGGCTGGCTGGTATATGATATTGTGGCTGTGACATAGTTTGCTTTATACATTTGTGCACATCAAATTACAAATCTAAATCTAAAGATCAGCTTCCATGCTCCTCTTTCTGTGGTGGACATTTTCATTTAAAAGTTCCTCTGGCAGCCTGCTACAAACCAAGTAAAACCATAGATATATGACTGATATTTCGTTGAGGTATATTGCTTCTACACTGCACTTTCATGGTCTTTCAGATGTAATAAAGTAGAAGTGTCTCTTGATAGAAGTACTTCTGAGGTCAGAAAAACATGTTTTATTGCTACCTCTCCGTTCGTGTCGAATATTTCACAGTTGAGATTAAAAAAACATACTGAACGATCTTTAAATAATATTCTAATAGCATCCTAAGTGCTCACAATGACTACTTCAATACTACTATACATGCTCTGTCTATCTTAACCATGAAGCTGAAATGCTGCAGCAAGGCTTTTAACTAAAGCAAAGGGACAGGACCATGTCTCCTCTGTTTTAGCATCTTGTCACTGGATGCCTGGTTCTCATTGATTTTTAGACCTGCTAATGTGTTTCAGTCTTTGAATGACCTGACCCAACCCTGTCTCTGAACTTAAGATTCCTGTGTGCAGCCCGAAATCTTCAGAGAGGAGCCTCCCGGCAGTTTCTGTGTCAAGGTTAAAGAACTAAAGGTGACCATGCTGTTGCTGTCAGGGCTTATGAACAAGCTTCCAGCGTTGTGACATTGCAATTAAGACCTTCTTTGATGTGTATTCTTCTTGTATCCCTGCTGCCTTGTCTGATCTGAATATTTTGCATTTTTTATCCCCACGACTTCCTATGTTTACGGAGGCATTTAGGTTAGTCAGTCATTATAACCTTGACTAACAGATTTCCTGTGTGCAAATGCAGAAAATCTGATAGTTATTGTTCTCGACGGGAACAATTTATGCTATAATTTGAACTGTAAAATCCACTTGTGAATTTAAAAGCTATCTTTCAGCACACCTACACCGTGTTTGAGCATGGCAGTGCAATAGTGATGTAAAATAATCTCTGTGGAAGACATGTCTCCACGCTCTACCTGCTGCAATAAAGAGTAGGCTGAGACAGCATGAGGATGGCCAAACGCTACACACATTAAATGCCAACAATCATCTGGCAGCGGGTGATAAAGAAAAAAAATCGTTCCATGGTCTCAGTAGTGAGCTTATGTACTGTATGAAGACGGGAGCTGTTGATTTCTGTGTAGAAATGTACTTTGAGTTACATTAGGACTGTTGCAGTCCTCTGCATAGACTATGTCCTAAAACAGAGTAAATCCAGCTTGTGACAATGTGATGAAGAGTGTTACAAATGGCCCAAACTACAAAACCTCCCGCTGCACAGACAGGAGTTCACTATAATGTCCACTAAAGCTGCAATTAACAATTATCTTTATTATCAATGAATCCCCTGAAGCCCGCGGTGTCATCCTCAAATTGCTTGTTTTGCTTCATCAGACAAACAGTAAAAGTCCCAAACATATTTGATTTGTTATCACATAAAATAAACAAAAGTAGTAAATCCTTTCAAATGAAGGAGCTGGGACCTGGGGATGTATGTATACTTGAGCTCTACTGTCTCTATATCACTACTGCCTCCCATAGCATTCGGCACTACAAGGTGAATTTCAGATCAGTCCCCAGAGTTATCTTAAGGCCAGTGCCGTCCCTTGAAGTAAACACAAGTTAGATAAATGTGCTCTCCACTTGCACACATTTTGATAGATGATGAAGTCAGCCATATCAGTTAACAGCACAAACTCGACAGGCACTATCTATACGAAAGTACATGGCAAGCTTGTTGCTTCTTGCTCTTGCATGGCTGATTATCTTGCTTATATTGTATATATGTCAAGATTCATTGTACGCTTGCTCACAGTTTCTGGAGCGCGCCCCCCTCAGAAAAACTACCATATAGGTGGACTATTAAAGAAGCTTATTACGACCCATATTTACGCTCTCTTGTTAGGGGGCAACCTCTAGTGGCTGTAGTAATTATTATGGTGGTAATGTAACATAACATTACACAGATATGTTTGCAACCGAAGTTACAGAAGTAACGTTATTTTAGGAAAAACAACGTTTTCCCAAACCTAACCAAGTAGTTTTCTTACCTAAACCTAACCAACTAGTTGTCTTACCCAAAACTAATCAAGTAGTTTTCTCGCCTTAACCAAGAAGTTTTAGTGCCTAAACCCCACCAAGTAGTTTCCTTGCCTTAACCTTTCCAAACTGTGAGCACACAATAAAAGTCAGGTACACCTGTAGCTGGTGAGCTGAGTTTTGGGAACCCTGATGTTTTTGGAGTCGCTGGCAATTGACCGATTCAGTTGTTTTGCTATGGGGAAGTGTTGTTTTTTCCTTCTTTGTGCAGCAAGCACCAGGCTGTTGCAAAATAACCACAAAAACTTGTGAGCTCTTTACTGTCTCACACTGTTTGGACTATATTTTGACACCCACGCAGTTTCCCAGTGGTTGCATTAAAATGAATCAGTATTGAAGATGGTGACACCCATGGGACACTTGTGACACATGCAATCTACCCAGGTCCATTTAAAAACATTTTAAGAGAATTAAATCTTCTCTTTCCACATGACATCACAAAAACCCCTCAGGACTCTCTGTTACTAATAATCCCCTCTTCATATCTTCAGCCAAAACACTTGGTTACTGAGGCAACAGCTGTGTGCATCATCCTGTGCTGCCAAAGTAAGCATCATCACCGCAATCGAGGTGCATGTAGACCTGTGACTGAGATGGTCGTCGTGATGCGTTGGAGCAGAATAATGGCTGTTTATTGAATTTTTTCGTTGGATACGTTTCACAGAGAGAGAGCCAGACATTTGTTAAACAGAAAAAAACCCTCTTTTTTTGGATCATTTACAGGAAGTTATGCAACCATGTAAGGGTTTAATTGTTTATTCCGGTGTGCCTGCAGCCTTGAAAACACCAGAAGTTGCGGCGCAACTCCCTCTGCACACATCACACTTGACTGCAATTTGTGCCATGAACCTTGTTTCACAAAATATGCACCTGCTGTCCGATAACCTTCAAGCACTCAGCTTATCTGGATCAGGAACAAAATCTGACCGCTCATTGTCTTCAACTTGAAAGGCCTAAAACACCTCTTAATCCGCTGCCAACTTCAATCAAAAGCCCAATATTTAATGCTTTGCCTTAAATATTTCGTGCCAGTTGATCAAATTAATGCATGACTGGGGCAATTCTTCACTGTACAAACAACGTCTTAAATACAGTGATAATGCCTCCTCAATGCCATTACAGGTCTTGGATGTTTATAATACAATCTCAGACATTTTAGGAGTTTCTCAGGGCATGCAGACATTCTGCCTCTTCCATACAGCCGGTCCTAATATGAAGCTTTAAGACCCAGAAAGATTCTGACATTTGAGAGATTTTGACTGTCAACCTTAAAGGTCACAGTAAACCTGGAAAGACGTACGTGGTTTAGGAGAGCAGGTGAAAATAAGTGAGAGCATGGTAGCATTACATTTTCTACAATCTCCTGTTTCATATGGATTCAACGTGTTGGAAAAAAAGGAGCCTATGACAACAAAACCAACAAAACCAACAGTAGAAACATGCAGATTTCTATTTTAAATGCCGGTTGGATCTGTTATTTCCTGCTTTTTGTTTGACATGATTCTGTGATAGCAATTTCCTGCCTTTTTTTCTATGCACTACAAACAGAGTGTGAGGAACAAAAGGTGAACATCAGTGGTGACAAGAGATCCTGAAGGAAGGTACAGTATTGTTGCAGAAGGGGATGTTGCACAAAAATGTCTCTGTTCATTTTTACGGTTATTCTAGCCTCACAAAGGCTGTTTCTGAAACGCACCGTGCAGCCAAATAGAAAAACAAACTTTTAAATATCAAATTTAATCTCAGTGATTATCTCCCAAGATCAATTTGAACAGCTTAACTGTGTGACTGTGCCACCAGCTCCACCAGCTCCAACATTCAAACAATGGCCGATGATTTGCTCTGCTCATAATGTACTTGTTGGAAAATATTTTATGCAGCTCTTGGCAGGCAGTTTTAGTCTCTAAATTACTGGGATGTGCATCCACATGAGATTGGTCTTGTCAGGAGCCCTGTGACTCTGCCAAAACACTGTAACACAAGTCATCTGTTTGTGGAGATTTTTACATAACAAATTACAGATGTGGCAGAAATGTTTCTGCAGGATTAAGATCACTGACAATCACGGAAATGATCACGAATCAGTGGGCGTCTGGAGTTAACATTATTCCTATCTGAATGGTGCTTCAGTGATTAATCTTACTCCTCTCTTGCACATAAATGGGGAAATGATGGGAGCTCACCAGCACAGAGAATGAATTAGATTAGGGAAATTATTGGGAGATTTTGAGAAATTCACAGTAATCCAAAAGCACTCCACAACATATTCAATTTTGCCATTTCATCCTATGAATGACGTTTGGTTGTGCTGGATAAATAAAGTAAGTGCGTCTCTCTACCTGCCTGTCTGTAATAACCCAACGTGGGCTTCTCATTCTCCTGCGCTGTCCCACTTCTCATCATCTTTGCCCCTGTGGAGCCAAGCTGTAAATTTCCCTTCAAAGCCTCTTGGTCATGACTGACATGATCTTGGTGGAGGCTTCAATACACTTAAAGGGCTCTCTTGATTACCTCCTGTCAGCTGTTATCATTATCATCATCAGGCAGTAGCTTTATGCCTCGGCCCCATCTCCACTACTTGAGCTGTGTGGTGGATCTCGTTGCATATTGACATCTCCAAAACGAGCCTCTCTGTAGGGCAATGTGTGTATATGTGTTCGTGCGCTGCTTTTCAAACAGTAGTGGAGGGTAACCCTATTATTTAGCATACTGAGTCATTTCCAAAACATGTTGTAAACATTAACATTCATTTATGGGCAGAATATTTGCCTCCTGCAAAATAAAGAAAAAACAAAGACAGTGCTTTCCCTTAACACTCTGGGAGACATTACCCTCGTTTATTTTGTAATCACTCGAGATACTTTGCATTTTACTGCATCATGCCTTACTGTGCCTCGAGGAACAATATAGAAATGCTAATCCCTGCAACAATCTGCCTCGATCTTCGCTACACGTTTTATTTGGCTGCATCTGCATGCAAAATGCAAAGAAGAGCAATTACAAACAGATCCTCTAATCACGCCACTTCAGATGTAGCAGGTTCACCAAAGTCACAGAAGCACAACATATCCATCTGCAACTCGCGCATGAAAAAGATAACACCTTCTCCCTCAACCAAATCTGCGCTCCCTGACACATTCCCTGCTGGACAATAAATCTGAGTTTGCTTTCCCTTTCCACCACACGGCCATTTACTGTGAAAAGGAGGGAGGGGAGGCGAGGGGGGGGGGGCTCTCTGCTCTGTATGTCTCAACAGATGAAGAAACTGGCTGAGAAAAGACATTTACTTGTGGTCACACTCATGAGCCCGGGGAGTCATCGCATTATGAGCCGTGTAGCGTGCAGACTGAGAGATGGCAGAGGGGGGAAAAGGCTGCGAGGAGCTACAGATGACTGTGCATTACATCAAATGAGAGGTGTGGTGAAAACATGAATATGTGATGCGCAGACAGAGGAGGGACTCCTTAAAATGTGGCATGCAAAAAAAAGGGACGGAGCGGAGAGTGAGGAAATCATCCTCGGAATGAAAGATGTCGTAACCTTGATCTGGCCGATGTCCGGTAATTAATACCAGAGCGTGGCCTCTGACATTGGCTGGTTGAGAAGGATGAAAAGATGAAGCTAGGAGTAATGAAATGTCAGAGTTCGTCCTGCTCTTTCACCTGCACGCCCACATTTATACCGCCTCACCTTAAACACCACAACAGGTTTGTTTGTTACATGCATCTTATCAGGAAAAAAGTCATTTAGGGATGTGACGATAAAAGATTTAATCGCGTATGGCGATACGAAACACAATAAGTTGATAATCATGAATCGAGGTAATCGTGAATGTCCACGAGGCAAAAAAGTCTAGGTTGCTTGGATGTGAGTAAATACTGTGGATTCCAGACTAGAAAACAACAGGGAGGTGACGTTCTGCAGGAAGATCTCATGATTTACGATTTAGTTATTCTTTGGTTGCTTTTCACAAAAAAAAGATGCTATCTATCATACAGTAATAGTGTTATTGTAAGGTTATAGTGGCTCCTGTATGTTTCAGTGCAATTTTAGTTTTTATTCTAAAGTTGACTGGCGGGATAATATCGTGTATCACAATAACGCTGGACAAAATAATGGTGACATGAAATTTTAATATTGTTCCATGGCTAATGGCGATCCCCACATTGTGCACACAAATGCATCAAAAATAATCATTTTTAATAGAAGCTCTGGGCTGCGACTAACGATTATTTTCACTGTCGCTTATTTCCTTGATTTATCGATTGTTTTTTCGATCTAAAAATGGTGAAAAATGTCGATCAGTGTTTCCAAGAGCCCAAGACGATGTCTTCAAATGTCTTGTTTCGTCCGTAACCCAAAGATATTCAGTTCACTGCCATGGAGGAGTAAAGAAACCAGAAAATACTCACATTTAAGAAGCTGGATTAGAGAATTTTGACTTTTTTTTTTTTTTTTTTAAAGAAATGACTAAAACCAATTAATTGCTTCTCCAAATAGCTGCCTTCATTAATTGAATAGCTGACAACTAATCGATTAATCGCTGCAGCTCTAGCTTCCAGTCAGGGACCTCGTCCTCCTCCTCCTCCTACATCACTCCAGGGCTGAAACCATTTGTTGCCCATTTGTGTGACCCTATTTCTTGTTGGGCTGCGAACAAACGACGACGTGACGTTAATTCTGAGAGTCTGTGGAGTGTGTGCTGACCCAATTTGTGTTCTTCTTTTGCAGGGCGGGGAGGGGAGTTGCATGTACATCTGCAAACGCCCAGAAAGATTTGAATTATTTGACACATCACACAACATGTGGTCAGCACAGTGGGGAGGGGAGAGTTTCTAGACAGAGATGTGTTTTTTTTTAATGAGGCAGGCTTCAGCTGAACACACAACTGTATAGAGTTTGAATTATTAAAGGAAGCAAGTGAATATGGAAGTGTTAGTTTCTGACTGTCGTCATCAGTTGATGTGTTTTTTGGGTTTTTTTTTTTTGCGTCAGTTAAATTGATCAGCTCTGAGAGAGATGTGAGACAAACACGAGCCTTGCTGCTGCTTTTTTTACAGTCGTGTTGTTGTTGTTGTTGTGGGGAGAGCAGAGCCAGACCTCCGCTGTAACGGGAGAGGGGAGGGGGGGCTTTTATTCAAGGTTAAGTTAGCCTCCGCTCAACAGTCTTGTCACAGGTTGCGGTGGCTTGTTTCTGTCGGGATCTCCAGCCCGGGAGTTTTTGCACGGACGTATCGCCACGAAACGTCACGCGCGTTAATTGCCCATTAGCGGGAAGTGAACAATTAACCGCTCGCGCCTTCAGTGTCGCATCGTGTTGACTGTCCGGAGAAGTCGCACGCGCGTTAAACCAAGCGCCATTGTCTTAAACTGCGATTCCCACAGACATAAAAGAAAAAAGGAAAAAGAAAAGCGCCACATGTGTTGCTCAGACTGGCCGAACAACACTTTGAATGTTGATCCTGCAGCGCCGCATCCTCACATCAGCACCACCAACCCCCCACACCACCACCACCACCCCCAGCATGCGAAGGGAGACCTGTTAAACCATCAATTATACTGCGGTAGCTCCACACACACACTCTCTCACACACACACAGCAGTTGTTGCATGTGAATGAAACATTGCCATTGAGCACGTTTGCAACCGTCTCCAGTTATTGTCAGACAAACCTCGTCACATGAAACACACCTAATGAGAGCATTAAGAGAGAGAAGCAGAAGGAGAAGCAGGATAATCTCACCCCCAGCAGCAGCAGCAGCAGCAGCAGTAGGTACGGCGTGTGTTCTGGCTGTTTCTCCTCTCTCCCGACTGGGTTTTCCTCGGAGTTAATGAGGTTCTGACGTTTGGTCCGGCTGGTTTCTCCCTCAGCTGTTATTGTCCACCGGGTTCGGGGTCTCTTTTTCTTTTTTCTTTTTTCTTTTCTTTTCTTTTTTTTTCTTCCAGCGGTGAAATAATGTGGGATTTATCGGCGTCCTCTCGCAGAGCTCTGCCCTCTTCAAACTAACCTTCCCGCCCCCTCCTTCTACCCAGCTCAGATTGGTGCTGGCCAGGAGGGGCAAACCCTGAACCCGAGGGCTGCTTTAGAGGCGCTGATCTGTCATGCGGATCAATGCCCACATGGACGTGCGGTGGACGCTTTGCTGTTAACCGACCCGCTTGTCAGTGATGCTCTCGACAGCTGGAAGGGGACTCTTTCTCCCCCCCCCTCCCCTCCCCTCCCTCCCTCCCTCCTCCTTGTGCGTTATTGCACAAAAAACCTCCCAGGCGAGAAAAAAGCAGTGAGTGGGCCCACTTATTCAGCGGGGCTCCGCGGTCTGAGCACTGACGCAGGTGCCCAGGGTCCAACCACAACTGACAGAGATGCCAAGCCTATGAGCTGCTGCTGACAGTGATATAGCAATCTCATCTGAGTCATTGCAGTAGTAGGAAATGGGAGCATATCAGTCCCACTCAGTGACCTTGGGGGGGGTGGCGTGGTCTAATCAGTGAGAGGAAGCTGTGGGAAAGAGACAAATGGGATGCCTCACCTTCATCTCCAGCCGTGCCCAAGGTGCCCTTGTGCAAGGCATGTAATGTCACCTCTAACCTCTGCTCATGCAGCAGCAAATAGTACAAGAGCCTGCTCGCACTCTGCCAACTCCCAGGTGTGTTTGAGTGAATGCCTTTTCGAGCAGCAGCAGCAGCAGTTTCTGACCTGATTTTGTTTTCTATTGAATACACAAGATCAAATAAATCACAGCTGGAAAAATGAATAAATAAAATAGACAAAACTGATTTGAGTGACTTGCAGTCAGAGTACAGCTCATGTTTAAATGAAGTAGTCAGGTTGCCATCATCACTGCAGTCCATTTGCAACATGAATATTTGGACTTATTTCTGACTCATTTTTTCTTTTGTATCTATGCAAAAGCCCACTGGTAATTTCCCCTACTGTTTTCTTTCCAAATGTGTTTGCTTTCATATGTGATAGCACACATGTTGCTTCATGTATGTTTGATCACATAGTTCTGAATCTAAAAGACTGAGCCTCTTTCAACTTAAAGGAAAAGTTCCCCCTAAGAATGAAAATCCAGTCATTATCTACTCACCCCAATGCCAATAGAAAGTCAGGTGAAGTTTTGTAGTCCACAAAACATTTCTGGAGCGTCGCAACAAAACAGTAATCTTCGAAACCATTGAAGTAGATGGAGACTTGTTTTAAAATGAAAAAAAAAAAAAACATCTGAAAAGAAACATTGAATGACTCCATACAGCGCCTCTGGTGTAATCCAAGTCTCTGGAAGCCCAGAGATCCCAAATTGATTTGAAAAGACGGTATGTGCACCTAAAATCTTCACTGTAGCTGCTAACACTAGCACGCACCCCGTCTGAAGTGGGTGCACAAGCTTGTCTGAGATTTGGAGTATGCTGGATGAGCTGTATCGAGCCATTTTAAGTTTTATCATTTTTTGATCATTTTAGTCCCCATCTACTTCAGTGTTTAGGAGAATGCTGCAACACTGTTTGCCAGTAAGGCTCCTGAAATGCTTTGTGGACTACGAAACTTCGCCCGACTCTAACCCTAACCCTAACTGCCTTAAAACATGCTATATTTCTGCTAACTGTTACATCTACAGTATTTGTGCTATGTAAAGTATTGTCTGTGACAGTGGGAGTCCTGATAATGTCAATGCTCTGGATGTTTATGCAGTCAGACTACATTTGCAGTAGGTTCATGAGTAATAAATGAGCAACTTTTACCAACAAAGCCCTCTGAGATTTACTTTATATCAACTCTGATGATGCCATAACCTTGGGGGGGTTTTATTATAATTGCAGCCATTAGTCTACTAGAATAAATTTAGTAGGATAGATAATGGATCAATTAAAGGATAGGTTCACTATTTTTTTTCTATAGCCAGATCTTAGTTTAATTTTGTTTCATATTATTTGTAAACAGCTAGATTTTGAGAAACTTTCAGGGCTTTAATAGAATTAAATGAGTATACTCTCAGTTTGGTTAGATTTAGGTACTAAAGCTAGTTAAAGCTTAGTTAGGTTTAGGCACTGAAACTACCTGGTTAGGTTTAGGAACTAGAACTACCTGGTTAAGTTGAGGCACTAAAACTACTTGGTTAGGTTTAGGTACTGCAACTACTTGGCACTAAAACTACTTGGTTAGGTTTAGGAAACTATTGTGGCCTGGATTCAAATATCTTAATTTCTCATGTAACGTCCTTTATGAACAAACCTAAGTTATGTACATAACTTTAATTACATAATATAGGTGATGTAAAATAACTCACAGTGGTCTTCTGGGTAAAAGTTAGTATGGCCACTAGAGGTCTCTGCCAAGAAACGTAAATATAGATCATAATAAACTGCTTTCACTGTCAACCTATATGGTTGTTTTTCTGATAAGCACGGGCTGGCCAGACATAGGGAGACTTTCGTAAAGTGTCAACAAACCTGTTAAATCCTTCTGTGACTCTTTCCCCACCTTTTGAATAGCTTTTGTGAAAGGGACAGGGGAACAAGGGATTCCTTTCCATGAAGTCCACCCTAAGGTTTCTCCCATCTTATCCCTAATTAAGTGGCCATGGAAGGGCTTTCTCTCATTGTTGCTGAGGGTCTAAGGTTGGGCTGCCATTTCCATTTATCATTTTCACTTATTGTTTCATCGTGAAGCCCTTTGAGACTCTAATTGTAATTAGAGGCTGTAATAAACTTGATTTGCTGTGGGCTCCTGCGGGCAAGGAGAGGGCCAGTTCTGCCAAGGAGGCTGTGAGCCATGAATGGAGACAGAGACCGAGTTTGGATGTCTATGTGTAGGTTTTGAGTGCTTATTTTAGGGTGAAAATTATCCATACACCCCAAAGCAAAATGATTCCCTGCCTATATCATCAATACCACCTGCTGTGTAAGCTGCCTGCTGGCGTATTTTCTTGTAATCTCTGTCAGTTTTTGTTTTTATGTGTTACCTCCAAGCCTCTAAGAACACTTGTAGCCTGTGGTACTTATAGCAAATATGACCAGCTGAAAGCATTACATTTTCACATGTTTTTAGCAGTCTTACCTTCATGTTTTATAAATGTGGCTATTGGCAGAAATGCCTTTTATATTTCAACACTTTCTACATCTACCAAGTGCCTCGCAGTTATCATCCTTTCAGTAATTCCTTGAGCCGGCATAATCATGTCCTCCAGCTAATAATTATAAACTCTGGACAAACTGACACTGAGATATGTGTATGTCTCGGCTGCTTTTGTTAATTAGTCCCAGCTTGTGGACGATGTGTCGGACTTTGAAAAAAACAGTTTGCAGAAAAAGTGCTTCAGTTTATTTGGAAGCAGACAGAGAAAACCTGTAGAACAGACTACATGGGAAAGATTTATTGGTTAGATAGCCCATTTGTAATCACTTGAGATCATCTTATAACTTTTGGAATATATTTAGGGACTAAATATATTCTCAGGTTATTCTCGACTGTATCAGCTCATAAATCTGACTCTGAATCTGCCATTTTTTTCACATTCTAGGTCCCAACACTGTTGTCCTCGTAGCCTAAATTGTTAGAGGAGCTGATTTGTGACTCAAAGGTTGTCGCTGCTCTATCTAGTTCAGTTGGCTATGAATGAGAAATCCTTATCCCCCGATAACAACTTTTTCTTTGGGTCACTTCGAGTGAGACACTTAAGCCTCAAGAGGTGCTGCTGGCCAAAAGGTTGCGCTCGGCGGCTCCAAGGTGTGAACACATGTATCTGAATGTCACGTCGGCAAGCAATCTCATTGTTGGTACCAACCTTTCGTTTTTTTGTTTTCTCCTGCATTTTTCTTCTCTCCGTGGCTAATGAGATTGACCTTTTCGACATTTTGTATTCCTGAAAATGAGGCTGCTGTTTTTCCGACATTCATTATCGTATATTGAAAATTCGACCAAGGGGCCCGCGCTCTGGTTGTTGTGTGTATGCCCTGTGTCTGAGCCACAGGTGCGAGGGTTGTCAGGGCTGATGAATAAATACAAGATGACTTGAAGACTTGACGCTCTTTCTTTCATGAAGACAAAGCAGCGTGATAGAGTCTTGTAGATGGGCGGGTCGTGTTGTCACATGAGATCAGTCAATGATTAACTTGCCACTGCGGAGCCGCCTTGTGGTAGCTGTAGAAAAACATGAACAATCAATCCCATCACTATGCATTACACAATGTCATGTACGTTATGTGTTAAATGTGAGAAAATGTATATATATACAGACAAGTTAAGGCAGTAAACACAGTGCCGCATCAGCTAGCCATCAGTTGATGCTAATTATGGCTAATTACTTTCAGCACTTAATGCCAGGCAGTTCATTGAATCTGTCAGCTCTTCATTTAAGCCATCAGCTCCTCTGTCATTCAGTGGTTCTGCCACACCGCTCATTGTGTGGATTTGCCAGCCCTCCTCCTCATGTTCTGGTTTCCTAGTAATCAAACACATGCAGTGGTATGTTTCTTCATAATGACATACATTCCACATCTCAGCGATGCGTCTTTGTAGCAACACCGGGGCGATTTCATCTTGTGCTGGAGAACTGCAGAGAGTCTGTGTTGCCAAAAACGACCCTGTAAACAATTTTAAAATACGATTTGACAAAGTTTCTGAATGAAATGTGCACATTCACTGAGCCAAACTTTGCATTTAATCGTTGTTTATTGCTTTAGGAAGAAGTGCTGTGATCATCACGTAAAAATCAAGCAACACAAATCATTGTCACCCGTGTAATTAATCACCAAATGCTTTGGGATTCAGCTCATAAACACTGTCATGGTCCAAAACAGAAGCTTGATGCTAATTGCTTTTGAAAAATATTGTTGCTTGTTAACAAGTCCTCCCTCCATCCATCAATCTGTCCACTTTGTGTAACTGTTTCCCTGTAGCTCAGAGTCTTCGCTCCTTCAGTAAACACAGTGACAAAGTAACCCCTCATGTATGGACCGCCATCATGGGTAAAGGAAGTTTTCTTGGTAAAACTCCAGTGATTTACTTTATGCAGCACAAAGACCGTTGCAGCACTTAATGTCCGGTTACCATTGATACCTAATTTGTTGTCATTTTGGACAGATTATACTTAAACTTAAGTCTGGGAAATATTTCACTATTACATAGGAGGGAAGGAGACTTCAAATCATCGTAGACAGTTCTGTCATGATATGGCGTTAGTGTTGTCTTTTATTGGTTTTAAAAGGAAGAAATTGTAATCAGAACAAAGAGATCTTCATACCTAAACAACCTAAATGAACAAACTCTCATAGTTTTCATGACTGAATAAACTGAATAAACAAACTGACCTTAAAGGACAACACAATTTTTGTTTTACTTTATTTATATGTGGCGGACCCTGCCACCTTTCTAGCTTCAAACAGTGTTCTGGGGACCTTACTTTCCTCTGAGAACAGCATATTCAACTATGGAAAAAATACATATTTCTCAGTTTGTACTATGACCTCATTATTATTGTAAATATTTAAATTCTGAGTTTGAATTTATTCTACAAAACTACATAGTGCCCCTTTAAAGGCTACATTACAGCAACGGGATGGCGGTTCTGCTTGTTTTAATACTTGCCTCTAGTCATCCCTACAATATTGTAGCAAAAAAGGTATTTGGTCCAAAATCCGGGGATCCAGTCCTAGCATTTATGAAGTGCTTTTGAGAAGATTTCAAAATATTGATGTATATAGTGTGTATTGCAATATAAGCCTAAAAATATCTACTTTATAATGAGACCATGGTCCTATTATACGTTTAAGTATCATCCATGCACGACTAACATCCGTCCCCTCAAAGACTTGTGAATTCAGACCATTTAGCTCCAAATAATCCCAGATGGGACTTTGGCATTTTTCACACAAGATGTGTAACTGCTCTGACGACAAGAGGTACTCAAGGCCAAACATGTCGCTCTAGAGCGATGCCTCTCAATCCTGCTTCTTGGCACTCAGGGTACTGCTGGTTTTCTATCCCATCACCTCCTTAATTGAAGCTCATTGCATTCTCTCTGCATTCCTGTGTTTAATCAGTCCTTGATTAGATGGCTGAAATGAAGGCCAACAACATATTTAAACCGAAAGCGCCTCCACTCTCATCCCCAGATGTATATATAAAGCAGTCCTCGTGAGACTAGGTGAGCACTGATTGTCCCAGAAGTGTGTTGGAGCCTATTTGACTGTCAACACAGAACAGAAGTTTACATTTGTTCTCAATATAGTTCTCTGGAGATTGCACAGGCTGCGCTACTGGATCACACTCACTGACGTTCCCTGTTGTATATTCACGCTGTTTATTTCACAAAGGACTACTTTCAACTCATACTGTGAGGCGCCCTATATACTGTGTGTATATACATGAATGTGCATATTCTATTAAATGACAGAGTTGGGCACAAATTCAAGTAGCCTATATATAAAAGATCCCGGTGCACTCACATATACTTAATTATGTTTATGCTAGGGCAGTCCATTTTAACAGCAGTATACTTGGTGAACTGGAATTATTCTGAATAATTTATGTCCAAAGAGATGACTACTGTGTGTTAGTAATTCTTAAAAACTAGCTCTAATGTTATGTAAGCATACTTTAAAGCTTGATCTACCCATCACATTCAGATGATGTACTTTATTTATTTATTTATTTATTTACCTGTCAAAGCCTGTTAATTCCATTGTAGATAACCCATATCAGTGGGTGATCACTAATCCAAATCATCATCATCCTCATCACATGACTGGACATTTCTGCTACACGCTATAAGTG
The DNA here is from genome assembly GCF_965226575.1 of Pagrus pagrus. Taxonomy (NCBI): domain Eukaryota; kingdom Metazoa; phylum Chordata; class Actinopteri; order Spariformes; family Sparidae; genus Pagrus; species Pagrus pagrus. The sequence goes on from NC_140198.1 coordinate 14,169,535, forward strand.
CTTGGATCTATCTGACATCCCTACTGTCCGCAATTGGAGACAGTGGAGATGTTCAGCCCAGTCGCCAGGACTGGCCGTTAATGTTTCTGCAAACCACTGCATTCACATTCGTACATGTCATAGGTTACGTACCTCATTTACATAACATTTCATGGTTATGACCTGACTTTTGTTGGCGGGATGTGGAGGGGATGGTGGTGGAGATACGATAGGACAATTACTAAATGTTTTTATTGGGAGTCAGGACATCTCCAGCCGTGTTTGTTGTGACCAAAACAGGTATTTTCAGTCAAAAGCATACTGTATATTGCCATTTATTCTGGCAGTTGGGTTGAGGTTACACCGCTTTGACTCTATCACTCTGAAGGACTACCCCATGCCCTTAATGAACCAATCAAAACTAAGCTTGATCAATGGCTAACTTGGAACCATTAGGTCATCTTTCCACTCTGATGTCTCAGCTGGTGACTGGTGAGGAACTTTGAAGATGGTCGAAAGATGTGATTGGGGGTAACAACATGTGCCAAAAGCTATAATCCAAACCACTTGAATGTCAAAAGTCGATTAAACTGTGTGAGAAATCTCACAGTGAGATGTTGGATCATGAATTCGCAACAATAACTTAATCTTGTGTTTTAAATATTTATTAAAATACTTGGAAAGAACTAAGAACTTTCTTAAAATGTCACTAAGCACAAACTGTTAGTACGAGGAAACTTCGGAATAGGACCCCTGGGGTCTGAAACTGTATAATGCTGTAGTTTTAACCCAGAAATCTTTCTGTGAAGTTCCATCAATCTCAGCTGTATTCAAGCTGCTGAAGTTAAATAGAATAATAAAGACGTGATGAATAATTCACAATTAACGTTAATATTAAAGAAAAAGAAATTCAGCAAAAGCCTGGCTCTGTACAAATGCAATGGTAGTAGTAATACAATGCTATTGACGGTGCTCATACATTTCTAATGATGGTTGAAGAAGGACTACATTATAAATGCCTCTTTTGTATTCTGAGAGACGTATTTCTCAAATTCAAGTAATGTGATCATGGAGTAGCAGAGTGATGGAAAAGATTTTAAATTCATGCTTATTGTTTGTTTTAAATGGCTGTTTTTGTCTCTTTCACACACACATCGGAGTATGAAAGATAAGCAGGGCGGCATACAGCAAAGGTCCCGTGAGCACATTTTGCAAGGCCATCACATTATAACATTGAGCCATCCACATGTCAGCTATATGGCCACTTACATGAGGCGTCTGGCATGTCAAAATCTATTTTGTACTATTATTGCAACATTATCTTTTTTAACAATGAAGGCAGAGGCTGTACATCGTTTTTCATGTATAGGGATAATGTAATGTGTTATTCATGTCTTTCTTTATCATAAGATTTCATCTTTCATCAGGTAAAAAAAGAAGTTCACACAGTGTCCATTTCTTAGATGTACATCTTCAGACAGGCCCTGGTGATTTCAGCTACATGCAGCATCACTGAGAAGAACCTGGCTGCCTGTCAGCTCTATAGGCTTCAAAGAGTTTGCAGTTGTGATGTGGATTTTATGAAGCAGAAACTATTCTTTCAACATTTTTGGAAAGGAGAATGACTTTGGCCAGGCAACATTTCCCGTAGCAGTAATAGAGACTTGAGAACCCTATACAGCAAAATCTTAAACTCTTACCAAGTATATTTGTCTAATTTTAAGTCACACATTTCACCCAAAAATGAAAATTCAGTCATTATCTACTCAATCCCATGTCAATGGAGAGATGGATGAAACATTTCCGAAGGTTCACAGCAAAACAGGGTTGCAGCATTCAGCTAAATAACATAAGTAGCTAGGGACTTGTTTTAAAACATTATAAACAACAACAAAACCCATAAAAGGGCTCCATACTGCTCATTTGTCATAATCAAAATCTCCAGAAGCCTCAAAGTCCTGAATTTATTTGAAAAGTTACACTGGATGAGTTGTATTGAGCCATTTTATGGTTTCTTTTTTTTCAGTTTTTGTATGTACTTCAGTTGTTAAGTGGACGGCTGCAGTCTTGGATGTCTAAACATTTTTAGTTTACATAAAACATTGTACAAAATGACCTTCAATCCTGTTTCACTTGCACTTAGTAGAGTAAAGTTTTTATTGAACAAAATCGTCTTGTAATACATCTTTTTGTAAATGCCTTGTTGTAGACAAGGTTTCCTGCGTTAAGTAGGAAATGGTGATGAGTTCATAAAAAGAAGAGGGAAACAAGCTTATCTGGAAAGAGGAGAAAGACAGCAGTGCTTATATTTTTCCTATGAGGATACAGAGTTAGTGTTTCCTTAGATACAGCTGGCACTGGCCACATAACCATTTGCTGCAGTGCATGGAAGCAGTAATTCAAAGTAAACCAACAGAAATTAATTATTGATGTGTTATGAGAGACAACCATACATCATTATGGCATTTTAGGTGGAAAGAAAATAAGAAAGAATTATTGAGTAGACACAAGTTGGGTCAGCCTGGGTACACAAGAGAGCAGGAAATGCAAGCATACAAAAATCAACTTGCCGGCGTGCCAAAGACAACAAACACCATCCTGTAAGACCTGACCTTCTGCATCAGTCCATCATTCAGCTTTATGTTTATATTGGAGAGCTCCTTGTGCCATGGGGGAAGATGCAGTAAATGCTTTACATTAGGCATATGAAAGTAAAGGGAGAAGTACAGCAGAGACACCATGAGCCTGCAGCCAAGGCTGAACAGTGAGGAGTTTAAAGCTTATAGAAATGTGGCCAAGGCTTTCATCAACAGCCAAAGGCAGATAAAAAAAGATCAGCGAGCGGCTGTGGTGGAAGGAAGACGACTTCAATGTATCTGAGACCCAAAGATTCATGAAAATTCATCTAAAAAAATAGGTGCCTGACAGTCCTTTATCATAGACAGCAATGGCAGGTGGTGGTTAATAAAATGCATCTAATGAAAGTCAAAGTCGGCCATTTTAATCCACTCCATCACATATTTATAGGCGTGGCTGAAGCTGATTCTGGTAGTGGTTCAGAGTTAATAAGGTTTACATAAATCACCACTGGATCTTTGATTCCTCAGAAATTAAAAAAATGATTGATTACATCCCCTTTTCTGACGATCAATAAAGCCTGACTGAAGACTGGAATTGATCAACATGGTGGCAGAAGGAGGCTGACAATAAGGGTCATGACCTTTACAGTCACCCTAGGAGCTATGGTAATGAAAGGCTCTGAAGCAATTATCTCGTCAGCCCAGGGATTCTCTGTGTGATCAATGGACCAATATGGCCTCATGTCCACAATCACCTTAAGTCGTCAGTCGCCTCCCCAATGTGTTGGACCTGTCAAAAGTGCAATAATCAACACGAGGAGCTTGTGTGACTTTAAGCCCAGATTCAAATGTCACAGCTCAAAGCACATCAGCACAACTCCGGTACATCCTAAAGGACAGGCTCTGTGTAACACCGGCCACAATTTCCTGCGGCTGACTTTTTCTTTTTCACACACACACACACACACACACACACACACACACACACACACACACACACAAGAGATCATAAACAAGTGCTGGTCTGAGGTGTGTGTGTGTGTGGTGCGTGGGTGTGTGCTTGCCACAGAGGTAGGCGTGGGTTTGACAGTGTAGCTAGTGTGTCCATGTGCAGTCAAGACAGCAGCAAGGCTTCCAGTGAAGCATATTAAATCAACGAAAGCTACTCTGTGGTAGGTCTTAGTCATCCTGTGGTTTCTATCAGAACAGAAAGCAGAGCCATACTTGTGAACACTGTCACTCAAAGGAACTTTCATGCATGTATTTTTATTTTACTATTTTCCAAATGTATTTACGGCTTCACCAAATCCAGATTTAATGTAATGGATTTCTTAAATAGGAAGTCATACATCATAGGGTATTCTGGGAAATGTGTGTTTATATATATATATATATATATATATATATATATATATATATATATAAAAGTGGATTTTTGAATCTCTTTCCCAACTCTCAAATAATGGCGCTCTGGGATTGCAGGACGGGTTGGCTGCCATTCCAACGTGTCAGTTTTTGATGAGTTGGGAGACCCAGAGCATCATTATTTGACGAGTTGGAAATGAGACTCAATTAGCACATTTTAAAGCAGAAATAGACATCTTTTTAACTTTACACCTTTCCCTGTGGTATTGCTGTTGGTGGCGCTGTCGCGGTAGCAACATGGCTGCCATTAGCAGCCTGGCTACTGTCCAAAGCAAAAAGCAACGTACGTTACGTAGTTAATCACCTGGCTGTATTAATAAGTAGGCAGGTTTTGTTACTTGCTGAACAATTCAAAAGAATACCAGTCTTGAACCGTCTCAAGTGCCAGTGGTAAGGGGACACATATCAGTGGGGGAACAAATTTTGACATAACACCGGCGCTCTCCATTGAGTGAATGCCCATCTGTTCACTCTTGTTTTACCTTGGTTTCTATCATTCTCCCTCTTCACCGTCTGTGCCTCCTTCATTAGTGGGGTACAGTATGGAAGTAGAAGCAATATAAAAGTTTTGCAGTTACTCCAGTTTTTCCCACTGTTATCTGGGGTTAGCGACTGGGGAAATCAATGCCTCTTCCTGTTTTGGTTGCGCAATGGCAGGTGCTCTTGCTTTTTTCCAGGAAAAAATCAGCCCAGTGGTAGACTGAGTAGCAGAGTGAAAGCAAGATTTATTGGGAACGAATCTATACATGGATGGCATAATTCTTCTACAACCATTACACTGTGCAATCTGTATTTACTTCACAATGATGAGTAAGAGCAATTAAGTTGCCTATTGCCAGTTTAACCTTACTTTGCCAGGCAAGTAATGAACAGTTTCTTAGTTACAGCGATAGCCTGCCAGAAGACACTTGTCAAAGAGGTAAGGGAACAAACAAAAACAAAGTAGAGCAACTATTTCATCAAAATAAACAGAAGTTAAACACTTACAAGTCAACAAAATAATAATTAGGCCATTAAAAGTACTGACTCAGATACATGCATCTGCTTTTAGTGTTTATTTGTAACAAATTGCAAGAATTTGACTGCATGACACAAAACCAAAGGATGTGTTGGATTTAGGCGCCTTTACTCTGATATAAGATGAAGACTGTCTTTTAGTACTTGGCCACCAAAACTGGCTGCAATATTTCTGAGAGCTAGATGAGAAGACTGATACCACACACATGTCTGTACAGTAAGTATGAAGCTACCACCAGTGATCTTTAGAGGTGCCAGCAGGCAGATTTTGATACTCTTGGAGAGAGCTGGACTGGCTATTTCCTCCTTTTTCCAGTAATTGAGCTGAGCTATGGTTAGCTGGCTGGTTGTAGCTTCCCACGAGAGTGCTATCAATCTTCTTTTGGCAAGAAAGCAAATAGGCATTGGTTCCAAAAGGTCCAGCTATTCCTTCAATCGGTTCTTCAACATCTCCTCAACATCAGATTTTTTTTTTACTGCATGTCCACTGTTCAGTACATCAGCCTCACACTGTTGCTGGAATTTCAGACATAGTGGTCTGATTGAGTGCTTCCTTTAGTTCAGTACATCACAATGTTTTAATTTCTTTGATTATGGTTCTTCATAGCATGGAGATGTTGTGTTTACTAAGTCGAGAGCTGGTAGCTAATAAAAGTGTCTGATTCCGACAAAGCACGCTGGAGCCATTATTTCTCTTTATACGCTCCCACAAGGGACAATTACCAGAAAACAGTGTCAGGTTTTCACAGTAACTCTGTTGATGCCGAGCACATGGACCGACATTTAAGGACTCTCTGTCCTCTGAATTTGATAAATGAATATTCTGATAATGAGCTGGCTGTGCTATCAACACTGCAGGACACTATTTTGAATAACATTTCAAATTGAACAAAATAACCCCCTGTTTGCTCTGGGCATGAAATGAGAGAGTACTGTATCCAGCTAGTTTGCCATAAATTTAATCCCCCACCACTGGGGCCATGGAGCTGTAATGTCAAGGTGAGGGATGCAGACTGGAACCTCGAAGACATCCGCTACTAATGATCAGAATTTCCTGAAAATATGTGTGGAGGAGGGGATGAATAATAGTCTCCCCTAGAGGTATCACAGTGGGGACTTCTTCCTGTGGCATGCAGTCATGCAGCTTAGACTGGTCTTATTAACCCACACTGGAAACAGCATAATTTCTGAACAAAGAACAGAAATGGAGGACTGGCTGATCCTCTCCAGTAACTTCTTTTATTTTTGCTCATTACCTGGTCATGATGAGGGTTTTTCTGATTCCCGTGCTGTAGAAAATGAATATGAGGCGGTCGCTCCACCAAGTTTGCTGCTGACACCACCCACATTCAGACACTTTTGGGTGGGAACGATGCTGTCAATCCAAATCCTGTTTACAGATTGCTTCTATTGTTGCTGTAGGAGCTTCACAAAAAAAAGATAATTAGACCACCGTTTTGTTTCATAATAACAAGTTGCGATTGACAGGCTGCAATTACTGTAATTATAATCAGGTGGTGTTGGTTACCATGCTCTTAGTTTCAGATCAAAGTTTTCAGCCTCATGAATAGTCCAGACTCAGGATGAATTCTAATAACTTTGGTGATCCCCTGCAGGTCATCTAGCGCCATCATCAGGTCAAAATATTGACTTATCCAATAGAGTGCTGCAGTAGTGAGTCGTAAAAGACAGAAATCAGCATTTTGGTACAAGTCAATTGGTTTTCAATTAAATAGCTGAGATAAGGTCTGTGTTTACAATATTTACACATTTTACTCTATAACATAAAATACATCAATAAGTGTCCCATAATTGCACTATAAAGAGCTTACGTGTCTTGAAAATGGCGGTTGCTAACAAGTGGCTAAATGAGACTACAGGAGTTGTCGTGGACATTAAACGTAACCACAACGAACACATCTTAGTTGCATAATATTATAACTCAAACTTCACAACTTGTAGACTGACCAATTTTAGAAAACGTGTATGGTAATTGTGTAGTGAGTGTTAGCTTTTTACTTCTAGCGATTTAATTTGCACTTTGAAAATAACAAACGTGGTGTTCATCTGTGAAGATTATCTTGCTGAAAAAAACACATACGTATCTACCTACGTAGATACCTGCCTACGTACGTATATACCTGCTAAACTCCGGTATGTTAACATTGCTTGCATGTTAGCATTTAGATCTTAGTACTGCTGTAAACAGGATAAGACGACAAGTTATTATGTAGCGATTCATTGATTTTGCCTGCAGTGACACCAGAAGCTCATTGTGACTGTGGGAGCCTTGATCAATCATTAGAGCTACCATTAAATAAGTTCAGAACATGAAACAGCAGGAGATTTATATGAAATTAAACAGCTATCTGTGGAAATAACACTTCAGTAGGCACGCCAGAGGGGAAGAAGGATGTGAAGCTTTAAAAACACAGGGGGTCCTGGAGTGATGCTTGCCTCACGCAAGTGTCTTGGAGTCAGTGTACATTCATACACTTGTTAAAATGGAAGTGTGTCTGTTCTGAGTGACAGGCAGGTGAGGGAAAATCAAAAACACGCTGTCTGTTTGGATTGGCCTTAATGTTGCAATATGTAAGAACTGACCACCTCTCGAATTCATACTCAAAACGCATGGAGTGCAGCTTTTCACCAGAGAAACGGCTAACTGTAGCTGCCATTAGCTAGTTAGCTCAGTTGGCCATGCAACTGGTGTTCTGGATACTAGCTACAAGCCAGGCTGTGGGAAAACTGTTTCGGTTTGGAGGTTGGTTTCTGGACCATAAAGCGGACACCAAGACGGGGAAAGGTTAAAAGGAATTTATTATTTTGCTTGGGTGAAAGGATAGCCGCTAGTGGCTCACACTCAGGCGAGTGACTCAGCAGGTGGTGCAGCTGGGGCTCATGGTAGGGAGAGGTTGAGGCACAGGTGAGTGGAGACGCAGGTGGATCCACAGAAGTGTTTGTCTTGAGGCAGACGTGAAGGAGGCTGGGCGGCAGTGTGGCTGTGGAGCTGGAGCTCAGAGGTGGCGCTGGCTCTGAGAACGATAAGGAGAGACAAATTAAAACTGGAGCAAAAATCCCAAGAGTAAAGCATGAGTAGTTTTGCCATAGATACCACGGTGTTGAGCGGAAACAATCTTGCAGTGAGTGGAGAGCAGACCAGAGTACTTAAAGCTGATGAGTAGATGGACCACAGCTGGGTGAGAGACAGGAGCTCCAGCCAACGAGGGAAGCCACGCCCAGCCTCTGCAAAAAACACCTCTCAGCACACACAAAACACATCAAAGAACACTACAAAATCCACAATCATCACAAAAACCAGACATCTCCCAACTACAGTTCAAAGCCACGGCTCTCGAAAAGTGACAAACGCAATCACGTTTCATTGGTAGAGAAAGAAAGTATGAAGTGGATCAGATGATTGACCACAGAATGTTTTTTTTTTTTTTTATGGTTAAACATTACCAGCAGGAACTTTCCCTACCTCTGCAGGCTTTTATAGCGATAAAAGGCTGTCCATACCAAGAACAATAACTATAACATGATGGGGTTTCTGAAATTCATTTCGTCCTCACTGATTTCTCTTGTCGATCCCGTAACTCCTCATGTCTTCCGTGAACCCGTATCCTTCTGTTTTTCCTGTTTGTTTCTCTGCACACCGCACAGCAGCAACAGATCATCAATATCAATTTTCCTAAGCTGCTGACATAGCTGGGGCACACAGCACAGGCTTGGCACCAGTGCAAAGAGCTGTTATACTTATCAGGCTAACAATAGCCTTCTACAAGTTGAGAATGAACCTTTTTATCAAACACTAATGTTGTTTTCTTCTATCACTGTCCCTGTTTTACTTGTCTGGCGTACATAGTTATGCAGACAGGATAGAAAGACTTTGTTCCCTAAACAAATGGACAGTCCAACCCTCTCTTTTAAATTGGACACGGGTCAGTCTTGGTACGTAATAACTGTTCTCGCTGAGCTGCTCGAAGGCCACGATTAAAAACAGTGTATGGCATGCTCAGAAACATCATCACAGTTGACTGCAGGATAAGGATATAAAAATATAAGGATATGAAAAGTAAAAATAAGAGATGGATAGATATAACAAAGCCACAGTTCCAGTCTTACAGTATATTCTTAACATAATCTTTCCCTTGCTCAGACTAAGAACTGACATGTTGCAGTGCATTTCATTTGACAGCATAAGTGCACTAGTCCTGTCAGTGATGCTTCCACAGCAGTGCGGATGGTGGAACAGGGCATAAATTGTGAGAGCTTGTCAGGGATCTTGCCACAAACAGCAGCGTGGTTAGTGTAGCAAGATATCGAATTTGATGGCGTGCTTGGATTGTTAGCTGCAAGTGCTTATTACCATTGGCTGGGAGTGCTCACACCTGCAGTCAAGGGAAGCTGTCTGTAATTCTGGACCACGGCTTGTACTTTCTTGGATGCACGCGTTTATATAACTATTCTAATTAGTAACAATTAAATACACTTACATGGCAAATCTTATTCTGTAATTATTTCAATTTAACACAAATCTTGGACATTTTTTGGGCTTTGTTTTTGTAGCTTAGAGCGACTGACAGGATGGATTGAGAGAGAAAGAGACGAGCCTGGCATGCAACAATGGTCTCAGGCTGGATTTGACCCAGGGATGCTGCTTTCATGGTACTCGCTTTAGTGAGCTGAGCCACCAGGACGCCCATTCCAATCTCTGTTTTAATGATCAAGTGAATGGAGCAGTTCAGTCTTCCTCCTTTATTATCTCTCGCTGACCTGAAGAAGGCTATCCTTGCTTTCATCTCTTCTCGGCTAGATTAGTTGATTAGTTTACCCTCTGCTCCTCTCTCAGCCAGAATTCAATCCAACATCTGCAATTAGCACAACATGAAACCGGGCTGCTCGTAACCAACCAAGTAAATCAAGATCATATCATGGCCATGGAAGCCTCGCTGCACTAGTTTCCAGATCGCTTTTAATTCCTTATGAGCCGGTGTGAAACTTTAAATCTACGGTGTTAATGCAGTGTTAAGTTTAGTTCTCCATCAGCTCTTCTCCTCAAAGTCACTTTGATAATCAGTCATTTTATTGTCTTGTTTTTGTTGTATCCTCTGTCGACTTTGCAAGGGCAGAATCTTAAGGTTGTGGTAAGGAACGGCTGTCGGCAAATTATGACTGATGGTCAATGTTTGCTGATTTGGGAAATGAAGCTGTCTCTACTGTCTGAGGTATACTGCCTCTGCATCAGCAGGCCAGCTTGGCTCCCCGTATAGACAGTCTGACACAATCTGTAAGTAACAAATTGTCTCTCCAGTCAATCAGGCTCCTGCTTGTATGCAAATGTACACACTTCTAAAAACAAAAGCTGCATTTCCTTCAATGTATTTTCAGTAGAGTACCCTTTGAACCCCTTAAACTCGTGGTCTCTTGCTTGACCACGGTACGGCACACATATGTAGTTGTTTATTACAACAAGGATACAAGGTTTGTTTGAGAAAGGCAGAAAGACAAAAGACTGCTGAAAAAAAGGAGATACCGTATCAGACTGTGGTTGTTTTAGTGTTGAATCAGTGTGTCAGGTACCTCAACAGAAAGGTAACGAGAAAACAGGATGGCATGGAGCGGCTCCTTTGGTACCATCTACAACTTTTGATAATGGAAACCAAAAATATCTGTTCTAATGTGTAACAAACTGAAGTAAACTCAACTGCTTGGTGGAAACTAGGCTAGTCTATATAAGATCTGGTGACCAAAACCACAAACCATGACCCTAAAATGCTCTTAAGAAAAGACAGAGAGTCACAAAAGTCGCAATGACTGACACTTTTCTATGACTCATAGCCACAGCCTTGATTGATTGTCACACAAATCAGACAGATTAGTGTTGAATTCACATGCTTGTTTCATTGTTAATGTTTTTACACTGGGTTAGATAATAATGAGTGCAAGAGAACGTGATGAACATCTCTGTAAGGGCTGAAAACAAGTATAATATTTTTAGTGTTTTAATTGTGTTCAAAACTGGGACATTCTGCTAGTTCATGTTGAAAAGTGGGACATTTTATTGCTTTACAAACATTTGTCAGGACTCAGGACATCCAGGCTGAAATCTGCACAATCGTGGACAAACTGAGACATCTGGTCACAGTAAAAGAAAAAAAATATCAAATGCTGTATGAACTCATTTAACAGCAGCTACATGTTGGAGGCACATGTCAATTAGGCAAACACAGAATACGTGTATGAGAGCAAACTTTTGAAGAAAGGGTTGATAACCCAGTGTATGAACTCCTCCCACTAAAATATTTACCTCTCAACTTCTACTTCTTGGTAAGCACTGTGGAGCTGTTGAGCCTTGACGTTCTCATCTGGAGTCCCACCACGGTCTGATGTCTTCCCGGGAACAGTAAGCACAGCTTGATATGTCAGGAAGAGGCAGCTCAGCATCAGATTCTGACACGTACATTTTATCTGCAACATGATCACGTAAAGTGTGCTTTCATTAAAAAAGTAAACCTCCCAGAGTTTACATCACAGGCCTGGATTAGGACCAGCTGTGCATGCTTGACTCTCCCAGCAGCATTACCACAGCACCTGCCAAATGTTTAATCACAGCTGATTGTAAGAATACATGTTGGGCATTTCTTTTTATCTAACTGGAACAACCCCTCAGCTTGCCAACAGCTGAACTCAGGAGAGGGGCTTGTTTTTGCTGAAAATAAACAGTGATGCTGTGAAGAATTTCCATCTGAAGCATCAAAACAAAAATCCATGACATTATAATCAATTAGACGTTTAATGATGATGACAGGAAACAAGCGACAGTGCGAGAATATGGTACTAAAAATGCATTTTAATGTGCTAGTAATGAGATTTGACAGTCTCTGAAGTCACATGTGCACTTTTTAACAAGAAGAAGACTCTACAGCCATGCTGGCTTCACTGTGCCGTGTTCACATCATGTCATTCAGACTATTTATGAGGAGCTGAGTGGAGGAAAAAAACACATCATCCTCTCAGTTGTATTTCAGAGTCGGAGATATCAGGAATTTCTGACAGCAAAGACGACTCACATGGTGAAAAGCACTGCAACAAAGCAGCGCTAACATGGCCGCAAAGCCTACATTTAAAAACATTGTTGTAAAAATGTTAATGCAAACGATTCATATCAGTTAAAGGCAGCCACACCAGCTGGAGCAAACGCCAGGAGATCATTGTCTCTGGGCCATGTATGTCTGTAAAAAAGTTCATGTCAATACATCCTTTAGTTGTTGAGATATTTAAGTCTGGACCATACTGCTGCACTGAACGATAAAAAACTACGCCATTCAATCATTGATTTTACTAATAGCTGTAAAAATCTCAGTTAAAGGGGCAATTTATGAGATATTAGTCACAATTTTTTTGTAAACATTCAAAAAATGAACCAACATTATCAACAGAGTGTCAACAGAGTGTGAGGAGACAGTGTTGATGTTATGTCAGGTGACAGTCCGATAGCCCCCCATAGTTTCAGCCGCAAGTTTGCTACATTTCAAAAACTCTCATAGCTTTTTCTGTAATAAATAAACAAAAGAAACTCGCAAAATGAAGGAAAGTAAAGGAAGCACTCTTACACACAGCACCTAATTTGTAGAGAGAAGGTTGCCAGAGCACAGCGAAGGGTCGGGGGGAGCTGAAAAGTCAGGGAATGCATCGCAAAATCCAGAGCTCCTGGAGCACACTGGACAACGCTGAGGTTCTAGCTGTTAAAACTAAACACAAATAAACTGTCATCGCAAAGTGAGCATTGTGTAATACCAATTATTAAAGCATTCACAATAGTCTCTCAGTCAGCAGGGAGAGGCATGTAGAAACAGCTGATTCCTTCTCCCTTCAGTTCCCTGTTGACTTGTTTTTACAATAGGGAGAAAGGGAATTAGGGCCAAAAGTTCTATTTACAGCCACGAAAATTGGCAGGCTAAGAAGCCAAACTTAGTCTCCTGAGGTGGATCTCCTCCGCTCCATTTCGGTGCTCTGGACAGGGTCGCACCTACATGTACACATCCTCAGTTAACCATACATTTTCACAGCACAAATGCCCTCTTGTGGGGTTTACAGTGATCATGTGCCAAGATACCAGGACGCAGTAAGCCACATAACAACATAGCTGGCGTGACATGTACAGAACTCACAGCTTTAAATTACGCTTCAGGCGTCACTGTTTGACCTGACCGCTCTTTCTCCCTCTTTTTTTAATCAGATTTAAGATGGATCCAAAAGAGGTAAACAAGCAATTTGTAAGTAACTTCAGAGGGAAACACAAGGAAAGAATAGATAACATTAAATACGAGCCTCCAAAAATTATGTGAGAAAGGAGGTGCCGGATCCAATGACACTGGAAGGCACTGGATCCTGTTACGTCCAGATCTGGCACAAAATTAAGACCTGCTTACATCTATCTTCCTTCCTAAACAGAAAAATACAACCGTTCTCCTCGTGAATTCAAGTTTCTCTCATTTGCTGAACTAAGACGAGCTTAATTCTATTCTAACCCACAATCAAACAAACTCGACATAAATCAAATAACACACAGCAAAACAGTCTTCTTTCTTTTCATAATCACTTCTGGTCTGGTCGAAATAAATCCTCAATTCACAGTGAAAGAAGTAAAAATATTCCGGCTCTACATGTTGTTTTCATCTGCTGCTGATCCCCAACTCTCTCCAGACCCTCTCCAGCTGCAAGCATCTGCTGTTCCTGCCTGCCCTCTTCTTCGTTCCCAAAGTCAGAGACCTGATTGGTATGTATCCTTCTCTCTACAAATTAGGCCAGTTTCTTCTACGAACTGGCCTCTATTGGTCTCAGAGGCTGGGTCCAGTCCCCATCTGGTATCCAGCAGTGTTCACTTGGAAGTTTTGTGCATTTTTTAATAGCAAACTTTAACAAAAGTCTACGTATCAAGTACTGTTTGATATGATTCGGCTTTGCAGTGGTCTCGTTCTCCCGCCAAAACATGAATATTCAGCCTTAAGTGCTCAAAGAATTAGTTTCCAGGGCTCACGTAAGCTCAGGATTTACCGTGTTTAAAGATTTACAGGTCTGTAGATGGAAGAAATATAGAAAAAAGAAAGGTTAAATCGAGAAAATAATATTTTTATGACTTAATGGCGCACTTGGTTACGCAATTACTCCAGCACCCCTCTAATCATATGCTGAGCTGTAATGTTTGGGATTAGCCTTGGCCTATTTTTCCTTCTCACACTACAGTGCAGAAGCTCTTCCACTTCTTCGTACGTCTCCCTTTTCCTTCCTCATCCTGTTCCCTTTTCTGCTTTTTATTACACTATCACAACCCTCAATGTTCTTGCAGGAGAGCAACACACATGATAATTTAATCGTGTGCTGGTGCAGCTTTAATACTAAGCTGTGATGGGGAGCACTGCAAAGCGGCAAAGCTGGAGGTACTTTCGTGTTTGTGTGCGCCCTTCTTTCACTACTACACTTCCTCCACCATTTTTCTAGTCCTCTATTATGTTCATGCTCACTCGACCCGGCGTGTTTTTTCGCTTTGAACACAGTGTACATTGGAGCGGTGAGTTTTCCTTTCGCTGAGTGTAAAGCTCTCACTCATCATCGCACCGTGTCCACTCAGGTTGATTGGCCTGTCCCGTTCACTCAGGGACTTTGTCATTTGGTACACTTTAATGTGTGCTGGCATTCTGGGTCTGTCGCCTTGTTATTTGTGCTCTTGTAACACCAGAGCACTCGGTGAAATCACTGCCTATAGCTACAGTAATTGTTTTCGCTATCAGCACCAAACATCCAAAATGAATTAGGGAAACAGCTTTTGTGTAGCCTGCCCCCTCTCTTTGTTTGGACAGCTGACGTGACAGAGACTGTGTTTTGTTCTGTCTTTCTCCCATTTTTGAGACAGCAGGATGATGGATATTCATATGCCCTGTGCGGTGCTATGATACGTTCAGCAACACTTGTACACTGAAAACAGGGAAGTTTTTTATTTTGTAATGTCACAGTGAGAAAAGCACAAAATATTAAAAATGAAAGACTACTTACTGACGTCACCTTTGTCTATGGGAACTGTTGATTTCCCCACTAGTCTCTGACAATTCACAGAATGTCCTATCGTTACATCAATTGAGGAAATAATAATCAATAATTGACATAATTAGTTGCAGTCCAATTTACCAGCCATCTGCAGGAGTGAACATCCTTTTCCTGGAACATATCACTCACTGAGGTACATCGCACAACTGTAGATGAGCACAATGTCTCCACACAGGCTTTGTGCCCAAAAGGTGAGAGGAATGAATTTTCACACCACAAAAGGATTCCACAGAGGACACAAAGCTACAGACAGACACTGTGTCGCTATCGAACTTTTGGTTTTGGCTCATGCCGACAGATAGCTCAGATCTGACTGTGAGTCCGACTTCAGATGGATTCATTTGTTGCACAAAGCTGTCTAATTCTTCGCTATCTTAAGCAGGACTAATTTGCAATGAATTCTGGGTAAACTAAAACTTTTTGCAAACTAACTAAAGAGAACTTGCAGTTAGCGCAAACTGTTAAGCTCTATTCATTCGAACATAAACTGTGCCACACGGAAGAATCGAACAGGACAATTTAGCTTTGGGTTGGGAAAGTTTCAACTTTTCTTGCAAGTAGCACCTTTAACGCATTGCACGCAAAGGAATTCTGGGAAATGATTTTATTTACTTTTTCAGGAAAAGTGTTATCACCTGACCTCGTTGTCACCGATGTCATATCCATCATCAAAATATGTCACAAATGACATACTATCTCTGAAAAGCTGCATGTTTAGCCTGTGCCGCTGCTAACGAGGCCTCTGGTGTGATCGCATCCCTTTCAGCATCTTTGTAGGCCAGCCTCGAATTGAAGTGTCTTTTTGGAGACTTTGTAAAATGAATCTACGGCGATAAATCCAACGCTGAATGTCCTCTGGGATTATTTATCCATTTTCTGTGTCGAAAGCAATATCGTTGTTAGCACGATCATTTGCCATCCGCTGGCTGACCCACGATGCCTTGGGCTGCTTGTGTAGACCAATCAGAGCGTGAGCTTCTGACTGAGCACCTTCATTAGGCTGCACAATATTGCCCACCACTGGATTTGTAATGAATTAAAATAAACTTGAGCTTGAGTGCTTTGATTACTCGATATGACACATTACCCTCTTCCGTTTTATAATGCCTCGTTGGACTTAAGAGCGTCGTTAACTCTCTTCGCAAGAGTTGATTCCTCTCACGCGGGTGCAAAACATGCAAGAGCTGGTTGTGAAACACACGTGACGCCGCAGTTGGCCTTTGTCACCGCTTGTTCTCTGATGTCAGTTTTGTTGTGTCTGGGCCTCAACACAGAGCAGCCTGAAGCATTGAGCTGAGCTGGCACGCTGCAGAGAGCTCTCATGGCGGAGAAATCTTTGATCTATGCATCCATGACACTTAATCTATACGTCAGAGTGTCCTGCTCATGGCGTGCCTTCTGTTAAGATGACTTCAATTTATTACACTGCTGTTAAATGTTACAGTGTTACATGTCAGAAAACTCTTACACAGGGATAAATAGCTGCTTGCACATGCAGGTTGATGCCATCGTATGACATGTGTATAGATATTTCATACACGTCGCGTACATAGACGACAAGGAGCCTTCCTTCCTCTCTGGGGACAAAGGGCAAAACAGAGGAGCCCTCAATGTTAACAGCTAATGCTTCATAAGAACGACTGGACAGACTATTTGTCGGATTCGGGTGCAAAGTGACCTTGGCCACGTCTGGAACGGTGATACAGGAGAGGAGAGCTGACAGTGAATGTAAATCACGTAGCCCTTTAGCTGATTAGAGTGCCATATGCAGTCTAACAGCACAAAATATGGAGGACCAACCAAGTCCTGTGGTGCAAAAAGTGCCACAAATAATGCATCTGCCTACCAAGAGCAGGTCTCAAGAGAGAATGACAGCTTTATGCGCTGATTTTAAATGCTCTGTGTCCTTCGTAAAAAGAGCAAGCAGAGAGTGCACTCCGACTGACTTGCCATCATAACCAATATGACAAACTGACTGAGGCTGCAGCTGGGAATACCAAACGGTAGAAAGGGACAGCTTTTATCAGAGACGTACTGCAGGAATGCGAGGAGGCAAACGATGGCAGCAGGAGTTTTTGGATGGGTGTGCTGCGTGGAGCTCGTACCCATCTCTGAAAACTTCCTCGTGTACACAAAGGCCCCGGGGAAATTAGAGTGATGAGAGAAGCTACGAGGTGCCTTTTTGCAGTGTAAGCTGTGGGAGATGTTGTGTGAATAGTTGCATTCTCTGCGATGAGGGGGCTGTCGTGAATCTGGCTGTATTGAGGCGGTTATTTAGTCTAACTCTTCACCATGAAATGTAATTCAGTGAGCGGTAATGAGGCAGCTTTTTACTGCATTCATGATCAATTGTAGAGACAGTAAGCTAGAGACTAGAACCAATATGTGTATTACTGCTGCCGCTCTTTGTGTATCTGCCTGAGGAGCCACAGTTTACATGAGAGACAGTCCTGAAATGTGCAGCCACTGTCCCAACTGCCGGGCCTCTTTAACCATGACCCTGCGTGGTCTCTGCCAAATGAAGAATGGTTTACAATTCATGTTTATTTCCCCCGAAGCCAGCTCAGTACAGTCATGAATCACAATCGCCATTCAAATCAGAGCTTTCATTGTCTTCACTGTTTTCGCTCCAGTCACTGCACAAAAATCATTTCTGGTGTAAATCTTATCTTACACAAAGGGTTTCTCTCAGGTTTAGGAATAACACTCTCGAACAGCGCAGTGTTTTTTGTTGTGTTCTTTCCATCATTTCTGTTTTTTCAAAGCAAAACATTTCATGGTTTTCAGTTGGCATTCAGGTTTTTATCAAATACACTTCAAGGACTCAAGTGCGAGCATCAGTACAAAGTCAAACCAAGCACTTTTTTTACATTTATGACTGCGTTTTAAAGATCTGAATGCACATTTGTGATATGTTTGTTGATTCGGGCGCAGTGGAGCATGTTATCAGATTTGCTAACGTTAAAATCATCTAAAAATGCCAACATAATCAGGCTCCTCGGGCGCTCGGCGACCTTGCGGTTCCACTCAGAGTTTCTGCCTCAGAAATACGTGGAGCATCCAACGGGGAATTGTGAAGTGCCTCTTACGCAAATCCACATTTTGACAAACAGCTTTTTCTGTTCGGGGTATCAACATGTGGGATTCCTCACCTGCTGAACTCAAACTGAAACAGTTTTTGAAGAGGGATCAGTCATAAGGTCATGAATGATCTGGTGCTTCTTGTTTTACTGTGTTGTATTCTATTGCATTACAGTCTGCGTTGTTTTTTTAATGTATTGTTGTGTTTTGTATAATCTAAAAGCCCATATAGGGATGAGTATATACTGTATACACTTCAGTGGAAAATATTGGACTCCTTCTGCCACTACGATTTTCTCAACAGCTTCAGTTTCACTTCGCAGATTAATTCAAAAATATAAATCAACTGATGAATCACAGAGTATTGTTATGGATTAAGCTCCCCAGCAGTATGTAAAGTAGTTAAAAATAGATCCACCTACACCACACACATTAATGAATCACTTATTGTAATCCAGTGATTTAATGCACATTATTCTGAATATTCTGCATAATGAGCAGCGTTCAGAGGGTTATTTTTAAAAATGTATTTTAATACAGTTACTAATCACCTGAACGTAATCCAAGTATCACAATATTGAAGTAATGTAACTTGATCAATTTCCATTACTTTTGGATTACCTCGATACCAAACATGCAATAAAGACAAGAGAGAAGAATATTCTGTAAGAATGTGTGTTTGGTTTCTACTCAAGACCAGAGTGATGTTTGTGTGAGACTCGTGAAGTGTTGTCATGATGCATGCGCATGGTTACAGAATTGTAATCCTGTTAGTAATCCCCTTTTTTACTAAATGTATCTGTAATCTAATTACATGTTTTTTTTCTTTCTTTCATAATCCTGTTACATGAACTCAGTCATCCCCCAGGCCTGATAATGAGTGCTTTTAGTTTTGGTACTTCAGGTTCATTTCACTGGAAACAGGCAACCCTCATAGTAGAAGCAACTGCCAACAACACAGGACAAAATGTGATTTTATTCATTCATTTGGTTTTTAATGGAAATTTCAAAAGCAGATAGAAAAGTTGCCAGGCTGCCAGCCGGACTGGATCGCTCCGTTCTCCAGGGAGATTTCGTGCCCGGTGGCAGACAAACCAGCGCAGTGAAAGTGAGGTTTACAGGGAACCAATCTAAACGCAGATGGTGTTATTATTCTATAGCCATTACATTGTGCAATCAACATTTACCTTGTAATGATGTGTTAACGCAAACACTGTCTATTGCCAGTTTAAGATTTTAAATACAGGCTTTCACTTGTAACAATGTATTTGTACACTGTAGTGTGGGGCGGCTGTGGCTCAGGAGGTGAAGCAGGTCGTCCTGATCGGAGGGTCGGTGGTTCGCATGTCGAAGTGTCCTGGGGGCAGGATACTGAACCCAAAATTGCTTCCAATGGCTGTTCAATCGGTGTGTGAATGACTGAGCTCTGAAATATAATGGAGCACTTCGGACAGCACTGCCTCGCTCCTGATGAGCAGGTTGGCAGGTCTTTGAATGTGCGTGTGAATGGCTGAGAGTGTTTTGTGAAGCCCTTCGTGTGGTCGGCAGACCGGAAAGGCACTATATATATAAATGCAAGTCTATGTAGTGTTGCAGTTTATCAGTCTCATGGTCTTTCAGGTGCATCTTCCTCTTTGCTTGCTTGCTGAGGTAGAGAGCACACAGAATGAACTGACCTTCGCCCTTTCCTGACAAGTAAGTGTCTAATTAAAGTTACTGAGGAAACTTTAGAAACAGTTTTCTGATAATACTGTGAGGAGGATATGAAATGCAGGACTTCCACCACAGTTTTGCACTTTCTTAAAAGTTCACCACTGTTTTCATTTACCACACGATCTTAGACAAACAATGCAAATGGTCCCAAATCCAGAACTTGATTTCAGGCTTTCTCTTTGATATGTCAATCATGATGTGGCCTTTGGAGTGGGACAGAAGGTTTTTCTGGTGTAATTTCAAAGTAGTAGCCTTAACCTTCTGTTTATTTTTAGGTTCCTTTGTGCCTATACTGAAGGTCAAGCAGTGCTAATTTTATCTAGCTGAATATAAAGATGAAAGAGATCACACTGTGACTGGAGCCGCCTCTGTCTGTGATATCACGATGGAACGGGGCAGAACCTTCACATACTGATGATCAGAACATGCCTGCTGTGGGTCATCAGGTTAGCAAAGTGTTACACCTAACTTTGTGTAATCTAATAATAACATTAAGTGCTCTATAATTATAGTGCTCCCCTAACAATTTATCTTACACTCTTCACTTTCAAACATCAACCACAGATGATCTCCGAGTGACACAGAAGACATCTTTTTAAAACGTTTTCAACTTTAGTCGTCAGCAGCTCGTTCTGTGTCCCTCTAACTTGAATTTTCCCACAAATAAAAATCTTTTGTTTTTAAATTTTGCGTGAGAATGAATGCCTTTTGCTCCATGAGATGATGACGAGGCACTATGTCTTAAAGTTGCAGTATGTAAGAACTGGCCACTCCAAACAAATAGAAAAGCAGCATATCGCTAGAGGAACCACTAACTGCTGCTGTGCTCATGTCAGTTGTAGTAAGAAGCTGTTTGAGAAAATGGGTTAGCCTTGAAAATAACAATAATTAGGATTTTCCTTTTATACTTCATATATCGTATGCAAAATCAGCACCACTGTTCAGTGAGTGCTAGCATCAGTTACTTAATGATATCTTAGTGAGTCAGTTATTGTATGAATGGAGCCTGTTCTCATCTCTCCCTCTCAGAGAGGTCAGAGGTCAGGGTCGGGTATAAGTGCCATCGCACAGGCTTTCTGTAAGCAACTTGAAACAGGGAATTGAAACAGCGGGAATATGCTTTAATTTTAAAGAGCTGCACATTCTTTAACCACTTAATAAATGCTTAATTCACAAAATAGTTTATTCCTTCTGATTTTAGTGTTTATTGGGTCATATTTCAAGAATAATCCATCATATATGGTATATAATATATATAATAATTTTTTAATTGCAATCTTTGATATCTCATCTAATTGTCTTTTTGTATTACACATTTAAACAAAAGAACTAAGACAATATTAAAAATCCTCCTCTTTTCTTTACATGTGGCTGCCAACTGTACACATTTGTATCTCCGGTTGTGGCAAATTAACCTCATCAGCAGCTGTAATCAGAGCTGAAGGTGGATGATTGGCACGTGAAGGCCTACACAAATGCTTCAGGGAGGGGGTTATTGACAGGTAGCAATGAGCAATAGCTTTAGGGGAGCTTTTTCAATAATGAAGCAGAAAACTCTTCTCATGTTGGTTTCCTGTGTGCAGGTTATGAAATCCCCCAGACCACCATTGAGGAGGAAGGAGACAGGATTGAGACACCATCCAGAGGATCAGATTGGTATTACAGGCAGGGAGCAAAGACTCCAGTGAGGCTTGAATTTCTTTTCCCTCATTCATCTGCGAGAAGGCTTCCTGAATCACAGCAGTGGTCACCAGATGGTGCTGCAAAGGCAGGTTTGATCCATGTGTTGCTGGTTCAGGCAGGAGGATGAAGGAATGAGGAAGTGGAGGGGCACTCGCATCAAGATAATCATCATAACTCTGGTGTCTGTTGTGCAGACAAGTGACTAATGGCAGCTATAAATCCGACACGAGAGAAAAGAGGCGATTATATATGCTGCGGAGGAGAGTGATGCTTTGCACTTTACAAATTAGAGGTCCAGGGGGACAATGCTCCTTACTTCTTAATGGAAAAGCTGCATCATCACTCCACACAACTCTTGTGTATACTTGTCAGTTCGAGCCCCGAATGAATGGAAGTTGTTGTTTGGCAGAAGATGGGTGGTCTGTTACAAGAGCCACTTGTAAGATAGAAAATGTTTATCAAGATTCCATTTTTTTTTAATGTCCAATGTCATGGAGGTCCTATTTTTTATTGAGGCTTTCAAAATAAAGCTAAAGAACATTAACAAGATAGAAAGCCTCGAGGAAAAGGAAAAAAAGAAAACAAAATAATGAGAAAACTCACAGTAATACAGAATTTCTTAACTTAAGGCAGCAATATATATATATATATATATATATATATATATATAAAATATGGAATATAGAAATGCATCTGAATTAAACTGAATAGGTGATATGTGCAAAAGTAAAGCTGCTCTTTCTTAAGAATGAATGGTTTTTCTGCTGTTAAATATTTAATGTGTGGAAGCAGCAATTTTGTGCTGTTGGTGGTCCAGATGTAGCTACTTCCTACCGTCACAAGGTTTAAAGGGGCACTATGTAGTTTTGGAGAAGAAATTCAAACTCAGAATTTTAATATTTACAATACTGATGATGAAATAATTTTTTTCCACAACTGAATAAACAAGCTGTTCTCAGAGGAAAATAAGGTCCCCAGAACACCGTTTGAAGCTAGGAAGGAGGCAGGGTCCGCCAAATGTAAACTATATGAGATTGTGTTGTCCTTTAAGGTCAGTTTTATTCAGTTTATTCAGCCATGAAAACAAAGAGTCTCTTTATTTAGTTTGTTAAGGCATTTTTAAAAAATCAGTCAATGAAGATCTTTCTCTTCTGATTTAAATGTCTTCCCCAAAACTACATAGTGCACCTTTAAACATAGAAATGCATCATACATTGGGCTTAAACTGTTTGGTTCGCTTATAAAGTCAAAGGCTTCAATGTACATTAGCATGTAGACTACAAAGTATAAGGTCCATTGTGAAAGTGTTAAGAGAAAACAGAAGGTAAATTATATAATAGACTTCGGTGCAATGCTTTACAAAATGTATTATTCACTGCTGCTTCCCACAAATCAGATCCTTTACCATTTGTTTTCATGCACTAGAAGTTATGTAGATGATGTTATGAGATGATAGATGCCAGACAGCAGGGGAGCTCAGGACATTTTCTAGAAGCAGAGGTTGGCACTAGGATGGGCGGTGGGCAGGAAAACAGGAGCAGCAGATGGGGTGTCCCATTAGCAGTTGTCCTGTTAGCTAGGGCCAGCTGCCACTCTCTGGGCCTCTCTCTGGGCCCGTCTTCTCCCCTGAGTCAACAGAATGAACCTATTTTCATTTTAGGGTTGTTTTGATGGCACAAAACTTGCACACATGAAGCTGCATACTGAGCCGACAGGGCAGTCTCTGCGTAGGAGTGTCGCTTCAGCAGCCACGAAACGAAGGAAAATTTCAGTGTGTGTTACATTTGAGAGGAAAACCAGCCTGCATTCTTGTAATGAAAGCTTGAAAATCGCACAAAATGTCAATTTCTACATAATGTTGCTTTAAGTAGCCGACTTTATAGAGTCAAACTGTGGTCTGGGACTGAGGATTTTTTTTATTTAGTTATGGAACTATATCAAATATAAAATATGTATCAAAACGTTTCTGAATTTCGTCATTAATGTTGTAATCTTACCTTTCTGATTTTAAATTTCTGAAAAAAAAAAACCCCATAAACTACGTAGTGCACCTTTGAGTGAGTCTTTAACCAACTTGAGCCAGAATTTTTTTTGCAAATCCATACATACTTATTTCAGACAGAATATACTACATACTAATTTTCATAGTTTATGTGAAAATATCAACATACTTTCCATTTTTATTCATTAACAGGACATCCAATTTCCGAAACTGCTGCCAATGAAATCTCACAACTAATACTTATGACTAGTTCTGGAGCTGTTTTCACCACCACCCAGTAATCATTTAATTGTTTTCAAGCCGTTAGTACAGTAGGAGCTCTTCCATTTCATTTGTGCATTGCATTGTGGGAGAATAGCGTGCATCAACAACACAGGCCAGAATTGACCAAATCCAGTGTACAGCATGTTTGCATTGAGTTTACTTTATTTTGTCACATCTCTCATGAGACCACACGTCATCCTCTAAACCTGCTAAGGGTCTGTATGGAGTATGAAAGTGGGGCACAGTGACAGACTAGAGCATGTCATATCTAATACAACGTGTGGGCTCGGAGGCAAAAAAGTAAAAAAAAAATAGCCCCACCTGTTTAATTAAACACTAAAAAGAGAGAGCAGTAACATAAGCATTGTGATCAGGAAATTTAGATTCAATAAAGTTCTTTAGATCAGAATCAAACACACACATTTTGTTTTTAAAAATACTGATTAATAAAATACGATATTACAAATATATTTTGTCACATAATAAGAAGATGTGCATGATGTTACAACCTTATAAAATAAAATTACTAATAATACTCATAATAATGTCACATAATGATGATAATAATTACAAAAATAAAAATGATAATAATGATAGAGTCTGAAAACAACAGAGAAAAGTAGAAAGAATGATGTACTGCCGCTGTATACAGCATGTGGTCATTGTGGCTTGTAAAGACAAAGCCGTCAGCCCCTCACATTGTTCCTCTGTTGCTTTAATAATGATAAATGGCAACGATGGGATTTCCTTGCCCAGACAAGCAGGCTATGTCTGTCACTCAATCTGCTCCACCATTTGATAGAGAAACGTGGTTGCATGATTGCTTCACATTATTTCATACATACACACACTAGCCACACACACACATGCACTTCTATACACATGTCCCAATTTTTCCACAACCTTTCTTCTTCACTCATCTTGTCTTTTTTTTTTTTTTTTTTAAATAGCTCTTTGTTCTCTTCCCATGTCTATTTTTATCCCAGCGTTCACGGGAGGAGTCAGAGAAATGACGAGGCTTGGGAGACTTGCTCATCTCCATGGCAACTATATATTGCAAGCCTTCATTGTCTGATATAGCTTATGCTTCCACATTATATACCTTTGTCGCTCTTATCTTATTATCACATTTGTTCAGGTCCGTATTTCACTGCATCTCCTCTCCACATGCTTCTCTGGAGCTCCTTTCTCCCATGCATGCTTCCTCTCCTGGATCTCTCCACGCTGTCCACCCCTCAGCAGCCCCCTCCCCCCAGGAGCGGATTGAGCTGTCTTTTCCTCTCTGAACCAATGGGCGTGCTGTTGTAGAGTAATTCTGTACAAACCCACGCCTCACTCATGAGACACGGTTTGGATGCCGTTCGTTTTGCTGCCACTGTGAGGCCCACTTCCATGAGACTGAAAATCTCTGTGGGCTTTGTTCGGTTCAAGGGGGTTTCCCCATTTTTTCCCCCCTTTACTGGATCCTGCTGAGAAATGCAAATTTACTGGCATCCTCCCCAGTCAATAACTGCAGTATGGCACCCTCTTTTGAAACACATGCTGTACTACTGGCCTTGTATATGATTTGATTAGAAGACGATGTTCACCACACTTAAGTTCGCTATGCTTTTGATGCACCGTATGCACCTGGAAATATAATATGGTTGAATATCTGATCTTTTGACAGGCGGCAGGAGTTTTCAAGATATTTCTAATTAGAGGTGTATTTTCTGAAGCAAACTAGTCAAATGAATGATTCCTTTTGAAATCCTGTCCTAATAAACCAGTATCTGCATTCTTCCACCACAGATTTTCCAGCCATTAGTCATCGCTCCATCAAAATATTTTCAACCGTTGACGCTCGCCGTCGGTTTGAGAAACAGGTCGTGAATTCAATTCCACATGCGGGATTCCTTCTCGTCACGTGGCCAGGCAGCACAAACATATGCTGTCAGTGGAAGCTCCTGTGTTCACTGGCATTAGGTGCACAAAAACACATAGAGAGAGAGAAGTACAGACAGTCATAGGAGCTATAATGGTACCAACATGAAGGGGGGTGGGGGCTTCTGAGGAGGCGCTCCAATGAAACATAAGCAGGAGACAGAAATATACCATGGAGGAGGCGAGCAGCAGACTGATGCACACCCTCCTATTTAATCCAGCCTGCACACTATTAAAGGATAAAAAGAATATGCTAGCGCCCAGACTAACAATGCCAGGTGAGATAATGAAGTTAATTACGTGATGCCTTTTGTGCCAGTGCACGAGCGCCGACAGATGCCAGTAGCCCTGAGGAACTAAGTGCTCACCCATGGTCTTCCAGATTGCCCCTAAAAGAAATCCTTCTCACCGGTCCGCCCGTTCCCTATGGCAACAGTCGGCCCCCTCAGCATCACCTGCCAGCGAGGGGAGCAGGTGGACCCAGCGGGGCCAGGTGGAGGCTTCACCTGTCACACATCCAGAGCTGGCCAACACAAATGAAATCGGAGGCACAAATAGTCCAAACAGGCGATATTTCAAGCAGGTTTTCATTATGCAAAACACATGGAGCCTGCTGCACACACACCAACACATGTAAACACACAGGCATTTATAAATAGGCACATTTACATGTGATTAGAGTGCATACAGGCTGCAATATATAACACACACTATAGGTGCTGAGATTTTCCATTCGCTCTGTGAATCACTCCCGGCCTGTCATGAGAGCTGCAGGAAAATACGTCCTTATTCTTTATTATCATCATTACAACAGCTTTTTATTTGCAAGTGTTAGTCTTAGTTTTGTCCTCTCCATTATGGGTTAATACGGGATTATTATTTGTAAAGCAATTCATTGTCGATTAAAGAATTTTTGAACAACTAAATTCACTATAATGTGATGTTAGTTGGCGTTTGTACCAAACAAACATGTTTTCTTACCTCTTGAGAAAAAGGTTTATAGGCCAGGACGTCTCTGCAGATCAACAGTACTTCATTACACTGCCGTTCTGTTATGTAGCAGCTTCTGTGATTTGTATCTTGCGCTTGGCCTTATTGCGATTTTGATAAAGTTTTGATTAATTGTGCAGCCCTAATACACATTAAAATTTGTCCATATCTGAAGTCCAATGAGTACACCGCTGATAATCAAACAGAGTGCTCTACACGACCAGTAGAAGAGTGATCTTCTGCTGGTGTTACGGGTTGTGTGAGGGCTGTGTGTGACCCTTGATGTAAAGTGAGTGACAGTCAGGCAATCCACAACAGTATCTAAGGTCACAGCCCCCCACCCTGAAATACAGCGCAATCACTGCTGGCAATGAGATGCGGTGTGACGAGTGGTCTATCAATACCTCCGGGCAGAAGGAGGTGGATTCATAAATCAATCCTGTCTTTCGGCTTCTGATTGTACAAGAGCACTTACAATGGCAGGACAAGAGGGCGTGTCAGCAGTTTACTGTTTTATCCAAACAAAAACAACTCTTCTGCGCAGAAATGATAAAAGTTTATGGAGCTGCTTCATTTATTAACTGCTACATGTACCAGATCTATTCTATTTTAAATAGATTATGTAATTCTCCCTGTGGATGTACAGTAATTTCAGGAATGAGAGCAATATGCTGAATGCAGGAAATACAGCATTACACCGTAAGCCTTTTTTACGCAATTTGACAAACAGATTGATGATTTTGAACAGAGGAATGACAATGATGGAACACGCCATGATATTAAACTACTGGTCCAATGAACAGTACTCGATGTTTTGGCAATGGCAACTAGAATCAATTCCAAACGGCATTAAAAATATATGTTTTCTTCTTTTTCATTCCTCGGCCTTGCTTGCTATCCCAGCGGTAATGGCATGATAAATGTGCAGGGGGAGAATCGCACGCCACTTCTGGGCTGACAGTGTGGGACGAATGATGTAGTGGCTTCTAATGCGCTTTACCGGGAAAGAACCAATCGCTTTACTGGACCACTACTAGACTAACCACAGGACGTCAAGGGTTACTTATCGGGATCACATCTATCTATCTGTCTATCTATCCATCTGCTTGCGAAACGTCCTTCGTAGAGGCTGTTCATTGGCTGATACAGGAGGCCGTAAGACATGAGTGTTGACATGTGTGGACAACGTGATATTACACTCTGTCGCCTGCTCACTGTGTACACCCTATTCCCTTAAAAGGGTGAATATCTGTGCAAGGGCACTGGGGTGTGACCTCTGGTTCCACAGTTACCCTCAGTTGGGAAATCAATGAAGCGCGTGCGCAAAAGGGCTCCCTTAGGACAGTCCACATCTGCACAAATCAGCACTGTTTTGTCACCACCATTTTTTCTCAGCTCTGTCAGATGAGATCGGAAGGCACAAATGTGCCACATTTTACGCACCTACACTGGATCTTCACACACAAATAACCAGAGGATACCCAAGGGACTGGTGATGCCGGCCATACTTTGCAGATCTCGAAAAATATTTAAAAAATGAAAGAAGTGCGCCGCATAAGTGTCAGAATGCAAGCAGTCGATCATAATGTCATCCTCACGTTGCAATTATATCATGACTAATACAATGTAAACAAAGAGCAGCTGTGGATTAATACACATTATCCCAAATCTTTCCCACAACCTCCCATGCTGCACAATCTATTTGCTTTCCAGGCCCCTTTAGCTGGCTCTGGTCTTGTCTTTGCTTGATACTGTACAGTATATGAGTTTCTTCCCTCGGGTCTCTTAGACATGCAGAATACTGAGCCGTGCACATTTAGGTTGACAGATTAGTTTACATTTGGTTTGACACCACAAGAGAAGGGCTTGGCTCGCCTGCAGTAACAACCACTGCTTTCTGGGTCGGTTTAGTGTGAAAGCATGGCATGCCAGGAGAAATATGGAGGCCCAAACCATGACCCAGTAGGACCTGCCCATGAGTTCACAGCCCCCGCCCTTGCCTTTGGAATATGAGGTGAATCATCTATATGGGAATCCATATATACCAAGTAAAGCAGAAAGAAGCCCTGGGGAAGATTCTGTTTCTAAATTAGTGGCCACTGAAGGCTGCATTACGGAAGAATGCGTAATCAGGCTTCAAGTGCGCTTAATTCAACACTGACCATCTCAGAGAGAGACACACACAGAGGGAGAGATAGAAAACAAGCCAGTCACTCATGTGCTTATTTGTAATATTGACTGTGACTGTAGAATATGCGTTGTAAGCTTAATTATGGCATAAATAATTGAGTCGGATGCTCGTTATTTCAATCTACACAACATCATTTTAATCATTTGATGCATTTAGAGCTAGGTTTAAATGAGGTCTATCATTTTTTTCTCATTTTTCAGCCAATGATGAACAGACATATCAGACTAATACAGACTGTGCCCCTTATACCTGTTTGATTCGTACCCATCTATGTGAGGCCACCTCTCTAAAAGAGTAGCGCAGCTGCTTTGAGATGGCTCAGGTCCCTTGGCTGAACCCCACCACACGAACCAACACATGCACACAGACATAGAGAGGTGCACACACAGAAACATGCGCACACACACACACACACACACACACACACACACACACACACACACACACACACACACACACACACCTCCTTTCCCCTAGAGTGGACTACGCAGCTGTTCCTGTTGGGAGTCTACGTGATTCGGATCACCGGGGCCAGAACAAAATCTACACGATTGTCGGAAAAATAGGTGCCTCAAGGAAGATTAGTATGAAAACAAATGATAATTAACAGAAGATATTCCAGATTTAGAGGACCATTCTTGTGCATCTCTACTTCTGTAATGATGCTTTTGGAAATGTCTTACAAATGAGCCAATCAGGTGCCCTTAAGCAAGGCATTTAACCCCGAGTTGCTCCACTGGAGATCCCTGGTGGCCAGTGCATTAGATTCTGGCTGTAATTGGGTGCTTCCTGTATGTGACTGTATGTAGCTGGGCATTTCTAAAGGATATCTCAGCCCTGAGTAAGTTGATGTAAAAAAGATTTTTATGTTTATTTTATTATTTTGTGTCTTTATATATATAAATATATATGTGATGTATTAAACCCAAAGTCATGCAGACAGAACAAAAAGAGGCTGCTTAACCAATTAAATATTTTTTTACAAAACAAATGTGTGTAGTTTTGTTAACGCTGCAGTACTGAATCAGGATTCTGTGCTCAGTCATTCGATGGCTTTGGAGTATTGCGGTTGGGGATCGTTCATCACAGCCAGTATTTAGTAGAAGGCCGGGATTCACATCCATTAGTAGCTAGTCCATCACAGAGCTTTATTTAAAGTACATTCAGAAACATGCTATTATTCTTAGTGTACAAAGCAATTGCACATTGTACACTACAAAATAGTGTACAATGTGCAATTGCTTTTCCTTGCTATACGCAGATGATACTCTGCTATATTTCTCTGAAAGGTTCCAGTAAATTGAAGGTACTACTTGACAAAGTTTGCTTCAACATATTATCTTATGTTCTCTCGAGGTCTCTTGGAGGACAGCCATACAAAACTGAACATTCACTTGTCTTGTGTTATTGTTGTATGTGCTGTAATACTGCATGTTCTCTCTGCACTCTTAGCTTCTTTCAACCAAGGAAAATTTCATATCAGTCTTTTCTTTTTGCTTATAAATATATATTTGAAATGTTTTATTATATCTTTTATTATATCATGTGCACATTTCAATGTGCACATGGTCAATTTATCAAACAAAGCATCACCTGCTTTGAATTATTACCATCATTCTGAGATGCTTAATTATTTCCAAATGGATGTATTCAAGTTATCTGGTAAAAAATCCCTGTATTCTTTCAGTGTACATCCCAGAGTACTGCTTTTTGGCTTATTGCTCATTCAGTAACTGACAAACTGGGAAAAATAAAACAACATTTTGCATATATCTCTCCCGCTCTTCACTAATTGACATTGGTGAAGTAAGGCCACACTGCTCAAACTGGGAATGAAAGCTAAAGTTAGCATGCCTCAAAGACAAACTGCATGTCCCAGTTCTACACTACATGACTAATTCCAAGCAGATTTTCATTACATTGTGTGTTCACTATGAAAAGTCACTGAATGACATACATGGATACTAAAGAAGGTTTGTTTTTTGAGTGTCTTGTCAATGGACAACATTCTCCCACAATGCAATGTACAAAGAAACTAGAGGAGCTGTGGAAGCATGCACATTGTTTTTGTATATGTACTGACTGCTGAAACAGTATAATAAGAGAATTAGTATGGAGTAAATCCTGGATATAAGTAGTATGCAGGATGGATATGGAAGTATGTTTGTCATTACTAACATTACTGAATCAAATAGTGCAGTTTTTACAGAAAAGAAGGGGCATGTTTAACATCCAGCCCCTCCCACACCTAATGTAGCCATATTGATCTCATCACAATCAGTGAGGCCAATGAGGCGTGAACAGCACAGTGGTTGCTGATTTCTCATGACTAAAATGACATCGACCTTAGGTCAATTTGTACTTCTGTTACATATTGTGAAGAACATACAATGTTTCACTAAACCTCAAATGTAAAATGAGTCCTCATTTTGAAATTATTTTTCCTGTGGAAAGCAGATTCGCGAAGATTCATGAAGAGAAAGTCTCTTTAATTATCTGAGCTTATTCCACTAAAAGGGAAAGCTCTGCAGCCACACACAACGCCTTTCTGTCTTACAAAAGTTGCCCGTTTTAAAATAATGACTTAATTCTATTAGCGAGGGCAATAGCTGCAAAGTGACAACATCCCATTCATTATCTACACCGACAAACAAAGGGGGAAGACAGCAAAAAATCTATAAAAAAGTGTCAACAACTGAATTGAAAGTGGCAATATGCCACTACGACTATGCATATGTTGGTGTCAACCATGAGAGCTCTTGGCACAGTTAGCAAAGTATCAAATGGGCAGACAGTGCTGGCCTCAGTTGTTTCACTGTAATTTCTATCATCCAATTATGCCAGGATAGATTAAGTGGTGAATCGGGATACTTGGATTGTGATTTGTTGAGCCAGATGATGTGCTTTAGAGGCCGGGCTTGCATAGTGATCTGAACTGCACTGTATGGGCACTGTATAGGTAAAAACCATTTAGCCACTCTATTATTAGCATGGCACCGTATATGAATGGAAAAGTTGGTCTGTTGGTCATTTGACCGCTTTGGTCCAGACTGAAATATCTCAATTATTGTATGAGTTGCTATACATTTTTTTACAGTCATTAAAAATTCCTTGATGTAAAGTGAATGACAGGATTTAAAATTCAAATGACTGGTGGTCCCCGACTTGTCTTCTCTTGCCACAATGTAGTCACGATGTCAGCCAATTCCTGCAAAACTGATGACACTCTCATCAGCCTCAGCTGTGCTTTGTCTATTGCCGCTATAGCTGCTAACAACTGCTAGCTGCTTTTTAAAACTCGTGGTTGTGGGTGGCACACATACACACAACGTGTCGTCAAGATGCCGCACCCCTGTCTTGTCCTCCTGGCTCACGGTTTTTCCATTGACATCGATTAGGCGCTTACTCCCTCCGCTTCCAGCTCAGGAGCCAAACAACAATGACCCCCCCCCCCCAGTCTGCCTTGTGACTTATATACAGACTGGTGCGGCATAATAAAGATGCAATTGTCCCACCTTGAACAGGCTAGCCTGGGGAAAAAGACCATGGTGGGAGTGAGCCTCACAGAAATACCACCTGACAGCTTATGTGAAAACAACAGTGACAGTTTTTGAAGTAGACAAACAGACACTGCAGTTTCAATACTTTACACAACTGTGAGTCAACTCCTGGCTGCAGTCTCATCTCTGCTAGAATCTCAGTTTGAACGAGCACCTGGTTGTAAATTCATCACTCCTGGGATATGAGTGGCCATGACTAAGTCAATAGCTTGTATGACGGGAAAGATCGTGTCCTTGCATGTTTGTTAATTTGCGCTCTGCTGCATCTATTGCCAGTACATGACTCAGTGTAGTGGCCAGGTAAAAGGTACCTCTCCTTGGGAAGATGTGTTAAAGCAAGTGAGACCCTTCCAAATAATTAATCTGTGGTCCACTGGCCAAGGCCGCTCACAACCCATCCTATAAGCACAGTGACCTCGTGTATGAAGGAGGCATTTGCTGTCCACAATGCACCTCACGCCAAAAGAATTGAGCCTTATTTTGTTTTTTTGTGTGTTTGATTTCAATGATTCAATAGTTTTTGGCACTAGCAACATTAGATGTAAAATCAGTGCTGTATTTCTGCCAGGAAAACTATTCTGATCTCCTGTTTCTCCAGCAGGGGGGATTTCCTCTTTGAAAGTGACACCTGCGCTGTTCCTGCTGCTGATGGGATCACAGGGCTGAAATATGAGAGAGATGCAGAATATTGTAGTACATCACAGCAGTCTGCTACCTGTGTGATTTAAGATAGTGGAGTCCAGGACGTCAGCAAGGCACTTGATGATGAATGGTGCAATTTACACCCATAGATAGATTATGAGGCGATGCGCCTGGGTGCACATGACTAAAAGGGCCCTCTGTCCTGTATGTGATCATGATGGTGTCATGATGGCTTCTATGTTGTGTGGTCTTCAATATGAAGATGTTTTTCAGAGGGACTTTTGACTCTCCAGAAATGTCAAGTGATGCTTAGTCAAAGACATTTTCCTGAGGATTTCAGTCAGGCTACTTCCCCTGGTTATACAACTTATTGATTGGCGATTAATGATTGAAGGACTTATTGATTAGTAGCCTTTTGGTAACCAGTCACCCTGTAAGAGAGAGGGTTTGGCAGCAGGTGTGAGTCAAAAGAAATCCAATCAACACTGGATATACTGGCCTGTGTGCAAAAAAAACTGCAGTTGCCAGGCAGGCTGCCTCCAAAAGTGAGTTAATCCCTATAAGATCCCATGTTGAAATGCAAACTTTACAGCAGAAATAAAAAAAAAAGGTTTTAGCTCTTGTAATTTTCCCGTTAATGTCAACTCTATGAGCTTTACATTTTTATATAACTTACTAATTTGAATTATATTAAGGCAGAAAGGTATGGATGATTAAGGTGATAGTTTGGGTCTTTTGATGTGAACTATCACTATTTAAGGGCATGGCTGCTTTAGGTTACATCTAACTGTTAGCTGTCTAGCTAACTGTCACCAACCAGGCTTCATTCGGTCAGTCTGTTTTGGATTAGCCATAAACCTCTAGGTTACGTCCACTGCATATTTTATACAGTCTTTGGTGAACAAAATAAATTAATATGGGCTTACATTTGCCAACAGTTAATTTTGTTTTGCTGGTGTAGACAGCTGAAATTTGGGCGCAGCCAGCATAAATACATGTTTGCTGTAGTCACGCTTCCAAAGTGAGGGATAAACCCAGTGACTATGTGCACTGGGACAGCTGCAGATAGTCAACTTCTGTAGGTTGTGGAAGCGATTTACAGTCAACCTGAATGGGGGCCCCTGGGCTGTCATATTTAGTTTTGGACTTGGCTGAATAGTACTTCTGACTCTGATACACTCCACAAGACATGATGGTGGTGGTTATTGTGGGTCATTATACATAAGCCATCTGCAACAGTGGCACACCGTTGTCCCTGCTACTCAATCACACATTAAAAATTATTATACTAAACAGGTCCCTGATTACAATGGCTATCCAGGGCTGGGTGTCCCTCTCTTGTGACCGACCTCTGCTACAGGTCAGCTGGTAACATAATGTACGATTGCATGTCTGGAGTGCAGCGGCTAAACTCATTGTTCTGGCTGTGAG
This sequence comes from Pagrus pagrus, assembly GCF_965226575.1. NCBI lineage: Eukaryota > Metazoa > Chordata > Actinopteri > Spariformes > Sparidae > Pagrus > Pagrus pagrus. The sequence continues at coordinate 14,204,125 of NC_140198.1, forward strand.
TGTGTGGGCACGGTAATTTATCTGTCCAGCTGAGTGGCTGAGGAGTCACAAAGGCCTTCCTCTGAAGCGTGGGTTTGCCTGCTACCAGACGGTCGGCCTTGGGGGGGCCAAATAGTTAGCCTGCATGGTTTCTGTAGGAGGCTCCAGAGTCTCCATCTCATCAAAATCTCAGCCAAGGAAGGCTTAACTGCATCCTTGGGAGTAAACAAGGATGGCTTTAGCTTGCTGGCAAACTCAGGAAAAACAGGAATGTTTGTAATTGAGAAGGAAAATGTTGGCCTCTTCTAGCCATCTGTTGGGGTGCATCAATGGAGCAGCCAGCCAGGCAACATGAAAGCTTGTGAATTGAGGCTGTGCTATACAGTAGGTTATTGTTTTGGTGTGAGTTGTCAGGTTTTGGAGATATCAACCGTAGACATGTCTGCCTTCTCTTGAATATAAAGGAACTAGATGGCACTCGGCTTGTGGTGTTCGAAGTGCCAAAAAAAACCAACTAAAAACAAACAAAACAAAAAAAAAAAACACATTTGAAAAGCTCAGAAATCATGACCTGCCTACTCAAGATAATCCACAGAGCAGGGCTTTAAAACACCGATAAAAACGACTGGCATCTAGTTTCATTATTCTTAAGACGAGGCAGACATTGCTACAGCTAATATCCAAAACTCTGCAAACACCGCACCAAAACAATCTAGATGTGCGTATACATAGCTCTACAGGTAAGGGGGAAAATAAATATTTATGATTTGGCCGTGAACTGTCCCTTTAATCATGGGAAAAGAGTGACATTTCTTTACTACAGAACCTCTGTAAGGTGTGTCAACAGAAGTGGATGTGTTGACAGATTGGCGGTGATTGGCCGTTTGGGTTTTAAGGGCTTGAAGGTCAGCATGCAGCTGTGTCTGAAGACATGCCCTGAACCGTGGCACGTGCTCTTTGGATGATTTATGTTGAGGAGATGGGAAACGTCGTGTCATCAGAACATTTAAACGGTATTATTGTTGTAACTGAATGTAAATGACAAAGTGTCTTTTACATAGGATAAATATACTGACTGCTTTAGTAAAGCAAAGACAAAAAAATAATAAAATGTTGAGGCGGCACCTGTTCCTCCAGATGCTACAGACCAGCCACATTAAAAGGAGGAGATAGATTTTAATCCTGCTGAAACACAACCCATAAATTTCCGTGACATTTCATTTCAGTAAAACAGTGTCACTGTTTTATTTGAATTATTCAGCTTTATTAATTTTGGTGATACATCTTTGACGAAAATAAAAAATGTATATATAAATTTCAGGACTGTGTGCCGCATGTCCAGATATTTATAATGATGAAGTCAGAGGCTCAAGGTCAGCATGCAGCCGGAGCTGATTCAAAAGCGAATATCAGGCTAAATAATGTCCGCAATAAATAACGTCTCCACATTACTGTAAAGGGGTAATAAGTAAGATTTTACTGCCCCGTCGCACAAAATGACCATAATATATCTGCAGTGGGTTGATGGGATTATTGATCAACACAAGTGAATCAACACAACTCACAAGGTGCTGAGATCTCCTCTCTATTTTGGACGTGATGTTCTACTCCTTACTTCCATTTTCACCCTCTTCAACATGGAGGACAGCGGTGTGAACGACCAACACGCAACCCCAACTCTGTTCTCAAACCAAAAATGGTGCCATGTATTCATGCTTTATGTTACAATACCCAATCGTGATACTTTTCTTTTGCAGCTCCACTCCCAGGTGGCTTAAGTGTCTCAGAAATAATTAGGAATCCTGAAAATGTGACTCTGTCATTCACAGCAGCTGGTAGTCATCACTCTGGAGGTGTAGGTAATGGTGACATGATGACATTGTTGAGAACCTGATGGTGAGACAAGTCGCAGCAACTCCGAAAGCTGTGTAAACCTACAGTATGATTTCCTAATGAAATCAAATAAAGGTTTCTTTGTGTCAGCTGGCATCTAAGGCATTAAATGCTTAAACATAGCAGATGTTTCAAGAATGATGACTTTGATGTGTGATCTTCCTTTTTAACGAAAGTGAACAAAGTATCTCTGTTACTCTTTCACGTGCATTTTCATTGAGATTTTGAAGGAAACAATTAGTGCAAATTTCATTTTTGGGACAATTTACTGGAAGAGCAATGTCCGTAACGTCCATACAAATCCATCTGGAAGGAGACGTGCATGCTCAGTTCAAGGATTTAAAAACATATTGAAGATAAAACTTGCAAGATTCTGCAAGTTACTGAGCCCAGTAGGGATCTGGAGAGAAATATTCTGGCAGATTACAAACCATTCCTTCAAATCACTAGTGTAGTGTGTGTGCTTAATTAAAGCAATCGTTTGACAGTTATGACAATATGCTTGTTCCTTTTCTTGCTGAGGTTTAGTTTAAAAGCTTGATGCCACTCTCACGTCTGTCACAAGTAGCCGCTTAGCTTAGCTTATCCCAAAGACTAAACAAAGAGTGACATGTTGTGGTATTTCTTGGCCAGGAGCAGTGACTTTGTGGACTCCCAGCTGGTTACCTGTTAACCTCAGAGACTGTCCTCCAGAGAAGAGTGACAGCAACGCTTAATTCAGCGAATGCCCCAAAACGACATATGTTTACGTTCAAGTGACAAAGCCCTCTAGCGGCTAAGTCAGGTGGCATTGTTAGACAGCCAAAGAGTCTGTGAAGGGAGGGTAGTCATTTTTAACAGTTTGATGGCGTCGGATCAGAAAACACTTGTGTGTTCTAGAGGACATGGAGGAATAATGCATTTTGTTGTTTTATTTTTTAATGTTGTAACGTCACAGTGAACACCGGACTGACACATAACCCTTGTTAAAACCTTTACATGCTGTTTTCACACTTTTGGATGGATTGAACATGACAGATATAAACGGAGGCCCGGAGGTTCAAAATGTAACAACATTTCAGAAAACAAAATATTATTCACGGTATCAGTTTTGTAAAATGCTGTATATTCTTAAATATATTTCTGTTTCTGTGAAATGTGTTTTCTGAAATACGATCAGACACGATACAGCTATATCGTCAGTTTACACTGAAATTCATTTTGCATTCTAAGGCAGCTCCGCTCGAGAAGTTCACTCACAGGTCAGACATACATTGATATTGTGTTTTGTAAAAGGTTTTGTGAAGAAATTGTCTTGACCCTTGCGGTCACCTTAGATATGACCTATTATTTAGTGAGATTAAGAGGTGCTGTTTTTTCTTTTTACCTTTGGACATAGTCGGGCTAGCTGTTACCTCCAGTTCCAGTCTTCATGCTAAGCCAAGCTAACCAGCAGCTGCCGGAGGATTCATGTTTACTGTACCAGCATGAGAGTGATATCATGTTGTCATATCAAGTCTCAGCAGGAAAACGATCAAGAATATTCTCCAAAATGTCAACCTTTTCCTTTATTATGCTTACCTTCCCTAAATTGTATTCCCTTTAATTAGGTTTGTACCATTAGATTATCTAATATGTGCCTTCTAGTTGTGGTTAATTTTGTAGCACTGTAGTACTACAGAATCATATATGTAGTCATATAATAAAGAGTACAATATATGTACAATATATAATAAAGAAAATCTTTGGCTGTAATTAGCAACATTACGATTTTAGACCGAAGAGTTCTCAGAATTGCACCTTTAATGTCGAGCCTGCATGTCAGTGTATAAGCCTGGCGTGTAATGTGTAGCTATAAAAAATGATAGTGTCCGTCCATGGCTCATTTAGCAAATAAGATAATATCTCTTCACGTACCTGCCTGACAAAGTCACAGAGCCTCCCACTAATTTGCTTTATGACTTACTTCTCTGTGCCTCCGTGATAAGCTGTGATAGTCACCTAATCTTGTAACTTCTGGCAGCTGTGAGCTATCTCATCAATTAAAAAATTCCCAGTTGAAGATTGGATCCCAAAAGGAATTACTAAAAAATTATTATCCAATTATGATCTGCTTACAGCTGTGTAATTATACTTGACCACATTTCGTCCTGCTGTATGACGAGGGGGTCGCTGAAGTCCGTCTCCTTTTAATTAACCTGGATGAATGCGACTCAGAAACGGATGCCTCGACTGATCCCCTGTGAGCCGTAACCTGTGACAGCTCCTGACTAATTATAGCTGTTGATTGTTTATTTCTGAAAATAGCTTCCATCCATTTTTGGACACTGGATGTGACAGTATTCATATGGTTAGATTCATCTTCATCTTTTATTTTTACTGCCTATTTAAATGCAACATGATGGACATTTTCTTTGCTTCAGAGAATCTAAAAACAAATCACAATAGACACGACAGAATACAAACTCAAAATGACCAATACGAAAATAGAAGAATAAACTTGCACAAATTATTGAAGACTCAAACCAAACCATTTTCTTCCGGCTGTGCTACACTTAATCTCTGTATTGCTTTTAACGTAAAGCATGAAGGATGTTGTTGGCGTACAAGATAGTGTATGTAACCGGAAAAATGGAGCGTGCTACACACTCAACATCCAGCTTAATGGACAGGACACATGCTGATGGAATGTGGTTCAGTTCCTGGGAGACTTCCTTGCTCTTGTTTCTGATTGGAGGAGGAAGATAAAAAAACAACCTCAAGTGAACGAGAACCTTTAGGTCCAAAATGCACAGAAAGACACACAGACTTACATTTCAGCAAGTCAAAAAAAAAAGGAGAGCCTTATCTGTGTTTTACTGTTTCCGCTTGTCCCTGTTTACGTATTTTTTTCTATTTGTTTGTTTGTTTACCAAACACTCCATGCTCGCTGCCCGCTGCACCTACAGTCCCTTGCATCACCATGCCTGCTCTTCTCTATGGACTTAAAAGCTTTTCAATGCATCTCAAAATATTTATGAATCTAAACACAGTTATTTTGCTTCAGCAACTGAGTGCCAGCAGTGAATGCCGCAGAAACCAACCTATAGAGTCATATTTGCAGACTCAAGCATAAAAGTCCATTTGGGCAGTGCGAGAGACTATTGACTCACTATTGGGAGGATGGCTAATGGCACTAAACCAGCACATAGCGTACTGTGCCACCTTTTTTTTGAAAATCTTAAGGGACAAATAATTATTGCATGTACATGTGCACGATGTGTGTATGTGTGTGCGCGTCCATGCATGGTTTTAGTGTACTTGTACATTTTTGTATTGGAGAGCGTAAGAAGCATAACGGCCCTCGATCTATTCCTTCTTTTTCAGCTCAACCGCGAGGCACGTTGCCTAAGGTCTGTTTCATATTGTGAATTAATTATTCTCCGCTGGAATTGTGTTAGAGCGTGTGTGTGCGTGTGTGTGTGTGTGTGTGTGCATGTGTGTGTTTCAGTGACTGTATGTGTTTGTGTGCACTTTGTTATTGCAAAGGAAATGACAGAGCGGAGTATTATTTCCCATCTACCACATCCAGACCTCATATTTTCGAATGCATTAACTCCATGGCTATTGCAAATGCATCTCCAATGCCAATCACATTCCTTTGAATTGCAAAGATGGACAGAGAGAGAGAGAGAGTGAAAGAGAGAGAGAGAGAGAGAGGAGGAGGACCTGGGGTGAGGGTGCAAGGTGGCTACTCCTCACTCTTTGTGTCTCCGTGCTTGTTAAAAAAAAAAAAAAAAAAAAAATCTTAACTGCAGCTATGTGCACTGGAAAGCCTCTGCTCGCTGAATTTTAAAATACCTTTGGCACCATTGTTTTTTTTCCTCCTGTGTGTATACAAGCTGCAAGCAGTCACGCAGCTGTTTCCATGGCAATATCTATCTGTGTGAGGAATTCATTAACCCTTTCTCGTAGGAGTTCCGTGTAGAAATCCCACGTAGAATACAGATAGGAAAAGAGGAAGGGCTGCTACAGTGCTATTTTTGACAAAATGCTACTATTTATGAGACGCTACATATTTCTGGTGCATAGTGGTGAATCCCTGTTCGCTTCCATTGTTTCCCAGACAACTGAAGTCTGTTGCGCCATGCTTTGACATTTGAATTTCAAGGAAAACTGAAATGAGGACACTTTGAATGCAAATAAGGGCATTACATGAGTTACCCTTTTGCCAGAGGGATAAGAGAATGACCAAACGAAGCCTGTACCTCACGGCTTTAAGCCACCCTCGCTGGGAGAAACAGTGAGACTGCGTTTGATAAAAGATAAATCAATGGCACGCTGAAATCCATCCAGCTGAAAGACAGTGTGATATAAAAGATACATGGAGTTTAAAAAAAAAAAAAAGAAACGGAGAGGATTATATGACACGATACATATGCAGACAGCATGTACCTACTCACACATGCAAAGACAAACAAGCACACTTACAGTACATACACTCACTCTCAAGAGGGGGAGAGAGAGATAATGCTGTTACTGACTACAGACTTTGCCGGACGACGTATGTGTCACAGACATGCCGCTTTTGATATTGATAAACCATTGAGAAGATTAACCTCATGCCAGACCTTTGCAAACACTTAATTAATTATTTTGATTGTATCAATAAAAGGCCACGAGGGTCTGGTTAAATATGCACCACCCCAAGTGTTCTATAAATGAAATGCACTGAGAGTTGCAAAGGGACATGGGTGAGGTAAGGAACAGAATCACAGATTCGTATTAGTGTTTGTCCTCCATCAATAGCTATTTAGCATCGAGTGTTGCGCCTCACCCATGCTAATTCTGGAGCCGGTGAACCATGTGACCGTTTGAGATGTGCACTCCTCCGGTGTAGAGGACAGATGAGTGTTTCAGGTCAGCTTGTTGTGTGCTGCCTGCCGGCTGGCGAGCTTGCCTTAGTTTCCGTACTTTGAAGGATGAACAGGTAGTTGTACTGTGCGTGGAGCTGCTGGCTGGCTGTGGACTCCATATGACATGTAACTGCACAAAAATGCAAAGTGAGAATTATCTTACAGAGGGCAGTTTGACACCTCTAACCTTTGCTTAGTCTGATTAGTAATATTCAAACCCCCTTAGGACGAGCCCCCCATGTCATCATTATTGATCTTTTTAAACGGCCTCCTCATCTGAAAAACGATCATATAGGACGACTTTGCAAGCTGCTTTTTACGACCCATGTTTATGTTTTTTGTTAGGCAGCCTGTAGTGGCCGTAATAGTTATAATAACAGCAAAGCAGAGGTGAGAATAAGGAGCAACAGATTTTGCATAGGGTTGAGGAAAAGTTAGATGGGTGGATAAAAGTTCTTTCAACTTACAAATCTTGTAATGTTACATAACGTAACGTATGTACCGAAATGGAGTTACACAGGTAACGTACTTATTTTAACCCAAACCACAGTCTTTTCCTAAACCTAACCTAGTAGTTTTGTTGCCTTTACCTAATCAAACTGAAACTGTGCAACGAAGGTCAGCTACGCCTGTCAATTTTACGCTGCAATGGTCTTATTATTATGGGAGCCCTGATATATGTCATTTGGGGATTCATTGTCAATTGACCTGTTCAGTCATTCAGGTATGAAGATGTGTTGTTTTTAAAATATGTGTTACATTTTCCCTAAAGACTTTCTTGTTAACGGTCAATAAGGAAATGTTCATCAATTTCTAATTATGTTGTGACATTGGTACATCACTGAGTAATCTAACAACGATCGAACATGAAACCAGGTAGTAAATGTCGAAGCTGGATGTCTTTCCATTTTATGGCCATGTTTAATAATCATGGATGGATGCCATTCATGGCACAATGAGGTTGTAAATCACATACATCTGCCATCCTGTATCCAATATATATTGGATATATATATTACACCACATACAGTATAATGATCAATAGTGGTTCTCAATGTGATGCATCATTCTGGCTTGTTTACGTGCTTGTTTTTTTTCCCTGCTGAAATCAGAGGTGGACAAAGCGGAAGCAGTAGCATGCATTTTCCTGCTTTCTTGTGTGCAGTCTATGGTTTGAGTGTAAACAGCGCTCCTCACTAGTATCTGGAACATTGTGGTGCAGTTCAGCCTCAACGAGCAACACACTGCACTTTGATTGGGCTTTCTACGGTAGCATAGCAACAATTGCCTGGTAGCCTGCTTCGAGGTGGTGCTTCAGAGCCGTGTGCCGTGTGTTTTCAAAGCCTCCAATCTCATCTCAGCGGTCAATGAATGGCATGATGTACATTGAAGTTGAACCCTCATTTTCTGAAAGCCTGTCAGGTGCACTGTTACGCAGGGAGGAAGTGAGCCCCCGCAGTGCTGCTTTGACCTGCCAGTGTGATCAGACACAACGATGAACAGTGGATAATCATGAAGTCATACAGGACATATATACAGTACCCATATATAGATTAAGCTGATTCACCTAACATCAAACTCCTGTTTACATATACTGGCCTGCACATCAACGCCTGCAGATCATATGATTTAACTTGACTCTGACTTTGTAGGGCTTGTGTGTGGCCAGGGCCATGAGAGCTGAAAACACCTGTGTACCTTTTAATGCTGCTGGCAGACTGTGCATCTTGGCCACATACGTTTTGGTTTCCACTTTGGTATTTTGTCTTGTTGTTATTCTCACCTACTTACAAATTTTACTTTGAAGGGGTTGGACAGTCTTTCATTTGACCTCGCCATGGAAACAGCATGCCGGGTACCCAGGAAAGTTTGCATTGTCCTTGTGAAGTGACATCGTCCACTCCGTCATCTTGTCCAAGTCAGTTAAGTCTGGGTGACAGAATTCAGTAAAGAAAAAGGTTGTTAAGTTCAGATTACTCATAATCGTAAAGCGGACATATGATCAATTTACATCTTGACTTAAGCAGAAACTATGTTTAAGTAGTTATTTACTAAACCTTTTTATGACTTGGAAATTATCTTTTCTCTGAGCAAAGTGTAGACTTGACTTAAAGATATATGTAAAGATTTTGCATTAAAGTGTGTAAAACGACTAGATCTTTGTTCTACATTTTGTTGAGTTGTGTACGTACATTAACCCAAATGTTTCCAACAATGTTAAACCACAAGTTTACTTGGGCTAACGGTGCATGTCATTTGGTCGCCCATTGATACATCTGTAATTGGAAGGAAGCAAACAAGACTGAACTTAACATGAATAAAACTTTAAAACATGACCTCGTCTGTGAGCATTTGTGCCTGAGTCACGTCAGATCAATTTTGTTTATGGTGTCCCTTAACCACCAGTTAAGGAACTTTGACTGTGGGATCATTTATGTTTATCCATGTTACTTGCGAAGGTGTTTATTGGCCCCAAACAGCTGGATTAGTTCACTGTACACTAGCCTTAAGCTAACGAGCAAAAGCACACATCGAGGGCATGTATTTAAATTCAGGTCAACTCTGACTTGTTGGTGTAGTGAAATAAATGTCCTCTCCAGCTCCAGTCAGTAGTCACCACTACAGTACAGAAAAAACAGACAGTGAAGGTCACCTCTGCAGATTACTGCTGCAGTCAGGTTGATTAACAGGACTGAAGATAAATCCACTCTTTCTCGCTGGAAATGATGTTCAGACTTTAAGTACAAATGGAAGAACGTTTTTATAAACAAGGTCCCTGGTTTGCTTTTCTAAACCAAGGTGAGACAGCAGCTATACCAACTTGATTCAGCACAGTAACAGAGACCGCTATCACAGTTAGGTTGACCAAACATGAACTTGAGCTGTTAAGGACTCCGTTGCCGTAAATGAAACTTCTTCGTGAGAAGCCTTGATTGCGTTCTCTAATCAAGGGGAGTGCGCAAAATCCCACAACACATTAACATTAAGTGAACTCTCATTAAGTCACTCCCTTTTATAAAACATATATCCGCCTCTGTCACACACTGACGGTGAAGTTGCGTGAAGAGAGGGTGAAACGTGTTGAAACCTTTTTAAACACATCGGTTAGATATATCGTCTGTTACTTAGAGTCGATTGGGGTGTTTGACAGATATGAACAGCAAGAGAAACAGGGAGTGACTGGAAGGCACCAATGCATTAACCATGTGATACTATTTATATCAGAGGAGCAAGGGTGACCCAGTAACTCACATGTGTTATGCAACATATGAATGGAGCAAAAAAGAGTATGGTACATGCACATCTCAGGGGCCTGGATCTCCTTGTCATAGATGCCAATTAGAGTTTATTGCAGCAATCAGAGAATGCGGTTAATGGGAGCACTATTGCAAGAGCGACCAACTATGAAGGAAAGCACAGACTGAGCATGCCCAGATAATGAAAGCATCACACAGGTTCCAACTCCGTATTACTCTACATCCGTACTGTACGGCCACTACTCTGGCTCTCACCAGCATAACCTATGGGAGATGAACTGCCATCAGTGAATAGATATATGGAAATGTCTGCTTTTTCCTCATCATTTTTATTATCCTGCGCACAATTACTTTTGGCTTGGTTTCTGTGTCTGAATACGAGACCACAGTACGTTAAGCAAGTTTATTCTCAACTTGTCTGGTGAATAATTTGCATTTAAATCACCATTTTGAAAACAGAAACTAGTTAGGTAAAAGATCCGGCACAAATTCAAAGGGGAAAGCTCACTGATGACTAGGTTTACAAGGTTACAAACAAATGCAGTATTTCTCTCCAGGGACTGTGATAACATTTATGGGATGGCGATGGCGATGTATTTTCTTTGTAACCTTCACTACATAACCCAAATCATACAGTAGGAGATTAATTACTAATTTCCAGAATTATGGAAGCCATAATAAATGGTGTGTCCTGTTAACCGAGCATTCTGGAGCTGTTAAATGAACATTATTGTATTCAGTGACAGTCATTGTTATGACCACTGTCCCTGAATAAGTGAGCGGGGGGCAGGTGGAAGCTAATGAAAAAATGGTATACCGTTAAGAGAGATGATGCTTAATCCCTACTAACTCTGAAGATCCACATACTGTTTCTAAAAACTGATATACTGTAGCTTTTTCCAAAGCTGTCAGCCACATCTTGTGGTCTTCTTCCGCTTATACATGAACTTTGAGTTAGGATTCATTTGTTTGTTGTCAACACTGAGTTTCACACACTAAATATACTGCTTTAGTTTCTGAGAATTTTACAAGGGATTTACAGCCATCAAACTATGAAAGCTTGTAGTTAAAACTATTCACTCCGGTGATGGAACAAGTATGAACTATGAAAGACCGGTCTGTGTCTTGCAGCTAATGGTGAGTTGATTACTCACCCCTGGGTGCCAGGTCATGGTCAGTCATGGTGTTGCCCTTTGATGTACAGTATGTAATTGCAATGTCATTCTATCTGAAATGTCTGCACTGTACGTCAGTCTCGTGAAGACAGCCCAGTTAATTGTGCCATGCCTCTTCAGAGGCTGAGGCGAAGAAAAGCCGAAAAACAAATATACAGTTTTAGCTTGACAATGACGTTCAAATCCAAACCAGCATCACCGGAAAATCAAACAGAGTTGTCGTTTTTTTTTCTTCTTTGCCAATCCATATTCTTTGCTGAGTGCTGTGACATCACCTATGGGAGGGACAAACTGAATTTTAATCTTTTTCCGGATGTGATGGACAGCTGAGAGTATTCAGAAGCAACAAATGACTGCTGAGTATGAACAACGTATGAAAAACTGAGGCTACAGACTGTGGACATCGCAGCACTTGTGGCCCTGACAACGATGGTGATGATGATGAAGAGGACAATGATGATGAAGCAAAAGTGAAGTGTGACACCCCTGACACGCCGCATTTCTGCTCCATGTATGATTATAAATGGCATTTCCCCTCCATGTCTACCAGAAACGGATCCATGGCTCTGTTGCTGTCTGCTTTTGTCCCACTGACACCACAGTGGTGACAGCATTGGGTCTACTCCTTTAAATGAGCCTTTGCGCATAGCCTTCACCACAACTGCATCAGTGCTGGCTGGGTTGCTTAGCAACTGGACAGCACAGAGATCCCTGAAGAAAACCTCCTCCTCCTCCTCCTCCTCTGTATAAAACACAAGCTTGTGTGATTCTTGAATTGTGATGTGCGCGTTTGCGATTTCCAGCAAGGATGTTTGTGTTTCAACGCACAAAAGAGACTCGTGATTAAAAAAATAGGAAACAAAGAGAGAGAGAGAGAGAGAGAGAGAGAGAGAGAGAGAGAGAGAGAGAGATTGTGCGTGTTCATGTGGTGTGCGCGCACGTGTGCCATGCCATGTATGTATGATTGTGTGTGGGTGCGTGTCTCTCTCTCTCTCTCTCTCTCTCTCTCTCTCTCTCTCTCTCTCTGTGTGTGTGTGTGTGTGTGTGTGTGTGTGTGTGTTTGAGTTTCAAAAAAGTGGAAGAAATGCACGAAAACGCATCGGCACACACTCGCAGCATCCTAATGGGTTTCAGAGAGAATAGACAGACAATTCAGCGCATGAACAGGCTGTCGCTAAGGAATTCACCTTAGGTGTCCCCCCCACCCCCCCTTGTCTCTCTCTCTCTCTCTTGGTCTCTCCCCCCCCCTCCCCAGTAGGACATTATTTTAATTTCAAAACTAAGAAGTCAAAAAGAAATCGAGAGGAAATCAGAGCGGAGGTCTGCTCATCATGTCTCTCCGGACTGTTGATTCTCAGTCATTTGTTGATTGTTTCCAGGAGGAGACGAGCGGACCACATTAACGTGCTCAAACGCCATTTAAGCTTGGACAGCGGAGGCAAGTGGACTTTTCAAACAGCATCCTCCGATATGAACCCCGGCGTTGTGATACATGCACTGGCGTATTAGTTGCCATCCATATTTCTCGGCATCAAATTTTTTTCTTTTTTTTTTCTTTTCTTTTCTTTTTTTTTTTTTTTTTTTCTCCCAGCAGAGGAGTGATATAGCCTGCTCTGACGTCTGCATCAGATATTACCCAGTGCTTTTTTCAATGTGCATTTTCCCCTCAGTGACTTTGCGCTGATCTACATCATCATCAGCAGCAGCAGCAACGGGAGGAAAAAAAGAGAAAAAGAAAAAGAAAAGGGAATGAAGATTTCATTTTTCTTTTCCCTGCGCCCACCGCTCCCCTCCAGCCGACCAGCGTTCCCAGCTCAAACAAATATCTTTTAACAACATCACGTTGTGGAATAGTCTGGCGCCGGAGCATCGCTGGAACCATGCCTCTTCTGCAGATTTGGACTGGGAAATTTCATCCGCCGATTTGATCATTAAGAGGCTGCTGCTCAGTCATTCATGCCAGTGTTTGTTTTTTTAAGGGGGAGAACACTTGTCATCACTTTTAAAAGTATTGTGTATGCTGTTTTTTGAGCAAGATGTCTGATCTTCTGGTGTTGGTCGAGGGGCTCTGTGACCTGCACGGATTTCCATAGCCGGGGAAGAAACAAACAGAAAAAGAGAAACCACCCCCCCCTCCCCAAAAAATAATAACAAAAAAGAAAAAAAACAAAGAAAAAAAAAACAGCGGGGGCCAATTACGAGATTTTTTTTTTTTTTTTTTTTTTTTTTTTAAAAGCGAGAAGCTTATTCTAATGAAGACATCGCATGTGTAGATGTAGGCTAGTTTATTCGGCTTTTTTTTTTTAAGAGAGGCAATTATCATTTTTTTTAATTGCCTGTTTTTTACTTTGTGCATTTTCTGGAGGACCACTTGACTGGTTGGATTATAGAAACTATATCTAAGGATTTGTGGAGATGTTGGGTCGTCAAGAAGATAAATTATGTGGAATTTCCTCTGCTCTGGCGGCTTTGTCCTTCTTCTGCTTTGTTCAAAGGTAAGAAAACGTCGCTTTGGGAAGAGAAAACAAATAAAAATAACAACCTTTCACACCAACAGATGTGATGAGCGCTCAGTGAAAAGCTTGACATGTGGCAAATCGCATTAAAGGGGTACCCAGGCCCACTTATTAGGGGCATTGCTGCCGATATATGCTCTAATAGACGGAGCTGTGGCGCGCGCGAGCGTAAAAACATGCGCGTGCACTGGATCAAGCCTATTGTGAAACGTAACCTACTCCCGATATGAAAATGGGGATACTATTATATGTACTGGACGTGGCCGCTGTCAGTGTGCGCCTACCTAAATGACAGCCCTACAGTAGGCTCAGCCGGTGATTGGATGATGGAATCAATCAGCCACGGATCGATTGATTACGCTGTGGTAAGCAGCCAGATGTATGAGTCTACACCGCTGGAGACACTCGGCCTGCAAGCCTGCTTTTTTATTCTATAGGCGCAACATAATATTCCCACTCATATCATCATCTCTTATTGACCAGAACCAAAATCAATCAAAATCGAAAAAATAATCCCAGCAGGTCATCATCTGCTGTAGCGGTCAGGGTGGTGTGAGATTTACAGTTTCAATAATCTCCTCTCTAATGTTTACAGTATGAATTATAGCACAAGCCCTCTTGAGTCACAATCTCCTGATCAATCCCTTTATTGTTTTATTGTGAAAGGCACTCACAAATATCCCCTGTGGCCTCCTCCTCCTGCTCCTCCTCCTCCTCCTCTCCCCTTGTCTGCAGTAACCTACAGCCTCACTTATGAGATTTAGGTGCTCACACAGAACTGGGTCGCACTTTTTGTGACATTCTGATCCCATTAGAATAGCCTGGAAACGCAGCGAGAGAGAAGGGGCGTAATCTTGTACGCGTTCCAGGTGTCACTGGATGTCCCCTCGCAGTGATGCTCTCAGGTGTCGAACCCACAAGTCCTGGAAGCGGCCAGCTTGATGAACAGCTGCACTACCTATGAGCTAATTGAACAGTGCTTCCCTGGCTGAGCCGAGGGCTAGTGCTCCTATCAAGGGAGAAATTGTAACCCACTTCCCTCCCCTCGTGCCCCCTCCACACACTCATCCCACACCCCGTCCGTAATAAGGAACCTCAGCTGGAGAGCTGGCCCGGCTCGGTCAGGTGATACAGGTCATGGCACCAATGTTATAGGTGTCAGTCAGACTAGAGCAGACTATATGCTGCTCCTGGGGATAGTCTGCCTCTGACTGTGCGATGGGAGGCTGTGTTATAACAGAGCTTATTTAAAAACATGAATAAGACTGGGCTCTCGCTGTAGGTGATGACACTGTTCTGAGGGACCGACATCAATAAAATGCTTGACAAGGTGTATCGTCATTACATCTCCTCAGATGATTAGATGGATGTACTGTAGGTGGGGCAAAAAGCGGGACAGTGCATACGCAAGGCAGAATGCTTTTAATGTCATATAATTACATTGTAACATAAAAAAAAATGACATCTACTAACTGTAATTCTCATTGTGAATATTACATTTTCATTTAAATTGTATTGTTCTGTGCTTTTAAGTTGACAAAGATAGAAAACAAAATAGAGAAAATATGACAAATTGATGCTCACTTCATTAGGGTTCATCGGTGTATTGTAAGTGTTGGGTGTTGTTTAACGCACCCTAACTCCTCTTTTCCTTTGTCAAAGCCTCGCCGTGTTGACGTAACCTATCCAAATGTTCCATTCATGTTACAAATGTTCAGAAAAAGACTGTGTGTGGTTTTCATTCGCAGCCTTCATGGTTCACTTCTCTCTGCTTCCTCTCACACTTGTGGTTTCTGCCCTCAGCTCCTCCACTGGAAGCTCGGGAATGTCTGTGGCCAAGACTACCGTGGACAAGTTGCTGAAGGGATATGACATCCGTTTAAGGCCTGATTTTGGAGGTACGTGCTGTGGCGGCGCTTGTTTTCGGGGCTCTCGGGCTCTGTTGTCGAGGGTGCTATTTACGAGTCAAGGTGTGCACACAATGATAGTCATTCCCCTGGAATCCTTCATAGAGTTGGCCTCGTGGCAACGTATAGGGAACAGCTTTGATGTGACTGCTACCATGTCATTACTATGCATCTATTCACATATCGAAGATGGCTGCTCCTCGAGGAAGTAGGGCACACATGGAGAAGAGCAGTCAAACACTATGTTTTTTAAGAGCAGTACTTTTCTGATTAGAGACGTTTTATGGCCTCTGTGTATCACATAGAAGTGTTTCTGAGAATTTGATTTGCAAATCAGGAAAAGCCCTTCTGCCCCATTAACTTTGATTGGTTATTTTGATAATTGCTGAAAATAGAAGGCGTGGGGGACAGTCATTCGTGTATGTCATTTGGGTTGATTGTTTTGCTGAAACTATTAAATCGCAATAGATGTTAAGCAGATTTAAAATTGTTCGATTTCTGAACAGCACATCATCTTGTTGCTAAAGGTTTGGCTAAGGATAGGGAGAAATTTAATGTAATAAATAATATGGCACCTGAACGTACGACGTATAGGCTCAATTTAAAGAGGGTGTTTCTTGTTTTCAACGTTTTGACAATACCATCTGGGGCCTGGTCGGTGCAAGGCCACTCGCTGATGACGTCGTAACTCAACGCCGACTGACAGCCATTGTGACGGCTCTGATTCAGTACGGTGTATTCATTATAGCACCAGATTTATTATGCCTGCTGCACACATGTATTCAAAAAGTTTGTATTCCAAAAAGCTTATGGCCACTTACTACAGTCGCTGTCTGAAAAACAAAGAACAAAAGATGCTTTTTTACTTCCAGGGCATGTGTGATGTTATTTTAATGAGAGCGAGGAGCACAATAGAATGTCTTCGTGTGTGTGTCGCCACTTAAATCTGCTCCTGCTCCAGTAGCGTTGGCCAAAAACCTAGCACATCTTCAAATGCTAAAATCTAAAATGTTAAAATGTGTTTTCACTGAAACATGTGTACAGGCGTGACATTTAACTTGTTGAAAAACATAAACTTTAATGAATGGAAGGTAGAGACAATGTGGCATGACTCACCTAAAAAATATCTGAATAATGCTATGCAGCCGGCTTATGTGTAACAAAAGCTAGACTGCGTTAAATGAAATCATGTAATGATTACATGATACATGTTGATGGCCATCGCCTGAAGAAAGTTACATCTCCTAATTCACTGTGGCAGTTTGGCTTTTGTCTGTATTGCTAAATGATATAATATGTTTAGAATAGAGTAAGTTTCGATTTAATTCTAGATGTAGACATACATAAATTTACATTTTGTACACATAATATGGCCTTTAAGTTTATGCAGCAGATACAAAATATTTTATGTCTGTTAAGTATATATGATTCTCCAGTCTGTTTATAAATAGGCTGCAGGCAGCAGCTTGTCAGTCCTGAGACCACACCACACTTGATGGGAATGAGAGCAAGCAGTGAAAAACGTATAGCAGGTGCGCCTCCTCATATAACCTTCCACTGGTCGGGTGCACTGCCAAAAGCAGATGCTCTGATGGAGGCTTATGTGCCAAAATGCGTTAGCCTGATGTTAGCCATTGTAAAAAAATATGTTATAGTTGATATAAGTCTTCGTTCTGTGTTTTGGAGTGCTGCCATTCCAGAGATGTATCATTGATTCAGAGGAAGCTGAATGAGAGCAAGCAGCAAATAAATGTCACATTTTCTTTGTTTCTGACAGTTGAATCAACTTTATAATGCTCAACAGTAGTTATGAACGTTTCACATTCAAGAATTTTCAATTTGCAGCCAATATGAGCTTGCAAGCCTCAGTCTATTTTAATATAAAATAGCACTTACAGGATAAGTTCACCCAAAAATGAAAATTCAGTCATTATCTACTCACCCCCACGCTGATTTAAAGTCAGGTGAAGTTCTGACATCCACAAAACTTTTCTAGAGCTTCACACAAACAGCATTGCAGCATTAACATAAACAACTGTAGTAGCTTGGGACTTGTTTTAAAACGTAAACAAACAGCCAAAAAACAAAACAGAAAATGGATGTGGCGCCCATTCAGTCACTGCTCCCCACCAGCATTCCACGCTCTTGGCCTGAGCGTCGGTGCTCTCCGAGTTTAGTCCAGGCAGAGTCAGCTAGCTGCACAGCTAACTGAGCCAACAGCCAATGGCACCTACTGTTAGCAGGAGTTAGTAGTTAGCAACAAGTAAAGCTTCCTGTCCATCAGGAAACTCAGTAAATCACAGAGGGAAAACGATACTATATGATCCACTTTCAACATAGTTGGTTGTGTGTGACTTTGTTCTGTAAAGCCATACTAAATTCTTGCTTTGATTTCTGGTTTTAGATTAAATAATTTTTTTGAAGATGATTTCAACAACCATCTCTACTTGGAAATGTATGTTGATGGATGCGATGATGGATGCTTAGATATTGGTTGGTTATGGCCCCCTATTGTCTAGCAGCCTGTAAATGTGCTGGAGTGGGTAGGGCAAGTTTCACAGAGTGAGTATCCCAGGCAGAGAGTAGCTGTGCTTCACCCTCAGGCCAGGGAGCTGCAGTCCATCATGTCTTGATATTTCCAACATCAGTCAGCTACTTCTGTCGTGACACAACTGCTGACGACCTTCAGCTCTACAGATTCAACAAAGAGGGTTTTAATTTGGCTCAATGCTGGACACTTACCGTGGCTCCTAACTGTCGGGCCAACACCCATATTTGAAATGAAAACCAGCTGAAAGGTACACACGGATGGAAACACAGATGTGGTCTGAATTGTTAGAAAGAGGTTGCCGAGAGTGATGCTGTAAGATTTTACTGATGCATTGTGGCCTTACCACCAGTATATCCAGATGAAAAGCCTACACAGACCCGAAGCAGCAATCATATTATTCTTGAATTTCCGAAAGAGCTGAAGTGCAATTACATACACACACATATAGTGAGTATGTATATATAGTTTTGCAGATAAACTTGCAACTTTGTGATATTTTTTCCACACTAATGCATCATTTACGAAAGGTTTATGTATCTCTTCTTCTCATTATGTTTTTACTTGGATCATAGCTGTTGGATGTAACTTCCAAACAAATTGCCCATGGTCATAGAGCTGAGTCATAGACCGCAACCCCCATATAACCTGAATGATGCATTACTTAGATTTTGATTCAGCAAGGTTACCAGAGCATTGCAGACCCAGCTAAGAAAGTATGTTTTTTTTTTTTTTTTTTAGGATGGCACCAAAGTTTTTTTTAATTTTCTTTAAACACATTTGCTCTTTTTGAATCAGTACACTTCTATGTGCAATTGGGTAATTCTGTACTTAAATCGTTTTGGAATAATTAAATGTATGCACACTACTATTACTGTTGCTGCACTACTACTCAATCAGACAACTGAAATGAAATATTTTCTTTGATAAGAGAGAAGATGCATGTGTTTGCATCACACACTACCTTTGTTATCAACATGAGCTCTCTGTCTTCTAGTTTCACTTTGGGGATGTATGTTGACCTATATTCAGGGTGGAAACCCATTTACAGAAAAATTGACAAGTCTTTTTCAAAATGCCTTGTTGATCGCGTCACTTCAGTCAGTGGCATTTTAGCAGTTCCTATTATCAGCACACGTATGTTTGCTACATTATCTGCTCTTATTAAATATTCAACACCAATGGAATAAGGATGAAACACATTTTAGTCCTAGTTTCTCCTAGTTACACTTTCCCATTCACCCCGCCAACAGACTATAAAATGTCCTTGATGGTTGTTGATATCTCGTGATATGGCGGGGATACGGGTGGTCTTTTCCTGGTTTTAAAGGCTGCATTACAGTAAAGTGATGTCATTTTCTGAACATACCAGACTTGTTCTAATATCTGCCTTTACCCACTTGGTCATTATATCCACATTACTGATGATTATTTATCAAAAATCTTATCTCTTAGTCTCTTCTGGTCATAAAACATGGTCATATTGGAGTTTGTGCCCCAGTCCTAGCATTTATGAGGTGCTTTTGAGGAGATTTCAAAATAACTTCTTAATTTATCGCCATATAGCCATAAAATATCGCAATATTAATTCAAGGCCATATTGCCCAGCCCGAGTTGAGATGAAACATTTTATGTAGGGGTTCAGGATCCTGGAATAGCATCAGTAAAGCCGGTTGAGATAAGCACAGGTAAGTGTAGTTTGAGCTTGGCCATGATTGGCTCAGAGGCCCTGTTTACACATGGCATTAACATGCATTTTGGGTGATCAGATCATAAGTGGGCAGATAATGAAAGTAAGCTGTAGTCTTTTTATCCAACTCACAAAAGAATATAACATAAATTAATGAATAAATAAAAAGTTGGTAGTATTTGTGGTGGGACGAAGAATTAAGGAATCTTATTACCTGAGGAAATAAGCTACCTTTGTAGTTTATTGGTATGACCCTGGGTACTCCTGTATCGCTTGTCAGACAGCAGCAGGGTGAAAAAGCTGCGGCTGGGGTTGGTGTTGTTTTCTAGTGTCATTAGTGCAGACTCCTCACCTCACTGATATCACTAATGCTCAGTAGATGGGTACCAATGATGCTCTGGGCAGTTTTAATTACCTGTTGCAGAGCCTTCCTGTCCTGAGCCATGAACAAACCATGATGCTTCCCACAGAATGGTTTCTATTGCTCCTCTGTGAAAGTAACTAAAAACGCATTTCGTCTTTCGGATGGAAATTATATAGATGTTTATTTGTATATAGAGCAGGAAGTGAGAACCAATCACAAGTGGTCATTCTAGACACATGTGGAGACACATTTCTTTGCCAGGTGTGAACTGACGTACTTACTGTAGATTTGACTGAATTGGCTTAGAAGATTTTAAGGAGGAGCCAGGCTCCATCAAGGGTCTTACTGAGGATGCACATGAATCCAGAGGCTACCTTATACTTTCACAAGCCGAGATTGTTCTTCATGCCATAAATTGGAAAGGAAGAGATGGAGTAGTCTCACAGACTGTGGATCATAGCACCCATTATATGAGCCCAACAATAAAAGGCACAAGGATTTCTTTCGGGTACTGCTGCCCAGTGCACAGACTGCCTTTTTTCCAGCCAACCAAATAATCCTCCCATGGATTTCTACTCTTCACAAGAAAAAAAGTCATCATCAAAATCACCTGGTGAGGTAATTAGACTGTTGGCCCTTCATAGCAAATGGTTGGCCACCTTTGGGTTAGTGTTAGTGGTATCCTGCCACACCATTTTCCAGTAAACAATAGACAATCTGCTGCAAGATCTTCACGGTAATTTCATCCGAGGGTCACAATAGCAGGGAAGAGTCTTATAGAAACTGGGCTGTACCTGAAAAAAAACAAGCATGTGTCCCAGGCACCTACTGTAGTGTGTCATTGGGAAACATAATTGTTGCATTGGCAAAATCTGCCTCAAAGAGGCCTCCAATCCTAAGGCCTTTTTGGAGCTCAGGTCATGGAAAACTCCTTTAGCAAGATATCAGATGCCTTTTTGACAATTCTTACTTCTGTACTGCCGTCCTCCGAACGATGCGTCTTGTGAACTGGGCCAAGCTTTGGAAGCTTTTCAGGGACTGATGGTCTTCTATTTAGCTCAGCTGCCTGCATATTACGCTGCAGATAATGAGATAGTCTTGTCCTGCATTGCCTCCTCCTATGGTGTCAATGCAGTAGATGGTACAAAAACCCACAAAAACCCACAAAAACCCACTGGTAGACCTTTATGATAAGTACAGACTGTAAATGTGTGATGAGCTTGTTCAATGAGAGTCATTGCATCCTGTCCATGGCCTCTGGTGGGATAGAGCACCGGGCTCTCACAGGCGTACCAGTACAGCTATATGTACAGAGCGAGTAAAGGGATTGCAAAGACAGATGCACTGAGCCGCTTACTTCTGCTATATGCACCTGCTACAATGTGTATGCCCCTGAGACAATGTTTTATGTTGAAAACTGTCACATGAGCTTAAACAGCACAGCTGTTTTTCAGACATTGGATAGAAGAGGACCCAATCCTGTCCTATATGTCCAATGTTGGCACAAAACAGTGTTTGTAGTGATGCATCCTTTGGGGAATGGTTGTACCTCCCTGTGACTGATCATGGACAAAACCGGGTTGAAACCTTCAGATTGAAAAGATGTTCCCAGTCGTTACCAACATTAACAGAAAGGAAGAGAACAAATTGAAATCACCTTGTATTTGGCCAAACAAAGAATGGTTCCACCAACTCCTTACATACCTGTGTGGCCAGATTTCTTGTTGGCTCGTCCTGGCCTGACTTTGAACATGATTCAAAAGGCAGATGTTCCTTATCGGTCCCTTGAATTGTGGATGCTCCCTCAATGTGGAATGATGACCCTATCACAACAATGTGTTTGCCACCGATGGCCTGCTCAATACAGCAGTTACAGGCAATGGGACAACATTAACCTGTGACCTTTGTAGTAAATACATGAAACAGAATGGTATTTGTTACATGTGTACAGTTTGCCTGGGAACATCCCGGCGATCTTCTATTATTTTATCAGAGCTTCCAGTGGCAGCACCAGTCACTGTCGGCACTAGTGGACCTGGTAGACTGGAGACCAGCAGTCAGTTCTGTCACAAACCATATAAGCTAAGAAAATAACAATAGCCTTGTCCTTTAGCATTTAGCGTTTTTCTTGGATTGTTTTTGGTAAGAATTCGAATTACTGTATGTATTTGCACTTAAATTGAGCTTTTTACTACAGGGTTAGGGTTAATAAAGAGAATGATTAGAACCAGAACTATTTATTCTATAGCTGAGTCTCATGTCAAACTGGCTAACAGCCTGGCTCTAAATATGTATTGTGTGTCCAGGGTGCGTGAACAAATATGCATATATGTTTAAATTCATCACAAGTTAATTGCAGTTTAGATAATCATTGTGCTTCTTAACAAAATTTCACTGCAACTTTATTTTTGTTGTAAGCAAACAGATTTAATTCTCTGCAAAAAATGGTGCACACGCACACACGCAGGCATTCAAGAGTGATTGAGACCTTGCATCAAATGATTGTCGAGTTGTCTGCCAATACACTACAACTGCAAATACTGCCTCTCCTGCATAACTCAGCCCACCTTCATACACGCCCTCTGAAATACATGGTGCTGTTTCACTGACACACGGCTTTGACGCATACATGTTAGCACGGTGGGCCGTTCTGCTGTATGATGAAGTGGTTTTCCTAAAAGTGATGACCCATAAAATGTATCTGAATAAATTGATAAAGTAGAGTAATGAAATACATGACCTAGCTAAATCTGTTTTATAAGAGGCCCATTTAATTATTAACCAGTCTTTCAATACATTTACAAATATGCTGTTACCTTGTAATAGATGATTATTTGAATAATTCTAAACATCAACAAAATGAATGATTTATGGATGTTTATTTTAGACTGTGGCAGACAGGCATGCAGCTTTGAGCACTTAAACACGCCTAATATTTCAAGTTCTTCTTCGGACAAATTGTACGTTTTTTGTATCCGCTGTACGCAGCTATGATCTTCTCTGCATCTCTTATTACCTCTGTGTGCATGTAAAGACTTCTGGAATACTTTTTTTTTATGTAACCACTCAAAATATGCAGTTATTTCCAGAATTAAGAAATACTTCCCATGGCCATGAAGCACTCACAGTATTGTTTGTTTGTCACAACAGCAGTGACGTCTGTTCTTGAGCAACGTTTGTCCACATGTATGTATTTTTACTTCTTTCTGCATGTGAGCTAGTAAGATATTATTTTCTGTCTGCGTACTTCTGCCATCAGGAGTCATGGGCTGTGTTGAGTAGGGTTTGTACTGCCGTCCGAGAAAAAAGGGCAGGGTGATCTGACAGTTTCTTATGCTATTACTGATTTGTGCACAGGAACTGGAATCATATGGAGTACTGGGTCACGAGTGTGCAGGCTTTTGCAGTTTCGATCTCAATATTAAGGAAAAATCAAAAAAACACATGTGATGTCCGGTCAGTTGGAAGAGATAACAGCTCAGTTCTCACCTCAATCACGCATTCGTCCTTCTGGAGGACATATTTCAAACCAAGCTGTCATCATCACGAGAACGGGTTTAACCAAGCTGTCATCAGCACGGGAACGGGTTTTTATGATCTCAGCTTCCACAAGTTACAAAGCATGAAGGGTGATATATCACAAATACTGTGAACACGCCATTCTTCCTGCTGAGCTGCAACCAAGTGTAGGGCATTGCTGGACTTCAAAGAACCAAATGATTAACATGCACTACAGCAATCATGGATACATACGTAGTTAAATGTGCTTTGGACTTATTGTGTATATTGCTGGTATAAGGCATGGCAAAATATGTGTTCAGATACAAGTGCTGATCATGAAAAGCATAGAGTGAAGTTGAACCCCCCCTTCCTCTAAATATAGTTGACAAATGTCCAGGGGGTAGTCTGAGGCAAGCACTTTTGAAATGGTGACTTGAGGATGAGCTCGTAGTCACAGACAGAATGTATTTAAAAACTGCCAACTCAATATAGGCTATGCTTTAGTCATTTTGATAGTACATTAATGCACACAGAAAATAATATACTATATTTCTGACATGAAGAAGCCACCTGAATTTGATTTAAAAAAAGATTTAAAACACTAGAAATCATTACAATCATTAAATGGGAGTTGATAGACTGAAAATGTATTCTCCCCATGATGAACACAGTACATACCACAGTGTTTACTGTGCCTACAGAAGAGTACAACTTGCACTAGATGCAACCTCATAGGGAGGATGACTCAGCAAAGGGTTGAGTGAGAAGGCCGTTTAGCAGAACATTTGTGGAGCAAAACAGTGTTGCGTCGATCGGGACTTTTTATAATTTGTACTTTTACAATTTATATATAATTCTACGTGAAGCTCAACTGTCATAATCCAAGTCTCCGAAAGCTGTCCGGTCCTGCCGCCTAGCTGAGTCACTCTTCTTACACCGACATCGACTGGCCACTGTTGCTGCCTCCACTGCTGACTCGGAAGAACAGATTGCAACCAACTGAACACCCCTCTTCTTATCCTCCCAAGGCAGACTCATTCTAATAAAAAGAAAACACAATGATCCTTAGTTTCAGGTGATTATACCTTAAAACATAATTATGAATATTATATTCCATTTCTGCCCTTAAATCCCCCATAATCCCACATACTGGACCTTTAAGTAGCCGAATTTTGACGGAAGCATTAGATACAGTTTTGTTAATATTTCCTCACAGTATCTTACAATACAAGAGGAGGGTACACGTAATACAACACATAATAATTGAATCACTATTTATGAATAATGCTGTTTAGCGCTTCTGATTTTGAATTCCACATGAAGTCCATGTATAGAGTGTATGGCTTCTCTAGAAGTCCTATTTGTAGTTTATTTAATGTATTGGGCTGCTTCATACTATTCAGCTTCTTTGCAGTCGTAGTTGATTATGTCAGCATTTACAGTGTCTTTCTCTCTTTCCCTATACTGAACATGGAAAATAATTTAGATTATCAGCACAAATACAGTTCTCTGGTGCTTTCCTAAGCTACTCTCCTTCCTTACTTTGTCCTTGTCTGGTGTAATAAACAGTGAAACTGGCTTACTGTGTATTAAATAGCACTCTGTCAGTTGTGCAGCAGAGAGAAAATGAATTTCCCAGAGCATATTGTAGATGTGCATAAACAGGATGACAAAGAAACTGGAGAGCCTGTAAATGTCTAACAGAAGGTGCTGTACTGGGGTAATTTATGAAGTGTTGTCAATTGGTGGAGATGGCCTTGCAGATTTTAGAAGTCCATGTGACTGCTGAAAATTGCAAGTGATAATGTGTTGTGTGATTATTTTGGATAAGCTTCAGCGGTGCATGTGGAGATGGAAAAAGTTTCTGTACAACAAGTATTAATAAAACTTTCGTATTAATCACTTGCGTGTCTTTTAGGCAGAAAGGACAGACAACAATGTGTCCTTTCCTAGGAGTGTAATGTCACAGCAATGTATAGCTCCACTGAGAGTCAAACAGGAAGGATGAACGTGGTGATGGAGAGCATCCCCAGGGCGTCCTCTGGGGTGTTGTGGGGTGAATCTTCACAGTGGTTATCAGTAGAGATGTTCCAATAGCATTTTTTCCTGATACCGATTGTGCTACCTGAACTATTACAGTTTTATGGCCTGGCTCAGGTTAAATCCTTCATAAAACATGAACAAATATATACAAAGAATGAACATACACTAATGGAGCTGTCTTTTATTATCTAGTTTGACAGTCACTCATAACTGAAAATGAACACTGTTGCTTGCCGTTTATGGATGTTGGCTTCTTGTGCTGTAAAAAAAATCTGTTGCATAGTTGCATACAATTGTACAGGACTTTGCTTAGAAGTAGCAGGGTACCGTTTCTAATAAATAAATGACTTAGTATCTGAAAAAATACCAGTTCTAAATGACTTTTGTTGAGTACTCATATGCAATTGGACTGCCGACATGAGATTTGGTTATGTACTAACATACGTATTTTAATAGGTCATTTTGCCCTCAGTACTTTTAAGTTGTTATTTTGTTCCATTCTGAAGAGGTATCTCATTAAAAATCTTACATTTTGAGCTGTAGGTCACTGGAGTGACCTACACGTTCCACAATTTTATCAACGTTTAACAAACTGAAACATACAGTACATATAAGGTACATACCAATCTTTCAATTCACAGTCCAGAATGAACCAGACTGTATTGATTTTTACTTTTGTATTGACTGCTGCAGCATCCCACACTGTATAAAAAGGTGAATACGGTGTCAGCTACTGCTTTCTGAAGGAGCTTTTTGTAGGCTGGACTTGGGCCAACAGTTGCTGTTGTAGCCAAACATACTCTTCTTCTTCTTCTTCTTCTTCTTCTTCTTCTTCTTCATTCAAGATCTTAAAATATATGTTGTGGTCAGGATTTCTGTAAATATGAACTGAATGGACAAAAAACTGGAAAACATGACAATATAACACAACACGGTATGGCCTAAAAAAACATGGAGAAGAAACACCTCTGAAACACAATAGAGCAACAAAAAATACTTTACATATGAAGCTGAACTACTGAATTACATACATACATAATACTGTAAAGTTGCCCCAGCTGTAGAGATGTGTGAAATCAGTAAACTTGTTTATTTGTTATCGTTTCCAGGTGCATTGTGGCTAAGGAAGGCACCTCGTTTTGAAAAGCAGTCCATTGGTCTCGCATTGCACTCTTATGACACTGTTGGACTCTTTATGGACAGTTTAAAAACAAATGACATTTTTCTTCCTTTTCAAAACCTGGCATTATCCACCATGCAACCTAGCCACTGAGTGACATCACTGGAGGCAATTCATCAGATTTCCTTTGGAGCCATAAAAGGCTACCCAAGACCTGTAAACACGTTGATGTGTAAAATTATCCTTTAATTTTACGAGTTCAAATGTGCAAAATATGTTGATTCTGGGAAAAAATAATATTATTAGCATTGTTTGGTTAGATTTGCTGTTGTACAGATTGTACATATACACTAAATTGTCCATTTACATGCTGACTGTATGTACTGGCAACGTCAGCTCACGCTCAAATACCACTAATGCACAGTATATTGAAGGTCAGGTTGCTTCCATAACTTCTCATAATGCCATACTCATACTTCACCACAGAACAGCTGTCTCTCATGGCTCCGCTATGACTGGGCCGAGTATCCATCACAATGTATTGTAAAGGAATTTGACAGGAGCCTTTTAATGGTTCCAACTGAAGCAGCATTAGCGTACATTCTGCAGTTTAACGATCTAGAACATTAAAAGGCATCAATAGGTGCCAGGACCACAGGAATGGGAGAGTCTGACTCTATCAGTAAGGCAGCTCGTGGCCATAACTGTAAGCACCTGATCTCTGACTATAGACGGCTTTCATTTTACCAGTCTGATGCAGCTGTGTCATCAAAGTATGGTCACCTGTCCGCTGTCTGCTGTATACGCAGCCTGGGTTTTACTGATCTCATTTCCCATTGACCTAAATGAGTCCCAGCTGCAGCTTGATCTTGTTTGTAATGGAAAAGCAGTAAATGTAGCCATGAAACTGCTCAGCTCAGTTGCAGTGAGAATGGTGAGTAGAATAGATACTTAATTGACCAAATATGGGGCGGCTGTGGCTAGAGTCAGCGTCTTGTTATCGGAAGGTCGCTGGTTCAATTCCCCTGGTCTCCATGTCGAAGTGTCTAGATACTGAACCCCAAACTGCTCCTGATGTGCTGGTCGGCACCTTGCATGGCAGCCACCGCCATCAGTGTATGAATTACTGTAAGTTGCTTTGTCTGCTAAATGCCCTTACTGAATATGAAAGGGAGAGTGCAGATGTATGAGTAAAAGCCAAACATGTCACTTTATATTCACTTTCTAATGTACTACACTATATGTAATGTCAGTGTAATTGATCTTAGGCTATCGTTTGAGTCTCATGAGATAACAGACTAAATATTTTTAACACATGTGTGTGGCTATTCACAGAAATCCTGTCCAACACTATAGATCCGCCCTCTGTAAGCATGGCCGCTGATTGATGTGTGCGTGACTTCAGCTGCAACCTGCATTTTGGCAGCTGCAGCTATTAAGTGATATACTGCAGCTGTTCTGTCAAGACCAGTGGACACTTTTGCAATACTGAGGACAATCTCTTAGTCTGCCTGCCGCCACATGTCAAATGGCGGGCTGCTTTGCATAGGGGCCGATAGCACAGGCCATCGTAACTCAGCCTCAATGTAATGCCTATTCAGCGCAAAACAGCAGTGTGTTGTCAGAATCCCAGGATGGATGTTGGGCCATGTACAAGTGATATCTATCCTGATGAAGAGGGAACGCCTGGTGATTTATTTCCGAGGAAACACAGGGAAAATGCTCAAGCTGGGCGCTTTTTCCCTTCTCCCTTCACTTAGATTTTCTATTTGAATTAAATGAGGTGTGTATGTAGGCAGGCAGAGGGGGGCAAGGGTGGTGAGAGATAGCATGCAGGAGAAAGGACATACTTCATCTTCCTATTCAAAGTGTTGTTTTCAGCAACTTTGAAATGAAGGAGAAAAATGCTGATAGAATTGCACCAGAATGTATCGCAGTGGACTGCAAAGTACAAAAAGCCTGGGTCAGACATTGGTGAGGCATCCTGCATGCGGGGCATTTTTTCTCTCTCCCCTTTTTCGACTCTGCTCTTCAGGTCCCCAGTGACTCACTTTTTGAACCTGCGGTGATTGATGGGAGGTGTGCCCTTGACAGGACCAGGATTGGCTGGCCAAGGGCAAGATGCAATTGTTTCACATAGATAAACACGGAAAGAAATGTCATTTACAGCATCTGGAGATAGATGCTGTCATCCGCTTAAAAGTCCATCTCATTATTGAACTCCAACAGCCGGCCTTGTAAAACGGGTTTCCACATTAAAAAAACAAGATGAGAGAGTGTAGATATAGAAGTCCACAAAAAATTTCCATAGGAATATAAAAGCTTTATGTTAGGCTCATGATCCACTATTATTTATATAAGGTCAAAGATCTTAATGATAATTGGCCTTGGAAGTTGCATCCTTTCTGATGTTCGGCCGACTGTGTCGTCTGCCAGACTAGTATCTATCTATGGTATCTGCTATTCTAGACAAGCTCGAAATTGTGAAGTAATGCATGTTTAAGGAGATGAGGAACTAAGATTAATATGTTGTCCAGCCACATGGAACAAGATGACGTCATCTAGTATTCAACAAACCAAGCCGTGACAAGCTGTAACTGGCAAATTTGAACCCAGTGAATAACGGACTCAATAGGTATTTTACATACAGTAGAGTCAAAAAATCTGACACCACTCATCAAAAATACTTTCTTTCCACACAAAAAAAGTGAAAAGTTGAATATTTTAAAAAATGTCCATGAACTGCCAAATATCTTGTTTGGTATGTTCCTCTTTATGTCGAGCTGGCATGGACTCCGCAAGTCTGTGAAAAACCTGATGACTCATGTTATGCCAGCACGATTTGACAGTGATGTTGTGTAGATACTGCAGCAGGATAATGACCCCAAACACACCTCAAAACTCTGCAAAAAACTACTTGAAAACCAAAGAAGACCAGCGAGTCCTGACCATCATGGACTTTCCTCTCACAGTCACCTGACCTCAACTCAACTGAACATTCATGGAGGACTGAGAAAGCCAACAGCAAATACGATATGAC
Source organism: Pagrus pagrus (assembly GCF_965226575.1). Taxonomy (NCBI): domain Eukaryota; kingdom Metazoa; phylum Chordata; class Actinopteri; order Spariformes; family Sparidae; genus Pagrus; species Pagrus pagrus. The sequence continues at coordinate 14,234,032 of NC_140198.1, forward strand.
AAGATATTCTGAAGTTAATGGACATTTTTCAAAGATTCAACTTTTCACTCAAACTGTTAAGCTGATTTCTCATTTGTATAAAACAAAAAAATTATATTAAATTGGAAACAAATGCAAAATAGAATTACTTTTACAAGTTTTCTTAGAGCTTTTGACCCTACTGTATAAATGCAACGTATACTGACACTTTCACAAAAATTAAATCTTAACAAAATCTACTGTCAAAATATGTTTAACGGTAGGTTTTAAGCTTTGTGCTACGTCAACCATGGTATAATCATGATAATGCACTCTGATGTGTTCTCATAAAAAGATAACCTGAACACCATTTTGTGTATTATCACTTACATCCAACTACTCTGGATCAATAATTACCTGCAGCGCTAATCTTCAGTGTCAATGCAGGAAGTAACCAAACCTTTAACACTTCTCACTCTAACATGTAACAGACATTTTAAAGTTAATATATTGAGACACTTCTGGGGCTGTCATGTTGATTTAGCAAAGATCCGTACAGCACCTTCCTGTTATATGATCTTCCCCCCGTAACCACCCGACAACAACAGCTGCGTCGCACTCATGAACATTAATTTAGAACAAGGCCGGAGCACAAAATATTGAGCTTTGTCATCACAAGAAGTAAAGAACTGGAGTAGCTGGCTGTTTGTTGGCACTGTTTTTTAAGTGCATGCTTTCAAAAGACGATCCATTATTCAAGATTTTTTTTTGTTGGCTGGGAACACTCATGTTGCGGGTACACTGTGGCTGCTCTTATCGAGTCATCAGTTTCAATCAAAGATGCAAACCTTTAGGAATGATTTAAACGTGTTGTTGTGGCAACCCAAACCAGTGTGGGTCACAATCAGACGGCCTATACTGTATATGATCTTAACAGCATGAATGTATGTGTCAGCCGTATATTTATTTATAATCTGAGACATCGACTGGACTATCTTCATTTACTACCGGCAAAGTGCTCATTTAGTTTATAATTCATATTGTCTGGTCTCCATTAAAGGCAAGAGGAGCCCATCTGGAATAGATCTAAGGTCACATGCCTCTATAGTTCAAATATAGACGTACGCACTGTATCAACTGACACACCGTCGCTATTTCTCTCCATTTCCTTCATTCTTCCGTTGAGTCTTTGAACAAACTGTCACTTCCAGATTTTTATTAGGTCTACCTGAGTTTATTTTGTTTCCCTAACTTTACATTTATTCTTTTAATAGACTGTGTCTTTGACTTGTTTTTGAGTCTGTCATTTAGAGTGTGTTATCCAGCTCTGTTGACTCCTGTTTGTCACTTTGTTTTTTCTTTGTTTTCTTTGAGGTGAGAAGGTTTTTTTTTTTTTCTCACCTGCACAATGTGACTTTCTCTGTTCCTTTGGTGTATCATCATTTCATGTGCAAATAAATGAACTCTACACTCTAGATGGCAGTACAGGAGAAGCAAAGAGCATTAAGTAGTGAGATTCATATGGGTAAAAAAATAAGTCTATTGAAGCACACGTTTTCACACACGACTTTCTAATAACTCTCATATTTACAGGCTATGAGGTGTGTTCTTGACACCCGATTGTTTGTCACGATAAGGTCTGTTTTGGCTTAAATCCTAAAACATTCTTTAGTCTCTGTAATTGCCGTAACAGCTTGAACAAAAGAGTAAAAAGACAGCCAACAACATGATCCCTTGTTCCCTTGCATGCGCACCAGAGTTAGTGTAATGGTCACAAATTAATATATTAAAAAAGAATTAATTCATGAATCCTGCCCTCTTGGGACATATTAGCCGGGATCGTTGAGCAGATCCGCACGTAATTACCACAAGTTAATATAATCATGCACGCAGCTTCAGCAGGGCCTACCAATGCACTGCATACCACTGAAGCAACTGGGGTTTGCTGCACGTGTAGGAGATGAACTTTGAAACATGACATCAATTGGAGACGCAAAGACTATTGTTGTTTCAGAAAAACTTAGCAAATAGCTAAAAGTCTTTACCTGTCCCAAAATGTTCGCTTCAAATTTATAAAGCGACATGGAAATAATGGCATTGATTAAATCTGTCAATGTGCTGCTCGCTGAATAAATTAGGCCGATAAGTAAATAAATTATAAGTTGGACCATAAAGGACTATTAAATGAATTATATACTTCTTTAGCCAATAAGTTTTTTCATGGCTTCAGGATAAATCCTGCAGTAGGCACACTCTGTCCTCAAGTGCCTTTCTGTTTCACTACTGATCAAGAAGTTAACCTTCAAGAGTCTTTATTTCTCTTCTTTGGATATTTTTTTTAACAGAATCATGACTCACACCTCATCTTGTGTGTCATCCTCCGCTTGCACACTACCAATTAAATCACCAGAATAAATGTTGGCAGGTCACGATTCTGTGTATGTTGCAGGTTTACGTGTCAGTAGGTTGAGTTTATAATTTTATCTTGTGGCAGCGCTGTGCTCATGCTCTGGTTAGGTTTAGGCAAACAACCACTTGGTTAGGGTTAGGAAAAGACCTTATTTGAGATTCAAATGCCTGTTTTTGTAGCCAAAAACATGGCTGGAGATTACCCAACTTCATGTCAAAAATATCTGTTTTTTGTAATCAGAAACGTGGCTGGAAATTGTCCCAAGGTCTACTCAGAAGTATCCAGTAGTTTCACACTTATAGATGTTGAAACGCAGTCTTGAACTGCGGTCACTGGCTCGGCAGCCTTCTAGCCTGTAATTCCACCTCCACCCCCTCCACCTCCCCATATAAAAGTCAGGTCATAAATATGTAATATGAACATGACATGAAACGTATTGTAGAATTGTCAATATGGTACATAGCCTCTAACGCGTTCAAATGTGAGCATATCGTGGGTTTGCAGACACATTAACTGCCAACATTTTGTCTTAGTGACTGGACTGATGCGGTACCATCGAATCCAGCTCTGCATCCCTTTTGACCATACAAAGCAATAGTTTGAGATATTTTTATGTAATGTCTGATTTATTTGCATTCATTAAATAATTTTGCTGTTTCTAGTAAAGACATTATGGGTTAAATCGTGCTGTTTGAACTAAACTTACAAGATTGGGCATACATTTTTGATATACCTTCACGTTTGGATGTTTCTACTGACGCACGACAGTTAAACTTAACATTTACTTTAACAATATTTTACTTTATGAGTTCCTTATTACACTAAAATCTACTGAACTAAAGGAAGCCAACCCTTCTACTGTAATTCACTTGTTATCCCTTTGGACTACTTTAATAATGCTCCTCATGGGATTGTAATTTATGAGTGGGAGAGCAAGGCAGTATTATGTGCAGCGTTTCATAATTCACTGACAAAATTTGTGTATGTAAGTAGGAAGTATTGTTCACGTGCAGCTTTTTAGTGTGGAATCTAAGTAGGTTTCATATATCAGGAGCGAGGTTTGTGACAGGATAGGACGATAAGATGAGGCCACCTTTACTTATCCTCTGTCTCTCTGGCTTCCCGTGATGTACTGCCTCTGCTCTCCTGCTCTCCCTCATCATTTTCTTTTCTGTCCTTTCTCGCTCCTCGTGCTAGGGCTGCTCTAATGATTTCCCTTTATTCACCAGCTATCGCTAATCTTACCTGCCTGTTTCTTTATCCATAGTTGCCGTAACAGCCTACTTCATATTCATAGCTGTTCAGCGTTAGTGCTGGGAGCTAGCTTTTACAGTTAGATTATATCCTCAGATGATTGCGAATGCTGCAATGGTGCCATGTAGCTTTGATTTGATCAGGAACGTGCCTTTGAGATTGAGCTGTCATTTTCAGTGAAAACATAAGTATATGTAAAAAAAACCAATACAAGGTACTGACTATAAAGAAAGTTCAAGACTGCGTTTCAACACTTGAAAGAGGTTTCTGTGAGGATGGACCATGGTGTTTCAACATTTGTAAGCATGACGCTACTGGGTATTTTTAAAAGGGACCACGGGACAATTTCCAGCCGTGTCTGTGGTGACAAAGACTGAATATTTTTGACAAGAATTTGGACATTTCCAGCTGTGTTTGTGGCAAGAAAACGTGGTGTTTTTAACATGAACTCGGGACATCTCCTGCTGCATTTGTGGGGGCCAAAACAGGCATTTTAAGCCAAAGCATGATCTTTTCCTAACCCTAACCAAGTGATTTTTTGTGTCCAAACCAAACCAGACCATAAGCACAACATTGTCACGACATAAAATCAAACATTTAACTCAAAGAAACACAAAGTTTGCAACATATCCATGGTTTGCAAAAACATACATTGACAAGATCTTTTGTGGTGACTGGATTGAAAAATGCTGTTCTTAGGTTAAGGCACAAAACCATGTGGTAATGGTTAAGGAACGATCATGCAACATTTGTTTAACATATTCAGTGGTTTCACACTAACAAATGTTGAAATGCTGTCTTGAACAGAGGTCTCTTGCTGGTAGCCTTCTCGCCCCAACTTTATATCCCAATATGAAAGTCAGCTCATGTACACATAATGGTATTGTATCTGTGGTTTGCATAAATGTATAATGCAAATATTTTATTCTGGCAACTGGGCTGAACATTGTCATTATATTTCAGGCATGTGATCTTAAGAACAAACCATATCCATAGGGCCCATACCATCAGTGAGGGTCCTTATTAAATATCTTCATTACATAGTTAGGATAATACAGAGAAGTCCAGTGCAGAGCTTGAGGAAAGCAGATACATTATGATCAATGAGTGTTCAAGGAGGGAACAATAGCAGTGGAAAAAATAGGTAGGTAGGTATAATCTAATATCTAACCGGCTAAAAGACAAATAAAAAGTGACTTGATTCCTTTTGAGTCATTTTAAAGGAGGGCAGTTTCTGGCTTTATTGTCTCTGATTCCAGGTTTAAATTCCAGGTTAAATGACTGCAGTTGGAAATATATGTCACAATTATATATTAGGCCTGAAGAAAAAACAATGAGCAGAACTGCAGAATGAATTGCAGTGTCAAGTCAGTGGGTTTCCTGTTGGGCAATAAAACCGAACAGCGTGGCTTGGAACAAATCACACTGGGGATATTCGTACAGTTGTGCTGAAACATCTAGTACACCATTTCCTTGTTCCTTTTTCATCAGGGTCTGACCACTGCCAAACTAGTCCCAAAATAAACTTTCCACTTCGTCAGCCTGCTCTTTGGCATCCTTGTGTAACCCCCTTCTCAGCCTCATCAGTCACACAAAACCTTAATGTGGTGTGAATTTGAGGCTAATTTGAGTCTTGTGTAAGTGAAGGCAGACCTCCTCTGTGATTAAAATATCAAAGTTTAGAATATATGGCCTTGGCCTCGATAGTAACCTATTAAATTGCATCTTGATCATGTTGAAAGCACAAACCTCTTAACCCGGTGTGCGCACGCGTAGAAGGCAAAAAGTATGTCAGTCTTTTAAAACTGGAGCAAAGAATATTTTTCTTCTATGTCTATTTTCTGGTAAAATGCTTTATAACACTATGTTCAAAATGACATTAGCTTTGTGAAAACAATGACTGCTAAATGGGAATGGTTATGAATAAGAAATACACAAACAGTGTTGCATATTGTAAACAAACAACAGTGGAACAGTCATGGCATACTTTCCCAGTGTTTTACCTGCTTTTCTGAAACGCAAAAAAAGCAGCATTTTATTTTGAAATATTTATCAAGGCCACATGCTGGCTGAGTGAGTAAGACCGTTGCCTCACAGCGATAAAGGTCCTGGGTTCAGATCTGCCAATCTGTTGGAAGCTGTGATCTTTCAGTGTGGAGTTCACATGTTCACTCCATGTCTGAGTGGCTCTCCTCCGGGTGCTCCAGTTTCCTCCCACAGTCCAAAGACAAGCAGGTTAGGTCAACTGGAAACTCTACATTGCCCGTAGGAGTGAATGTGTTTGTCAGTCTATATGTGTGTGTTAGCTCTGTGATAGACTGGTGCCCAGGATGTACTCTCTCGCCCAGTTCATGCTGGGATATACTATAGGCTCCAGGTCCTTGTAGAAAATATATCAAATCAAATTTAAACTATGGTTATAAAAAAATATGAGGTTAAAAGGCTGGTGTACCTTAAATTATGGCTTAAACTGTTTTATATTTTAGATGTGAAATTCATATCAAAATGTTGATGGTTTTTGGAGCGCTGAATTAAACACAGCACACTCAAATATTCACATTTTGTGAACTTGAAGGTTTATTTAAGGTCTTGAGGGTGCAGGATGAATGAATTCGGCCAGCACAGGCAACTACAGGAGCTCCCCGTGGTGACCTAAATAGCTTCATTCATGAAGACATCTACATTCACAACCTTGTGGACTAATGTATAAAACTGGAAAACCACCTTTCTATCCATGTACTCTCAGTGTATACATCTCATTGATGTAGATAATGATAATGACCTGTTTTAATGCAATACATACGCTGCAACCAGACTTTATGTGAATACTTTTTAAAAAATATATATAGTCACTATAATTGCACAACCATTGTTTAGTAATCTTTGGTCAAAGTTTGTTGTTTTCAATTGTGCTCTAGAAATAAACTTGACCTGATTTATAACTCATGTACACTACCCAAGGATAATGGCAAGGATGGACTTTAAAGTCTCCCTCCAGGCAAAAATGTGTTTTTCTTGTTGTCTGTTGTGTGTTTTTTAGCTTCACTCCGTAGGATGATGTATGTGCAGAGTTTGACACTAGAAGGCTGTTTTGCTGGAAGTGTAAATTTCCTCTGTGATTCAAAGAGGCGGGACAGCGATCATGATTTGTGACATCACAAATAGTTTAGAAGCCAATCCTGGTCTAATATTCATCAAACACAAGTGTGACGTGGAAACTTGAAGCCTCCAGTGCACGAACACTGAGAATGGAAGTTCATTTTAAAGTGAAGGAGGAGATATCTCATGTCCATCAGCTGAACTTGCGAAATGACAAATATTTTGATGTTCGTACTCATTTTTGATGAGGGAGGAGGAGGTGCCATTTTAAGGGTATTAATGTGTAAATTTTACATTTTATTTCCAGCAAATATCATGTCGGACAAATATAAGAGAATTTTCATGTATGCCTTAATATATGTATGGACTGATCTTTAAGTGTGTTATTAATGTTGATGTGGCAGAGTTTGGCTGTAATGTTCACACACATGACAGTTGTTTTGTTGAATGCTTTCACAGTCATGCAGAGCTCAATTGGAATAATTTAAACCTCTAAACTTCATCACAGCCAAGAGTTGATGTATTTTCCTGAGTGTTCACAGTACTCCCTTTTAGAAAATGTACATAATAACATGAAAAAAAAGGTACAATAATGTATTTTAATTCCATAGACCATAAACACTGTGTTAAATGGTTGTATTTGAAGGTGTCATTGTCACATTTTAGATCGTATGCATTTGGTCACAGTCAGTGCCTGTTAAGGACGTCCTTTGCTTTGTAAGCGACGGTTCATTTTCTGCATTCGTATTAGTCACTTGGAAAAAGGAAATAGTTGATGAGGCTGCTGTGTGTAACGCAGGAGAAGAATTTGTAACATATTGTTCTATTTGTTGATTTTTTGAGAAAAGGGCTTCATGAAAGCAGCAGCCATTGAAAACAAAAGCAAACACAGACTTGACTGGCTAAATCATCATCATGCTCCTCTTGCAACACTGTAGGGAAAATGCTGCACAGTTGCTATGGAGCCCTCTGTTGCTAGGCAATGGGTTGATTATCAGAGTTTTTTTTTTATATAAGAGGCAGAGCAGTGTTTTCTTTGCCGTCCAGCAAATTTGTTTTCAGAACTGACAGGATCTGTGGAATAACATGACAACGACATCCTCCATTTAAATGTAATTTATCCAGTTTGATACGTTTATACTCTGAATGTTGAAACACTGGATATTTAAATGAAATGTAATCATCATGGAAGGTTACACTGTGGGGGAGCAGCGCCCCTCCTTCCTATACATACCATACAAAACCATATCGAGCTTCTTCCTTGAGCTTCTTTTATCAGATTTCATCATGTACTAATGCCGAATGAGGTGCAATGAGACGTCTTCTCGACTGCTGAAAACCCTGCCTTCTTGGCACGAGTACAGAATCAACCCAGATATGCCAAAAGACTTAACTCGGCCCCTAATCTCAGCACCTGTTTGCCTGTAATTTATGCTGCTCCATTTGTCAAAAATATCCAATTTATTAGCAGTGGATATAGTGAGGGAATATCATTATGTTGCCCTCTTGTGGTTGCACTTAGATATCAGACTGGTTAAGCCTTTTATTAGTGCAGAAAGTAATCCATCTTTTTTCTAATTGTTGCCCTTGCAGTGCACCTTTCCTTTGTTTTCATACTTGTCATGAGGTTGAAGGGCGTGTTGAAGATCACCGCAAATCCAAAGCAGACATCGTTAATGCTTACAGTCCAAGAAACCACTCATGTAATACCTTTTTGAGGTTTGCCGAATTCAGCAGGGAGGTCTGACTCTCTGTGCAGCTCAGTCTCTGCCTTGACAACATGCACACATGATTTTTCTCCATGTAGTCTTAACATTGGCCTGCTGAAGGATTTATATAAAAGCGTGTTCATCTCTCTTATGCACAGCGGCTGGACCCCTCTCACCTGATGTCTGATAAAGCCTGCAATTATTCAAATGGCAGACATACAGTATCTTGTATTAGTATCTAAAATTAGCACCGTTAACCCGAACACATGCCAGAGTAAGCAATAGCCTAATGTTCCCCGTACTTTAACCTCGTGGAGAATGCTATGCCAAACTGCATTTAAAAATGCCACAATTTAATTATCCTTTGCTCATCCATAAAGGAATATACTGTATGAGTAACAGTGGCAAGCATGTGAACCATCAGTGTTTGATTGTTTATTGAAAACATTTTAATAAATGTATAGAAACCAATATCAGACTCTGCTTATACATACAGTACATATTTTATCTTTGAGGAGCTCCAGTAAAAGCTTTGGCTGACATTGACAGTCCATAATGGAGGCCGTTTTTGCTAATTTGGCAAGCACCCAGCTGGTTACTCTCTGACACACGAAGGGAAACCGCATTGATGACGAACCATTACAGCACTCGTTACGGTCCAGGTATAGCTGCCATTACATTGACATGGACCGACAAAATCTGTGATTCTGTGCAAAAGCAAGAATGATTTCTTCATTTTTCAGATTTCAACCCAACTGCCAGAATAAATGTTAACTAATAAAACCACTGATATGTTAACTGAACGCTTTTTGTATGTCGCGACTTTAGTCCACAAAGTTGGACTATGTACAATTTAAATGTCTCAAATTGTGTTATTTATAGGCTAACTGAAGCAATTTGGCTGCCTAAAGAGACATTCTGCACTGCCTTCAGCTGAAGTTGAGATATATCTTTTAATCTTATGACCATTCCTTGACACTGAACTTATATTGTTATGAAATGAGCTGCCATTACCAAGGAAAACATTAAATAGGGCAGCCTCACTGCCCACAACATCACTGTAGCTCATCTGCCCCGAGGCTAGATAAGACTGTCAGACTGGAAGCTGAATGTGGCGACACATTGTTGGAGTTGAGAGGACAGCATACTGCACATACATAATAAGCAAAGGAGAGGAAAGCTAAGCAAATTTTCAAAAAAAAAAAGAAGAGGCAACTGTCAACAAGCTGGGAAAACACGATGAGCACAGTGAGATGCATGACTGGCTGGTTTTTGAACCGTCGAGGGAATCTAGGCGACGCAGCAGCTGTCGTCATCGCAAAGTTCCCAGCCCTGCTGATAATTCCCTCTGCCATGATCCAGGTCAATCATCCGATACCGAAACACGATTCAGGTGTTGTGAGGATGATGCACTAATTGCAAACGGTTACCATGGGGATCATCAGGCGGGGATCATAAGGCAGGCATCACCATTTAGTAACGATGTAATGTAAATGTTACCAATTTAGTTTCAAATTGCACATATTTTTAAGGAGGCTTTTTCACTTAAAGATAAGTGGGATTAGGCCCATGATACCCCAGAGGGCTCAGTGTTAGTTTTGACAACCCAGAGCTGCCCTCACACCACACCAACCAGTGGTAATGTCATCCACATTAACACTATTCCTTGTCTTTCTGGTTACTTATTATTTAAGATTTTTAGGGGTTCTGAGTGCATAATTTATGCTCTAAATGTAAGGATGTATGACGAGGTAGTAATATCCATGAAGGCCAGCAAATACTGCCAACCAGTCAGTGATCGATCGTAAAAAATGTTTTGTTAAAGGTATAGCTGGATGTTTTGGTAAGAGTAAGATGAGAAGATCAATGCCACTGTTATGTCTGCACAGTAAATGTGGAGCCACTGGCAACAGCTGGTTAGCTTGGCTTAGTTTGTTTAGATTATCTTATCTTAGCGCACAGACTAGAGATGTTGCGAGGCAGATATTGTTAGTGTTCTCATCTAACTCTGGCCAAGAAAGCAAACAAGCATATTTTCCAAAATGTCAAACCAATCCTGTAAAAACAGCCTGTTTGATAAAGGTGTGAAAACCAGAAATCAGATAATTGTTGCTAAAATATTGACATCTCAGGTGCAAACACATAGCATTGCCATAGTCAAGAAAGTTGGAGAATATCTCTTCTTTAAGATAGCTATATGGCAGTTTCTCATTCATTTTGCACTCAATAAACAATATCACATTGGCAAAGAAGCGAGGTGTGAGCATGGTGGTCAGTGTTTTTAATGAGAAAATATTTTTGCTGGTTGCTCTGCTCTATAGGAATGTTCTTCATGACTTGATTGATTTGCTCACACTTTGATTTCATAATAATGACCTCTGTTGCCCTAGTGAAAGCTGGAGGATAAGCTGTACCTCCTCTCTCGATGCCCATCTCCAGAAGCCCCGGTGCTGCAGTGCTGTAGTAAATACTGCCATTTGGAGGAATGTTGGAATATCTTTTGGGTGATGGCCGAAGCTTATAAAGTCTTTTTCACACATTGCTGAATGCAACAGAACAGTCGAGAATCAAGAGCGTTGAACACCCGACTTCCCAGTGAGGACAAGATTTCTGTCACCGCTCCTGGCCAAGAAACAGCACAGCATGTTACCCCCATACGGCCCAGAAAGGCTCTCTGGCACAAAAGGTTTTCCACATTGAACGCTAAGTGTACATTGTGTGTCTGTGTGAGACGCCAAGGGCCATAACTAAGTGGCGCTGGTTCTTGACGACCTGGGATGGCAGTGTGTGAGGCAAAACTGTTTTTCAATTGGAGCTTGCGTAATTGTTTTAATGTAACAGATCTAATTTCAGCCCATCATCAGACACTGAAAACTGTTTCTACTGTGATTATTGGCTGACATTAGTGTAAAACTAGAAAGCAGGAACAGTTTGACAGACTCGTATGTTAATTGTTTAGAGACAATATGGTGCTATGGACGGTACAATCTCCTCCTCACTCACTCCATCCTTTCGGATGAAATCCTAAAAAGTTCTCGACTAAAAGAGGACTGTAGTGAGCACTTTGTTCATAAGTTAATAGTATTATTTTTAAAACAATTTCCAAGTATTCATTGGAGGAAAAAAAAATCAAGCATTTCATAGACAATGTTGGTAGACAATTGATGGAGAAATGCTTATTTAAAGATAAAAAGGTTTGCTCTACCAACTTGTGAAGTGCAAGTGCAGGTAGCGGTTTTATTTTGGGAGAGCTGTGGTGACAAAGTGAGTGTTTCTGTTTCACTAAAGCAGGGTCAAATATGCAGAGAGCGAGTGGGAGAGAGAGAGATTGGTGCTTTCTGTTTTCATCTAGCGAATGAATGTACTTTGACATCTCTAGGGAAAACTGTTACTGGTTGCCTTCGCAAAGTGCGATGGAAATGGTCCTACTTTCTCCCCTTTTTTGTCGAAAGAGATGGGTCAGGGAATATGACAAAGCTTCGGGGCATTTAGTGTAGTGGGAGGAGAGGTGGGGGAGAGGAAATAGGATTACAGGATGTAAGAGAGAGGATAGATGGGCCTTTATAGCCAAGTGGTTTGCTGGTTAATATTTTAGTACCAGTATTTGAAGAGAAACATGGTAATTAACCAATATTTGCAGGAAGGGGCCCAAAGGAAGGATCTTTAAGTCATTTAGATGAATCAGAGTAAATCTCAACAGAGGTTTCATACCATCAGAGTTTAGTTTGGGTTGTTATCTGATAGACCTACTGTTGTTAATGTCCCCTCCAATGGTGCATTCAGTAAACAGAAACACCCAAGAGTTTTACATGAGAAACTCTTTGGACTCTGTGATGTCATATATGAGTACAGTCATTCACCTTAATCAAATCAGCAGGTATCGCCGGACTTCTACTTTGTTCACAAATGTGTATCTACTCCGTCCAATCTCCTGATATTGAGCCCAGTTAAAAAAGCAGTGACTGGTTCAAGTGTTTCTACCAGCTTCTGGTTGACTGAGGCCACTGGAGAACACCAGTAACTGGTTCTGCATTGACTTGTTAACGTTTGCATAAATTGCCCACTACACAGCTGCTGCATGGTTTCCCAGGCATTTAGCAATGATATACGCCCAGGTGGCGTTCAGCACATGCATGTGTGCCAATGCAATCATACTTGCAAGCTGCACCACAATGGTTGCTTATAGTTCAAGTGGATTCATACATTGAAATGTGTTGATTAAGTGTAGTTAGGGATGGTAATGTATGTTCATTGGGTTTTGGGTTTTGACAAAACGGGGAGTAAGACGCATAATTATTTAGTGAAAATAGTTTTGGTCCTTGTGGATCAGATTCTGGCAGTGTGCCCTGCAGGATTAAACTTTACCAAACCACCTGTTTAAGCCTTATTTAATGTGGGTCTTGGCTTCATGAAGCCATCATGCATGATAGCTCCTGGTCAATTAAAGGTTTTGAATTGCACGGGGTGTTTGGGCCCCATTTCACTCTAATGCATTTCTGGTTTGTATTTGTTCTGGAGTGTCTGGATACACTGAAGCTTTCTTATGAACAATGTTCAATGAATTTCTTATTAAAGTGGACAATGCTTTGGTGAAGTCCAATCTCAGAACCTTTCAGCTATTGTCTGATGACAAATTAGCCTCTGGAGGCAACATCCAATGCCAAGACTTTCTCCTTCATGTGGTGGTCATTGTTTAGAGTCTGATTGGTACCCAGAGACATGAAAATGGACTTGTAGTTGAGATACAACTAATTAAAGCTAATAAAAAATCGTCATTGGAAGATAGCAGATGGGTCCTGAGAATGCATTTCGTCAATGTGTTCCGCCTCAATTGCTCTCCACATGGACTGCTTACCTGCAAACAACAAAAGCCTGCTCAATATTGATTGGTCAATACAACTCAGAAAATCAGACAACAAATGTTTCCCTTGCCCATAGACTCTGCATTCATACACAGATGTCTATTATGCACCTTATTCCTAGCCCCCATGATACCTCGTGAGTAATATGGGCACGACTTCTGGCTTGTCTATTCACTTAACCAGGACCAGCGTTTTCCATGCTAACAGAGTCTCACTAGTATATAAAAAATCACAGATAATTTTCAATTGTTTCAACAAAGCAAACTTCCATGTGATTGAAGCATACTTAATGAAGTTCTTGCCATCAGTGCAGGAATTTCAACGGGCTAATTGGTGATCAAATTAAATGCCAATTATTTTTATTAATATTTTTTGTTCAGACAAAATATTTTTAGTCAGATGTGCTCATTCCGCTCTTATTTCATACAATAGATTGGTACAATAAGCTCCATGCTCTACGTAATTGAAGCCCGACAGACAATTTGTGAGTCTATGCTGTTATTAGAGTGACAAACACTATAGTTAGAGAGGGTAAAGTGCAGACTGACAGCTTTGATTGAACTGTATTTTTAGCCATCACCAATAAAAAGAAGTATAGGCGTCTAGCCTTTTCATGCACCCAGAGTCTTTATTTCAGTGTCGTGAAGCTATTTGGACAGATGAGGGTTATATTAGCAACTTTAATACATTGTCAAAAAAACTTTATGGGCTCTGAACTGTGCAAGTCTGCAACCCATAAACATCCCCATGACTCCAGCTGTCTGCGGTAACTGTCAGGATCTGTTATCCATCTCTTTGGTTTCAAAGCATTATATTTTGAGAGGATTCTGAAGAAAGGGTAAGTTGTAGATCTGTTCTAGTCAAAGAGAGACAAAGCACAAAAGTCATGATTGTTTTTTATAATCTAAGTCTGTTTTGTGAACTTGTGCAGGTCATCCATCAGCTGAGTTTAGAAATTAATCACTCGGTCCTCTGTGAGTCACACTGGCTCATTACTGCCTGTATCTAATCCCAGAGTCTTGATATAAAACATGCTAATTTTATCACATTATTTTAAAAAAATGAATAAATGCTTATTGATTACTTAAATGTTACTTAAACTTCAATAGTATGTTTAACGCTTATGCACTTGAGGTGATCAATTGTTGTTAGCTCATGGCTGGCCCCATTGTGCAGATACTAACGTGTAGGAAATGAGGCCTGGCAAAGTTTTAAAACAGAGAGGACATGTGAAAACAACTGATTCAAACAGATGTGCAAGGACAAATCCGATGGTACCACAGCAAGATGGTTTGAGAACTGTTCAGTACGTTTCTCGTCATTGGCGTCATCAGTTTTGTTCTTAATTAGTGCAGTGAGAGGACAAACAGAGTGGCACAGAGAGAAGGGGTGTGCGAAGACTGTATGATAATGATACACGTGATAGAGTACATATTGTAGTACATCTGCTTTCTGCGTTGTTTATGATCCGTATGCTAATGTCATTTCCACTATAATACCATGGGGCATTATCTAAATATACTGATTCAGCACTGCCACATGAACCAATCACTGGACTGTTTCTGCTGTTTCTGTTTTTCGTGTCAGCAATTCATATTTTGTGGCCAGATCATTCTCACTGGCGCAATGTGAAGCTGACAAGGCTCGAAGAGGCAGAAAAGGGGGGGGAGGGTGTTGAGGTGTTGAGGATAACATTCCCACTATAAATCTATAAAAAGAGAAAGAATTTGCTAAAAAATAAAATGCTGAGAATCACTGTCGACAAATCTCTTCCCTCCCAAAATCCAATGCCTGGGGTAGCGGCTTCTCAAGTGGTGGGTGACAGTTTTCTATTTTTATGCTTACTAGAAAAGGTTAAGAACACAGAAAAAAATAGAAAACAAGCAACATTAAATAGACTCTAGACTCTAGTCCTCTCTGCAGTCCAGCGTCTAGCTTCTTCAGCATTGCTATGTTGACCACAGAGACATGGCTGTACTGATGCTAATATTCCAGATTTTGTTTCAATAAAACGTGATATGAAAAATAAACTACAAATGAATGAACTTGAGGTAGAAACTAACAAGAGCAAGCCCTCCCGTCAGGCGCTTGCTGGCAAGATGTGTTAGTGGCTGGTTTGCTACCGTCAGCAAGCTCTTTTTTAAGTCTAATAAATATATAAATAAACAGCTGTTAAATTTTTACAATCATATATATACAAGCAAAATAACCGTCACAAGCCTACCTCAGTATGAAAAAGGCCAGCAGTTAGTCCTTACGGCTGTGGCTGTGTGCTTTGTGCTAACGTTAGCCGCTGAACTAGTATGTTGCTGCTGCTGCTGCAGCACTATTCTTCAGTTCAGGGACTGTGTACTTTGTGCTACTCACTTAGCAGGCAAACGATATTCTGTCACTGCCACTGAAGCTGCCTCGATCTTTTGCTCAGAGGCTGTGTGCGTAGTGCCACCGAGTTAGCCAAGGTAGCTGCTAAACAGCAGGCTCATTGGCTGTGTACTGTGATACTCTGATGTTCAGAGATTGTCTACAACTACAACAAAAGATGCTTTTGGAATAAATTTCCAACCCTAGCTTTAAAAGGAAATGTTGAGGCTCAGGGAATACGCTACTGTAGCATGTGGAAGATGGTAATTAATCATTGCAGTGCACACAGTATTTAAAAAAATGTCCCTAAAGTGAGGACAGTGCTGTATATAGATGTCTCTGTTTGATTATATATAACATACCCAGAGTATGTCTGAAGTCACCTACCGCTGCTTACAGCGACTGTGGCTGCATGGGCACTGTGAAAGGATACTCCTTGTAAAGCTAAAGTTGTGTGAATATTGAAGTGGGCTAAGTGTTTACTGTACATGTAAGGGAGTTGATGCACATGGCTGTTTACATGTCTACAGTGTGTGCTGTAATCATATAAATGAGGCACAGTTTGCTCTTCCTGTTCCTTTACATGAACTGCCAGCCTAGAAATTAGTATGGGTGAGTGCATTTTCTCAGTGTAGTTTCATAAGCTTCTGAGAGCAGCTGATCTATACATTCTGTTTTACATACACTCTGTAAGCAGCAACAAAACAGCAGACTTAAATGTGCTTTGTCGCTGGCGTACTTTACACTACAAGAGTAGCCAATGCATTTGAGCAGTAGTTTGCCTTAAAATGTAAAAAAAATAATACATAATGCAAATTATGCAATTATTAGTCTGATGTTGGTCTTTTTATGAGGAATATCGCTTTCTGATGTGTGGCTGAATTCCAGTATTCTGAGTTACAAAAATGTCCCGTCTTGCAAAAATCTGATGTGAGTGGGCTTGTTTTAAAATCAATATAAAATTGAAATATGCATTTAAGAACTTTAACATTATCACCGCTCCATCAGTGTACTTTGCTTGGTCCAGCTGAAAGCGCTTTCAAAAAGTGCAGTAGTTGCATCTTACTCTTTATGTTCTTTTTTAGTGACAGCACTTTTTCTTTGTTCCCTCAGGTCCTCCAGTCATCGTAGGAATGAGCATCAACATAGCAAGCATCGACTCCATCTCAGAAGTAAACATGGTAAGTTACACACGTCTTATGTCCTATGTCTTTGGTTTTAGGTGCCTGCCAAAATGTGTCCAGTTCCTCCTCACAGTGCAGTCCTTATCACTGCTAACTACTGTTGTGGAGCCACTGTCTTGCTGCCAACAGGGTACTTCACAGTGAGGGTGGAACACACAAAGGGTTCATGCTAATCTCCCCAGTTCCCACACATCTCCAGGCAAGCACCCAGCTATAACCAGAGGGAGGTACCAGTGTGTCAAAAAAGGACATGATCCCTCACCGGCTTCCCATCAACAAATGCTGCTCGTTGTGAATGTTGAATGTTTTATTTTTTTACTTGAACATATTTTTTCACTGTAATCCTTACACTACGCCTCGAGACGGCACGTATTCTTTTGCTCTGGCAAAGACTTGAGAGCAGTCAGGAATGCAGGCTGAGGAGTGAAGAAGGCAATATGGCCGATGTCTGAGTGATGACGTCATTGTGTCTCTTAGCACTCTGTCTTTCACTCAGCTTGACATCGTCACTCACAGTGCGGCTCACTCCTCCGATATGGTGAGGCGGAATAGAAAAGCTTTTCTGTTTTGTGTATTTTTGTGTTCTTTCTTTCTTGCTTTCTTGGTTGAGATATCATCGCTCTTGAACATCTTCGAATCATGAGTTCAGAGTGAGAACATAGGAACTCTTAATTATGACAACAGATATCGCGTAATAAAGATAAGCATGATAAACGCTTTCATTGCTTTATACAAAACAAAAAAAAGCACACAAAAATCACATAAAATCAACTAATGTTTGCAACCATTTGGTGTTTTTGTTGATAGACACGTGTCAAAATAGGTTTGTCTGCTTTTGTCAAACCAATTTAAAACGCTTTTCCCCAAATCTGCATTTGAAAAAGCTGTGTGTGCCAATGTCCTACCAATGTGTCACATGTCTCATGAGTCTGACTGTAGACTACAGTACTTTGACCAGAGGGCCAATGATGCATTAGCTGTCAGAGCATATATCTCCACTTGAGCGCTTTTCCAGTTAGATACAGTACTAGCACAGCTGTATTTATTGGTTTGCTGCCCATGTCCTATTTTTGCTGAGCAGTTTCTTTTTTTCTTATTGTATTAAAAAGCTAAACAATTTTCATGATCCGAGTGCATAAAACAGTGTTGTTGTGCTCTCCTAGCAGATTCATTTTATTGCTGTTTTAGCTGTATCAAAGTTGCTTATTCCTCTTTTTGCCCTTCATTGAATTACATCATGGTAAAGCTGCATGGAGGGAATTTATTTTCATGTCTGTTAGTGTTTGTGTTCCCCACATTAAACTGTTCCTACTGTTTCTTAAGCTATGTCTACATTCATCCGCCATTAGTAGTGAATAACAAGACCAACACAAAAGCAAGAAGTAAATAGTCATCGTAGCTCCTTACCTTATGCACGACTAAATAGTTTTTTGTCTGTGACTTTCTTCTCCGCAGGACTACACCATCACAATGTATTTCCAGCAGAGCTGGCGAGATAAGCGTTTGGCCTATGGTGAGCTGAAGCTGAACCTGACTCTGGACAACCGTGTAGCAGACCAGCTTTGGCTCCCTGACACCTACTTCCTTAATGACAAGAAGTCCTTTCTTCATGGTGTGACAGTAAAAAACCGTATGATCCGTCTGCACCCTGATGGCACTGTCTTATACGGGCTGAGGTATGAACAGTTTCTGCTTCGTGTCTCATACGTCTCCTACCATGTGCATTCATTTCACTCACTCTGTATGGCTCGTCTGAACTTTCATCAGAATTTCTTCTCTCCAATGTGCGGCTAATCGATACGCTGTACATTTTTTTGTCATTTGGTTTAATTTTCTTCAGTTTCCATTTCAACATCTATCTCCTGGGTGAACCTGAACTATTCGTACAAGTTGCAACTTACAGAGAAGATAAAAAGGAAAAAGAACGTTAGGCCGTCAGAGATCTTTGTAAAGAAAGATTTAATAATGCAAGATGATTAAGCCACAGAGAAAAATATAGATATACAGGAAAATTGCTTCATCCATGCTGGCATAGGCTTTATCCTTTATCCTAAACAGGATGAGCACATGAAGAAAATAGATGAATGGCATCACCAGTATTTAGAAATCTAGAGCAAAAACAAACAATTGATTAAATATTAGACCAGAAAAAACAGGAGCACTTAATTGACATTTTTTTGCCAACAGTAGACTGCTGAAGACCCCATCATGCTCAAGATAACTTTTAATTAGATAACTGCTGCTTTCATCATTTGCCTCAAGAAGTGAAATTTTGAGAGCTCGCGATCATATGTAGTGAGAAAAACAAGATCAACACAAGGTTTTGGTCCTGTGGCAGGATGAGTTATGAGAGATTTATTTTTGGCAACAATGAATAAACTTTTAAGCTTTATTTATAAAGTAAATAGTACAAAGTTCTAAGTATGACTCAGGACAAACAATAATAATACTTTAGAAGCAGACAGGTTCATTAAATCCAAAATTCATCAACCCAAAAGGGCTAAAAAAAGGTTCAAAATGCTCACCACCTTAATGTCCCAGATCGCTGTGACAAACTAGACAATTCAGTCAACAGTAAATGTGCACAGAGGGACCCATCTAAAATCCCTCAGGGACGTCTAAAAGTAGGAAAGTGTCCTGAGGTTTGTTCAAACTGGGAATGGATTGCTGCTTTTCTTAACACAAGTCATTAAAATAAAGCAGTTTGATGGAGGCAAAGAAGCTGGAAACGTGTTTTGTTCCATGAATAAAAGAAAACGTCAGTGACGAGGTGTAGATCATATGAAGTGATGAATTATTAATGCTATAATCAGTATTCAGAAACTCTGAATTACTGAATTGGTCCTGACACAAAGGAAGATATGATGGGAAAAGTTTTTTCTTTTTTCTTTTTATGGCTGTTCACAAGGTATCAACATGGCAGAAATGCAATCTCACTGCTACTGGAGAGCAAACAATGCAAATGTCTACCTAAGATGAATCGTTGGGTTTGTTTTTTACCCTCAGTGACAATTGCACATGGACCTGGCAATGTAGAAATGTAATCTTGGAGCAGCTTGGTGCCACTCTGAGAAGGGTCCAGAGTAGGATGAATATATTATTTGCCAGAGGAATAAGTTATCAGCAGGTATCATAGGGGCGTATTTCAATAAAGGCCAATCGAATCACTTTATGTCTTCCCTCGTATGCTGCAGCTTTTCAGCTCCATTTTCAGGTCTATACTTCTTTTTTGTGCATCAACAAGAATGTTTACATGCTTTGATATTCAAAACACAGTGTTTTTCTTATGCTGTCCATTGCTGCAGCACCTCTGTACACCCTATGTCTGAGCATTTTAGTGCCAGTCTCTTTAAGACCCGCCTCCTGAAAAGCCGATTCTGTTCTCATTCGTCAGCTCTCACAGGCTTGAGCAAGCTTGCGCATCAACTTTGCGGGTGTTTAAGTAGACCATTCTCCTTCTCGATGTGTCAAATATAGCAGCCTGGTCAGTGGCACTATGCTAAGTTTAACGCTGTAGTTACCACCCTCTAGCGCAGTAGTATAAAGAGAAAAGTCTGCATCAGAGGGGGGCTGCGGTGGTGGATTGGTCATACAGTGGACTTACCTCCTTAGATGGGGTTTCACATTCCGTTTGAGATCTGAAGTCAAGAGTGAATGTAGTTATTTTACCCAAAGTTTGATCTTATTCTAAACCTAACCAAGTAGTTTTTATGACCAAACCTAACCAAGTATTCATGAAACCTAGACCTAACCAAATAGTGGATTTGGAGCCTAAACCTAACCAAGTAGTAGTTTTGGTTCCTAAACCTAACCAAACCGCGACCATTTGAAAACTTTAATAATTGCCCAAAAGATGTCATGATATGTGAAATTTAAGTTGTAAAGCAAGTTTTATTTTGAAGTCTAGCTGGATGTAACATGTAGCATATTATTGTTAACTTGACCGCTGAGCCATTCACATTCAAAACTGACACTAGAGAGGTAAGTAGAGCATTGTAATTAGCTTAAGGCCACTGACCAAGTCTAGGTATTTGACGAGTAGGGAGTGAGAATGTGTTGGTTTTAGCAACCACAGCCATGCTGGGGGTGTGGCTGAGGGCAGTGACTGTATTGTTCTGACATCACAAGCTTGTGAAAGCCTTGACCGTTCGTCTAACGTCACAGTTTCTGAATAGATATAATACATATAATAGCACCTAGACCTGCATTATTATATAAAAAATAAAAGATTGAATCTCACTTTCTACATTATGGGACCTATGGCTACAGGAAAATACTGAAATGAAATAGAAGGACATCATACATCCTACAAGTAGTTGTGTAAAGGATAAATTGGCCTTAATCAATAAATTACATATAACTGTGATGGTTTCAGTGTTTAGAACATTAAAAATGTCACTTACGTGTGCCTCCACTCAATAGAGCAGGTAGAAACGTGATCAGTTTCATGCCAAAATGGCACCGACATTACACTGCACCACCTGATCTGAATAAACATTCCCAGCTGCTCTGCTCAGCCTGTGTACCTCAGCACATCCAGGTTCCCTCAAAAAGTACCACGCAGACACAAGCATAGTAAAATGGACTTGTGCCAGAAGAAAATGGCATTACACCTGCATTTGCACCTCCACTGGCTTTGTGCCTGCATGAATCACAAAGTTAAGACTGTTGCTGGGGACACTAGTATCAGCCAGTCCTCCAACATCTCATCTTCAAGCACACTGCACAGGGGTTTACTGCTATCATCACCCACTGCAGTAATGGTAAAAGGCAGATGGCGTCAAGCCCTTGGATCTGTCCTCCAGACCACTTTTTCAGCAGTGTACGGAAGATTGAGGCATAATCCACATGCCAATGATGATTTCAGGACCTTTACAAGCCTCCTGTAAGCATGCAATTAAATGGCTTTGTTAAAATGTTTGACTTTGCCCAAGGGTTGTGTGGACATTTTGTTTACCAGAAGTATAGATGGAACTTTAACAATAGATGTTGTATTCTCAGTTCAGTTCGCCTCTTAAGTCTGACCATTTGAAGTTTTTGTTGTCTTAAATGCATTTTCTCGTAAAGACCGCCTGTTTGAATCCGTTCCCCGTGTTACTCTTGAGCACAGTAAAATGCAAACTGTGGACAATCACATTACACACACTACTGCACCTGGTGCTGCACTCTCACCTATCCACTCACTGTGAAATGTGCTGATACTGGTGTTTGTTCTTTTTTCTCGCCTTTATTTACCTTGATTCCTAGTGTTTACAGTGATTTTAATCTAAGCTGAGCTGATCTGAGTTGATCAACCATTTCTATTTTTGTGTTCATTTGAAGAACAGGCTGACATTCTTTCTACCTCACAACTCCGTCCTCATTTACTCGCCCACTGATCTCGTGTCGAGCGTTGAACGGTGCATTTTCTGTACCTGCCGTCTCTGTTCTGTGGCTAAACCAAGCGGACTGCGTCAACTTATTAGACGTGTTATTTTTCTGCAAACAAAAATGTACATGTATGCAAGATGCCACAAGCATATTTGAAATGTACACACATAATGATTCAATGTGACAAAATTGTGGATAATTTGGTATTTCACAAATAACACTCGGAAATGAACAATGAAAGAACTAAAATCTGATCTGATTCAGACGGTTTAGTGATAAACTTAGTTTATTGTTGATCTTATTATTAAATTAAATTTTTTGATGCACTGATAGGTATTTGGGTTAGCAGACAGAACAGAAATCAGCATAGCTTAGTCAAAGCAGGCATTCCATTAAAAAAATACTGTATTTTATTATATTTTAACTGACATTACTTGAGTATTTTTATTGCATTCTACCGTATACTGCAAAACCACTACCTTTCAGAGAAAAATATTGTATTTTTCACTCCAACCTATTGGTAAAGATTAAGCCAGTGGTCCCCAACCATTTTGGCTTGTGATCATTTATATATGGCAGTTTGGTCTGTGGCCTTAAGCTTCAGGTGATGATGCTCTACCTACCCTTCTAGTGTCAGTTTTGCAATAATATCTAAGATGCAACATCCAGTTAGACTTTCAAAATAATGTTGGCTGACAAACGGGTCACATATTTTGACATGTTATGAATGTTATTAATGTGAAATGGTGGCTTTGGTCAGGTTTAGGCACAAAAAACTACTCGGTTAGGTTGAGGGAAAGATCATACTAGGACTATGTTAAGTCACGTAACTTGCGTACAGTTTTGTAAGTTATCTCAGACTCTGGACGCAAACCCTGGTTTCCGATGGAGGATGTCCAGTGTCCGACTCAACAAACCACCCTGACCGCCCCCCACTCAGATTTTTCTTTTTTCTCTTCATACTACTTCATTAGAGGGGCGCTTCAGGAACTGACACTATAGGGGTAACTACAGCATCAAGCTTAGCGTAGGGCCACTGACCAGGCTGCTGAACGGGCTGCAGTCATTTAGTCTTTTTTTGCTCGGGAAAGTTCCTCATTGACTGAAATGACCTGGAAGCATTTAAGTGGTAGCCATATTAAGAGCTGGTTGAATTCTTTCAATACTAAGGAAAGGTGCTTCAGTGCGTCCTTTCTCATCTCCTTGAAGACAGGATACACTGGACCGTCCTTTATGAAAGAAAAGGAAGCTATGCCATCCCACAATTCATTGCAGCTTTAGTGTAAGTGCAGTCTGATTCTATTAGCACTGGTGTCGTCCATAATTCTACTTTAACTCTTTCTTTTACCTCATGACATTTTCTGTCGAGGCCAGGGAAACTTTTTAGGATGTCATTTTTTTAATATTTTACCACAGCCTAGTTCCACCAACTACACCACTAAAATACTGCAGGCTTATGATTCGATGAAGTAATCCAATATGTCATATAAATTATCTCTGACCAGGCTATTTCTGTGCAGACCAAGTTCTTTTAACTTTTGATACCTGAAGACTTTGAGGAAAATACTTTTGTACTTTTATTTAAATAGGATTTTTTAAAAACATTACTTTTTTAACATAGGTGTCCTGATACTTTTACCCACGTAAAGGATCTGAGTCCTACTGCCAATGACATGTAGATAAAGTAGATTGGAGACTTATTGTCCATAAGTATGCAAGAGTGCCCAATTGTTCATGGATTGCAAGAATCAAAAGTTGGAGGAATTATGGTGCATTTGTACCGTAAATATAATTTTAATCTTACAGGGAAAGCTGCCCCCACCAACATTGTTTTTGGAAACTTTGCTTGAATTGTCGTTTTTGTCAACCTGGGATATACTGTAGCTGATTTTTTACCATTTTTATGTGTAGAGGAGGGATGAGGGCCGGGTCTGAAGACTGCTGAGCAGTGCAGGAGAGCATTTGTGGTGTTGCAAACAACAGAGTCATTCCAAACATCAATAAAAGAAGTCAGAGTCAGGAGACAGTGTCCAGCCGGGTGTCTGTGATAGAGCACGTTTGTCTAACTTGCCAGTGAGTTGAGGGGCTGAATCATCGTTAGCAAACTCACAATCCGGTTTGGTAGTGCACTGGGTCCTGAGAGCATTGAGGGCTTTGTTGAACTAAGCTTTCGCCAGATGGTGTTTTCTCTCTTCCCATTCCTGTGAATCCGCTCTCTTGTGTTCCTGTGTTTATTAAACCGCCTTGTAGTACTATGATCTCCAAGCTACCTCACAGAGGCAGATACAAGAGTAGACTGTGTAGGTGTCAAAACTATTGCTCACATATCTGAAAGCCTCTCGCTCTGAGCCTCTTGGATCCACCTCCAGATTGCTTGTAGTTGCCATGTGATGCTGGCACGATGCCTGGTCTGGGAAAATTAGAGTGGCCTGTAAAAAGGGGTGGAATGCACCTTTAGTTGTGAATTGAAAGTTTCTACTCCCTCAGGCCTTACTGTTGGCCTTCCAGTAGGCTTGTAGTGTGGTAGCGCTTTATGTTAAGGTCCTTGTAATAACCATTAAGTAATAGGTAATAAAGTCCTCACATATCCTTATAAGATGCTCATTAACATTATATATTTTAATAACTGCCAATAATATAATCATAAACATGTTAATTGTCAGATTATTATATATATGTATAAGCACTTAAACGTTTTAACAGTTTATAGATTACTTAAGAAGGTTAATAAAAGCCTCACAAGTTTTTATTTTAATTGTTTATAATGGCATCACAAACATTGATTCAGTTCAAATAACTTACCCATTATGTAATTGTTAAACATTACCATATGCTTTATATGCAACATATCAACAAAGAATCACTAAGAAATAAATAATAATGAATAAGTAAAATCTGGATTAATAAAACAAAGCTAAAATCATGTAAATCGTGTTAAAAGCAGCTACACATTAATGTGTTTTAGTTCCCAAAACCTAACCAAGACTTGCAGTTCCCGCAACCTAACCAAACAATAAAAATAAAAAGTGAGCAGTATAATTATATGTTCCAGGATTTCAACCACAGTCTCCAGAGTGAGAGTCCTTTTCAGAACCCATTCAACCACAGCAGCTTGTTCCAGATGTGGTTTTCGTTGCTTTTTCAAAAGTTGAAGTGACGGTCCTGGAACAACATCACTATGATGCTGCAGAAACAACAGCAACGCACTGATATCAGATATATTTTGGCCTTTACCCCACACAGGTTAGCCTCAAACTCTTTAGAATTTGCCTATGTTGTTCTTCTCACAGTCTGATCTGTACAAAAAAAAAAAAAATACAAACCAACCAATATCGCACATCGTCTTGATCTCTACTAAGTAAACAGCCTGCTGAGTGTCAGACTGCAGTGTCTGCTCAGGTCTGCTGACCATCTCTGGTGGGAATCCTAAGTTGCTGACCTACATCTGCTGACATTTCCATATCCCGGCCCCTCGCTGTGAGCCGTCCCGACTCGTGCCTACTCAATGATGATTCTCTCCTCACTTGTTAACTGTCAAATATAAAGTCAATTTTATTCGTAGTGTTTTTCCCCCTCTCTGCCAAGGGGTAAAAAATTCATATCTGTCCAATACTCCAAGCTACTGCTGCTGCTGCTGCTGCCATGGTTTCACTGCTTCACTATACTACCGGGGGTATTGTCTTTTAAGAACTCTAACTGTGTCTTGACAGGGTATGTCTTCCTGTTCATGATCACAGAGGACTCAGGACCTTGCTACAGCCTGAGGTTTCAGGCAGCTCTCTCCACATTTTAGTTTGTTCTACTTTCCACTGCATGCAGTAGGATACAACTTTGGCATACATTTTTTTTTTCTTTTGCTGATGTATTTTAACACTATTTAACTTATGGGCTCAAAGTGGCTTAGTAGATCTATAAAAGGCTGCAGTTAACATGTGTTGATGGATACCAACTTTCTTTAATTCTCTGTGATTTGACTTGTAGGCCCTAAAAACATTTTTTTTTTAATCAATCAGCCTCTTGCTATGAATGGTAAGATGCTAAATTAAGACATTATCTATTTCACATTCGAAATTTCTGTTTTTCTTCTTTTCTCATTACTCTTGTTACTGGTTTGAAGTGGCTGCAGCTCAGTTGGATCAGGATCAGGATTTGGCACGATATTTAATCAAATCTAATAAGAGGCTCAGAGTTTCTGAGTGAAAATCTATGTCTTTTGCATTTGTCATCTTTTTTAGTTATCTATGTTGAGAAATACTTAAAAGAGCAACATGTAAGATAGTTAATTAAAAGATTTTGCTGTCTCAGTGCTCCCTCCCAGGCCCCCAGCACCTTTGTTTTGGGCCCATATATTTTCTGAAATTCATCAGTATCTTTATATATACTGTATATACAGAATATAATATATTCATCATTTGTAAAATGCACTTATTATAAAGTGAATGTGGAGGTTTCTGTGAGTTGATTGCAGCCAGTTTGCCACAGCTGCCCCATCATTGTCGCATGTTTAAGTTAAAGTTAGCGTCTTCATTTAATAGCATTGCTTGAGGGTATCAGGTAAAATACGATCCAATCACAAACCTGCTCCCACAAATATTTAGTTGGGCGGCATTCCCACGTCACATGCGGGAAAATCCAGAACAGATTTATTGACAAAGATTACAACATTGAGACACTGCCAGCTTCATCAAGTGTCGTTCCTTTGTGGTTAAGTAAAGTCTGTGAAACGCACCAGTTGATGAGTCCAACAGTGTGAAGACATTCCTCCATTTATTTATTTTTGCCAATTTTTATTCCATGTCTGTAAACTGGCCAAATATAACTGAACAATGTGAACAATTAAATTAATTCCTTATGTTGTCTGTTCGGGATTGCTTGTAGTTTATGAAACAAACATGTTAAAGGATGCGTAGTTGGCTGAGTCTCACAGGAAATCCCCGAGCTGAAGAAACAGAAAAACAGTCAGCTACAATATCGAAATCACACCTATTTATTTGTATCAAATGGACAACCGCTGCACGGAAGTGAAAAAACATTGAAGGAAAAACAACGCTTCTCTTCAGTGATTTGCCTGGGAAATCATGATTGCCAAGTGACCTTTCCTATTAATGTAATTAGGCATGATGTTATCTCCTCACAGTGTGTACCAGTGGCAGCCCCGCTGTCCGCTCAGAGCAGCGGAGCACTGTGAGGCAGCAGGGAGGTGCGGTACAGTAGAGCGGAGCAGAATGCAGTTTGAGCAGCTTAATGCTTGTGCAGCAGAATGCAGCTCAGTGTCATTGTGAATAATAAATACATAGCTGTCACACATTTTGTTTATGTGTGTTATTTTCTTTACCCTTCTGGTGCCTCCTGCTATCACCGACCCAGAGGCCCCCCACATGTGTTTAATCTGGCCCAATCAGCTTGAGCAGAACATATTTTGTTTTCCAATTACCTGCCGACAGCACACTGTTCACCCCACCATGACCAATTTACAAACTCTGAGTTCAAGCAATATATTTCCAATGCATACAGCTTATTATCTACTGTATTACTAATTCTGGGTACTGTAGATGGTTGTGCACATTTGCTCACTGCATCAATGTAAAACTACAGACTGTAGCAGCAGTGGTGGCATTGACTTAAACATGATTAATAATGTATCCAAATGTGCTTTAAAGGGCAGCGCTACACATTACTGTCATCAGGCTCTAACATACACACAGGGACGTACATGCTGCGTATCAAACTTCCCCCGTGAACGTTCTGGTGGCTTCTGACACAGAGATGATGAGCTGAAAATTAATTTTTCTATTTCATTTACACAGGAGGGCAGTAAGCGAATGAACGCTGGTATGATGAACACATAGCAGCTGGTATGAACAGCAGAAATGTAATTACTAAAATGTGCTGCACCGGTAAATATCTCAGTTAAATGCCAGAGACCCCTACATGTGTAATTTGTAGCCAAAGCTGTTTTCCTGGGCTACTGGATTTATTGACTTTAATAAACTGCAATGCATACATCTTTGCTGAAGCTAGCTGGCAGAAATGCATATCTGGGAACTAGCAATAAATAACGTACATTGACGAAGTTGCAGATGCTGAGCAGTCGGTGATCCACATAAAAGGAAATATGTCTCCAGACCACAGAAATCTAAGAAAATAAATCATATTTAAGAGTCTCCGGAAATTTGGAAAAATAGTCAAATAAAAACCAAACTCTTTTAACATGCTCCCCCTGTCCTGTGCCACGTGCACTCGGGCAACATCTCAAGCTCCAATGACCCTTAAAAGGTTATGGATAACTTCATGTTCCTTAAGTTAAGGAACAAATGTGGTGGTTCATCATATGTGCAATGTGTCAAAGGTGTTGCATAATTTCTCTCTCTTAAAAGAACAGTACACCCAAAAATAAAAAGTCAGTCATTATCTACTCGCCCTCATGGCGACGGGAAGTCTGGTGAAGTTTTGTAGTCCACTAATCATTCCTGGACCTTCATGGCAAAACGCCGTTGCAGCATTCTCCCAAAATTATCTGCAACGATGTTTTGCTGTGAAGCTCCAGGAGTCTCTTGTGGGCTACGAAACTATACCCAACTTTTTATTGGCAAAAGGGCGAGTAAATAATGACTGCATTTTCATTTTTGTGTGAACCTAACCTTTTACCTTTTCCTTCATTTGTGGGGAAAGAAACTCATACAATTATCTGTTTCTGCCATAATGATATCACCTAAGACTCTGTTCTTGTTTGTGTCTTTTCTTCGTAGGATAACCACGACCGCTGCTTGCATGATGGACTTGAGGAGGTACCCTCTCGATGAACAGAACTGCACCCTGGAGATTGAAAGCTGTAAGTAATGCAAAAGAAAATAATGCTTTTTCTTTACTTTGTTTCTCACAACAAAGACCTTCATACTGAACTCACAGCACCCTTCAAAAGCAATAAGTGCGACTGTCAGCGAACTGTCATCACTGCGTTATTACTATATTAAATCTACAAAGGTGTACCATGTAGTTTGGGAAAATAAATTCACACAAATATAACATTTGCAATATTAATAGAGTGGTCCTGCACACACCTGCCATTTATTGCCTGCATTTTTTATTTCTTGGATCCGGCTTTGGAATATGCCCTCCTCACTTTGGATGCATTTGGGTCCTCACATTTTGCAAACCATAACAGAGACGAGGCACACAAAAACGTGCAAAAAGTCACATCCTTTGGACCGTCGCAGAAAAAGAAATCCACAGTCAAATGCTTTAATTTAGATAAATCAATATCCAGGAGAAAAATGCGCTGGTGGTGTAATTAAAAATTGTATTTGCTTGATCATTTTCATTGACCACTCCATCAGTCAACCCACCTGTTCAATAAACCACATATTTGTGGTTCTTGCTGTTCAAGATAAAAGTGCAAAGTGTTTCCCCTCGGGGACATCAGTGTGCAATGAAATATGGATATGCCATGAATTAAAAAGTCGCAGGAATATCTGCTGTTTATGCTCACGGAATGCTCCGCGCTCCTGGGAGTCATGCACATTAACCATCAGTTTGATTGATTAGGCAGGCAGTTGTTTCAATTTCATGGACAATGTCACATTTCCTTACCCTATAACCCCAGAGAGAGATTTAATGGTAATGAATCCTGGTCCCTTAGTGAGTGTAATGCCATCCAGGTCTGGACATGGGGTAGTAGAATGTGAAATGTGGTTACACTTCCCGGACTGAGAAATTGCTCTGCAGTGAATGCATACTGGCCTATTGACATAAATCTGCTGCTGTGGTCACTTTCAATTGGACTGCCAGTTGGGAATGTGTGGGAGCGCCATACCAAGTGACACATGTTAATAAATATTCATGAAGGTAGTAATGCATGCAGTGATATAACTCCATAGGAGTCTGGACGGTGCCGCATGTGATTGCAGGTTGGGAAAACAACAGATTTAAATCTTAGTCGGTGAGGTTTTTTGTTTTAGTGCTGTCTTTTTTGCTGCAAGATCGTACTGAAGAAAACAGAACCAGTCCTCCAAACAATTCTCACTGAACATCTTCTCCAACCACTGCAACTCTTACTCAAACAATAGCTGATAAATTATAGATATAATTAGAGTTATGGCAAATGGTCTGTAACATTACATTGTATTAAGAAATGAATGCTACACATGTCGGTGTGATGTTAAATGACAGCACGTAAATACTGTAGCGCTGCACGTGTTATTTCACGTTGTCTACATATTTCTACATTTTCTGCATTTTGGACCTGCAGGAATTAGTACGATTCTTTCATTTTTAAAATGTTTTATTTTTATTTTTTTAATATATTTTCGATTAAAGGACAGGCTAATCAAGTTATCACTGGGTGCTACTAATGAGTCAGAAGACATATTTATTGGCAGTAACAATTGTGGAAATTGACAAATCTCACCTTTATTACTGAGTGCCATGCAACACCTTACCCAAACAGTATGTTGAAGTGTATAGGAAATATTGATGGTTAGACAAGTCAGCAATGGTTTATAGAGAACCAAAAAAAATGTATATAAAATAATAATACCCCAAAACTGTTGTGCTGTTGTGCTCACCACATAGACAGTTTCATTTAAAAAATGTTTCTTGTTTGTTTTATGTAAAATGTCTTATTTCCCTAGTGTTACACATTGCTGTTGTCCATATAAAAAGATGCATAACAACATGTCTTTCGTTTCACTTTAGTAGAGAATAAACATGCAAATTATGCAAGTGCACTTTGACTGGAAATGGACATCTGTACCATTTGGTGGTGGCTCATGACTAAACAGTTGAACAGTGGTCAGTTAAAAAAGAAAAACGTTGTATAAATAATAGACAAAAATGTTGTTCTTTGTGCCCAAAGGAAATCAGAATTGCAAAAATATATATTTAAGGGAGGCTTAACTCTGAATGACCTTAATGGAGCATAATTGTTTGATTTGTCAAACTCTTACTTTAAATAGTAACATAACTAACTGTAGTGGCTGGTTCTTCATCACGCTCACATGTTTTATTTCCTCTCTCCTCCCTCCTCTGAATGTGCCCCGACCTTGACACAGATGGATACACCACAGATGACATCGTATTCTTCTGGCAAGGAGGGGACAACGCTGTGACGGGCGTTGATAAGCTAGAGTTACCTCAATTCTCCATTGTAGACATCCGCTTGGTGTCCAGGGAGGTCAGGTTTACTACAGGTGAGACTGTTATAAAATAATGCTTCAAATCTAATTTGGCCGAAGTGTCTACTGCTGGGTGGACTTGCATATGTACACAAAGCGATGTGGAAACGAGTTTAATCATACTGTGTAAAGATGATTTTAGACAAGTTGAAGAAAAAGCCTGATGAAACAACCAAAAGTGACGTGTTAGTAACAGAAATGAATAATCTCGTTTCAGTTGAACCCAGCGCCCCTATAAACAACCTTCCTATTGTTAAAGGAAAACAAAGGAGATATTTAAGGGTAATTCTCATGTTTGAGTCTAATCAAATCTGTGAACATTTGTTGCCCTCATTAATCTCGAATGTACTTGGGAGTTCTCAGGCATTTGCCTCAGACTTGATGAAGTATGTATTCTCAGGTATTGATTCATTAAAAGATTTAGAGGAACCTGGCGATGATGAGGTCATTCATCATTGTGTGTTCTCCATAGCAAATGGCCTTTTAGATTAAAACCATCATGCTTATCTGAAGCCTTTTTTCTTTGGTGACATGTTGGAAATAAAACTGTAGATAGGATACACAGAATGGGGTTTAACTATATTTAGAGAAATTTGTTTTGTCTCCTACCTTGTAAATATAATGCTCTAGCTGAAGCACTTGATGTTTATATTCCCCTCTGCATCAGCATTGCATTGTTGTGGTTGTTTAAATTAAGTGCAGTCAGAAGACCAATTAATGTCTTGGCACAGCCAGCTGATATTTTCCTGCAAAATGTGCAGTAGAATGACTTGCCGCCTCGCATCCACACACTGTATATTTCCCTTCCTCTTTTAGTGTAAAGGCATGCGTTGCAATTATGCACCTCTAAAATGCCCTTTTGGTAATGTTTAGAGGACAGGGAAAGTGCGAAAGAAAAGCAGAGCAGCTCTCTGTGACAATTCTCAGAGGGATGCTGGAGCTGCCTGCTGAGATAGGGGGTTGCAGAAAAATCTGCCGTGTTTGCGACTTTCTGCCATGTTTAATTGGAATCGAACTTGTCCCTGGAAAGGAATCCATCGCTTTGGGGAAATTAAGTGCTCCATCTGAACAAATGGAGAAATGACTACCCTGCGCGTTGTCAAAGTGCAGACTTTGGAACTCTTTAGTTGTGCCAACGTTTTCTCTCCCTTTTTTTCCTCCCCGCTGATGTTTTTTCACTCTGCCCTGCTCTTTTTCCAAACTATCACTCCATCCTTTCTCCTTACAGGTTCATATCCAAGGCTTTCGCTGAGTTTCAGGATTAAGAGGAACATTGGATATTTCATCCTGCAGACGTACATGCCCTCCATCTTGATCACCATCCTCTCCTGGGTCTCCTTCTGGATCAATTACGATGCCTCTGCAGCTCGGGTGGCCCTGGGTAAGACACAGCCCCCGCTGCATTATTAAACTTCTACCTGTCTCCATTAAAATCCAGTGATTATCACAGGAACTAACAGCATGTTTAATGATGCTGTGTACATTGTCTGCACTTACAGGCAGATAAAACTACATTTAAATTTTTTGTTT
This sequence comes from Pagrus pagrus, assembly GCF_965226575.1. Taxonomy (NCBI): domain Eukaryota; kingdom Metazoa; phylum Chordata; class Actinopteri; order Spariformes; family Sparidae; genus Pagrus; species Pagrus pagrus. The sequence continues at coordinate 14,266,942 of NC_140198.1, forward strand.
TTCAGTGAAAAAATATCAGTATCCCAGTTTCCTGTGCTCACTTAGAGTCTGTTCTGCTGCTGGGATGTGTAAACACAGAAACACTGATGTACATGTTGATAATGTGGAGCGATGAGTAGTCCTTACATGTATTATGAGTAAGACTGAGAGACATGCTTACTCATAATATGATAAATGTGTCCCAGTTACCTTAAAGTAGTGCACAGAATGTCACAGTATCCAACAAGACTTAGTTACACCATCATGATGCTAATGAAATCTGACAAATTCACATTTTACTGTGTTCAGATGCTATGACATAAACATTTTTTTTTTGACAAGAGAACCACATATGCGAAGGATAATTACATTTACATACGTGTTGTCTTTTCCTGGTTTTATAGCTGCATTACAGTGATGTCATTTTTCAAACATGTAACAATCCACTCACATATGGCCTATAGAAAAGTGATTAAGACATGTAAATTGCTACAAATTGTGACACAGACCCCCTTTAATATTTTTGAAAGTATCAATAGTCATCCCTAAAATCACGTCACAATATCGATATTGAGGTATTTGGTCACAAATATCTTGATGTTTGATTTATGAAGTGCTTTTGAGGAGATTTTTTCATCACCATATAGCCCAAAAGTATCACGATATGCTCATATTACCCAGCCCTAATATGATGTATACTAATATTGTGTTGACAGGGGCCATTTTGTTGTTTTTTTTATTTTATGTATATTTTGCTGATAATAATTTTGAACTGTTTTTACAAACTAAGTAAATGCAGGGCTTTACTTTAAATGTGGTGTTTTTAAATTGCAGTATTGTTACTTGTACTAAAGTAAATGACCTGAACACTTCTTCTTCCATCACTGAACTGCAGTAATGTTGTTCAAAATGAAATCTAACTTCATCTTCTGACGATGAATCCTTTGTTTCTGTGTGTGCTGCTGTGCTCAGGTGTGACTACGGTGCTTACCATGACAACAATTAACACCCACCTTAGGGAGACTCTCCCAAAGATTCCGTATGTGAAAGCCATCGACGTCTACCTCATGGGCTGTTTTGTGTTTGTGTTCCTGGCCCTGCTCGAATATGCCTTTGTAAATTACGTGTTCTTTGGCCGGGGCCCTGCGCAACAGAAGAAAATCAATGAGAGGCTGAACAAAGTCAACAACGAGCGCACAAGATACGAAGAGAAGCGCCTGAGGGAACAGGTTTGCATCCTCATCTGCTATCTCTCTAGTAGTCTCTGTGTCAGTCAGAGTTCAAGTACAAAACAACTATGTTCTGCACATTTCTAGCTATAGTCATTTTATCCAAAGACACACATACAGTATTCCCTGAAGTAATCTTCCAGGAGCATACTAATGCCACTACGGCCCAATATGCATTCACCTACCATCATCCATTGCTTCTCCCTCAAGCACTGACTGCATTTTATCGAGCATAGCCTTTTTCATCGAGATAGCGATTCATCTAGCTCAACAGTGGTGTTAACATTCTCATTTCTTATTTAGGTTGTTGTCTATGTTTATGCTGTAGGCTTCATTCATTCTCACTCTGCTACCTCGTGTTATAAACATGGATTTTCCACTTAAGTGGACACGATATGAAAATGCAGAAAGAGAAGTCATTGACAGTTTCACAATTCGGCCCTGGCAGATTGATTCAGACTGAATGAAGCCCCCAACCCTCGTTTTTTTTGTGTGTGAAGTACTAAATGCTAATTCAAAGTTGTTCCTGTTAACTCGATGTCTTAATGCATTGTGTAATTTTGAGGAAAATGTGCTTATTTGCCAGAATTTTTATAGCCATTTTAATGTTCTCTTCATTTTTCTTTCACATTGCAAGGACTCCATTTCCGTGCCGTTTCAAACCAACACCTTCAGGTCATTTACACAGCGAAGAAATCTGTATCTCGAGGAACAAAGAAAAGTTGGGGTACATGTATTTAGAAATCATATCAGCTGTAGGCTAGCCTTCACAGTATAGTCAGATGATTAAGGCTGTTCAAGTTATTAATAGATGTCTGTTTAAAGAAACTCTTTGTTAACTATTTCTGTTGCATGCAAGAAATGACGTTCCATATCATCCCTACATTTTGCTTTAGCTTGACAGCTTTGGGGGACGGGAGGGGGGTTAATATAAGTTTCACTATTACGGGAATTTGGGGCTACTGCTCGACACGTTCACGTTTACTGACTCTGGTGTCTTTCCCTTCTCCTCGCAGGTGGATGCTTACGGAAACATCCTCCTCACCACGCTGGAGATGAACAACGAAGTGATGCCTTCTGACGTGGGGAGCAGCGTCAGTGACTCTCGGAATTCAGTCATGTCCTTCGACAGCTCCGGGGTCCAATTCAGGAAGCCCATGGCGCCCCGAGACGGCTTCAGCCACCACTCGCTGGACCGGAGCGCCATGCGGAGCCGGGCCAACTGTCGGCTACGGCGACGCTCCTCCAAGCTCAAGTTGAAAATCCCAAACCTGTCTGATGTTAGCACCATTGACAAGTGGTCCCGGGTCATTTTCCCTATCACCTTTGGATTTTTCAACCTAATCTACTGGTTGTACTATGTGAATTGATGTGCATCCCACCAGGAATCATGGGCCATATTTTGAGAGCACATTAAATTGGCTTTGATACAGTTCCAAAATATGTATACACATATACAAGTTGAACATATGTATATGCATATTTCTATATATTATATTTATATATACACATGTGAAATCTGAAGGACCTTTCTGCTGTACAAAGTATTAATAGGATGACTTGAATGTTTAAGAATATTTGTGAGCGAAGAATTTCAAGGCTTTGAGTTTCTTTTTTCCTCCTGAAAGAAACAAACAACAAACAACAAACAAACAAACAAACAAACAAACAAACAAACACGAGATCCCACCAGGGGTTTTTGGAACTAAAGACTGCATGATATTTTTGCTAAAAAAGAAAACAAGAAAAAAGAGAAGGTGAAAGCTCTTGGGAGAGAAAAGATGTCTCAGAGTCCCATCGACTTTTTATTGATACTTATTGTGATCAAAAATCCTCTACTGCAGCTCATGAAATCAGTGGTGGCTGGTCTGTTCAGGCATCAGCTGAGTGAGATCCTTGACAACCCCCCCTCCCAACCCCCCCACAACCCCCAACCCCCAACCCCCACCCCCACCCCATTCGCCCATGGATAACACGCACGGAAATCTCCGGTTCTACTATGTACAGCAACCTTGTTTGGATTATGTGTTGTTCCTTGGGTTTTTTGAAGTGATATCGTTCTCTTTATCAGACATCAGCTCTGGCCCAGTGGTCTCCATGAGAGGGGCCGCGTGGATGGGATGTTTGACCGCCGCAGAGTCAACGCAAACTTGTATTCCTTTCTCTTCTCATGTTATTTTTAGAAACATGTCCTTTTGGGGGAGGGGGTCTTTTTCATTATGGTTACAAACAAGTGCTGATTATTGTAGATATGATTTTGTCTTGAAAAATACTGTGATTTCAGAGAGTGTCAGAACATGTTCTAGAGCTAGGGCATTATGAGATAAAAGAGTCAAAGGTATGCATTACTCATTTTGATTGTGTGAAAAAAAAAACATATTCTATACATTTTATCATACAGATGCTCATGAAAGTATACTTGTACTGTTTATTTCCTCCTATTGATTGATTCACATGCTCTTTAGATGCTCATTGACGTCATATCCTGCTTTGTGTTTGCTAAAAGGAAATGGGGGGGTGGGGGGTGGGGGGGGCGTCGCTTTTGTGATTCGTTTGAAATTATTCCACAGTGAAAATGTGAGGACGTGTATATTCAAAAGAGTCAACATATCAGCCCACAGTTTGACCAGTTGTCATTCAATATACAGTATTTCTTTGTTTGTTGAGCATTTCTTCAGTGTTGGAGTTTCTGAGGGCAGGATTATTTGATCGGGATAGTAATGGGCAGCCGGGGCAGAAGATGCGGGCAGACGGTTTCAACATTTCACAAACTCAATTGGCGCCGTTACACATAAACGCTCCGAACCCTTAAACATCAGTCTAATCAGTTGTGATGCAGTGATTCTTTGGGAGAAAATGTGCAACAAATAGCCATGATTGAAATGACGACCAAAAAGGCCTATAATTCATCTGAGTTATTGTTTACTTTTCCTATAGCACTCACATACACTGCATTTCCAGTGCTCAGGTTAATTCACAAATGAAAAAAGTACTTTTGGACCTTGGCTTTTTAAAAATATATATATAAATCAGACTGGATAATCACACCTTTTTAGGTCTTGAAATCCACAAAATAAAAGTAAAAGGTGCAATATGTAAGAATTTGCCACCTCTTGAATTCATATTCCAAACTAGTGGGGGGCAGCACCAGAGTAACTGCTAGCTAAAGCTGTTGTTAGCTAGTTAGCTCCGTTAGCGGTCTGGAATAGAACGAGCTGGTGCTAACTGGTTAGCATGCTAGCTTCAGGAGATATCTCTGTAACACAATAACATCTTTGACATGACATCAAAACTCTTATTTTTTCACATTCTTTGATAATTTTAGTTGTTTTTAAAAAAAATTAAACTAAAATTCTTACATAAAGCACCTTTAAAGAAATGAAGTTAAAGTCAGAGGCAGATGGACATTGTGAGGAAGAGAGCAAAAAGAAAATAAAAAAATCCTTGATGGCCTGTTTAGCTTCAGCCGTAGCGTAGATCAGCATCCTCCTCTGTGTTGTCTTCCCTTCAGGCACTCACAGGCACGGAGTGAATCTGCCATCGTGCCCTGTAGATAAAAAAGAAAAGTGATTGGCTCATTAGATGATGCAGCGCAGTGTAGTCCCTGAGAAACATACGAATGCACAAAAAGGGGGAAATTGTCATTCACAAATCCATGGGGACAAGAGGAAGATGGCAGGGCTGCAGAGTTATCAGTTTATCATCAGAAACACCCCCTCTGGAAAGGTGTAGTATGCACCAGATGTCTTCAAAAAGGAATGCTGACGAGAAACCAATTTGTCTCCGTAAGTCATAGTGAAGTTTGTACAGTGACGTGGCCCGAGCTGTGATCCGAGTTTAGTATTTCTTTTCATTTTAAATCTTATGCATCATTGTCGTCATTGTCCTATAGAAGAAAAAGAAAGAAAAAAATATATCCAGTAATCCATAAAGATATACAGAAGGTGTCTAAGGTGGTGAGAGGAACAGGAAGACATACTGAGCTGAGGTTTATGTTTCTGTCTGCAGCTGAACAATCTGTCGTTTGTCTCTCAGTCAACTGTGAGGTCCAAAGGATTTCTCGACCAAAACATAGTGATTACTCTTAAATGTGAAGGGAGTTAAGTTGTTGTTATTTATGAGAGAGTCAACAAGTGCCAAAATGAACTAAAGTAGCAGTGAATATCGTGGGAAAATGGCCTTTGGAGCACGTTCTATTGTGTTATATGGAGAATACATATTCAGTATTATACTGTGACTGGTAAGAGTAACGGCTAGAAAAGGTGGTATATGTTATAGTGCACAAATACAGAGTTCTTCAAAAGTTGCCAAACGGATGGGAGTTGAGACTGAAATTCAATGAACTTGAATACAGTAGCATCAATTGTTTCAACATGCAATCTTCACACCTTGGTTAAGAATGCCCAATACTAGTTTTTAAAGAGTACTCCACCGATTATATTGGACTCCTAAAAAGTTGTTGCACAAAAGGGTCAAAATTGATGCAGCAGAACCAGAGAAAAACGTCAAAAAATCAATCTGATGCTCAACACAAAAATGACTTAACGGGTAAACTGTGAAAAAAATGGATGGCAGAAAAACTTGCCTATTGATATATGTACTATAATACAAATGTAGCGCCTCTCGTGCAAAGAGCTGGTCGACAGCGAGGCATTCTACTGTAACAATATGCCTTTGAAAATAAGTTTTAGAAATGCAGGCTACTAGCTTGCAGTTAACATTAGCTAATATTGGGCTACACACACAACAGTTCACTGTTCTCTTTTATTTATCATTTTGGTTGATTCACCCATCAGTCCGCAGTTGGTACATTTAGCTAGGACTGCCATTTCAAATGTTCATGAAACACTGACTGACTGACTGCATTCTTCCTTATCAAAACTGGCATCTAAATTGAGGTTTGTTATGCTGTATGCAGACCAAACACAAAGCCTTTTTTGCATCAAGCGATCATTCGCGTTAGTTGGAAATATTGAACTCAAGTAAAATGTTTGCATGACGGGGTTGACGTTCACACCGACATCATGACGTTCATGTCGCTGATGTTCATGAACAACAATGGAGGAGAGGATAATAAACACTAATTATGGCCGTTTGTGGACACCCAGTGCTGTCCGATAGCACATCTTGTCCAAGACAGGATAAATAAGGAGCTGCTGTGGAGGAAAGTGAGCTAGAAAGTACGACTACCTGGTAAGTTTTGGAAATACGTTTCAGCACAGCACAACATAGCTCTTATCGATCCGAACTCCATTCAGGGAACAAGCATTTTAAAAGTTGTTTGCTTGTCTTCTGGCCGACAGACCTGACGAAGCATGAATTCAGGCTTTTAGAGAAAATTTTTAACATATCCCGTAGCTCTCCTCGTGACCTGTAGACAGACTTTGGTGTGTAAAATCGGTGGAGTCCACTTTAATTCGTCCCTGCAATTCTAACATGAAAACTGTTTTCATTTGATGCATCAAATGTTAGATTTCAGGGGGTATTCGGGCATTTTTTAGGTGGTGATTACCAAGTGCATCACATTCATGTTTGAGGTAACTTTGTCCTTTTTGAAAACATAAAGGAAGGTGGTAGAAGTTGGTGGATAATGAATGCAAGTTCATTCAAATATTACGCTTTACAGAGTGTATTTGTTTTATTTAATTATTTTGGGTTTTTTGCATCATTTCATCCCAGTTTGCACACTAACAGCTTGTCAAACTGTTACAAGGCAATATGATGGATCTCTACTAAGAGTTGAGTCAGACTGTGACGCCAGAGGATACTATTTGTTCCAGTGCAAGACGAGCACATACTGTTTGTAAAAATGTGGGACTTACGGCAACTTTAAGTGTTATTTTAACCAAATCAATGGATCATGTTTGACCAGAAAGAAGACTTATCCATCTACTCTGTGGTTTCAATGAAATGCACTTAAATTTTGTAACGCAAATTCTCGTTCAGGTCACTTTACTCCCAGAAATGAATACGAACATGCCTATTCAGGTGTAAATTCTTTTTCAGATAGTTGATCTTTAATTAACTAAAAAACATTAGCAGCCCTTGCATGCTCGCAGTAAATATCACTCATTTCACTCAGAACATGTATTACCTGCTTTCTGGACATGAAATCAGCACATTCATCCCAAAAGCTGTGAGGATCTTCTGTTCTATGCTTTTTCTTTTAGGATATTTGCTTCTACAAGAGAGAAAATAGATTTTCTTTTGACACATATGTTCAAGGAGTAGAGGAGGAGGAGAAAAAAAGTGTTGAACTGATTTCAATGTGAATTTTCTTGCCTCTAGTGTATATGTGTAATTACATGTGAATTGTACTGTAAATATGATATCTTTCACTTAATAGTTCTTAATGCATGAACAAAAACATGGCAGTTCGTAATACCAGCTAGCCTCACTGCTAATGGCATGGACAGCTTCTCTAGCATTGGCATACTTCTGCAAACGAAACCTAAAAAATGAAACACAAGAAATACATGGTGTGGACAAAATAATGGAGAAATCGATGCAAAGTCCTCTCACAGTGACGGAGTTTCCTGGTGGCTCTGAGCTTGTACTGGTTCACCTTTTTAAGGCTAATGCTAGTGCTGTTGAAGATCCCTAAAAAATTACAGTATGCCTTGGTTCACTGTCAGCGGATGGGATGGTGGCCCCATTTACCATATCCTAGCTTAGTATTTACGGGAGATTTCAGCACAGTATAGCTGCAGTGTTTACCTCAGTCATTGTTCATGAATCTGCTAGAAAAAAAAAAAAAAAAGAAGGGCATGATCGGCTAGCTGGCTTATAGAGGCTAGAGGAGCAGGATGGCCTTAAGAAGGCGAGAGGGATGTTCTTTCCTGCTCCTCAATAAGACAGTCATGTGTGCCCTTGAGCAAGGTACTTAGCCAATTGCCCGAGTGCAGCTGCTCACTTGCTAACAATAGAAGTCTGTGCGGGCGAGCTCCCAGAAGTAAATATCTTTAGCTACGTTGAGGGGAATTCATGGAAAATTGTTCCCTGGATACATGTAAAGATAGAAAACAGTTCCTCTAATGGCCCTTGGTTCTGCACAAGTCAATTACACCCAGAATTATAGTGTGATGATCATGACATTTTTTGTTGACTCCAGGCTCCATGTTGGAGTGTTTCATCAAGTGATGGGCTGAACCTGTGAACACAAAACTGTAGTGTGACGTAAGAATAAGACGGAGGCCGACCTCCAACAAAAGACCGGATCACAACCATGCAAGACGATCTCATCCACCAAACACCAGAACATGGCTGACAGACTCCTCACTGTTGGACGAACTTTTGCTGGGTGCATTCATTATTTTGTATGTACCTTGTAGGTTTTGTTTTGCATGACCTGAGTTTTGGAAGGTTTATTTTCATATATTTTGAACTCCACGCCATCTGATTCATCTCCACAGCCAGGAAAAGAAAGATCCAGTGTTTACATGCTCAAATTGCACTTGTTTTACAGCCAGCTCTATAAAATCTTGTGAAACAAACTGTTCGAAAACTGGAAAGGAAAATGTCAAGGACGTACATCATGTGATTCATGTGAATCACGAATATGTACTTCTATACAATGTATTTACTGTAAATCACGCAATTTGGAATAGATGCACCAAGTGCATGCTGTAGTTTTATCAGGTTCAGCATAAGCATTGACATCAGTCGCCCTTCAACTACAAAGGATGTAAAGGATGCTCACCAGTAGCATCTGAACGTAAGCCATGTGATTGCACACTGAGTGGGTGTTCCCTGTATTTTCTCTTTAATAAGTTGCCTCTGGTTATGGTCTGTTGTCGATTACTGTATGATGATCCTTGCAAGAAGCTGTGCTAATTCCCAGTTACACACATCAGTATACCTCCCTCTTTGGAAGAGCATAGCAGGGAGACTTTCTCATGTTTAACCAGTAGGTAAGAAAGATTTTCCAACACTTTATAAAAAAAAATTTAAAAAAAATTGGCAACTAAAAGAAAGAAACCCACAAAAACCAACAGCCCATTTATTTTTCAGTATGAATTAGTAAATGATTTTATTCATTTCTGTGTTCATTTCTGATTTATTGTATTTGTTGCATTTGTTATGGATTGTTATTCTTACTGTTGTTGTTGTTTTATCATATGAAGGAAATGTAATTCATCTGATATACTGGCACTGGAAGAAAAATGCATTTGGTTTTTTGTACTGTAATTGTTTTGTTCACATTGGGCGCTTATTTGATTCAGTTGTTTAATAAGGTGTTTGATTTCATTTGGAGTCTGAGTACTCATGGAATCAACATTTGTGTAGTATGAAGTTGTATTTTTTTTGTCAGTGCAAATTAATGTTATAGTGTCAATCAGCTTTTTTAGGTGTTTGAACAAAATGTGTTTTTTACAAATACAAGGTGTTCAAGTATGTGGTATCAAAAGGGTTATCATTCAAACAACAGACTTTTTACAAATAAAGGCTTATACAGTAAAGAACACTAATGTCTTTTCATTTGCCCTTTGAGGACTAATTCAACATCGTTTAATCTGACTTTTCATCAATTTATTTTCTGCTATTAGTCCCCAAAAGGTAAATAGCACACAATGTTGCAAAACGAGAGGATAAAATCAGGTACTTACCGTTGCTTTTGCAGGTTGTTGTCAGAGCTCTCACCTCTTAGTCGGTGTCTTGCTTGTGATAAGGACTGTTGGATATGAAGACAGTCTGAAAACAAAATTTAAGAAAACTCAAGAGTATCTTCTTTTGATTTGGTTACAAAACATTGCAAGTTTATGAGAATATACCTCCTTTAATACCTTATTTCCTGAATAAAGACGCTAAGTGACTCCTGCTGACAAGTGTAATATTTGCCCCATTTTGAATTCAGGAACTATTACCCTTATGCAACGGGAATATATGTTGATTTAATATAAACATTCTAGGTTCTTTATTCACTATTTGTGTCAATTTTTTCACCTTGTAATTACACTGATATAAGGAGTTGACACAGGCTTATGTTTAAATTAGTGTCATCTTCATATACATTGAAAGATTAATATATTAATAATGGACTTACTGAATATATCATAAGATGTATTCTCTATATATTCACAAGTATACAACAACTAAAACATATCTACTAATATATGTTTAAAATATTTAAAGTAATAGCAAAAATGATAATATATTGGCATGTATTGTCAAATAGCCCGTTCCCACTCCCAACAAATATGGCAGCCTGGCCAGTGGCCCTAAAGTATGCTTCTAAGTTTGAGCCTGGTACCCATCTAGCGTCACTTCTTAAAGCGCCTACTCCAGTGTAGTAGTATAAAGAGCAAGAAAAGTCCAAGTTGGGGGGTGGTTGAGTGGGTCATACAGTGAACTTTCAAGAAGTAACAAGTAGCCCTTGGGCCTAATCCTAACCAAACCACGACCGTTTGACAACATTGTGAATATTATGAGTTTTGGACAACACAGTCCAAAACTCATAATATTCTATGTGAACTGATTGTGCTAATTTGACTGCAGAGCCCTTCACGTGCAAAAATGATGCTAGAGGGGTAGGTAGAGCGTTATAATTTAGGCCACCAACGAGACGAGAGTGTATCGAGACTGAGACAAGACTAAGACTTTGGGGAATTGAGACCAACTCAAGACCAAGACCGAGTCAAGACCAACACGCAATAAAATGTGGAGCATACAAACCACGGGCATTCCTAAAATTAATCTAATCCACATTTGCATACAAACACCCACAGAAGACAAATGGAAATTCCTTTATATCCACCTCTTTTATTGCCATATACATATACTGTATGTGTGTGTGTGTGTATGTATAAGTGCACCATGAGAAATGTCTTGATAAAATAATCAAAAAGCATTGCAGGGTTTATTTTTATGTGTGGGACTTCAACTTTGTCCATGAGCAAACAAATACAAACACAAAGGAGCTGAAATCAACATAAACATCTTTATTCAACACTCCTTTTCTATGGTTTAACATCTACCTAACACAATACAACTTTTTGTGCAAGCATCATTTGCAAAGTTTCCTGTGTGACATAGTCTCGAGCACTACAACACTACACTGACCAAGCTGCTGTATCTGAAGAGTGGGGAGTAAGAACATGTTGGTCAAATATATCTGAACCCCTTCCATATATTCAATTGTAATTTTAATAGTTTACATTGTATTCTATATGTCAATATATGCTTGTTCTGTAAGGGTAAATAGTATCTTATTTTACATTGTTGGCAAATATAAAATGAGTGAAAGTTATATACTGTAGTTCAGGTTGGATAAAGTAATTTTGTGGTCTACAAAGCACTGATAATTTGTTTAGTCCAGAGGACATATGCTGTTGAAACTCTTTGCCCAGAATTTTTTGTCCTCTGGTCAAGAACACAATGCTATTTTTGGTAGCGCATTTTTTTTTTTTGGATGCACTCTTGGCTTGAACCACAGCAAATGTTTCGGTGGTGAAGGTGAAGTGAATGGCCTCTGAATGCCCCTGAGCACAGAGAACAGTAATGATCCAGTGAGACATTTGAAATATTATGTTGCACATAGGCCTCTAAGCATTAGGAAATAATGCATTGCTGTCCAAAGCAGCTCATTGATGTTATAGATTCAAAGCAGAGGTGGTGTGGGGGCTTTTGGGTACAACCTCTGCCCCAACTTTTGAGTTTCACGTGAAGCAACAACCTGATTAAAAGCACAATCTATGCTCATGAATAGAAACAAAACAGTCGCACCTACCACCAAACCCTATAACAGCTGCTAAGCACAGAAATCTTATCTCTCACATACACTATACAAACGGATGGCAGGTTCCTCTCTGTGTGGAGTTTACATGTTCACCCGTGTCAGTGTGGATGTCCACTGGGTCCTCCAGGTTCCTCCCACAGTCCAAAGACACGCAGGTTGGGCCCACTGGAAACTCTACATTGCCTGTAGGTGTGAACCTGAGTGTGAATGTGTCTCTCTACATGTGTGTTGGCTATGTGGTAGACTGGCAACATGTCCACGCCTCACGTCCAATGCATGCTGGGACGGATTCCAGCCCTCAGCAACCCTCAGCGGTATAAGCGGTTCAGAAAATGGATGGCTGGTTGGACTCTGCATGTCAAATTCAATGCATACCAGAGTGTGTTGTTAATCGGAAATTGATGGCTTTAAATAGTCATCAGTTCCAGGATTCATTAATGATTTTTGAGCAGTGACATCCCCAGACACTCATGCTTCAATGTCGTCAGGAGCAGGACCTGGGGCCATGTGTGAACGGTGTACATGCATACAAATGACACATGCAGGTCGGTGTGCAACATTTACAACCCATTATACAGAATAAATGTTGTCCATTTACATTTCAGCAAATCACAGATGTGTTGAATTTCTTTCTGGGGAAACATTGTGACAACACTGTGCTTATGGTCTGGACAGGTCAGGGTTAGGCGCAGAAGTCACTTGGTTAGGCTTCGGAAAAGATCATATTTACTCCTGTTCCCTGACATCTTCAGGTGGTTCAATCCAGTGGTTTCATCCTACAAATGTTGAAATACTGTCTTGAACACTGGTCTCTGGCTTAAACGTGATTCTGTATGACAAGTATATCTGAAATGTAAATATGGTACATATGATGTGTACAAATTTGAACATTTCAATGGTTTGCAGAAACATAAAATGCCAACATTTTATTCTAGTGGCTGGGCTGACATTCAGGATTTACAGCATAATCTACACATTATTTAATTTAGGAAGGGATTTGGGTGTGGGATGATGAAGGGGATGGGGATAATTTACCTCTTTTATTACAGTACAGTAAGTGCACCGTACAAAATATTTTTCTAATAGCCACTTATGATGTGGAAATATTACTTCACTACACAGTCCAAGAGATTAAAGATAAAACTGTGTTATATAACCTACCCTGTTGCTCTAGAAATCCTGACTCACATGATAAGTATTCAAATTCCAATTGATTCAATATAATCATATTAGACTCATGGGAGAATAAACAAGACTAAGAATCTACAGCCATGCTCGCAGCTCTGTGGTGTTTTGAGCTAAACGCTAACATCAGTGACAATGCTAGCATGCTGATGTTTAACAGGTTTAGCATGTTAGTATGCCAACATTTGATAATTACCACCAAACACAAAGGAGTTTTGCAGGTATTTAACCATAAACCAACGTTTGGGGAAACATTTAAGTTTTGACCACCAAAGCTATCAATGATTTCAGATTTGATGTTGCCGACAAACTGCTAACACTGGCAGGTTAAGAGAGCCCAAAAAGGTAATATACATTACAGTGAACCAAATGGAAATCAGACAGTATGTAATACATTCTGCCTGTTCTTCTTCTTGGTTCGCAGAGGACATCAGTTGAGTAGGCGGCCCTGCAATGTGGCCCAGGACACATGTCTGCATGCATCGCCAAAAGAATGTGGCAGCCTGCGGCCGAGACTACTTCTGAATGTGATCTGAGTGATCAGATATCAAATGTGTCTTCAGTGCGTACCTGTAGAGCTGTCCACGTGTGATCCTCAGGATGCATGTTGATACCAGGTCTGAACAGCCTCTAGGATTCATCCTGTGGTCACCATAAATGTGTATACAAACGTTTGAGGAAATCCATGAAATAGTTATTGAGATGTTTCAGCGGTGCTATGCCTACAGCCATGGCTAAAACAGTGAAATTCTTATATAAAAATGATATTGTGATGAAGGGAGGTTTAGCAATTTGAAGAAAATAATTGTGGTTAAGATACATATAACTGCAACATCTCCTCTTTTTGGGATTTTGCTGTCAGAACTGGTACTGTTTCACATGTTTCCGTATGATGAAAGCCGCATTCGTGCAAGCCAATCAGAGTGACGTCTCACTGAAAACAAATACTGATAACCCGAGGCCAGTTATATCTGCTCGTTATTGTCAAGGGATGTGATGTAGCGGGTTTCGCTTGATGCCAGGCCTTTGTTTCTGCCTCGTCACAGTAGGGAAAGCACAGGTGTTAATAACAACAGTAGCAACTGCTGTGTTCCATTCAAGTGTCTCAGTAACTCACGACAATGTGACAGTGAGCCAGCATGCACAGCCGAATGGAATCTGGCCATTGTTCATGTTGTTAATCACACATGTCCTACTGTGACAAAATGTCTATTGTAAAAGCGGCCTGTTGAAGCCTAATGAATTATATTGTTTTATCTTTTACATTAAATGAAGACAAGGAATGGACACCAGACACCTTCAACTGAACAACCTTCAGTGGAAAAAAACAGAGACGATGGGTTAATGATGTTAGGATTCAACTCAAAATGCCAAATATTTGGAACTTGGTTTTAGGGTATTCAAAAAAGAGTTTCAAAAAGTTGTTAAGCGTGTTGGTGTTTTGCCCTGGTAGGAAAGCTAGCAGCTGGATAGCAGCTGTAGGCCTAACCTCCAACATGCAAAACACCCACCTACAGTAGCAACCATTAAAATAATAGCTATACAGCCTACCTTGCTCTTGTTTTTCCCCACTTCTGCTTTTTTCTGCTCTATATCACTCCTTTTTAGAGACATAGCTGTTTTACTATAAATAATGCATAGGGGCAGGAAAGGGAAATGCAGCAGCATAGTTAAAGGAGAGAGGGTCATTCTTAAAGTTCCCAATGTATACAGTATATACAGTAGTATGAACCAGTGTACGTTATATAACATCACAAAATGTAGGCTAAGATGTAGCATTACAATTGGTACATCATGTAGTCAAACTTATGATGATGAGGTGTTTTAGAGTTGTTTCTCAACACAGAACTTAAAAAATAAAATTATATGCCCTATGAAAATGTCAATGTATGACTGAAAATTCCCACGTTAGAAATTTACATTTTCACATGTGGGCCTAGATAACATACATTCACATTTAATTGCTGATTAGAAAATTTAACATGCGGCAACAAAACATGGCACATGAAATCTGCTTGTTCACATGCTAATTCCACATTTTTTTTACAGACTTTCAAACGCGATTGGTTATCCTTACATGTGAACAAATATTTTGACATAAAAGAATAAATAAATAAATAATGCCACATTCATTCACAAGTGATTTGCTTCTTCACGTGTGAATGAAACTTTTCACATAAGAGACTGACATGTTCACATGTGACTTACTCATGTTTATGCACAAATTGCTTTTTCCCCACATGTAGGTTGGAATTTCAACATGTGGAAACAAAACATGGCACGCAAAGTCACGTGAACTTTGCCTCTTCACATGTAAATTCAACATTTTCACACATTTTCATATGGGGTTGACTATTTTCACACGTGAGCTTGTAAAAATGAAATAATGTCATATGTAAACTGGGAATTTTCAGAAGTGATTGGCTTTTTCACATGTGAATTAAAAATTTCACATAAGAAATTGACATTTTCAAAAGTGAATTACTTAACAATTTGCTTTTTCCCCCACGCGTGAAATAGAATTTCCATGTGTGAAAAATTATGATACTTATATGGCAGTTAAGAATTAAATTGTCAAGTCTGAAATTCAAATGTGTTACATATTTGTTTACATAGGAAGGAAACAACGTCACATTTAGTGAAGTAAAATGAAAAGTATTTAAGTATGATATTGAACGGTTTTATTTCAGGAAACAACAGTATGCTTTTACACACCATGTGCATATGGTGTGTATTTAAAAAATCTCTAATGTCAAACAATTGATCAGCAGCTACAATTACTCTTCTTCTTAATCTTCTTAAGAGAACTGTTATTGCCAGTATTTACACGTATTAACAAGACTGATTTGAGGTCAGACGTCAAATATTGATTCCAAAGAATGAGAAACGTCAGATAGATAACCAGGGCGACCTTCATACTTGGACAGAATCAATGGCACTAATATGCAAGCAGGTCATTAAAAGCTCAGGGAAAACAGGTTGTTTGGCGTTTACTGTGACAACATCACCAATAGAGACACAGTAATGGAGCTTTAGATTAATTATCTGGACCATCTGAAGGCATACTGTATCTGTTTGAAATGTGATCGATCACCATTCTTTAATTGATTAAAACAGATTCAAGTCAAAGTTAAGATGAATTAGATTGATTTCTTCTTACAGTAAGTGGTCGATAGGTTTGTCGCCAGCCACATTTAGACGGTCGTCTAACCTCTTTTGTTGTTGTTGTGTGTTTGATATATTTCATCATGGTTATCCTCCTCTAGTTGTGACCTGTATAATGATCCTCTCCCAGCGCGTCAGCCTTCAGATACAAGGCAGATTTAATGCACAGGTTTGTCTCACCTAATTGATTTCTTTTAATTTACTCTCAGTCGCCTCTACCAAGCACTTCGACAGTTGATTACACTGCTAAGAGAGTTCACCTTGAGAGGAGGTAAGGTATATAAATAATCTGTGCAAGGATGCAAAGAGATCAACCTATATTAAATCACGATCAAATTATACCTTTTACAACTCATCACGAAGCACTGTAATCAGCAGTTGGAAAACAATGTCAAAACAAGGATGCACACTACTAAATACAACTACTACTAAATACTACTTTTGCCTTTCAATACACAACTGTTTTGGCGGGATTTCTCTTGCTGAATTAAGCCTGTATTTTCATCCTTCTTTGCGTGGATTGGCTCTCTCCGCATTGGAGTGCATAGCTCTGTTGAGAAGATGGCTACAGAGCTGGTGAAGCAGCTCGGCAATATGTGCCTTCCATTTCTGCGTTCTATTGTCAGCACTCCATATAAAAACATAAAATATTGAAAGGGTCCATTAACATGGGTCAGGAATTGATGGTTGTTCCTCTGTAGGGAGAAAAAAAAAAACTGAAAGTGGTCAAAAAGCAATGAATGCTTTGGCTTTGTGGCCCAGAATGGCTGCTTGTGCTTTCTGCCATTGACATATTTTTAATAAATTGTCTTAAATGATTCCAACTGATGCATTAAAGGTGACCTGCAGTCTTTATGGAGCATGAAACATTAATTGTAATGCATAGATATTATATATATATATATATATATATATATATATATATATATGGTCAATAATGACTTTAAGAATGAAGTCATGATTGGTCAATCAAGCATTTCAAGCAAAGCTCATGTGAACAAATGCTTATTACTGTAGACTTGACAACACAGTGGTCCTGATTCAGGGAAAAGATGTGCCGTTTTCAAGAGATTTACTGTAGCTGATTTCTTCCTGGATCGGCTGGCTAGATAATGTCCACTTAAAATCATCAATTATTCACCCAACAAACAGTTAAATCTGCTGGCGGTTTACCCCAAACAAGAATCACAAATTCTCTGAGCATCTTTGACATGATAAAATGTCAAGCAGCAGTGCGGTGTGTCCATCTCTTTTTCCTTTTACAGGATGTTCATCTATGTGTTGCCATGGAGTTCTTGTTTGGGGGTTGAAAAGAGAGTGAAAAGATGAAGACGAGTGGTAACATAATGTGTCTAATAAAATATTAAGATACATCTCTTTTATGCAACGTGGCCAGGCTGAACCACTAAACCCAACCCCCCTAGGGGCATCATGTAGAAAATCTTAGGGTATAGCGGCAGAGGCGGAAAGGCTGGTGGTGGTGAATTGTCAAAGGTGAGATTATACTTATACATATGTGCGAAAAGAGAAAATGTAGACACTGCATATCGAATGATGAATGAAACTACACATAGCATCTTTGTCAGAGGCAAATTTCACAATTAACTGATACAGTGTGGCTAACACTGGCTATGTTTGAGATTGTCATTGCCCTTCAACATTTGCATTATCTCATGAATATCATCAGCACACATAATCTCATTTCAAGACATCATTGGCTTAATCCCATTTCCATGTGCCCCCATGCCCCTCACAACAGAGTATCAAGGGGTATTGGTTGCAATCTCCCCCTAAGAAACCGTGATACGTCATCAGTAGTCATGCCGTTAATGTAAACAGATGTGACTAGACATTTCCAATATGCGATCTTCAACTGGCAATTCTAGTATCATCACAATGCCATTTATCTGATGGAGATAAGAAGAAGAAAAAAAAAGCATGGACGCTTGCAATTTGTTTATGCTATCAATCAAGTCATCAAATAAAAAAGATAATGCTTCAGTGGCCACTAGCAGCATTGTATAAGCTAAAATTAGCAACCCTCTCCCATGCCAGTCTACTCTAATATAAGAGGAGTGGTGCCAAGTCCAGCAGAAAATTTTGAGTCGCGCTGGTAAGGGGAAACATATCAACAGGGGGACATACTTTGACGTAACACCAGAGCTTTCTCCATTGAATGAATGCCGGTTCGTTCACTCTTGTTTTGTTTCTGTTACTCTCCCTCTTTGCCCTCTTGGCCTCCTCCATCAGCTGGGTTCTTTTTCTTTTGCAATGTAGAGTTTCCATAGTTATTCCAGTTGTTCCACCGTTACCTGGGGATAGCAACCGGGTATTCCTGTTTTGGTTGTGCCATGGTAAGCGTGCTTCCTTTGTGCTGCAATGTACTGCGGCTTTGTTCCAGGTTGCAAGTCTTATGAATGTAGGTAATCTGACAAATTGTTGTTGTTTCACTGCTGAAAAGATGATGGATAGTGAAAATCTCAAGGCACATTTAGCCATATTTCAAGGTAAAGCAACATGACAACAAACTATTTACTATTAACATTACCATTTGATTACATCCTGTGTGTTTCACTTCCAGATTTAGACAAATGTCTCCAAGATGTGTGTTGATATTTCTGAATACATTTTACGCCTTTCCTCATTGTATCATAAGATTAGCTAGAATGCAGTTAAATGCTAACACTAGCTGCTGCCTAATGGAAGGTAATCGGTTATCAAACCTGTTGTTTTACCATGAAATATGGTCCGATGTCCCTCTGCATAAAACTATCCATTTGACTTTACAGTTGCAAATCAACCAGGTACCAGTGAAATCATAATTTGATAATTTGATTTGATTTATAAAACCTGCACCCTGGAACACAGCGGTACGACAATTGAGGTTCCCAGCTTGAGTTTAATGTTAGTAGAAAATGGCTGCCATGTGAATACGGTCTATTGCCTGTTTAAATTTAAAGCATCATATGCAATCAAAGGGGTGGAGTGCATCAGCAATAACAATGTGATGTTAGCTAGTTAGCTACCAAGACATAAACAAACTAGTAGTGATTAATTTATGCCTTTAATGAAGAGAAACATTATACAAAGTCAGACAGTCCTCGTAACTTCGCCCTACCTACCTATCCCAACAAGAATCAAGACTCCCTACCCCTTGACGTGAATGCACAAAATGGAGAGTTAGGGCTAAGTCGTATGGGGAAGGGGTGTATTGGGATTGAGCCATCGAAATGTCTTTTTTATTAGACATACAGAAAGCACCGTGAGACTTGAAAACATTACGTTAGTATTCTGCACGGAAAACACAAACTTCCTCCAGCCAAGTGAAATCCTTCAGTTAAATTTTATTGAGATCACAAGTCAAACACATAAAATGAGACTTTTCTGGCAAATCTCAACAGCCTGCTTCTCAATTTATTTTGGCATTTTCCCTGGATTGAAGTCAGTCACTGAAGGACAGATTTTAGATGATCAAAAATGCCATTAGACAAAGTGGATATGGGAACATAATGTGTCTCAGGGAAGCATAATGTTTCTCTATGCCAATGAGGGTCAACTCCTTTTTTTCTTTTTTCTTTTTACTGCGGGCTCTTTATGAAAGTTATAGCTTAAATGCAGCACTGACAGGCTGTCAATTAGACTGTTTGCTGATATAAACTCTCTCCCTTCCTCTGGCCCTTGTTTCATGCTTTTATCCTTAGACAATTCGTGATAGGTCACCTTCTCTGTATTTCAAAGATGACAAACACATCAGGAGATGTTGCCTCTGACTATCAGTGTCTCCCTTTTTTTTAGGTTTATTTGCCCAATTGTGTCAATCTCTGTGAAAGCGCTGTTTCATGTGTGCATTTGATGCCAATGTGAGCTGATAGTTCAGTGTCACTGCGTCCGGCTTTTAATGCCAAGAAAAGATAATGCAATGCAAAGGAGACCTTTACTCCTGAGTGAGTCAGATGATGTTTCACACCTCTGTTTGTGGTCGTGTGTTCTTGTTCTCGCATATAATTTGGTTTTGTACTGTTCCTATTTTTAAAAGTGGTTGCTTGGTGCATGTAGGGAACGATAGGTAAAGTCATGCTAAATGTCTGGCCCATATATTTTGCGGTTGAGGGCAGGAGAGGAGGGTGAGGGGGAGTGAGGCCGGAGTGGGGCGCTCTTGGCTCTGTTGCCAACGGCTGCCTGGTGCTCCCCTCACCCCATCAACACAGTCATGCACACACACACACATGCAAAGAAACACTCCACATCTAACAGCCTGGCCTGCCATCTGGTGGCTGACTTTTGAGATGCATCTCTGGCTTCCTTACGGCAGTTACAATATCTCGACCAAACCACAGACAAATAACATATATGCATAGATTACCGCATTAATCGAATGATAAATACATGATTAAATGCCATTATAACCTAAAAGCTCTCCTCAGACGGGTCTGTCAAACAGGAAACGAAAACACCACACCTCAAATGTGTACTCACTCTCTCTGAGCCAAAGCTCTGACTCACACCTCCTCGCAGTCTGTTGACAGGGAAACACTGGTTGTAGTGGGCGGATGAATAAGTCTGTGTGGAGGTATTACACTGAAGCCTGCTGGAGGTTTGAGTAGGACACAGTTCCAGGCCCAGCAAACTTCATCTCACTGTGCGAGACAGCTCTCCACATTTGTGCACGCTGGGGGGCGGATTCGTCATCGGCCCTCCAAACTCACACTCAAAGTAGTAACTGAAGAGTCATTAATGTGATGGTGATATGATTGAGGGTAAGTATGGTATGCTAAGAGGTGAATTAATCAGATAATGACTACAATCTATTAGACTTGGGCGGATTGATCCCCAAAGTATTGATACTACCAATATAAAGTGTTGTTTTGAGTGTCGATACTAGTATCAATAGGACTGACACAAAATAAAACAGATCCATCACACGTCAGATCACATCCTGGGTACACTTTTTATAAGTCACGTGGTGAACATTTACAATTTGCCATTAAAAATTGTCTTGTGTGATGAAGTCTTTAAGCTACCACTCTAATCTAAGAACATGATAGACATAGCCGGAAGTTAGCATCACCTCGGATCCCTCGACAAAGAAGCTTATGGGATTTTTTAATTTGATTTTCTATTGTTGTTGAAAATATAATAAAACACACGATTATGATACTTTACACAGTTTGTTCAGCAAGATAATCTTCACAAATGAACATCACTTTTATGATTTTCTAAGCGTAAATGAAAGTAAAATGCTCATGTTAGGCTACACCCCAGTCGCATGACCTTAATGTCACCACCGTGTCTCACTACACAATTACTATATACATTTTCTGTATATAAATGGCTCTACAAGTTAGTGGTTAGGGTTGCCCTAACCCTAACCCTAACTGATTTTCGGGTTTTAGGTTTTTTTTTTACTACAGCACACCTTGTCAACATTAGGACTGTTTTGGTAAAATTGTGTAAACCATAAATGTAAATAGTAGAACATAAATATGAAACTAAAACCTTGCACACCAAATGGCAAAAATGTTTTTTCTAAAGAAGCTTCACAGTCATTCACAAACAGTTACAGGTTTAAAACAACATCATGTGTTCAAAATGGCAGACTTTTTATTTCAATCTTTTTGGGATAAGAAAGTTTTCTGATGCGATGAACAAGTCTGAATGTATAATCAACATTTCCAACATATAACCAGTAGTGTGGTTTTGGTTTTCCAACTCGACTTTATGGAATCAGAACAAAATGCAACATTCATTCACCCCCTTCTTATCACTTATTTACTCATGCTGGCAACTCGATTCTTCATAAATCTTTCTTGGTCTTGGTTTCTGATGAGTTGTTCATGAGTCATGCTGTTGATTTCATTTATTCAAAGACTGCCTCTTGTCGTTGCAGCATACTGTTCTGCCCGAGCTGCCAACACATGTTGTTCTGTTCAGGCCGAAGTCTTGAGACACTGACATCGTCTTGTTCCCATCCTACCACGAAAGTGTCCTCTGGATAATGAGCTCTACACGCCTCCCTCCACTCCCCACATCGCCCACTGCCTCCCTCCCTCACCCCTCCAGTCACCCCTGATCAACATTTTTCAAGTTGTTAATCACTTATGTCAGCTTCTGGTAATTATAGACAATTAATCATGTGTGATTCACTGTCTCTCTCTCTCTCCAACAGAATTGTGCTCTACGCTGCGTGAGTGAAAACGACAGAGGTGAAACTGCCTTTATTAAGTAAGCAGCAGCAGGGAGTGAACTCCCCAATGATAAGCTGCATGTTGCAGTGCTTTGGCTTACACTTCCTTGAGGCGAGCGATAAAGGCCAGGTGGAGATTAAATTACATTAATTCCATCGCCAAAAGCCCTGACCCAGAATGACTTACAAGACAAGGAGGATGGAGTGATGAGCTGTAGAGAAACTACTGCCAAAGTACTGAAAAATGAATTAGTCAGTGTCACAGCACACTGTGGTCCTAACCGGCAATGTAATGTCAACAACCTTTAACACACACACACTGCAAAAACAGGAAGGCAAAACACAAGAAATAAACACTAAATCTGAGCAGAAAATGAGTTAATACTAGTGAAATGTTCTGTCCATGTAGCTAGATCATCTTGAAATTTCATCTTGAAAGAAGTTCAGTTTTTCACCTGAGATAGGACTTTCTACAGCACAGTAATACGTTAAAATGATTAGTTACATAAAATGTCATGGTTAGTAGGTGATTTTTTTTTTTTAAATGTCTTTGAAATGACCCCCCAATTAAGACAATAGTTACTTAAAAATGTACTGAAAATAACCGAACAAGATTTGATAATAATAACCTGCTATTTTTTTTTTTCCAACAAGAGGTTAATAAATAGCTGGTGATACATTTCAAAAAACTGACAATAGTTAAAGCAATAATAGCGATAAATGTAGCAACAATAGCTACTGTACCATGAATCGCTAAATACCAACAGATACAACTTCATAATCAAGAACCAAGTGACCCATTTTAACGGTTTCATACCTATGGAGGCCTGCTGTCACACAACTCAAGTTAAATGTCATTATGTTTATATTCTGAGATAACAATACATTTGAGACTGTTGGTTGTTGAATTGGTGAGAATGTAAATGGTTAAAAAAAAAAGTAAAGTACTTTAACTGACCTGTAGAAGTGACAGAAACTAGTTGGAATTTAAAATGGCATGATCAGTAGACATTAAGCAGAAACCAGTTGGAAGTTTCCTGGAAATGTATTGAAGAAATGACCAGCTATTTATTCACTGCTTATTGGAAAAAAGCAGAATGTTATTATTAAATAATATTGGGGTACATTTGGATGGAAAGTTTTTTTGCATTCTTTATCTTAAGCACTGATTACTAAATACCAGTGGTTTGTTTTACTATTAAATTAATCAATTCTACATATTCATGATCAATTAAAGAATATACCATGAATTAAAAAAGCTGTAAACGTCGTTGTCGTTTTAGCTAACTTCCTGTCCGTTTTACAGTTACCAATCCCCTCCCTCTTCTCTACATCACCACACGAGCAGCAGTCGCCAGACATAGCAGCAAATGGGAGGATCCTGCTCTCTGTGTGTTCAGAGCAGACAGGATGCCTCTTTATGGATTTCTCTGTCCTGATTGGATAAAGTAGGCAGGGATACCAGAAAATGTCTTCTCTCTTTTACTGCATGAGCAGGTGGTGGAGACCCTTGGGTTATTGACCAAACACTCAGTGATTATTGTTGGGATATAGATCTATTTAACGCTTATTTTGATAAAAACAGATCACTTACAGCAGCTTCAACGATATAAACTAGTAAATAAGATAATTCATTGGCATAATTTCTTGGCAAGCACAGATTGTTTTGCAGTGCAACAGGCTGCACTGACTGTGACTCTGTTTGCTGTCATTTAAAATGCTCTGTATTTATTAATTCCTACAAGTATGAACAGGTCAGTGCTTTCCGTCATCTCTCATTTTCATCTGCCCCCACCCGAAACTATTAACGACAACTGGCTATTTTTGAAAAACAACAGAATCTACACACCCAGTCTGGCAAACATGGATATGCAAACATTGTGTTATCAACATGCACAGTATCAGCCAGTCCATTACCAAGCATACTGTAACCTTGCCTATGATACTCTTAACGTTTTTTGTCCTCTCTTCCGGGGTTGCTTGTAACAGTCAGTGCTGCACGGTTGAAAGTTCAGAAGCTCTGTGAGTGCACTCCTGCGAAGATGTTCTCCACGCTGCGATTGTTGGTGCTTATGAGCATAATAGGTAACCACTACTTCTAATGATGTGTTTTGGGCTGATTTTATTTTGTGTTGCTTCAAGTCGAGAGTGTTGAGCTTTGGATCAAACTGTCTTGTAACGTGATGAACGTGTTGTTTTGCAGGATGTGTGGAGCTGATCACCGTCAGCACTCCGCAGAAATATGTCAATGTTACAATGGGTGGAAGTGTCCTGCTCCAATGTATGTTTGTTTCCACTAATGAGCAGACTACCGGCCTTACCATCCAGTGGGACTATGTTTCGACGTCCGACATGACGCCTCAGCAGGTAGACACACACACTCAGAGCTCTGCACCAAGTGAGGCACTTTTGATGTTCTCAGATTTGCTTAAAATGAGTACTATTACCGACTGGGTGAGGTTTAGTGACTTCCTTCATTGATAGAAAGTGAGATAGAACAGATATATTTCCTATTAAGTGTATTGAACACAAAGAAACTCCTTTATCTCTAGATTTGGTTGAAGTCCAGCAGCTCACAGTGTTTGTTCAATGACTGCACAAGGCTTTGAGTGATACTGTAAAGACTTCAGTCATTTCGTGTTTCTTTCGGGTTTGCAAATGCAGGACAGGCATGTTGCTGCTTGAACTTAATTAACGAAAAGCAACAGACCAGTTGGACTCACACCGGGTGGTATGATATCTAATGAAAGAGCTCGACATTTTTGAAAGATATTCAAAATTGCTTGTTTTTTAAAAAAAATTACTCACAGAAAGTCGCATCTTGCGCGCGCTCACACAAACATGGGTTCCCTCCTTTTTTTCAGTGTGGCGCCCAACTGTTCGGGTCACACCTCACTGAGTCAACAAAGGCTGTGAGTGAGAAGTAAGATAAAAGCAAATTTAATATAAAACACCATCCTGAATGATTGCAGATATTAATGAGCACGATTATTATTTTTTAGTTTATAGGTAACAGGTAATCAAGTTACTTTTTGAATGAATAGAATTTATGTAACTACACTATAAGTCATTCATTTAGGCCCTGAGGACAACTTTTTAACTTAGATGTTTTTAAACTAGTACAAAGTCAAGGACATATATGTATTACTATTTTTTTTTTTTATCATCCAGTTGTTTTTTTCCCGCAATGCTAAAATAAAACGCCTTTAAAGAATTGTTAGAGACTGACAATAGTGCTGTGATGACCTATCAAACATGAATACAGCCAAACTCTGCCATGTGAATTTGAGGCTGGTCCATAGAGCCAGAGGAGGTTGCTGCTCTATTTTTGAGAGGCAAAAGGGATAACATAGTAATTGGTTGAAATAAAACATTATCAAATCTCAGTATCATTTATAATTTTTAAAAAAAAACAACTACATTTTCTCGCTGCTCCTGATCTTCCCAATTCTTTGGATCCCCAGCCACAACTAATATTTCAAAACTTAATTTCTTTAAGGCATCTCTTTTTGCTTATCTTCAAACAACCAGTTCCTGTATCTAATTCTAATTCTGGTTCCACTCCCGATATGTTCATACCTTATTTTTCATGTGCATGTAAATATATCTATAGCTTTGTATGAAGATGTGTACATTTACTGTACGAATTTTGCCGTTTTTTAGCAGATCTGTGTGTATGGAAGTGGAGTGTGAATGTTATTGTTTTGTATTTTCTGTATATTTATGTTAACGGTGCAATATGTAGGATTTTAGTTGGATCATAAAAAAAATGATCAACAGAATGTGGAGAAAAAAAAGTTCTGACGTTGTGATGTCTATGGATTGTGTTGCAGAGTTGTTGTTGCATCTATTGAGGTTAGCATGCTAACCAGCTAGCCTGTCCGGGTCAAAAGCCTCTCTGATATTGGTGTAAACGCCTACACTCCCCCTCTGCTCTGAGCTCCCATTCGTGACCACTAGCTGCACGGCTAACTGAGCTACCTAGCTAACAGCAACAACGTTTAGCAGAAGTTATGAATTCAACAGGTGGCAATAGGTTTATCCTTCTAATACTGACGATTGCAACAGTGTTACCTTATTTCGCCAACTTTGAATCACAATGGATTGAAGGTCGGAGAATGATAAACTCCAGACCTCTTCATCAAACCAGATCTACGACAATGAGGTTTTGGTATAAAATAATGTCACGGTATGAAGAAAATTTTGTGTGAAAGAAGTGTCTTCATTGTGTTTAACTTGTTGCCATGTGCTTCCAGGTGTATTTCTATCAGTCAGGAAAGGATCTCATTGTAAAAGGTTACGAGGGCAGGCTGCAGCCGCCCTCTTCTCCCACCACGACCAAAAACGCCTCAATAATGATAAACAACATGCAGTCATCAGACACCGGAGTGTACACCTGTGAGGTTCACAACTTTCCCGATGTGGACGGACAGTCTCAGGTCAACATCATGGTGAATGTTCTTGGTAAGTTTTGTTAACTCTAATAAACATGTTTTGCCCTCTTGGATATATAAAGTTAAATACACAACGTGAAACACTGCTGCGAGGAGCTTCTCAATCAAAACAAAAGAGTTAGGTAGTGTGGGATCATGGGAGGTGTTGCATTTATTGTTAAACAAGCTCTTTTGTTGATGAAAATCCATCTACGTGACTCAGGCAGAAATGCTCATGGGCGAGGTGACATTGTGTTTAGTCACGATCACCGACCAGCTTCCTCTCCCTCTGACTCTCTTGGTGGAAATGATAACAACAGGCGACCAAATGAAACGCACCATTACCTTAAAAATTAAGGATTTCTCTGGGTTTGAACACTGTTGGGAACATTTGGCAATAAAATATAGAACAAAAACTAGTTGGTTTATTTTGAAAAAGATGTTAAATATTATATGATTAAAGAAAAGTTCACGGGTAAGGAGCTTTGAATATTGCGTAAATGCAAACTTTAGAAATATTCAGGTTACTTTAAAAGTCAGAGAATTGCGTATGAAAGTATATAATTATTTATGCCAATCTGTAAAAGTCCACACAGTGCTGAGTCTTGATCTAATCAGGCAAGATAATCAAAACACTGTGATTGTGTATAGTAGGAGATTTCTCAAAGCTGGGCCACACCCGTTAGCAGTATTGGCTGAATAATTGAACTTATGGGAGAAAGCAGAAGTCGCGGATCGTGATTGTATCAGCATTGTGCTCTGATGTTCTGCTTTTACACTAACCATTAATATCTGACAGAGAAAAGAAACAAACCCCCCTAATCTGAACCTCGCGCTGGGTGTTCAGCCATTACTCTCCTGCTCGTACGGGTGTGGCTACCTGAAAAGGGAGAGCCAAAGTACACAGTCAGCCTCTTTGAAATCAGCCTCTGTGAATTACTGTACGTATGTCAAATTTTAACCAAAGCAAGAGTACTTTGCTTTCAAAGAGATGTCTGAGATTACTGTATCTGTTATCAGTGCTGCAACATTAACACATCTATTAAAACAGTGGCCCTGAATGGTGCGATTAGGGAATTAAATTCAGTTTGAATCCACTCATTCACTGAGTTACCATGCAGGGACAACCTCGCAGGCCTCAGTATCCTCCTCACTAGTTTCCATGGTTACTGCAGCAGTCTCCTCATTGTCAGTGTTGGAAATTAGAGTAGGACTGTGACTGCATCCTTGTACTGCATACAGAATATACATCAGCATCTGCTGCACACTGAGCACACACTTGGGTCTTCATGAAAATGTTTGCATATGTGCTGTATGAATATGTATGGGTGTTCTCATGCTGATTATCCAAGGATGAGAGATTTGTTTTATCATCACTGACTGTTACATAGAATTGTGGTTATATTACAGAAGAGTGAGCAGTGTATCGTAAATTACAAATATGTGTCAAAGCCTTACCACTATCGTGAAAACACAATAGAGTTAAATATATATATATATCTGATCTGAAAAGCCTAACAGACTCCATGAAATATACAGAAAGGATTCAGTCACAACTCAGAAGCAGAGAGCTGTAAGTCCTGCCTCATGATGACTAATGGAGAGACATGTGACTTCCTGTTTGATTAACAATAAGCAAACGATCCGCCATTTTAACTCTTAAACAAGATGCACACGTTATCTTTTCCCTGCTTGGTAACCCTTAATAATAGCCATCATTAACGAATGGTAAATTTATAGTAGATTAAACTTGAGTTTATAGTTAATTCACACACAACAAACAATGAAATGCTTTATAAACCATTTATAAAACAAATTGTTTATTGTAAAGTTGCAACTGATGTTTATAATATTTTTTAAATGGTTAATAAATACTGTGTAGTTCATGTGTACACGTTATTTGGATGGCCATTATAAAGTTTGAACTGATGTTTATAAGTCTTCACAATTGCTTAATAAATTATTTACAGTGTTTCATGGTTTGTTAACAGTGAAATAACTATTAACTAAAGTTTAATTAGTTATAAATGTACCTTTTATTAATGATGGCTGTTATAAAGTGATAACCTCTCTCTTAATGCGACTTTCACGACCGGTTTTGAATAAGCAAAGTGTGGTTTAAATAATGGTCCAACCATTACTACAGCGGAAAATACACAGTACGACTCCCATCTTTCATTATGGCAACAATTCTTGAGTTGTGATTACGCTTTCATCCAAGTGTGTTTTCTAACGTAACGGCTGTGATAAAGACACAATACTGTGCAAATAACCATTAGCTGGCACCATTAACAAACACAATGATTTAGTCTTTGACCAATCAAATTGTTATTGCTGCATCTGCTGCCATTACTCATGGTGAGTGACGTGTAAAATAATCAAAGTCCTGTTAATAACGATAATTTTTTTTCTTCAGCCAGTCAAATCTGATTAGCGCCATGTAGAGGTATAAAACATCACATTTCACTCTAGTTTTGGCATTTTATGTCTGATAATACCACCCAACATCATAATTAATCATGCATTAAAGAGATTGGGCAGCATTTTGTTAATGGCCACAAGGTGGAGCTGTTGGAACCGTGCTTTATTATGTGATGCACACGCTCATGAGACATTGCAGAACTCCAAGAACATGTTGGTGATAATACTTTTATATTTTTACTTAAGTGGGACTTTCAGTTTTTTTTAATTTTACCTGCGATCTAAATTATGAAACAGTACATTTCCTGAAGTAGATTTGTGGAAAGTGTGAACTACATAATCACATATTTTAATGGGCTGTGTGAAAAACAGCACTCATCAAGACTTCAAACTTCAAATTTGACTTAAATGACCACAGCAGTGTAAGTGAACTCATATCAGACTTCAAAGCTGATCAATTCACTCCAAAGCTCTTGCTGCTGAAATGATATGAAAACCATTGACTGGCTGAACATGTAATTCATAATAAAGTATTTAGCAGACATATTGTAATATAAAGTCACCTAATGAACTGATGCCTTCTTCCTGTGGTGTTTCAGAGAAGCCCTCTTCTCCGTACTGCTCCGTCCATGGTGATGTGGAATCGGGTCACCTGGTCACTCTGACCTGCCACAGTGAGCGTGGGAGCCCTCAACCGAAGTACACCTGGACCAGACTGGATCAGACCAAGACAAGGAGGCCCGTACTGGGAAGAAGTGAGTGCTGAATGTTTCATGTGTTTTTGTGATATACTCAGGGATGGAATGTAAGTACATTTACTTTGGTAATGTACTTACAGTATTGAGGTGCTTGTCTGTTCTTAAGTCTTTCAATTTTCTGCTACTTTATACTTCCACTCCTCTATATTTTGGAGGCAAAGTAACATTTTGAACAATATCTTTGCTTTTACTCAAGTATGACTTTTGGGGACACATAACTGTTAACACGTATGCATTCAACCTTTCATAAACATCTGTGTACTTTCTGCAGCGACCACAACCGGAATCCTGGAAATCCGAAACATCTCAGAGTTTGAGTTTGGGGATTACCAGTGCAACGCTACAAATGCTGTGGGATTTTCAATTTGCACTGTAGAGCTGAGCCCTGGTATGTTTATAGTGTTTGTTATTGAGAATATGTATGTGCAACAAAAAACACTTTATAATGGCCATCATTGATAAATATAGCATTCATAGTAAATACCTCACCTTCATAAACAATTCATTCAGCAGCTGTAAAGGTTTACAAACATCTGTTGCAAATGCATAATGTCAATCCTAATAATGTTTATAGACGAACATACACATTACACAAATACATTTACCATGTTTTAATGATGGTTATTATAAAGAAATATAAACCCAAAAATACTTAAAATGCTCCTTTAACGGTTATTAAAACGTCTGTTTGTGTAGAAGTGGGAGATGGAGTGATTGCTGGTGCTGTGATCGGCGCGTTGCTCGGCTGTGTCCTGATCCTGCTGGTCGTGTGGTTCATCGCTCACTCTGTGAAGAAACACAAGTACAAAGCGGTCAAAGCAGCCGAGGGCAACGAGATGAAGTGAGACTTCAGGCTCTTGAACGTCGTTTCATCTCATCGTGTCGTCTCTGATTTGAGTGTGTGACTTCAACTCTCTCTCTGTCCACCAGGAGGAGCGCTCCGCAGGCCCAGGGAGCCTCGGACAGGGTTACCGTGGCAACCACAGCCGGCAGCCTCCATGCTGAGGAAGATGAGCCAGGAGCTTAAAAAAACAGCTGGAGCAACGTCACCATCGTGAGCAACAGGAAGTCCGTGATGTTCAGGCTTTATCATGCGTCATCCTCAAATGGAATCAGTGGGATGGAGCTAATGTTCGTGTTTGAAGATGGAAGTGTTTTCTGAATCGAGGGGGTTACCGTGCTTACCATTGATTGAATGTTTAACAGCTTTTTTTTTCATTCACAATATAGACACAATATTTTTGCTTTTGTGTGCTTTACCATTTCATAGTTAGTATGACATTTATGTAGATGAGTTGATTTTTGTTTGTCTTATACAGTTACCTTTTCTAATAAAGACAGACATTACTGTGTTTAAAAAAACAATGACAAAAGGCTGCACTCAAATTCAGTCTTTACAGTGATAAAATGACTTCAGAAAATACAATTGTTTTCTACAATTATCGGATATAACAATTGGCTCCCAGGTCAATACAATTTGTCAAGCAGCCGTGTTTGAAGTGTAACTATTTTATGTAAAACCTGATTCAATAAAACGATGTGTTTTCCAGTCGCTGAGTCATGTAGCTCTTCCTGTCCGACCATAATTGTCGATATCAAGTGTCATCTAGGTGGCAGCAAACATACACTGAAGCCTCACACTGTGAAACTCGAGAGTCCCTGAGATCTCCATGGAGATTTATTGTGTGGGTTTGCATGGCTTTCTTTGATGATATCAAATCCTATTAAAAGCTAGGTTATGTGAAATCAAACGGTCCTATAGAGCACTGTGACATGAGTCTTACTGTCTTCACATGTGTAGCATCAGCAGCCCTATCTTGTCTGTGTAATAATGTCTGTTCAACATGAAATCCCTCAGTGAAAGAGAAGCCCTGAGCGGACAAGACTGAAGTGTCAGATGCTCTTTTCCTACGGACTCGCCTTCAAAATAAGAGGCAACTTCTCAACATCTTATATCAAGAAGAGGCTTGTGTACATGTGTAGTCTTCAGATTATTAATTTATAAAAGATTAAGAGGGCAACTGTGGTGACAGCTTGCACCGTTTTATCCTGAGAGAATAAGTAAAAGCCAGGAATCATTTGGGCAGATGAATTACTGACATTTTGGACTATACAGTCATGTCATAATTTTTTATTTCACCATAAATAAATGAAAATGTTAACAGCTGAACACAGCCAAATCTATAAATCTAATACAAAACAACCCAGCTGTCCCTCTGCCAATGCAACAGTTTTATGATTATTCGACAAGCATGAAGGCAGCACAGACACCTTCAATATGTTTCCTGTGACTGAGCTGGTTGACATCTTTACGGAGCCAGATGGGGAGTTGACTCGCACCACCACAACTAAAAGACTAAACGTATTTGCGTGGATAATGCAAAGAGTCTCCGGTTTATAGCACAGCCATATTGTCCCACAATTGTCACACTTGCCAAACACCATCTTTACCCACTGAAGGCACAATATTTTTGTGATAATCAACATGGCTGAGCCCGGTCCCAGATTTCTGCGATGGTAGGAGGAAGAGAGGTGCATAAAGTAAAGGTGATTGGGTGTCAAGTTTATATCTCAACTTTTAGAGAATGCCAGGAAATTGTGTACAGACGTCCATGATTCCCAGAGGATGAACTGTACCTACTTTGGTGTAATTAGCTGTAACTGTTATGCATTATGTGCAATCCCACTCTCCATTACACCTTTTCATGAGTTTACATGATTGTATGAGCTCAAAAACGACAAACCATTCGAGAACTTAGAAGTTTTATTGTTTCAAGTAGAGTTCAGGATACATTCATACAGTATTGATTGTAGATTCGACTACAAAACAGTGTGCAATCTAAAACAATCAATATGTGCAAAGAGTGAGACATGATTGATGGTACTGAGCTGTACTTTCAGTGCAATTTTAATTAAACCTCTGTTGTACAGTGCATTCAGAAGGTATTCAGTCATATTGTATTTTTCCACCTTTTGTTATGTTGTAGCCTTGTATTAAAAGTGCTACATTCAAGGCGTTGTGTCTGGAGGAAACCAGACATTGCTCAACACATGCGCAATACCATCTCTATGATGAAGCAATGTGTTGGCAGCATCACGATGTGGACTTTGTTTTCAGCAGCAGAGACTGGAGGACTGGATTGGGTTGAGGGAGAGCTGAATGGAGCAAAGTACAGATATCCTTGAAGGAGAATTTAGTATTGTTTTTGTTCATCTGGGCCCTATATTTACATTTCATTTTAAAAATAACTACACTAATAACTTGTAGCTATGATGCAGCCATGTCATAGGAGGTAATCTCCTGGACTGATTCCAAACCTTTTAGTTAGTATGAATTATTTAGCAGGAGTAGCAAAACTTGTTGCGTCATACTCAAGAAGACTCAAGGCTGTAGTGCTTCCACATAATAGTATGTATAAAAAAAAAGTGAAGGTGTTTGGATGCTTTCTGTATTGACTGTAGGCCAAGTCACAGAAGTGAAGGGACCTTCACACCCAGGATCAGGCCTGCAGTCCGAAGCAGCGTGCAGCGCTGAGGATGTCGTCTCTGGTCAGATAGCATCCACAGAGCTGCCTCAGTCCGGTGAATGACTCCCTCCCATGCATGACACGCCAGTTGTCTATGAAAATCACCTCATGAAGACAAGGGAGGGTAAAATCCTTAGATTACACTTAATTCTCTCTGTTTGTTTTTCAATCTTGCTAAAGCTGTAAATCGATTATTTCAAATTGACCTTTGGAGAGGCATTTATACGTTTGTTTTCTGGCTTGGGCATTTCTAAATGCAAAGATTTATTGGCAACTCCTTTAAAAAAAGCGAAGTGAAGCTTACTTTGCCTGGACTGAGTTTCACCCACAGCTCGTTCTCTGGCCGCCTTAATTCTGTTGTTAACTCCCGATGTGCCACATACCACCGCTGAACAACGTCATGAGGGACTGTGTTTATCACTGAACGGTCAAAGTTGTTGTATCTGGGGAAAAAGGAAACAGCCGGGTTGTTGATTTTCAGATTAAAACATTTTATTACACTTTTAAAAGTACACAATATCCCTTTAAAATGACATAAAACAGCAAAAAATTTACTGTTCTCATTACTAAGAAACTACAAACCAGCTCTTGGGATAAGGTTGCTAACCAGCCAGCCCGTAGCCACTTTGTACCTCAAGAGGTGATAGTCCAATAGTAAAAAACACAAAACTCAGTGCTCTGAGCTCCCAGCCCGGGCACAGTCTGCCAATAAGGCCACTAGATGCACAGTTGAGTGAGCTAACTAGCTAACGGTTAGCTGTTAGGTGGCCAGTTCTTACATATTGCACCTTTAATGCAGGAACAAATCCTAAATAGTGATTGCTATAAAGCAAAAGTGTTGGTGTTTCCACTGCTAGCACTGGAGCTTTTGACTGTGATGGGCCAGGGCTAGCTGGTTAGCATTCTGTCTTCAATAGATATCTCTGCAACAAAACATCACGTCATAACATCAAAACAGTTATTTCTTCTCATGCTGTTGATCATTTTTGTTAATTTTTTGAATGTTGTCAACTAAAATTCTTACATATTGCAGACAGACTGATCAAAATGAAAAACAAACATACCGGATCAGGTAAAGTTCATTGTTCCAAGGATACATATTGAGCACAGGGCCGATCCCCGTCATGTGGTTTCGGTGGTTGTCAGTGTTTTCGACGTACTCGTGCCTGATGGGTATATTGGCAAGCAGCTCAAAGTTTTCAGGAGACTGCTGGCGAATTTTTTCAGCAGCATAGAAGCCATCCACAAGTAGTGTCCTCCCCCCTGTTCCCTCGTGCTTGAGGCAGTGGAAAACCTGGATTCTGCAACAATAAATTGTTTTGATGGAGAAAACTATTCAAACGCACATTTTCTTGGGTTTCAATTGGGATTTATCAAAATTCTGGGTTGTTTTCGAATCCCACACTCCCATGTCTCCTGCACCTACCCACATGGTTCCTGAAAGTATGAGGTGTCAGTATGACGGTCCAGAGCCAGCTGGCTGTACGCAGTGTCTCCTCTGGAAAAATCTGAGGTAAAAGACCACATCCTTCCATATGTAGTCTCCCTTGTGGATGAGTAAAAATGGCCGATTAAGATTAGTGGCATGACAATGTAATTTACAGGAGACAGAGGTTCACACAGGCCAACAAAGTCCAGTCTTGGTACCTGATAAGACTGACCCTCTGGGTGACTGCCTCTGTGGCCTCCACTGTAGCTGGGACACCATCTACAAACGCAATCCCGTACAGAATGTAGTTTTGAAGGAACTTCTTTAATTCTTCGTCGCTGCTCATAAACGTGTCCCATTTGGCAGAAGGTATGTTTGCATTTTTATAGATGTCTGAGTTCCAAAGGATGCGAGGCTGGACGGAGCTCTGCTTCGTTGCTTCATAGCTGTTGTCAGCCAGCCAGCTCAGGCTGTACTTTGACACATGACCATCCGGCCCTGGGACACAGAAATGGAAAATATTATTAGGTGCAATTGCATGAATTAAAATGCATGACCTGATGTTGTTTAGGGAAGGTTAAAGCATAATTGGGAACTGCTATTTTGAAAAAAACTAACAAAAAGCTTCTATTATTTGTATTTGTATTGCTGGGTACAAGCAATGCACATCTTAATTGATGATTAGCAAGGTTAACAGCTGGACAAAGTGCAACTGCTAAAAGCTCTGTCCTCTCAAGGGGCCCCGTGTCAAAATCTACCTTTATTGTATAAAGTTAATGTATATTTAAACTGCAAAAAACAAAAAACCCCGGGCAGAATATGTGAGTAAATGTGTGCGGTTCATGATGAGCACTCAAAGTTAGCAGGATACATACAGTTTGCAAAAAGAGCACGAATAACTGAAGGGTCATTATGGAGCCCACAGCCTAATTTCGCCCAGGGCCCCCTGGTGGGTTAATCCAGCCCTGTTAGGAAGTAAGACTTAATACTTTGCACAGTCATTTTGTCTGAATCCAACTGCTGGATTAGTATAACAACGCTAGAGTTTACTGTCGGTGACCATTTTTATGGCATTTTAGCTTAACCATACAAGTGCATGAATATAAAAAGTAAGAGCATATTTCATGCAAGTTATAAAGGATTACAGTACAGCTCATAAAAACACAACTATCTGTGTGACCTGTGGAGACAAGGTTTGGTGGATCAGGCCCCAGCCTGCTGAGTCATCCTCCAGGATCCACATTTTTCACATATTTCACAATCTTATTTTATCTGTATTCTCTTTTTTTTCCTAGGTAGATGGGGGTGTTCTTATGGGTGAGAAGATGAGTATATCTGATCTGTGTGCAACATGGGGGCCTTTGAGAATGAGCATTTAGAAAAGCAAGTCAGTGAGGGATGTGTTTGTGGAAAGATTGTGCACACCAGACTCAGCTGACCTTGAATGTGCACCACCAACAGGGAGAGGCAACGTGACAGTACACCCACAGCAGTATGTGCATCATAAACTGTCTCGGGGTTGACGGCTCCCAATTTGTCAGTTTATGTAAGGTTCAGTGCCACTCTTGTGCATGCATAACAGCCCAGCATCCAAAAAAAAAAATGCTGGAGTCCAGCAGCATACAGGGAGGCATCAGTCAGTCACATAAGCCAGACAGACAGAAAGCACAGGCCTCTCCAAGCTGCCAGACTCTGCCTGCACTGCTGTGGTATTTTAAGCTTGCAGTGATGGTATCAACCTTCCCACATGATGCAGCCTAATCCATTTTAAAAATGAAATCCTCCAGCGCTATAATTACCTTCCTGCTCATGTCAGACCTGACCCAAGCTATGTTGTGGGGTCACAAGGTAGGGGTGATGTGAGGATGCACATGAGCAGCTGGCAAGGGACGCTGTAACACCTGTTTCCTTTTCCACACCTGGCTGCCGAGGGACAGAAAGAGGGAAATTAAATCCCACATGACTTTTTCCCTTTGTGCGTAGGAGCAGGCAGCTACTGGAGACAGATTGAGGGATAGCTCCATCTAGTCGGGGGTTGGGGCTGATAAGCTAGTTCCACTCAGCCTGCTGGGGCCTCTGAAGGGAACAGCAGTGAATGATGAATTGGAAGTCAGCTTTATGGGACACAATTGCATGAGCAACAGCTTGAAACCATGACTTTCACATTTCCTTTTCGCTGTGTCCAACTACTGTTGTGCAGGGCTGGTTGCACTGGTGTGCCTAACTTATTAGCACATAATTTAGGCGTACCCAATGCATTTTAATTTAATTTCTGAACACATTATGTAACTGATTGTACTCTTTCCACCTACCTATTGTCACTATTGAAAAATGTTACCAGAGGAAACAGCTCTTAGGACCAGGGACAGGTGGAACGGGCACCACAGCATTTTTTACGACGAAAAATAATCAATAGCCCGCGTAATAGTGTACAGTGAAGTAATCTGGCTGTTTGTGGCAGAGGAACACTGCATAAACACAAATGATCCTGTGGTTAAACTCGCTTCGCGGGTGGTGAACCACCGTTGCTGATTAAAATCTATCTGACTCGACTCAGGCACAAATGTTAACAAACGAGCTGACGTTTTAAAGTTGCATTCACCTTAAATGTAGCTGACTTCTCTACCTCGTAAGTATCGACGGCGACTGTTACTTAAAGTAAATTGTGGATTCCTCTGGGTTTGAAGATTGTTGGAAACATTTGGGATAATGTAATCATGCAACCCAACAAAATATATAACATAGGTCCAGTTGTTTTCAGACATTTGAATGCAGAATTCCTACATATGATATTTTTAAAGCCAGATGTTTGTTGTGGCAGCGTGTTAACGGTGCAGTTAAGGTCATGACCACACCTTAAGGAAAACCTGATATCAAAGGGAGAGAGGGAAAAGTCCACTTTCCCCTATATGTGATGTATACTGGTATATTGTCTTGCTTTAAGTAAAAGATTAACCCCAGGTTTTATGCATATTATTATTATAATATAAATAAACCATGAAAACCATTTTAACAAAATAGTTATCACCGCTGACATATACCAGAAAAATATCATCTCAGTTGCTTTATTAGGCAACAAGGAATAACAAATCAGATTACAGAGTGTAGTTATCTTTTGGATCAAAGCAGCACATAAATGGAACGCTGTACCGGTTCACATCAGGTAACTCAACACTTACAGGTCCTTTTCTCAAAAGTTAGGAATGGTTTACAAGCCAGCCAGTTTTCTGCGTGTGAGTTAGGTTGTTGTTGTTTGGACACAAGGCCACAGGATTATGCAATACTGCAGGGCCAAAATGATGTGATTTTGTATTATTTCCATTAAAAAATTGCAATGAATTTCCATCATGTTACATGCAGTGAAGCAGGGGACTCTAGGGCCCCTGTTGGATGGAAATACAATTTGTATATTGACTTATTACTTTGTGGTTAAGGTGCATTTGTTTTGATTCTGAGGTGAGATATCACAGTGACACTCAGACCACCTCATCAACACACTCTTGCATTTCCTATATTTACAACGGACTTACATGAGAGGACCAGATGACCATCCTGCACACTTGTGCTGTCCGGCCGGATGGTGAGGTCTATGCTCCCAGTGTCCACGTTTCTCTGGTTGGTCTTGGAGTTGTATGAGGACGCAGAGCGGCAGTGATCCCGCAGCCACACGTAGTTAAAATGCATCGGGCTCCCTCCATAGTTGAGCACTGGTGAGTTCACACACAGGAGTTAACAGTCGCCCCAAGTGATGCCTCGTACATAAATCGGGTTGAAATGTGATAAACTCACCGAGACAGTCCTCAAGTAAGTGGAAAGTTGCTGACGCACACGCGCGGATCTGCGTCTTGCGACTCCACGGTGCGACAGACAGCATCTGAGCCTGTTTCAACGCAGGCTGCAGTTTTCTGATCAACGAGCCCAACATCCTGCACGTAAACGCAATCTTCTGATCAACAAACTACTTGTTAACCCTCAAACTTTCTCCTCCGTGGTCACCGCGCAGTCCTAGAAGCGTCACCTGGAGTGAGACTGGCGAGCTTCATAAAATGTGTCAATATGCCAACACGGGCCGAGATCAATGATTAAACGCAGCATAGTAGTTCCGGTTATTCTGGTGAAATGTTGTAGCCATAACACGCTCAGGCCGGGATGGTGGAGGGTTTTTGGCGCATGCGTGGTTCGCTCTACTGCACAGCCCGGATGTACTCATGTAATATTCACTGTGTATTTTTGTGACTTACGCATTAATGAAAACAGGTTATATTTATTATTAGTAGAACAACTGCTACTTTTAATATTATTATTACATATTTCATGAATGTTGTGTTTTATTATATTAGTATGCTATTAAATATCATATTCAGTTACTTGACATGTAAATTGTATTGATAATGTTTTATACTGTAGATAAAAAATAAATTATCATTCAATATATTCTGGTTAAATAACATGTCTGTGAGAAAACATTTGTGCAATGTCAATAATATTTCCCAATTAGCCACCTTAATCACAAGTTACTATTTATGTGCGTCTTAAAGTAAAGTGAGACATAACACTGAGTAGTTTGAGTTCAAAGCATTAGGTTCAAAGCGATGTCTACAGCAGTGAACATTTATTTTTAAAGCAAGTTATATAACGTAATCCTACAGAATATGGCTGGCATCTGCTACTTGTCATTATCATAAATTGATACTTATAAAGTATGAAGAAAAAAGAAGTACTCCGTAGGATGTATCACCTTAAATGAGGGTGAGCAAAAATATTAACGAAGCTAATGACTCTACTTGGTAACTACTCAGTATTATGTATGACTACTTGAGGGGGCACAAAATAGTAACTAATGAGTAATTAGTGACTACACTTGGTAACTCCTCAGTATGATGGATGACACTTGAAAGGACACAGATACTACATAATGATTAAGCGACAAGTAATTAATGACTACTTAATAACGACTCAGTATGATGTATCATTTTACACGAGGTGGCACAAAAATAGTAACTAATGATTAAGTAATTAGACTTAATCACTCTACTTGACAACTACTCTGTGATGTCTCACTTTACCTGAGTGGTTACACAAAGAGTAACTAACTAATGAGTAATTAGTAATAGTAATTAATGAGTCTATCTGGTAGCTACTCAGTGTTGTTTCACTTTACCTGAGGTGCACAAGAACAGTAACTAATGATTAAGTAATTAGTAATTAATGAGTTGTTACTGGCTTGTGCCACTCTATGGTTGGTTCTTAGTTAATGAGGAACATCTCTTGAAGAAAGTGGTCAGTATGTCGATTCACAGATATTTATGAACTAATCATTAACTAATGATTCATTAATATAGTATCTTCCAGTCCATTTACTAGTCATTCATCATTTAATATATAGTACTCGATTCACAGTTATTCAGAAATTACTCACTACTGATTCATTAATTACCAAGTCATTCCTGCTTAATTTCTCACTAGTTCCTTTGTTACTACTCACAGTTTTGTTTATGTTATTATAAAGTGTTACCAAGTTGGCAAATGAGGGGTCAGATTAAACTCAGCAGACAAAGCAATACTTCAATATAATAATAATCTTTACTTGGTGTAAACTCAAGCTTACAGTCAGCAACACATTATGATTTAAAAATAAAAATACTGCCTTTGTGGAATAGCACCGGAAGGTTTACATTTGAAGACATACTGTACCAAGTGTTTTCTGGTGGCCCACTCTGAAAGCTAAAAAATACTGCAGGAAGCCCTGAACAGGCAGAGGTGCAACTTCTGAGGGCTATTAGCGTACATGGGGAGTGACCGGGTGTGACATGACAGGAAATGTTAACAATGCAATCAGGCACTGATAAAACAGAGTAACTAGTGAGTAAAT
Source organism: Pagrus pagrus (assembly GCF_965226575.1). Lineage (NCBI taxonomy): Eukaryota > Metazoa > Chordata > Actinopteri > Spariformes > Sparidae > Pagrus > Pagrus pagrus. Next base: position 14,307,859 of record NC_140198.1, read on the forward strand.
CAACTGTGACAGAAGCAGTGTTTGCTGCTCCCTCAACAGTATGAAAGGCCTTTTCTAATGTGAAGTTAATGACCTGTACGTTTAGAGGTAGCCATTGTCATGGGTTCTGCTTTTGTATCAACTTGCATTAACATGCTGATGTTAGTGTTGGATGGCAGATGGAAACCTGTATGCTGGCTCCCTCTGGAGTCACCTCTGGAAATCGGCTGTTTATCAGGAAGCTCATACCTGCTCACCTGGCTGAATACCTCTTTTCCTTTTCCGCAGTTAGAAGTCAGTTTTTACTTCCCTTCTTGTACATCATAGCATCGACCCTACTGCTGTTAGAATAAATAAAGAAATAAGTTTCAATACAAGAACATTCATCACACATAGAACATAATAGAGCATCCAAGCAGATTAAATGTTTTCATCAAGGAAGTGACATCCCTCAGCCATTATTTTCAACACTCTGAATAAGCTTTCTGATTTTGTTATGCAGCTGTCATAAAAAAAGGTTATACCGATACATTTGTACATAGAGTCAAAGTAAAGAATGCCTTTTGGCATGTACCAGACATAAATCATGCGTATGATAATGGATGATTAGGCTTTTGTGGTGTTTCAGGAGACTAAAGTGCTGGTTGTGTAAATGCATTTTTAATCTGATGTATAAGCTACAGCAAACTGGACTGGGACCATTAGAGAAGATAAACGGATGCTCTACTGTACTAACACTCTTGAGGGCTTGTTGTCAAAATAAAGTGCATACATACTTTTTATTGTTGCATCTGCACACATTAGTATATATGCTGTTCACGGGAATAGGCTGGGCAGTGTTGGAGGAAGTATTCATCCATTATTTTAGAAGTAATGATACACTGTAAACATACTCTGTTACAAGTAAAATTGGTATGGAAATGTATTTAAGTTAGTCATATTGTATATTATATATGATATCATTAGATTGCTATTTGTTATTCATGTTAATGTAATGGCAGGATTTCACTGATGTAGCTGGTTGAGGTGGAGCACATTTTAAAGCTTTTCGTATAGAACTGCAACTAAATATTATTTTCATGAAGGATTCATTTTTTTTATTTTAATACTGTTCTGTATTTTTCTGCTGTGTATATCTGCTGTGTATTTCTACTGTGTGCAGTGTATTTCTACTGTATATTTCTACTGTGTGCTGTGTGTTTCTACTGTGTATTTCTGCTGTTTGTTTCTACTGTCTATTTCTACAGTGTGCTCTGTATTTCTGCTGTGTATTTTTGCTGTGTACTGTGTATTTTGACTGTGTTTTTCTACTGTGTGATGTGTATTTCAACTGTGTATTTCTACTGTGTGCTGTGTTCCTACTGTCTATTTCTACTGTGTGCTGTGTTTTTCTACTGTGTATTTCTACTGTGTGATGTGTATTTCTACATTGTATTTCTACTGTGTGCTGTGCATTTCTACTGTGTATTTCTACTGTATATTTCTACTGTGCAATGTGTATTTCCACTGTGTATTTCTACTGTCTGATGTGTATTTCGACTGTGTATTTCTACAGTGTACTGTGTATTTCTACTGTCTGTTGTGTATTTCTACTGTGTATTTCTACTGTGTGATGTGTATTTCCACTGTGTATTTCTACTGTGTGCTGTGCATTTCTACTGTGTATTTCTACTGTGCAATGTGTATTTCCACTGTATATTTCTACTGTGCAATGTGTATTTCCACTGTGTATTTCTACTGTCTGTTGTGTATTTCTACTGTGTATTTCTACTGTGTGATGTGTATTTCCACTGTGTATTTCTACTGTGTGCTGTGTATTTCTACTGTGTGATGTGTATTTCTACTGTGTGATGTGTATTTCCACTGTGTATTTCTACTGTGTGCTGTGTATTTCTACTGTGTGCTGTGTATTTCTACTGTGTGATGTGTATTTCCACTGTGTGATGTGTATTTCCACTGTGTATTTCTACTGTGTGCTGTGTATTTCTACTGTGTGATGTGTATTTCTACTGTGTGATGTGTATTTCCACTGTGTATTTCTACTGTGTGCTGTGTATTTCTACTGTGTGATGTGTATTTCCACTGTGTATTTCTACTGTGTGCTGTGCATTTCTACTGTGTATTTCTACTGTGCAATGTGTATTTCCACTGTATATTTCTACTGTGCAATGTGTATTTCCACTGTGTATTTCTACTGTGTATTTCTACAGTGTACTGTGTATTTCAACTGTCTGTTGTGTATTTCTACTGTGTATTTCTACTGTGTGCTGTGTATTTCTACTGTGTGATGTGTATTTCCACTGTGTATTTCTACTGTGTGCTGTGCATTTCTACTGTGTATTTCTACTGTATATTTCTACTGTTTACTGTGTATTTCTACTGTGTGCTGTGTATTTCTACTGTGTGATGTGTATTTCTTCTGTGTATTTCTACTGTGTGATGTGTATTTCCACTGTGTATTTCTACTGTGTGATGTGTATTTCTACTGTGTGATGTATATTTCTACTGTGTATTTCTACTGTGTGATGTGTATTTCGACTGTGTATTTCTACTGTGTGATGTGTATTTCAACTGTGTATTTCTACTGTGTGCTGTGTTCCTACTGTCTATTTCTACTGTGTGCTGTGTTTTTCTACTGTGTATTTCTACTGTGTGATGTGTATTTCTACATTGTATTTCTACTGTGTGCTGTGCATTTCTACTGTGTATTTCTACTGTATATTTCTACTGTGCAATGTGTATTTCCACTGTGTATTTCTACTGTCTGATGTGTATTTCGACTGTGTATTTCTACAGTGTACTGTGTATTTCTACTGTCTGTTGTGTATTTCTACTGTGTATTTCTACTGTGTGATGTGTATTTCTACTGTCTGTTGTGTATTTCTACTGTGTATTTCTACTGTGTGATGTGTATTTCCACTGTGTATTTCTACTGTGTGATGTGTATTTCTACTGTGTGATGTATATTTCTACTGTGTATTTCTACTGTATGATGTGTATTTCGACTGTGTATTTCTACTGTGTGATGTGTATTTCAACTGTGTATTTCTACTGTGTGCTGTGTTCCTACTGTCTATTTCTACTGTGTGCTGTGTTTTTCTACTGTGTATTTCTACTGTGTGATGTGTATTTCTACATTGTATTTCTACTGTGTGATGTGTATTTCTACTGTGTGCTGTGCATTTCTACTGTGTATTTCTACTGTATATTTCTACTGTGCAATGTGTATTTCCACTGTGTATTTCTACTGTCTGATGTGTATTTCGACTGTGTATTTCTACAGTGTACTGTGTATTTCTACTGTCTGTTGTGTATTTCTACTGTGTATTTCTACTGTGTGATGTGTATTTCTACTGTGTGATGTGTATCTCCACTGTGTATTTCTACTGTGTGCTGTGCATTTCTACTGTGTATTTCTACTGTGCAATGTGTATTTCCACTGTATATTTCTACTGTGCAATGTGTATTTCCACTGTGTATTTCTACTGTCTGATGTGTATTTCGACTGTGTATTTCTACTGTCTGTTGTGTATTTCTACTGTGTATTTCTATTGTGTGATGTGTATTGCTACTGTGTGATGTGTATTTCCACTGTGTATTTCTACTTTGTGCTGTGCATTTCTACTGTGTATTTCTACTGTATATTTCTACTGTTTACTGTGTATTTCTACTGTGCAATGTGTATTTCCACTGTGTATTTCTACTGTGTGATGTGTATTTCCACTGTGTATTTCTACTGTGTGATGTGTATTTCTTCTGTGTATTTCTACTGTGTGATGTGTATTTCTACTGTGTATTTCTACTGTGTGCTGTGTTCCTACTGTCTATTTCTACTGTGTGCTGTGTTTTTCTACTGTGTATTTCTACTGTGTGATGTGTATTTCTACATTGTATTTCTACTGTGTGATGTGTATTTCTACTGTGTGCTGTGCATTTCTACTGTATATTTCTACTGTGCAATGTGTATTTCCACTGTGTATTTCTACTGTCTGATGTGTATTTCGACTGTGTATTTCTACAGTGTACTGTGTATTTCTACTGTCTGTTGTGTATTTCTACTGTGTATTTCTACTGTGTGATGTGTATTTCTACTGTGTGATGTGTATTTCCACTGTGTATTTCTACTGTGTGCTGTGCATTTCTACTGTGTATTTCTACTGTGCAATGTGTATTTCCACTGTATATTTCTACTGTGCAATGTGTATTTCCACTGTGTATTTCTACTGTCTGATGTGTATTTCGACTGTGTATTTCTACAGTGTACTGTGTATTTCTACTGTCTGTTGTGTATTTCTACTGTGTATTTCTACTGTGTGATGTGTATTGCTACTGTGTGATGTGTATTTCCACTGTGTATTTCTACTGTGTGCTGTGCATTTCTACTGTGTATTTCTACTGTATATTTCTACTGTTTACTGTGTATTTCTACTGTGCAATGTGTATTTCCACTGTGTATTTCTACTGCGTGATGTGTATTTCCACTGTGTATTTCTACTGTGTGCTGTGTATTTCTACTGTGTGATGTGTATTTCTTCTGTGTATTTCTACTGTGTGATGTGTATTTCGACTGTGTATTTCTACTGTGTGATGTGTATTTCAACTGTGTATTTCTACTGTGTGCTGTGTTCCTACTGTCTATTTCTATTGTGTGCTGTGTTTTGCTACTGTGTATTTCTACTGTGTGATGTGTATTTCTACATTGTATTTCCACTGTGTGATGTGTATTTCTACTGTGTGCTGTGCATTTCTACTGTGTATTTCTACTGTATATTTCTACTGTGCAATGTGTATTTCCACTGTGTATTTCTACTGTCTGATGTGTATTTCGACTGTGTATTTCTACAGTGTACTGTGTATTTCTACTGTCTGTTGTGTATTTCTACTGTGTATTTCTACTGTGTGATGTGTATTTCTACTGTGTGATGTGTATCTCCACTGTGTATTTCTACTGTGTGCTGTGCATTTCTACTGTGTATTTCTACTGTGCAATGTGTATTTCCACTGTATATTTCTACTGTGCAATGTGTATTTCCACTGTGTATTTCTACTGTCTGATGTGTATTTCGACTGTGTATTTCTACTGTCTGTTGTGTATTTCTACTGTGTATTTCTATTGTGTGATGTGTATTGCTACTGTGTGATGTGTATTTCCACTGTGTATTTCTACTTTGTGCTGTGCATTTCTACTGTGTATTTCTACTGTATATTTCTACTGTTTACTGTGTATTTCTACTGTGCAATGTGTATTTCCACTGTGTATTTCTACTGTGTGATGTGTATTTCCACTGTGTATTTCTACTGTGTGATGTGTATTTCTTCTGTGTATTTCTACTGTGTGATGTGTATTTCTACTGTGTATTTCTACTGTGTGCTGTGTTTTTCTACTGTGTATTTCTACTGTGTGATGTGTATTTCTACATTGTATTTCTACTGTGTGATGTGTATTTCTACTGTGTGCTGTGCATTTCTACTGTATATTTCTACTGTGCAATGTGTATTTCCACTGTGTATTTCTACTGTCTGATGTGTATTTCGACTGTGTATTTCTACAGTGTACTGTGTATTTCTACTGTCTGTTGTGTATTTCTACTGTGTATTTCTACTGTGTGATGTGTATTTCTACTGTGTGATGTGTATTTCCACTGTGTATTTCTACTGTGTGCTGTGCATTTCTACTGTGTATTTCTACTGTGCAATGTGTATTTCCACTGTATATTTCTACTGTGCAATGTGTATTTCCACTGTGTATTTCTACTGTCTGATGTGTATTTCGACTGTGTATTTCTACAGTGTACTGTGTATTTCTACTGTCTGTTGTGTATTTCTACTGTGTATTTCTACTGTGTGATGTGTATTTCTACATTGTATTTCCACTGTGTGATGTGTATTTCTACTGTGTGCTGTGCATTTCTACTGTGTATTTCTACTGTATATTTCTACTGTGCAATGTGTATTTCCACTGTGTATTTCTACTGTCTGATGTGTATTTCGACTGTGTATTTCTACAGTGTACTGTGTATTTCTACTGTCTGTTGTGTATTTCTACTGTGTATTTCTACTGTGTGATGTGTATTTCTACTGTGTGATGTGTATCTCCACTGTGTATTTCTACTGTGTGCTGTGCATTTCTACTGTGTATTTCTACTGTGCAATGTGTATTTCCACTGTATATTTCTACTGTGCAATGTGTATTTCCACTGTGTATTTCTACTGTCTGATGTGTATTTCGACTGTGTATTTCTACTGTCTGATGTGTATTTCGACTGTGTATTTCTACAGTGTACTGTGTATTTCTACTGTCTGTTGTGTATTTCTACTGTGTATTTCTACTGTGTGATGTGTATTTCTACTGTGTGATGTGTATCTCCACTGTGTATTTCTACTGTGTGCTGTGCATTTCTACTGTGTATTTCTACTGTGCAATGTGTATTTCCACTGTATATTTCTACTGTGCAATGTGTATTTCCACTGTGTATTTCTACTGTCTGATGTGTATTTCGACTGTGTATTTCTACTGTCTGTTGTGTATTTCTACTGTGTATTTCTATTGTGTGATGTGTATTGCTACTGTGTGATGTGTATTTCCACTGTGTATTTCTACTTTGTGCTGTGCATTTCTACTGTGTATTTCTACTGTATATTTCTACTGTTTACTGTGTATTTCTACTGTGCAATGTGTATTTCCACTGTGTATTTCTACTGTGTGATGTGTATTTCCACTGTGTATTTCTACTGTGTGATGTGTATTTCTTCTGTGTATTTCTACTGTGTGATGTGTATTTCTACTGTGTATTTCTACTGTGTGCTGTGTTCCTACTGTCTATTTCTACTGTGTGCTGTGTTTTTCTACTGTGTATTTCTACTGTGTGATGTGTATTTCTACATTGTATTTCTACTGTGTGATGTGTATTTCTACTGTGTGCTGTGCATTTCTACTGTATATTTCTACTGTGCAATGTGTATTTCCACTGTGTATTTCTACTGTCTGATGTGTATTTCGACTGTGTATTTCTACAGTGTACTGTGTATTTCTACTGTCTGTTGTGTATTTCTACTGTGTATTTCTACTGTGTGATGTGTATTTCTACTGTGTGATGTGTATTTCCACTGTGTATTTCTACTGTGTGCTGTGCATTTCTACTGTGTATTTCTACTGTGCAATGTGTATTTCCACTGTATATTTCTACTGTGCAATGTGTATTTCCACTGTGTATTTCTACTGTCTGATGTGTATTTCCACTGTGTATTTCTACAGTGTACTGTGTATTTCTACTGTCTGTTGTGTATTTCTACTGTGTATTTCTACTGTGTGATGTGTATTGCTACTGTGTGATGTGTATTTCCACTGTGTATTTCCACTGTGTGCTGTGCATTTCTACTGTGTATTTCTACTGTATATTTCTACTGTTTACTGTGTATTTCTACTGTGCAATGTGTATTTCCACTGTGTATTTCTACTGCGTGATGTGTATTTCCACTGTGTATTTCTACTGTGTGCTGTGTATTTCTACTGTGTGATGTGTATTTCTTCTGTGTATTTCTACTGTGTGATGTGTATTTCCACTGTGTATTTCTACTGTGTGATGTGTATTTCTACTGTGTGATGTATATTTCTACTGTGTATTTCTACTGTGTGATGTGTATTTCGACTGTGTATTTCTACTGTGTGATGTGTATTTCGACTGTGTATTTCTACTGTGTGATGTGTATTTCTACTGTGTGATGTGTATTTCTACTGAAGTTATCATGCTAACCTGATAGCCCTGACCCGTCCAATCCAAAGCTGCGAGCGTGGTGAATACCAACACTCCCCCTGGTTCTCTGAACTCCTAGTCCAGACTGCTAGCTGCACAGCCGACTAAGCTGACAACCTAACGGTAACTACAGTTAACAGCAGTTAGCGGTTACTCCAGCAATTTATTGCACCCTATTCATTTTGAATTTGACAGGTGGTCAACTGTTACATATTGCACCTTTAAGTACAGCACATGAGTAAATATACTTAGTTACATTCCATCATTGTTAAACATACATTATACATATAACAATAGTTTAAAGGAAATCAGTTGTGAAGCTTGAAAAATGACATGTTTTTACGTCATAAATGATTCAATCAGGTATTGAATTAAATGACAACATCTTTTCTGTCAACAGATTAATTAATTATTCAACTTTTCAATCAACAACATTCCAGTTGTACTCCTAAAAACATCATATTTTATAAGTTCTTTATATGACTTGTGCAAAAGATGAGATGCAGTGGAGTGGAAGTAAGAAGAAGAAAAGACTCAGATAATTACAGGTACTTCACATTTGTACTTAAGTACTGTAGGCCTTCTTGAATAAAAGAAGCCTACTTAGTTATGGGCCCCTGGGCTAATATTATTATTATATGTATTTGTATTTATGTGAGAAAGATCATTGTTAGTTCCAGAAAGGGTGCCCCCTGTATGAACCCTCAGGTGTATGACACCCTCTGTGCACTGCTGCACTTCATTCATCTTATGAAAACACACCCGTGCATGTTGCAACCCTGTGGCCATTTGGCTGGAGGGTGTGTGTCGCAAACGTCAGTTAGTGTATGATGTGATCCCCTGTAGACAACTGTCGTGTTACTGTGTTTAAAGTCAGACAATGTGCAGCTCGGCTCGTTGTTCTGTTCTGGACATCTTTCCAAGTGATCCGCTGGAGGCAGCGTCAGCAGGACTCCGTTATTTTGCTTCCTTGTTAGCGCAGCCCTGCTGAGCGCGCTGCGGTAACGCTGCATTCAGGTACTGTCGGAAAATACTAATGTTTATATTGAGTGAGAACAAACGTCTTGTTTGGAAGTTAAGAGCTAATATAGCTAACATGGTATCGCTTTTAATTCATGACAGAGTTGATGTATCTTTGTACGGAGATTCGTATCTATAATTAGGGTTCATGAAAATGAGATATGCGGAAAGTTTAGTAACTTTGAGCAGATTGTGTAATCAAAGGAGAAAAGGAGATTATGCTACAGATATACAATATAACAACGTGAAAGGGTAAAATAAGACAGTAAAGGCTAATGAAATACTATTATAGAGCAAGACAACAATCTTAATTACGTTACTGATTGATACATATCAAGATGAACATAAAATCACATGCTAGGCTAAAGTAGCCAGTGAACACAACAGTAGACTAGAGCTAGGCTGTAGCTAACGTTAGCCTAGCCTACATATGTAGCCTGAACGTAACGAAACACACACCTTGACACCCCTTTCACACCACCGTTACACAGCGTTTTTAACGTCTGTGTAGCCACACTTCAATGCGTGCTCACATAAACAACTGGAGTGCTGGGATTTCGGAGCCCACAGGGGGTACGTGAAGGCAGCACGAGCCTGCCCCTCTGAGCAGCAGTCAGTTACATGTTTACTTGCTTTGTCAGCGGTGTCCCCGCCGCAGATATCTCCTGAAGCTCACCTGCTGCTGATCAAAACCTTGGACTTTTATCTTACGGAGAGTTTTATCACACCGTCAGGCCTCCTTATCAGCTGTTTCGTCTCTGTGGACGCTCCTCTTGCGGACCTTGAGCGGGGGCACATCGGGTTCACAGGGTTTTTTTTTTTTTTCTAGCTACCAGGGAAAGATGACGTTAAAATCCAATAAAAACGAACCTGCCGTCATACTGGAGTCTGTGAGCAGCGTCCGGACAGCCCTCTCCGATCTGTACCTGGAGCAGCTCCTCCAAAACAAACCAAAGTCTGACAAGGTAAGGTGTCGTTTTATGTGTTTTTTTTTTTTTTTACCTCTTTCCTTTTTTTCTCCTTTTTTTTTTTGCCCCCTAGATTTTGGTGGTGGTGGACTACATGTTTGCTTCCGGGAAGCAGAGATGGGGCACATGACTGGGGTTTGTCCCTCGACAAGACCTCTAAGAATAGACCTAGATGTGTTTACATGATTCAACTTGCAGCAGCTGAATGTGTGGATCCATTAAACAAAGAACTATACGTGTAGGGCTGTCAGCTGGTCTGTGTTAGAAACCACTGCATTGCTCAGTAATGCTCACTCAGCCTCAGCTGGGACCCAGCAGACATTGCATTTGCAATTTCACTTCTGCTTTTCCCACAAAACTGCATATGGAATCATTGACAAATTGGGGAAACGAGGATTTATCACACGTCAGAGTTTCTGTACTTACAGCTGAGATCATGGGGCCTGTTAGTGAGTGGTACAGAGCCTCACTAATGGTATGGTATCAATCCATTATTAGTCATCTTAACATGTGGCAGTGAAGTGATCTTAAAGTACAATCTGCAGGTCAGATAGGTGGGAAATAAAGTTACAGTTACTCCAGTGTAGTGTAGCCTTCAGCTGTTACTGCTGCTGAGGAATTAGTGTCAACAGTAAGCTGAGGCCAGCCGGGTTGTTTACCTCAACACACTGTACCAAGCTGTTCTTTTAGGTATAAACTTCACATCAACACCAGATTATGTTACGAAACCTCTGACTTTGCCTTTAAACCCGCCAGCACCTTCCCAGAAGTAGTCAGAACAGTTGCAACGACCCCCCCACCAGGCCTCAGCTTGGAGTTTGGCAGCCGGCAACACCGAGGGAACTCTCTGTGCTAAACTTGTTCTCTGAAAATCGAAAAGTCAGCAGTGAGCTACTGGGGGAAATGGTGAAGGGAGGAAACTCCTTTCCTGACATCAGCAGTCTGCAGTTCAATAGCCCTGAGCAACAATCTTGCCAATGCGTTGTCCTGCTCAGTGCTGATATGTGAAATCAGTGCCTTTAAGTGAGGTCACGTGATTCATTCTCCCACAGTGCAGACTGCAGTGAGTAATGTTGGTCATGTGGTGCAATATGAGTGTATATTTAACACCACATCTGGCTGATTTACTGTGTCTTATGGATTCTTTATAGTGAGTTTGGCGATGACTGAAGTGAGCAGGCTTGTTCAGCTCTGTACATTTTCCAGCTGCTCTCGAGACTCCCCCACATACTTCAGACTTAACTGTGCACCAGCCCTGCATAGACGGTCAGTCATGCATTTCAACTCAAGGGCACAGCTACTTTACTGGTTATGTTAGCCACACTTTCACTGCGCGCTGCCGCTACTGGCTCTTCTGTCAGGGAACAGATCAGTGCAAAACGCTGATATGTAATGTAAAATTACTGAATAAAGGACTAAATTGAAGTCAATCAAACTAAATTCAAAGACCCCGACAAGTTCAGGTGAGCCAGAAGAGACCTCGCATGACACGGCTGACTGAATGTCACGTTTCAACAGCCCGTATAATCTATCAAAATTCCTCCAGTTTGTGTTCAGAGTAGTTGTTAAAGATTTTGAGTGTGTCTGGCTCATTACCCACACTGTGTGTTTCTTTTAGTTTCATCTGGGTCAAGTATTGATGTCCTACTGTGTTCCTTCACGAGATCAATATCTCTTTGCCTGTTGGCAGGAGATCCGCCCTGAATCCTACTGGGGGAAACTGTTAATAATGAATGTCTCTTGATCGAAAGGCAAATCATCCGAAGAGAAAGAGCAGATGAGAAAATGATAATGTAATCACTCATATTAGGTCATGATACTATTAGATTTGTATTGTCTTATCCGGAGATGCACTTATCACACTCCATTTGATCTGTTTCAAACACAACCGAACGTCTTCTTTAGTTGAGATGAGCGAATGTCCAGAACACAGGAAGTGCTCTGCTTTTTCCTGAATGCATTCTGCCTCCCACCCTTTGGCTCTTTGTTTATCCTGTTGCTTCTCCACACCCACAACTGGCATTCAAGTTTGCGACGGGGCTTCGTGACCGCTCACAGTGATTGAAACGCATTAATGCAAACCGCGTGTTTATCTCTCCGCAGTGATGAGAGCTGACGATGATGAGAGACACTTAATGAAAAATGCCTTTTAGTGATAATCTAATCAAATCAAACATTCACACATACTCCCTCTGTTTCCTGCTGTATGTGAGAAATCTGTCAGTATTCTTCAGATATCTTCTGTCCTTTAGAAGCATGTTATCACAGTGATAACGCTCGACCTTTAGAGCGAACCTTTTCCTGCCTGCTCAGTCCTGAGGGTCGGCACTCTGCTGAGAGGAAATAAAAGTCTCCTGCTCTGTGCCTTGAGAAAAACTGCCAAATGTGTGTGAATATAGCTCTGATAGTTAAAGGATAAGTTCATAAGGTCATTATCTAGTACTCACCCACATGCGGATGGAAAGTTGGGTAAATTTCATAGTTCACAAAACATTTCTGGAGCTTCACAGCAAAACAGCATCGCAGCATTCTCCTAAACAACTGAAGTGGATGGGGACTTGATTTAAAACATTGAAAAACAACCCCCCCCCCAACATGAAATGGCTCTTTTCAGTTTGTCCTGCGTAATCCTGAACTCCAGAAGTCCCAGGATCCCAAATTGGTCTGAAAATATGTTTTTCAAGCTTCTGCACCCACTTAAGATGGGTTTAGGTTAGCAGCTACAGTGAAGATGCAGCTATAAAAAAGGGTGTAGATAAGGTCTTCTCAAATCAATTGTATTACAATGGACAAGCTGTATAGAGCCATTTGTTTTTGTTTTTAATAAATGTCATTATATGATCCTCCAGCTGGTGGAATTTCATCTAGTTTATTTACACTAGTCATGTGGTTTGACAAAATTAAATTGCTGTCTTGTTATGGAGCAGCTCCAGAAGGACATGTTTTGCTCTAGGAATAGAAATATTAATAAGACACCGTTTGGATTTCAGAGATAGAAATCAGTGTGTGGTGTTTCAGGGTAAACATTATTACGTGTTGGTTCTTATCTGCGGCAAAATTGCTGTTCAGATTCATCTCCTCAGAGGATGTAATTTCATCGTTTCAGCATGGGACTCCAAACAGTCCCCCCCGGTACCGTCCAGCCGTGACATACTGTCTAACAGCATGAATCATGCTGCGCAGTAAAACAACTGGGTGACTCTCAGGAACAGGAAACAACAGGAAAATTGTATTCTTATGTTATTTATTATCTAAATAATTATTAAGTTTTCCTGAGGAGGCACTTGAGTCGACTAAGAATATGCAACTGCTTTCCTGCACGGTATGTCAGGGCTGAGGTCAAAGGCCAGCAGGAGGAGGAGGAAGGCGATAGTAATATTTATTGGTTTATTGTCGTGCTGATGCTGGAAGATAGATAATGTATTTTTTTGCTGAAGCAGTGCTGATGTGTCATTTTCACACAGAACGTTTTTTGCTGATGCGGCTCATCATATCTGATGACAGTTTAGTGGCCATTTTATGTACTTTTTCATATTGTGCATTCAATGATACATGAGTCACAGCCACAGAATGCCAATACTCTCTGGAGGGAACATTATAAGGAAGTTTATCTTGTACCGCTTGTATTTGATGATATCATTGTCTTTATTCATCAGAGGAGCTCTTTCTCATACAGTTTTAAAAAAATACACGGATCTTTTTTTCTGACGGCGATCTGAACTAGAGACCATCTTTGGAAGTGGCATGGAAATCTTCTGAGAATGGGGATTTCCTGCTTTTGTGTTCATTCAAGTGTGAAAGCACAGTATGAATCCACAAAGCCAGCCGCTGTGCTCTTCTTTGATGTCTGTAGCAAACTTAAAAAAAATCATTCAACACTACACTTGGTAAGATTGCCTACAAGAATCATCTTCCTTTCATCTAGTGCTTTTCTTTGACGTGGTCACCTGATGAGACTGGTGGTATCCATGACCACATGAACCTGGCGGAGCATATCACTGGATGTGGTTAATGAGGTGTTAAAACACTGGGTTAATTTTCAACCTTGAACATATGTTGAAACTACAAATGAAACGTAGCTGTTGGCAGAAGGCTTTCACTGCTGATATTGAAGATACCAGTGTCATAATGATCTCATCAGTCCGAATGATCTGACTCTTAATCTTTTGAACAATGAGTTTAAATATGTGCATAAAGGAAGGTTTTAACGTCATTTTGAGCATTTTTTTCTGAAATAAAACATAACTGTAGCATCTTTTCTTTTTTCGCAGGCGGCAATGCAAACCTATGAGAATAAGGGGGCTGAAGTATACACCAACGGGAGTGCTGGACACATCAACGGCGCAGAGCTGACCAAGATGAAAGAAGTAGAGTTTGAAAAGAATCCCTCCGAGCCAATGGTATACCATCTGTTTCTATACACACACACTTGATGCTTTTCACATTTGTGTTGCAGGTTCTTCCTCATTGACTGTGTTCTTTGTCTGCAGGGGGTCACTCTGAAGCTCAACGACAAACAAAGGTGTACTGTGGCCAGAATATTGCACGGGGGCATGATCCATAGACAAGGTAATAAATCACACATTGATCCGGGTGTTAGTTCTGACCTAGTGTGTGTGTCTCTGTGTCACAGTGTTTTAGCCTAGCTGGAATAAACGGGCAAAACGAGGAACAGGCTTAGCGTTGTGTCGTTTGCATTGCACACTTGCTCCACCCGCACTGTGTTTCTATTGGTCAAATCGGCAATTACGAAGTTGAGTAGCAGCACATCCTTTTTATAAAGATTTCCTCAAAATGTTATGTTAGTCATGAATAAATAACTGACGGCAACTCTTCTGCAGAGAAAGAAATCACAAGTATATCTCATATGTTCTTAGACTGTGGCGATTATTAAAAGCGCCACTATGAGATGAAGCACGAGTCTTTTGAGCAAGCCCAAAACAAACTCAAATCCGAAGTACGAGCACAAAAAAATAAAGGCAGCTTATTAAAGCAAAATATCATTCCAGGCTCACCAATGAGCACCTACAGCACCGTAAAACCCACTGAATTTCTCACTAAGCAGGAGAAAGTGTGGGAGTTGGACATAAGAGGGAAAGAAAGACTGTTCAGTTGTTAAGATTTGTCAAGATCGTTTATTGTAAAGATGGTTGAGCCTGTTGAGGTGTGAAATATTTGGTGTTACAACACTTCTCCCGACTTCTTTTTCTCTTCAGGGTCCTTACATGAAGGGGATGAAATAGCAGAAATCAACGGGAAAAGCGTGACAAACCAATCTGTAGATCAGCTGCAAAAGATCCTGGTAAGCTGATGCCTTCTGTCTTAGACTTTGGCACTAAAGTCAATGAGACTCTTGACATAATTATTACGTTTGTAAAGCTAAAGTGTAAAACTGTGTCATCTTTACCTACAGAGAGAAACCAATGGAGTAGTCACAATGAAGATCATTCCCAACCCACAGAGTCGATCCCAAGCCTGCGAGGTAACGTGAGCAGCAGAATACACACCTGCCTTTGGTCTTGTGACGCCTGTTCTGTGTGCATTTTGTGTTTTGTATTTGTGTTTGCCAAACGTCTTTAAATTTGCATGAGTAAACCGAGAAAATTCGTTTTCCATTCAGATCCAATGGTAACTTGTAGTGGTATGATCTACAAAGACTGGTTTGATTGCATTTCTTTCCGTTTTTTTTTTCCTTTTCCACATTATTTTTCAATTTATTTTGTTCTTTATTAGGTGAATCCTCTGTTAGTCAATGAACCACCCAGGTGACTATAAACTTGGTTCAAATCTGAAGCACCTCGCTCGCTTTAGTTTTGGCTAGTTTGACTTGAAACACTTCAGTAGTGTGTTTCACTCTGCTATCGACTGGCCACAACACATCACCTCCAGCAGTCATTCATGTGCCTCCTGAGGCGTAAAAATGGCTGCTGTTATTGATTTAACAACATATATGAATTTAAAAGAGCTTTAATTTGACGACCATTTATCTTAATACACTTTCTCACTGCATTATGTTCTGTTTTTGCTGTGGTCAGTGATGGCAGTCTACTTCAAAGCTTGTAGTCCATTAATATGTAGGCTTAGTTGTTATGCCTTTCATTCTTTAATCTTTTGCTCAGTGAACATCATTTTTGGTGACCCAGACCACTCCAGTGTACCCATGTACAACTACCACTGGAAAGACCTGGGGAAACCACAAGTGTTCATGAACTCTACTAACAATCGTGATAATTTATCCTGAGGGGAATTTACATGTGTTCCGGTTGTGATATTTGACAGCTCATTCCAACAATAAAAGAGTTATGTAGC
Source organism: Pagrus pagrus (assembly GCF_965226575.1). Classification (NCBI taxonomy): domain Eukaryota; kingdom Metazoa; phylum Chordata; class Actinopteri; order Spariformes; family Sparidae; genus Pagrus; species Pagrus pagrus. Next base: position 14,323,889 of record NC_140198.1, read on the forward strand.
ACCCAATGATGTTATAATTTCCTTAAAAAATGTAATGAAATTTGTACTTAATATTATTAATAATTAAAATATTTTTTGGGGCCGATGCCAAAATCAGGGAGTTAAAAAAAAAATTCCAATATGGATATGTCAGCTGATACACACACATTTTTTTCAATGACCCGTTAAATGTATTTATCAAACACACAGGATATTTTGTAGTTTAACAACAAACTTTATTTTCCAGTGCACTGAAACAATAACCTTCACTTGAAATGTTCTAATCATAAATTACCTCGAGCATCTTTTTCTGCACTATAACATCATCATAACAACAAAGTTTGCATATACAACAATATACATATACAACAATACTGATGTATCTCCGATAGGCCAATAATAACGATATATGAGTAGGGCTCTATAATGTAATAACTTGACCAATAACAGACACTTGATTCAATAAGAATCACAGTTGAATCAGATGGAAAAGAACATTTCATGGAGACTGAATCGACTGTGTTTCCTTCATTACTCACTTGTGTATAGTTGGCCATCTTCTGCAGCATTTGTCATCTTCTGATGGTGACTGATTTAAAATCCATTCTGGTCTAATGGACGATCCTTCCACAATGACAAATCAGCATCGGTGTATGCAGGTTCATTTTACCACTGATGCGATTTTAGTTTAACAACATAACACTTCCCATCTCCGGTAAACTTTAAATTGTAAATAAAACCTTTTTTTCCAAACATTAAATTGGTGTTATTAAAATTTAAAATTTCAGTGTTTTCAGTAGGCTAATATGACGCTAACAGTATTATACATTTTGTATACTTGTATACTTTACATTTCCACGAGAAAAAAGCATACATTTTGACACTATTACACTATTATCTGTCAAAATTATTGCATTTTACAATTTTAAAAAAATCAAGGCCCACCTGAAAGGTATTAAGTAATCAGTAAAAGTGTCTTCAGTCTGAACATTTTATTACATTATTGGTCAAATTATTACATTATTGGGTATACTATTACGTTTTCAATCAAGTGAAGTGCAAATTTTATTACATTTTCAGGAAATTATTACATTAGTTGGTGCTTCACACACACACACACACACACACACACACACACACACACACACACACACACACATTATTCTAATATGGAGTATGAAGTATAACGTCAATTAACATCGGTTGGATGTCAACACGTGAATGGCCAACATTTTCCAGATGTTGGTTCTATAGATGAACTTCATTTAGGTTCAAATGTAGCCACAGGAAGTGAATTGATGATTGAATAAATTAAACCTCAGGCCTGGACTTTGGAGAAAATTGTTATTTTTCACAATATGAAGTGAGCTGTCCAAGATCATAACATGAACTTGTAAAGTCTGTTTAAGGGTGAATTAACATTTGCAGAATGCAAACATATGTGTTAGAAAGTCTTAATATGAGTATTTATTGTTGAACAGAGACAAACAGGAGTTCAGAGTAACTGTAGAATATGTCTGTTGTCTATATGTTTCAAAGTCAAATAAATATCAGATAATGTTTTCTCAGCTAACATACTGTAGGTCATGGGAGAGTATTGATCACACTGGTACTGTTCAAACACCAAATACAAACTGCAAATGTTTATGTGCTCTTTTTTTCCTCCAAAAAGCAAACACATCACATTCTGTTAATCTGTAGATGTACATGAGGGCACAGTTTGACTATGACCCCACCAAGGATGACCTCATCCCATGCAAAGAGGCAGGCCTGAAGTTTCAAACCGGTGACATCATTCAGATCATCAACAAGCAGGATCCCAACTGGTGGCAAGGCAGAGTGGAGAGCAGTGCTGCTGACTTCGCCGGACTGATCCCCTCCCCAGAGCTCCAGGAATGGTAAACAGCTCTGTCATATCTGATGACCAATCCCGCACTGTGATGTCACATTTGACATGACGTGCCACATCAGCATGGACCACAGAACTGAGCCCAAATGTTCCCAGCTTGACCTAGATATCTTTTGCCTTCAGGAGGGTGGCGAGTAAAAGCAAGGCCAGAGAGGGCAGCCAGTCCTGCAGCCCGTTTGGGAAGAAGAAGAAGTGCAAAGACAAGTACCTGGCCAAACACAGCTCGAGTCAGTGAAGCACTGGAGTCACGTTTCATGGGCGATGTTTTCTCAGTTGTACTGTTTGTCTAAAACGAAATCCCTTCTGTTGCAGTTTTTGACCAGCTGGATGTGATTTCTTACGAAGAGGTCGTTCAGCTCCCTGCTTTTAACAGAAAAACTCTGGTGCTTATTGGTAAGATTCTTAGAAGTATAATAAGACATTTCTCATCATCTATACCAATGCAGTTAGAGAACCACTTATATCCCAAAGTCCATTTGTTTTAGTGTCCAAACAATTAAAAGATAGTTTAATTATGTAACTAAAGATCTGAGACATGAAAGTTAATGTTTAATGAAAGTGTCATTGCTCATTTTAGGTGCGCCTGGTGTAGGAAGGAGACATATCAAAAATGCACTCCTGACCAAATACCCTGATAAATTCTCCTATCCTGCACCGCGTAAGTAGACATTTTGCTGTCCTTTAAAGAGAACAGCCGCATTTGTTACATTTGTTCTTTAGCTTAAGTCTTTAACTCTCTCCACAGACACCACCAGACCCCAGCGTAAGGACGAGGACAACGGACAGGAGTATTATTTCATCTCCAACGAAGCCATGACCAAGTCCATCTCTGGAAACGAGCTGCTGGAGTACGGCAGCTTCCAGGGGAATATGTTCGGTACCAAAATTGAGACCATCCAGAAGATCCACGAGCAAGGCAAAATCGCTGTGCTGGATGTAGAGCCACAGGTGAGCATTCACAGCTTGTTCTGGAGACAGAACACAAAATTGTATTATTATTTCATCATCACCTAGAGGGGGACTTTAGTGTCAATGCCTATTTAAGCCGTTTGAAAGTATTTACAATGGTGAGATTGACCACAAGTAGGAAAATACACCTCCAATGATAAATTATTTTGCGGGCGCATTGGCGGGAAGTCTACGAGTGCTGAGGGCTGTCCAAACCCACATCTGGTCCAGTTCACACGGACCCTCAAGCAGACTTTCTTCAGATTTACAGAGTTTGCTTGAGGTGCAGACTTCACCAGACTTCACTGATTTAATTACCCACAATTCTTTGCAAATATGCAAGTGACGCTGAACTTATTATGAATGTGTAAATATTTACTTCATTAAAACCTTACTTGAGACATGTAGGCTAGAAATAATGCATTCAACCACATCATGATACAGACATAGAGTTATCGATGGCTTAGGCTCAAAGATCCCCCGCCCAGTCTAACCAATTCTGCTTATCTTTTCTTTTACATTTTTTTATGCAGACCTTGAAAGTCTTGCGGACTGCTGACTTTGCACCTCTCGTGGTGTTCATCGCTCCCACCACCACAGCTGCTCAGGTACTAAATCTTTATCTGAATACACTCCAGTACTTTGAAGCGCCAGATTCCGTCAGCCAACACCCGCTAACCCTCTCTGTCTTGTCTCCTAGACGGAAAACCTGCAGATGATCCAGAAAGAGTCGGACACCATTTCGACCACTTATAGACACTTCTTTGATGTGGTTCTGGTCAACAACGACGTGGATGAAAGCGTGAAAGGCGTGGAGGAGGCCATGGAGCGTGCCACCTCCACCCCGCAGTGGGTGCCTGTATCATGGGTGTACTGACAGATGTCCGGCCCCAGTATAATACCTTTTTGTTTGTTGAGAAGCAGTGCAATATCACTCCTTACACAAACCCAGTTAGTGATGTCCCAGGTGTGTATGGGTTTACCTTTGGTTAACTGTCACTGAGATTTTTTGCACAAATTCATCCATAAAATAAGCAATATGTAGAATGGTTGATTTTAGAGAGTTGAGAACCTCACCAAGGGTGTTTTTATTTGGTTGTTTAGACGTTTGTGCTTCAGGCTTTTGAGGGGTGAAGGGATAGTTTTGGTGCTGTGATTGTTGGAACGTGAGCAAATGCAAAATAGGACCACAACTGTGAACGAAATCCTCACTTTTAAACGACGGGATTTTATCATGTGAAGCATTATTTCTGGGTTCATTGTTCTTTTTTTTTTTTTTTTTTCTGTTCTCGCTAGATTGTGCCATGAAATTGAGATTCTGAAACTGTTTGTTCATACAGAGAGTGCAACCCCATACAACGATAATGTCTTGTACACCAAACATTTTAGTCAGTCATTAACAACCTCACGTCTCATGTCATCAAAACTGTATACCTCATGGGGTACTGTAAAGGCACTTTTAAACAGAAAAATAAAATTTCCCAACTCTGTTGCAACTGCTTCTTTGACTGTTTCACTTGGAGACCTATTTTTCAGAGCCCTCAAGGAAAAATGTGGCAGTTATAAGTGCACACATAAGACAGGACAGCACGTGGCTGTGTCCAGAAGAACAAATCCATGTGACTTAACTGAAGTATAAAGGCTGGTTATACTATTTTATATCCTGTTTGTCCAACCCAGACTTTATTTTAAGTTTGCTGTCTGTGTGTTTCATCATGAGCAGAATATGCCACACTCATAGACCTAGACTATCGAGGCCATGTCTGCCTAACTTATTTAGAAGAAGTCATGGCCCTCGGTTTGATCAATTATAGATGAAGACTTGCGCGTTTGAGCTGTAGTACCTGTATCTGTATTCTCCCCTCATCCACAGTGTGGGAGAAGTAGTTACAGGTAATACATGACAATGAATTTGCTCACAGCTTATATCCACGACGGCTTTACACAGTTTCCCTGTCTCACTGTCCGAATGGTACTAAAAGATCAAATATAACGGATGAAAAATAGTTTATTTTTCTGTGAATTAGAATTACCTATATTTATTCTGCATTTTCAATGAGTAAAAGCAAAATAAGTAGCTACATTTAACATGGCACTTTGAGTAATGGAAGTGCAAACAAGACAGCATGGTTTTACTTTTTTTGGTGTCATGGGTTGAAAGCTTGGACATAGCTGTAATAACAAGGCACGCAGTACATTGTGATCAATCTAACTACATCTAAAACTAAATAAAGGAGCTCTATGTATGCATTCGAGGCAATTGACATGTATTAATCACTTTTTATTGGCCTTATTTGAGCAGATTGAAACATGACATGAAAAATGAGACCTTCCCCGTCTTATTTCCTGTATCAATATCAATAAAAATATCAATATGGCCTAAAATTTTAAGGTTTATTTTTACAGACCTTTTAAGAAGTCAAAGTAAAACATTTGCAGAATCAATATAAATATATTTAAAGGGCATTTATTTTGCATGAAGTTATATAGTTTCACATAATCAATGCCAGAAACGCTTGTCTGGTCACGTCTCGTATCTTCTAAAAAGTCACCAGTATCCCATACTAGTGTTAGAGAATACAGGGTCAGGGCTCTACAGATTGCAACTGAAGATAACACTAACTCAAGAATGATGACTGACAAGTGTGCTAAGTCATGCCAGCTGTGTGCATTCGCCAACATATTGAGGTCACGACCATGAGTGGAGACAGCCACCTCAGTCTGCACTTTCTTTTTTAAGGATGCTAGAAATGATGCCAAGCTGTCCTATGGCGCCACCATGTGGGTTTTGAGAATATGCACCAAGTTGAAATCACCCCACTACAAGACAGAGCATTTATCCTTGACGGAGCCACACAATGGCTTGTACACAATGTTCAGATGACAATTTGTCAATCATGTAGCAAAATGATTCAGCCTACATGTGTAGTAACTGATTTCACTGAAGCTACAGTATGACATTATATGGGTTTTATATAGCTTGTCATCACACTCACTTCTGAATGATTGTATATTCAACTGACCAGCATGTAAAGCAGCATGTAACTTTGTTTTAAAGGAACCGTATGAAGAATATATGTATTTTTCTTATTAAATAGATAAGCGTCAGGTTTATATGTAGCTGAGTCAAACTCATATGGACACATAATGTGCTTGTGGGTGTTAATGGAAAGAATAAACCTAAACAAGAAACATGAAGCTATTCTAGAAAACATCTAGTCTATCTCATCTACTTGGTCCAGCGAGAGTTCAGTGGTGAAACTGAGAGTGGGTTTACAAACTCACATGAGATTTCAGCCTGTGTAATTCACTGGCACCTGTGGGGCTAATGCTGTGCAGAAAGCCAATTGATGTGTCAAGTGAGGTCAAGTCGGGTTTAGTAGGTTCGATATGTACCTGGATGTCTGTGTGATTGGATTTATCCTGTCTAGGGATGCCTTCAGTGTTAGTTACCAGCACAACATTAAAGATCTTGGACATAAAAAAAATGATATACACAATAAAGTATCCCAGTATGAGCAAAAACCCCACTGAGGCCTTACTGATGCACAGATTGTTGATTAGATCCTGTACTACGTGTCAGGTGGTTTTTCACTCTCTTTGGATTTATGGAGCAGTAATCTGTGAAGATAATAGATCCAAGACCTATCAAGAAGGGCACTTAGGAGTGAAATACAAAGTAAACTCAGACTAATAAATAAATTAAAAAAAACATTAATTAGCTTAGCATTTGCATGTATTTTCTAATTAATAAATGCTGTTATAGGCTGCTATTGAGGGTCATTCTAATAACACATGTTAAAAAATGTTGTGGTATAAAAAAAAATGCCAGTATGAATCATCTAATTTTGATAATATTTAATTCATTGTTTAATTATTTTCTAATGCTTTAAAGATTTTGTTTTTCCTTTTGTTGGGAAACCCTGAAACCCTCCTCAGGGAGCAGGAAGGGTCCCCGGGGCCTTGAGGGGCCAAACTGTAGGGCTTTAAAAACACCCTGTGCTCACATTAATTAGCCAATATCAGACAATTTACCATACCATACTGAATGCAATGCAGATTAACTCAAACCTGAAACACAAGCTTGTTGACTCTCCCTCAGGTGGCGTCTTCTCCACTACATCACCATCCATATTTACTATGAATGATAACCAGGCGCCTACTGCGAGGCTCGCCACACCCCCTTTCGAGGAACGCCATTTTGTTGACACACAAGACTTTGCGATCAAAATAAGCCCTTTTAAAGACGCTTCAAACCCCAAGCACGACCGTGACATGTGTTGCCCGTCAATGAAGCACTCGCAGAGCCCCGTTTAGCGGCGTCTCCGGACAAAAACAGCGCTGACCCGGGCGTCAAAAAAACGTCTGTCTGAAAGTCTCCGGCCACCCATTTCAACATGAAACTCGCCGCGATTGACGTCACCGAGCCATCTTTGTCCACCTAATCCAGGCGGCTGTTTATTACACCGTCATTACCCGCACGGACCCTGACAGCGCCAGGCACTAGTAATAGCCTGCAGGTGCCGCATCCTCGTAGAAATAGGACGAGAGACGAAGGTTTTTTTTTTTTATATTATTTTTTGTTGTAAGCGAGGGGACGCGTCTCAGCGGCAAGGTACGAGCCAGTGTTCCTCCTGGGCTATATAGGCAGGGAAACGCCACAATAACCAAAAGCAAAGGGTGCCAGAGGGTAGAGAGGAGCGCAAGGAGGCACATCCACATCCATCTGCCAGCCACTTAACACGCGCTTTTACACTTCCAGTCCGGATTTCAAGCACAGCTGCCCAGCCAACACCACCAAGAAACATGTAAGTAGCCTACTGCACACATTTAAACAAATAAATAAAATGTATTTATTACTCCAATTCCGTCCTCACGACTGAATTGGCAGGGGCTGTTTGAGAGATTTGTTTCCCTGTGCGTCGCCATCGTCAAACAGCTTTTATCACACCGCTGAACATCATTTCTGTCTTTGTTGAATTTAATCCCACACCTCTCCTGCTCCCTTTCTTTGACAATACGAGCCAAGCGTTCAGAGCAAAAAGGCTAACGCGTCGGCCTAACCTTGGAGCAGGACGCAGGCTCCGGGTTTATCTCCCATTAAACAACATCATTAGCCGTGGGTTTTTTTCCCCAGGTTTACACGGTTGAACTCGCTCCGTGTTTCTTTTATTTTCACTCGTCTGGTGCTTTCCACCCGAGCCAGCACGCATTTTATTTATTTAATTATATATTTATATATTTATTTTCCAGTTTGGACTGGTTTGACCACCGTCTGCGCGATTACCCACAGGCTAATTAAAAAAAAAAAAAAAAAAAAGCAACGTTAAGGAAAACATCTCGTGCGATAAAAGCCTTCCTGTCCTCACTGGCCTTAGTTTATTTTGCCATTTTTTTGGTATTTTAGCGTCGCTTGTTGATCCGCAAGTGACCAGAAACAGCAAGGACACAATGTTGAACACACGCAGCGTCGACATTATTCGACAAATACCCCACACAGCCTCTTATAGGCGGTGGTATTATTAGCTGTGAGGCAGGCTTATAGGCCTAGTTTACGTGATATTTGCACCCTTACAGCGGGGGGTGGGGATAGCCTAGCCTCCTACTGTATGTCGTCGATTGTCGTGCGAGGGCGGACAGCTACATGTCTCACCATGTTTCGCCACCGTTTGCGTCGTTACCAGCAAACCAATCCTGTAAAAATGTCTGTCTGCCATTTCCTTATTTGTCCTCGTCTATTTCTAAGCACACATTTACAAGGGTAAGGCGAAGAGAAGACAGCCACGACAGCCTCGTCTGTCTTTTATTTTTTATTTTTTCAGCTCAAAACGTGAAAATAAGCCCGGTGCCAACACGTTTGTTCCCCTCTGTGGGCTATAAGTCACCAAAAATGTGGTTACAATGGTTTCATCCAAATGCTAAGGAGCCTCCCCGCCCTCGACGTGGTAGGCTTTCAGTGTATTTACAGGCCGTGAAACGTGATGTCTTCCAGGACATTAATGTAGGCCCGGTGGGTCTGGTAGTGTGTGTGTGTGTGTGTGTGTGTGTACGGTCAGATATGAAAGAAAGTGAGTGTTGTGGGTTTAGCTTCCAGTTAGGTAACATCACACAGAATGGGATAGTGAGGCTGGGAGCAGAGGCTTGCTGCTCTGTGGCTGCTGAGGCGCTGTCCAGTGCTGAAATGTCGCTCTCCAGTGCTCAAAGTCAGACAGCATGCCTCTTCATGACACACACAAACCCATTAGGTTTGTTAGAAATATACATCAAATGTGAAATTATGTGATCTATCTATCTATCTATCTATCTATCTATCTATCTATCTATGTATGGAGGGCGAGACTATTTTACAAGCTCTGTCATGACAAAGGCCCTGAATATAATTAGCTTTCACCCAATCTGACTTTAGGAGTGGACTTGATGTCAACCATTAAATGTAAATATATCGCCATGTATTCATTGATTTATCTGGTTGCGTCATTTTCTAAGGAGAAACAGTCAAAGTTATTTTGATTCCAGCTTCTTAAATGTGAATATTTTCGAGTTTTTTTTTACTCATCTATGACAGTAAACCGAATATCAAGGCTTATGGACAAAATAGAACATTTGAGGATGTCATTTTGGGCTTTGGGAAACGATGAAGGACATTTTTCTCCATTTTCTGACAGAAAATAAGCAACAGATTAATCAACAATTCAAGCACTTGTCAGTTGCAGCCTCAGGCTGTTGAGAGAGGAATGTGATACCTGACAGACCCATCCTGTTCGGTCAGCTGCCTCTTTCAGATCAGAGCGCTTTTTGTATTTTTTTAATGTGTGATTGCAAAGTGTTGCACTGTTCTGTTGTCTTCCTACAATACGCTCTGGTGAAACACCAATTCATCGGCAGAGAGAGACGATATTCGTCAAAAGGCTGGCATTTTTTATGGGCTCCCTATCTTTTTTTAAATTTTGAGACAAGTGAAATAGGTTCACCAGGTTAAATTCACCACAAACACCTGTTGACTGCACCCATCAAATCACGTCGAGGTTAACATTTTCACCTCAAAGTGAGGAATCGTGCACCAAAGCTGCACAGATCAGAAACAGTTGCCCCACCTGGGTGTGGAGCTGCCAGTATGTCGCTCCATCGAGCACAGTGGGATTATTCACAGGACGTGGAAGCTGGTGAGAAATCTTGTCACTGCACTAGCGATGCTTCCTAGTTGGTTTGTGTGCCAGTTCAGAGGTGATGATAGCGTAGACTTCTGGATTTATTACACCTAGTTTCTGCTTATCTTCTGTTGTTTAAGACACACAATATTAATATACAAATACAGACATCACAGGTTAAGGTTTAATACTGCCAGTTTCTATTAGGGCTGGCTGGCAGCTGATAGGGACCACCAGCACCACGAGACTATTCAAAAGGATTTGTTGTTGTTAGAGGATTAGTGATGTGTGAGCGTGTAAAGGTGACCTTTATACAGAGTTTTGCCTCACACTAACAGAGTAGCTGGTTATAATTACAGGATATTCAGCAGTAGATAGTACAACCCTAGCTTTATCATACAAGATTATAATTTCACTTTAGTTTTATTGATAAATCTGGATTAAAGATAGCAATAAAGCATGATGAATTAAGCATGCTGAGATACTCTATAAAATAATCTATAGATACTCTCATTTTAAGCCTTTAAAATGTCCTTTTTAACGTATGTGATGCTACATTATGTTCGAGAAAGTTTTAATGTTAAGACTTTTAATTGATATGGGAACAACAACATTCTTATGAAGGTCAAATGATTTAAGCAGGTTGTAATAGTCATATCTAATTAAAAGAATAGCATTAGCATACTGTTTTTGCTCTTGACCTGTGTGGTTGTAATTGTGCCTGCCCTTCATTCAGCATTTCAGAGATATGTGACTTTGGCTGAGCCTTTATTTTTCAAATTAGAGATAGTTTCCTCTTACCTTGTGACTCACAAATACAGAATAATACAAAGTTAAACACATATTAATTGAAAAATGTCCTTACTAAAGAACTAAAACAGTCCCAGTAGGTTCAGGAAGGCCATGGCTATCAGGCCATTATCTTTCAGCAATTTAATCTCTTTTATGAAGCTTATGTTCTAATGCATTTCAGAAGAAAAGTGTATTTAATTAATTTCTGTTTGTATTAAAAAGGGCTGTCAGAGAATTAGGAGAATAATGCCTATTTGGTGAATGTGGTGAAATTTGGAAATTCTGCCAGTTGTGTTTTTTTAGGTAGGTTGTGGCTCAGCTGTTACATGATGTTGTCCTCCTAGTTTTTGATGAGTCTTGTATCACTAATGATTTTCCCTGCATGAGACACACAGTTGCTCTGTAGTTTGTACCCTGAAGCTGTCACTCAGAATAGGTTTTTGTTCATCTTTTATTGCTCATCATTCTTGTGAGATTTACTCAACAACAACAAGAGCTTGGAGGAACGGGGCTAGCATTCAACTTGCGAAAAGAAAGTAATGGCTATACATTTTTGTATTTTCTGTTTTTTTTGTTCCTCTTGCTGCAAAGAGCAGAGGTACGACTACATGTTAGCATGAAGACGAGACACTTTTCATCGAGCTTTCAACGACACTCTCGCTTAAACTGCCTGTCTCTCACTGAGGTCATTATTTGTGCATAGTGCGTCCAAAAGAAAGGGTATGTAGGTCACAATACAACATGACATGACACATCAGCTTAACTTTTGCAAAGCCTACAGTCGATGGTTCTTTTGTAAAGACTCTGGACCCAATACTAAGCATATGGATTTACATATTACAACAGCATATAACCAGTAGTGTGTCCATGACTTTGCCATTATTTAATAGCTTCCAGTACAGTTCACTCTCAACATCTGAGTGAATTAAAAACAACAAATAGTCCAACAAAAATGTATAAAAAGCATAAAAAAATGACCAGTTCACATTCAAAAAATGTTTAAACATGAACATCAACAAACTCTAATAGATGTGTCTCTTACTTTCCTTTAGTTTTTCAATCCAAACTGCTGTCTTTTTCTTTCTTTCTTTTGCAAAATAAAATCCCTGTGGTGTATATACAATGTGTATGTTGTATAAGATTTAAAGTTTTAATGTTGTTTTATTGTGTTTTCAAGGCTTTCTAAACTTTTCTGAGCTTTACATAAAAACTAAATATTTGTATGTTTTTATAATTAGGTCTGCCCCAGCCGCTGGAGCCCCTGCAGCAGAGGGAAACCAACCTCCCAACCTCACCAGCAACCGTCGTCTGCAGCAGACGCAGGCACAGGTCGATGAGGTGAGTACTTGCTGCTCAGATGGAGACATTTAAGGTTCTAGCATCACTCATCGGTGACTTACTGATAACTCAGTCCTCTCTGCTTGCTCACATACCATACAAATTCTAATCGGAAAAACAGTAATCGTTGTTAGGGATGGGTTTGTCTCTAGTCATTTGTTTAATATTCAAAATAATGTTCAAACACAAAACATTTTCAAACTTCTTTCACAGTTCAGCTCCATCCTGTCAGACCCTCACTCATATGGGTCATTCTGTCTCGATAGCTGATTGCACTACATTGCTCTTGTGTGTCTTTCCCCAGGTGGTGGATATCATGCGTGTAAATGTGGATAAGGTTCTGGAGCGTGATCAGAAGCTGTCAGAACTGGACGATAGGGCTGATGCCCTGCAGGCTGGAGCCTCTCAGTTTGAGACCAGCGCTGCAAAACTGAAGAATAAATACTGGTGGAAGAATGCCAAGGTGAGGACATGCAGACGTGCTTACTTGAATAGCAAATACGTTTGTGTAAAGGCTAGATGAAACTGTTCCAGCCAGTCACAACAGTTTCTACTGAAGCATCCTTTTTCTGGTACATTAATATGACTGTCATTGGTTGTTTTGGGGTAGAAATTCAAGATATACTATCTACATCATCACGGGATTACACAGTGGCATGTTGCCAGGGGAATCATCGTGCTGCCATGATTAAAAAATGGGAGGCTGCTGGAATTTGAGGTTTATCTAACTGGGGATTTGATGAAAGTTGAGAAATTCATAATATGTGAGCATAAATAATACAGTCAGGGCAAGTGGAATTATGTCTGGGCTACATGACCTTTGTTTGGTGTGTTTTGTGCTTGAAAATGACACATTTTACTGCTTTTTTAATGACTTTTTAAAAAATCCTCTCACTACAGATGATGATTATCCTGGGTGTGATATGCGTGATTGTCCTCATCGTCATTATTGGTAAGAATCTTTTTTATTTTGCATGCATTCGTCATCATCATCTCAGGAATTAATCAATTGTAAAACAGTGAAAAATGTCTATTCTACATATATACAGTATAATATAAGGTTACTATAATATAATATATAATATAAGTTACTGAAGAACAGAATTACATTCAAGGTGTTATTGATAACATTCAATCACTAAATGTGCCATTCATGTTTCAGCACCGCTGTTGTTCGAATCATCTGTAGTTGCCAGTTTTTAACAAATCTAAGAAAGTTGTTGGAAAATGTTGGCTGATGCATTACATTACAATTATGAATTCAGCTTCATCACCTCTCTTTTCTCTGTCTTTCTCTCCACAGTGTACTTCAGCACCTAAGAAGAGTTGCTCCTACCCCAGTCTAATCGCAACTTCCTTGCTACAGAAAAAAAAAACCCTCAAATTGATTCCAAAATTAACCATGAGAAAATAATTTATTATATCTATCTACCCCTGATTAGCCTCGATATAACACCCCTAAACCCTTCAGGGCCCCATGGCTCCCCCACTTCCACCACCTCGCCTCTGGACCCCTGTCAATATTTGTCCTGTGAGTGTGTGGCCCTGTCTCCTTTCTGGGTCCTCTTGGCTTTTCTAACCTGCCATACTGAGAACCAAACACTTGTGACGATGCAACAACAGAAAAGGAAACAACGATTGGCGATTAATTGTTACATAACTGATATATATAGTTCTTTGTAGAGTTTTATTCTGATATATACTGTTTTGTAGGTGTGTGTGCGTGTGTGTGTGCATTTTGTATTTTTTAATTTTTGTATTAATTTTACGTATGCTTCAGCGTTAAATACTGCCTATTAATCAAAGTGTGTACCTTTGCATGTTATCATCATCCGTCTGTCCCCCCTGCTTACTCTCTCTTTTTGGTGTATCTTTGCACAGTGGAGTCAGTCTCCATTCAACTAACGAAATACCAGTTGGTTTTCGAGTCCATCTGTGTTACTCGTGTCCACTAAGACGGTCCAAAATAAGCCGAAGAGATCTAAAACTTGTCATCAAGTTGCAGGACTTTGAGCTCAAACTGCCCTTGAAAATACTCTTACTTCAGCTCCAGATTTCTATAACCTGATGCCATGAAGTTTTAGACTCTTTGCTGGCTTTCTGAGAGAATTCATGCTCACTGATATTGATCCAACATACAAATAATGCATGAATTGTTAAACTAACCCCTGGTAATCATCATTTCCAGTCCTTTCCATCTGAGTGTCATTTCTCTTTCTTCATCTCACCCCCCCCTAATAACTTCCATCTGTAACGTCTGTCTCTCAGCATGCTTGAACACCTCAATTTCTTCTTGATGATTTCGAAACTGCCATAGTCGGACCAATGTCTGTAGATGTTTTTTCTTTTTTCTTTAAATATTACGTAGTGTCTTATTTCGAAAACATTCCTTCATTGCAGTCTAGTGCAAATGGTCTTACCGTAGCACATGTAAGTGTAAGTATCTTTAACAAAAAAAAAAAAAATACACGCGATGAAACTTGTGTCGAAAACGTCGGTCATACAAACCATAGGAGAAAATAGTTATAGTTAATAGCTGTAAGGGTAAGTTTTGGATAGACATGATTAGACTTTCAATCTGTCCAAATGATTTTCTTTTGTAAAAATGATGTTATCCTGACATTACACTTACAGTATACTATGGAGATGTCATTAATGTCAAACTGTGGACATGGGCTTACAAAAGACTTCTAATTCCAGGTGATAAGATAGGGCCGTTGCAACAATTGACGAGTTCACACTGAAAAGCCTTAGTCTTCAGTCACTGTAGAATATTTGCAGTCAAACACACCCTCGCACTGTAAGTAAGTGCCGAGGGAGTGGCTGACTGCCAAAAAAAGAAATCTGTTGAAAATGCACAAACAAACCTTGTTTTTGATGGCGCTGTCTGGCTGGTCAATAGCCTGGCCAAAGGAGATCCTCGTGCAGCAAAACCTCTCCTCATGAAGAGCACATTTAAAAAAAAAAAAAAAAATACAATTCAGCCTTATTTTGCAAATCCAGGAACAGAGACAGAGGCTAATGAGAAAAAAAAAAGTCAAATTCACAGTTGAGTTTTTAGTTCAGGGGGAAGGCTCAGAGATGTACAGTCAAAGGTTAGCGACAAGAGACGTAAGAAGCAATTATTCAAAAAAACTGGAAGCAGAGTGTTTTGCTCGCGCAGTGGTTCTGTCTCTTAGTGTTTCTCCCTAATAGTTAAGGCCTTTTTTTCTTTTTTAAGAATAATAGATTATATTTTTTATTATAGTATATTTTTGTGTGAAACAGACAGGTGAAGAGGAAGTGTGCAATCAGTGCTGTTTGCTGCCGACAGCAGCGAGCTCCTCTTTACCTCTGTCTGGTGTGTTTTTTGTAATTCAGCTCCGTGCGTTATACACTGCCAAGCATCAAGGGAGAGGCTTCTATTGTTCTTTCTTTCATTGGTGCCCTCGCTGGTTCGGTCTTAAAACTATTCCTTTAGCTTGTTTTGGTGCATACTACCTTTTTGGCTACTTTGTGAGCAGGGGCAATGTGATGCACTTGTTTTTTAACACCCTGTCAAACTAAGGCCTTGCACACACGAGACAACATAAACCTAAAATTCCTCAAAACTGCTGATGGCATTTTGGGGGGGAATTTTACCTTCAACTTACTTGTGGTCGTGGTAAATCGAAGCTCTGAAATCAGTGGATTGATACATGCAATTGAAAAATTTGAAGGTTACAGAGCTGCATTAACAGGCTGCACTGCCACTAATGCTATAATTAACAATCCTAAAGTGTATAAATTGAGCTTTACAGAAAGCTGGAGTCACTGAAAAGATATAGAAACCACAAAACCACCCACATGTCTAAACAAGTGTGTAAAGCCTTAGTAGCCTTGTCTCTTTTCAACAACTTTTTAACTTTCCCACCAGCTGAGAAGACCAACCTGCCCCCCTTTGCTCAACTCACTGATTCTGAATCCTACAGTGTGCATGTGTGTGAGTGTGTTCGTGTGTGTGCAGGTGCATTAATGTGTGTGCGGGTGTGTGTGAGTGTGTTAGAATAGCTCTGTCTTGGGAATATCCCCAGTTTATCCCGACAGATTAGGCCGCTTAAATCTCAGAGTGAGGGCACGTTGTTTCCTTGACCACTGAAGTACACAAGCAGAGAGGTTACAGATCTGTCGGCCAGTTCTACTTAGGAAGGACCCCAACCTTAACGAACCCGCTCCTCCCCGCTTCCCCTACAGGTTTTGTCCTCCAAACAGAGCAAAAGTAAACTGCAGAAGACTACCAAAGACCAGATTTTCCATGCTTATGCTGCCAATTGCCATCAAAAACAAGTGGAGAGAAACAGGTTATCCAAACTATCCCAGTCTGTTTGAAATAGCTGATACCCTTACCCTATTGATCCACCATTACAGGACCTTTTAAATGTCAGTTTGGCTTGTGAGTGTGCCATTCTAACATATGCAAATTAAACCAAAACATAAGGACCGCATGCTTCAAATCTCAAGTACAGACTGCCCCCTGACATGTGTATCCAGGTCTGAAGAGCTTCTCTAATCGGTAACAAGTTTTTAGACACATGATCCTATAACTAATAATAGCACAACTCTTCTTTTTTTTGTGTCTCCATAGTGCTGCCAAGTTTGAAAAATGAAAAGACATAAATAGCTGTTAGACATAAACCAAGAAAAACGTTATAAAAAATCTGCATTGTTTGGTGTTGTAATATGGGGGTGTTTTGGGGAGTAGGGGGTCCTATATCCTCAGGTTTAAGGTATTAGCAATTTACCAAAATATATATATATGAGGACAAAAACTATATTATAAAATGTAAAATTGGGTTTTTTAGAAAATCACGATAGGGTTCCAAATGTGGTCCTATTATCAGCCATCCTGCAGGAGTTAACCACACAGTGGACTGAAGTGAAATAACACTACTGATTGGGGTAGGACTTCTGTGTTATCCATAAAAATCCAGCTGTTGTGAGTGCTCAACCAATTTGAACACAATGGTGAAACTGAAGCGAGTGCTCTCTCTTTTACTTTCTGTTGCTTTATTGTCTGTATGAAAAAGAAGTGCGCCTATGTTTTAACACCGTGGCACTTTTTCTGTCGTGGTTCGTTCATTTTTCAGTGGGATGGGAACATGATTCAGTGGGGAATATTGTCTTACGTGTCAACCTCGAGAACTGTTCAGCGATCTCAACTTAACGCTGCGTTCGGGGCATTTGGGGGCGGGCGGAAATGCAAGTTGCCAACACGGTAAAAGCGTTTAAGTCCCCTTCCAGGTTTGAAGTGTAACTCGTGAACTTGTGATTCAAACTTGGAAGGAAACAAAGAGAAGATTCAATCCTTCATCAGAGTGTGTTATATGTACAGAGTGGGGAACCGTCACCCCCAAATGGCACGAATGCAGCGATAGGAGGGAACCTGAGTCTCTGAATGTTCAGTGGATGGCTATAAACATACAATATTCTGCTTCTTATATGTTAACATGTTTTATTTTTGGATCAAATATTGTGGTTTTTTTTCTTTTGCATCGATTTAGTAATAACTCCAGATGTCACTGAAATGTTATGTGTGTAAGCACTGATGGGTAAAAGGTAAAGAAAATGGGAAGCTAATGGGGGAAAAAAAAGTATTTTTACCTTCAATTGTCCAGGATGCTTAGAAAGATTCTACAGTTTACATCAGATTGCCGTTTCTATCTACAAGATATATTTTTTGTTTAAATCTGTTTATTTTTGAGGAAAGATTTTGATTTCTCTTCGGGACTGGGGTTTCTGGGATGAAGGCCAATGTTGCCCCTGGTCGTCTGGCCTTACTGGAGGGACAGGACTGGAGGATCACGGGCAATGTGCTCAGTTTTATTTGACCTTTTTTTCTTTACCTTTGCTTTTATTTATTGATAGATTTATTGTGCTGTCATTTGGTATGGGATTAGAAACTAAGCAAGGTTGACTCAACGTAAAGGAGAGGAGACTGAATGAAAAACTAAAGTACATAAAATAATTGTAGTGTAAATCTATCAATGTCTTATTATATTGATGAACATCATGAAATATATGTATATTGGAAAAACAGTACCTATGACAACTTGTACTTTTGTGTGTGCTTCATGTGCTTTGTGGGTGTGCAACAATGGGCAGATGCAATTTTGACTGCAATTCTGGGACCTTATCTGACCTGTATGAATAAGCATAAATTTATTATCAATACAAAGATACATGTCTTTCTTTAATTCGTCCTAATGACATGTGTTTCTAAAATACATGGAGACCTGGAGCCAGACAAGTGGACATTTCTGCGTTCATCCAGAGTCTGTTTCTACAGTCGCTCACCTCCACATCCAGACTGATACCACTCGAGTCTACACATCCACGCACACAAATGCTATTTGCACTTAGTCCCATTTATCCGCCGTTACAAGCTATAATCCCCTTTCAAAAAGTATGAATGCGCTGGAGGTCACGATAACGATGAAACTTTAAGTGACATTATCATTTAGAATCTATAAAGCAGTCAAGTTTAATGGTGTGTGTCAACATGTGCGTGCAGGGTTTGCATATCAGTGCATAACAGTGCAGACCTCAGAGACAAACATTATTAAACCTCCACTGTGGCTCATGCAGGACTGTAAGGTTAAAAGCATTCAAAGGGCAGTTATTAAAAGGCCGTATCCTAACATTTCATGGCCTCACAGTCATGCATAATGATTCACTCCGTTGCCAGCATATAATAATGAGAGCAGTAAAATAAATAAATAAATAAAAAAACCTGTAGGCAACAAAGCTACAGTTTGTTTTGAAAGGAGCCACAAGTGAGAGTCACTTCCGGCTACTTTTATTTTGAAGTAGCCTACATAAAGCGGCTTAATTGCGCCTAAATCTGATAATTACCGTTCTCCCTGCTCTTCTTACGTTTTAACTTGATTCTATATTAAACACGCTTCATATACACAGTGCACACTGCACTCCACAGCACACCGACATTAAACTAGGTTAAATGGTATTAGCCGAAGATTAATAAGCTACCGTCGCTTTGAGACTGACGGTGTCTGGTCTGGTTGGATCACATATTAGTTGAAATACAGTATTTATTTGTGAGTGGGTAAATGGTTCGCCCTTTGGAAATAATGAAACTACACTGTAGCTGAATACTGTGGTGTGGAAACTGAACCCACCTCTCACACAGCAGATCCGTCGCCCGAGTTGTAGTTTCGAATTTTCTCCACCAGGTGTCACCAAAACAGCAGTGAGCTCCAGGAGGGATATTATGTTATTTATATTTTGGGCCCAGTGACACACACACACACACACACAATCACATTGCCTCAGTGGGCTTTACAAATCTGTACAGTGAACGACAACCTCTGTCCTTAGACCCTCGATTCGACTGAGGAAAAACTTGCCATATTGAGAAAAAAAATTTAAACGGGGGAAAAAAAGATGGAAGAAACCTGAGGAAGATATATCGGATACAAATTATAATATATGTAAAGTGTGTGGATCCAGGAGGACGACTGAGCAGGCCGAGGCAATTTATTGAAATAATATGAGTTAAAAGAAGAAAAGTGAGAAAGGGGTAGGGATGTATAAGTTTTACTTCTACCTGCTACTACTACCTCCTTTACAGACACTGTTGCTTTTTTTTAATTTTTTTTTTTTTTATGATGTTTTGAAATTTTGGTTCAAAATTAAAGACAGTAATTCATTCAAAGATGTCAGCTTAGTCATCATAAATATATATCACATGAGTTCAGGTGGAGGTGGTGGTGGAGGAAGTAATCAGAGCCTTTATTTGAGTAAAAATACCACAAAGTGAAAATACTCTACAGTTAAAATCCTGCATTCAAAACCCTACTTAGGTCAAAGTAAGTAAGGCTATAATCAGCAAAATTAAAGTATGTCAGAATTACTTATTGTATAGTAAAATGCTTCCTGTCAGTGTTTTACTATTATATTTATTACATATGATGAGTTTATGTTGTATTATATTGCTGTAGATGTTTAAGCTCATTTTAAATAGGCTACTTTAAAGTTGCAGTGATGGTGCTGTACTGAATGATATCTTAACTTTTACTCAAGTATGACTTTTGGGTTGTACCCAACGACAGCAGTGCATCATATTCTTTAAGAGAGTCATATGTTTGCCCCAGGTGAACCATGTTTCTCTAAAAACTATGTCATGGGCTAGAAAAACAGCCTGTCTTCAGCTTTGTGACAATGTATTTTCCAGCCGATCCAACATGAAGAATACAAGAAGCTTATTTAACAAGTGGGAGAATTTTCTCAACCCATAAAGTAACACGCTATCCTCCAGTTTATCCCAAACTGACTTTTCCTCTTTAAATGTGACAGAAGCAGATTTGCCCTTTGAGACAACTCGGATGTTGTTAGAAAGTGATGACGTGTGTCTTCTGGTGCCTGGCTCCGGCTGTAACGCTCTTGAAGGATTTCTCTGATTGAAAGCAGGATAGCCCAATTTCCAGCCCCATCTTAATCTCCGCGCTGGTGTTTCTATTTATTGCTGAGGTCACGTGAAATTTGGCCTCCTGTGCTGCACTGCATAATTGGGAGACAGATCCTTTTTTTAAACTGCGGAGAGAGAGAGAGAGCCACAATTACAGAGAGCACGCGGGTCTGTGAGTGTTAGGGAATCATCATTTTCGGTCTGTCACCTTCTCAGATGGATTCACACAGTTGCTCGCATGACTCGTTCACTCTGTTCTCCACCTCTCTCCAGCACAGTGTCACTTATAATGGTGTTTTTATCTCGGACATAATAGGGGAGTAATTTGCAGAGGGAGTGAGTGGAGTTCATGTAAGCATGGACATGACCTAACTGCAGGGGTGATCAAAAACAACTTCTCACTTAAACTGCCTCTCTGTCAGATCGTTTTAACTTTGTTTTCCATTTTTCTGATTTCTCCAACCGCTTCCCCCCCACTTGCAACAGTCATCCACTCCCCCTCTGACTCTCCAAGAGGAATGCACGTCCAGCTCGACTCGAGGATTCGTCAGGAAGAGTTATTGCAGAAAACCTCCACCCTCGACTTGGATTTCGGCTAAGTGTAAAGGTCACTGTTACTCCCACACATAATGGCAGTGGCTGCACAGTTGTGCGCACTCAGAGGCTGTCCGCCCCCCAGCAGACTCAGCACGTCATCGCATTCCTGCTTCTGCTGCCTGTTATCAGGACTTTGGGTTAACACAAACACAGCACAGCAGGACCAGGGAATGCTCACTTCTCCTGCTCGCTATGAGCACCAAAGTCTCTCTTAACCTGTGGCACCAGAACTATTTCAAGTGTTAAAAGTCAGCGTAAGTCACACGGCACATGCAACCTGAGACACGATCTCTCTGTGGAAACTCTTTTATGAGCTGTCCCTCCTGCTCGCCCCATACTTTGATCAAGGTGTCGCTGCTCTGCAGTCTGTAAAAGTGGCTGATTCTGTAGTGTTATTGTAACAGCATCCCCTCCACAGGCCTCAGTAATGTGGGCCAGAGGGTTGGCTCATTCGTGGATCTTAGCAGAGAGAGAATACTCCCCCCCGGAGTGTTATTCTTGCCTTGGTGGACAGTGGGGGCGATAGATGCTCTCTGGCTCAGATGTTGTGGAGCCCAAGGAGCCCCTGGGGCTTGTGGCAACACGGTAAGAGGACAGAGATCATTTGTTATGTGATTCTTCTTCTTCTTTTAGGTCCTATTGGAATTCATCCTGGATCCTGTTTTGTTTAAACAGGCTGGCTCAAGTCAATTCATTAAAGGAGACCTGGTATGCTTTGTCTGTTTTTTCTTTCCTTCATAGGTTCTTGTGCATGTTAGAAATCTTGAAAGTTAAAAAGGTCAAAGAAGCCCCCCTCCCCCACAGAAAACACTGTTCCTGATAGGCCTCATCAGTAGTCCCGCCTTTAATTCTGCGACTTTGTGACATCACAAGTTATCATGTCGCATATTTGCATGATTTATACCTAGCAGCTAGTTTGGCACCTAAGAATTGATTTAGCACAGCTGCTCTGTTGTTGTTAGCAGTGCTGGGTCAGACATGTGTGAGCTGACCAATCAGGAGACTGGGTTTTTGGGAGGGGGGCCTTAAAGAGACAGGAGCTAAAACAGAGCGTTTTAGACAGAGGGGGAGTGCTGTGTGATGTGTTTTTTGGGCATTAAAGCACATAAACCTATTCTGGTAGTAACCCAAACTAGAATATAAGAAACACTTCACTAATGTGAACATTGACAGCCTACACTAATGTCTCAAATCAAGACAAGTCACTAGTCTTTAACTTCCAAGTCCAAGTCGAGTCTCAAGTAAGTCCGAGTCCACCTCTCTGGTGTAAACACTAACAATCCCCTGGACCCTGAGCTCCTAGTCCAAACCACCAGCTGCACGGCTAACTGAGCTAACTAACTAAGGCAGCCCCCTATTTGTTTTTAGTGTGAGTGTGAATGTTGGCCAATTTCTTACATATTGCACCTTTAAGAAAAGGTTCTGTCTAAATTAAAGGTCTCACATGTTGTGGAATGTAAGGATTTATGGCCCGACCAGTTGAGTGCTGCAGCCCACAGACCCTGGGGCTCTGGCCCCACCTGTGCACTCTTCATAATGACCAGCCAGACACTCAGGATGGATGTTACTGGATTAAAAGCCACCCAATTCAAGCTTCTTTTCCCGTTTCAACCACGTGACGAACCAGAAACATCTGCATCTGTAAAAAGATGCACTCCTTTCTGGACGTCTGCAAAGCCTCTGCCGCAGCTCCTGTCACTGCTCCCTCCTGCCCTTCTTTCCTCGATGCCCCCTCTGCTCTACTGAAACTGGGGATATTATGGAGCAACATCTGGCTCTGATTAAAACCTTCTCCTCCCTCTTTCCCTCCCCGCTCACGTCATCCCCCCTCATGGCTCTTTGTCATCGCCGTTGTCCTTTCAGCATCTCCGTCCGAGTTCTAGAACGGATGAGTTCTCGAACTCTCTTGTCCGTCTGAATCCTCCCCACTCGTTCAGTCTCTCCGCCCATCCAGAGCGAGCGGCCTCCCCCCTGTCATACACCTCTTGCCTCCTGCTACCATTTCCCCTTTTTCTGCAATAGTCTGCTTTGTGTGCAAGCTGCAACATGATGCATGTGGGCTGCATCTGGGGTTTCTCCTTGTTCCTGTCTCTGAGTTTAGGATGGACCAAGGCTCAACAGACCAATTACACCAGGTGAGTGTGAGGAGAATGTGTGTGTGTTTGAGAAATGTGTCCTATTGAAATTAATTTGTGACTTTGCAGAGGTTAGGAGTCACAGTTTTAGTCTGCGACTTCAGGGTGAAAAACTCTCTGAATACTTTCCTGCCTCTGTAAGTAAATTCTTTCCACTTCACTGTTTGATTGGGCACAGAGTTGTCCTGTTGCTATTTTGGCTCATGATGTGAGGCGTGCTGAGTCTGCAGTCACTGGCTCAGCCAGATGTTAATGCTTTTGGTTCTGCCTGTGGGGTCGAATCACAGTGACTTGGCTCTGACTCTGGACATCTTGGCTGTAATCAGCAAGCGTCTGACTTTGCTGGGGTTCTGCTGTCTGAGTCTGTTGTTTCTCACGACTGAGGGATAAGAGTCAAATGCTTTTCTTTCTTTATTGTGAAACATGAAAAAGACATACATTCTCTCTCTTGACACCACAAAAAGACTATGACAACAAAATGCCAAAAAGAGTTCATTATAACAGGCATTTTGCTCTTGGCTCAGGAGTATGCAAGTGAATCTTCTGCACCTCTGCTGGCAAAAGTCTGAAATAGGAAATTTTCCCCTCATTCAGTAAGCTCTCTGTGTGTCTGGACTTTTGGAAAGCAACATAGTTTATTACATCAAGTAGCAGAATAACTATGAGGTTGGAATATTTTCCCAGCTGTAAAATGGGTTTCCCAGCTATGACTGAAAAATTGAACTAAAAATCTTTTTGGTTCATCCATTCTCATTTTTTATGACTAAGCAGTGATAGGCAGTTTTTAACCATGACACCCATCCAGACACATTTTTCTGCTGTGAGCTGTTTCTTACTGTAATATTTAACAGGGTTTTAAAGCTGAAAAGTTATTAAAATGTGAAATTACAAAAGGAAATCTCTCTTGCCCATCAGTGCTTTACAGCTTTGGAGTGGATTAGGATTATACCATCAGAAGCTAGTTAGAGCTCATGCGAGGTCCCTGGTGACATCACTAAACATAATATTATGGCAGAAGTTTTCTGTGCAATTCAACAAAAAGTTAAAATGTGGATGGTTATGGATTCAGTTTGGTTTTGTTTATACTGACCACTTTTCTTGGATAGTTCATTGCTTATATCTGAATAATAGAAACAAAAATCTATGGAAGCCCAAAGGGTTCAATGTCCAATCAATCTAAAAAACACAATTAAGTAAATAACTGTGCAAATAAGGTGTGTAAAATACATGAATGAACCAACAATTTGTGAAACAAATGAAGAAATTGTTAGAAATCAAGTCATTTAAATATATATTTATTTAATTTTCATATTTTTAAATATATTTTTTAGTTACACATATTGTTATTTCACTGAACAAAACTTTTGCACACTTGTGGATCGAGAGGTGTATAAGAGAAATAACATGATGAAGAGCTTTGCACCAAAACGCTGTTATTACATTTTTCGGATTGCAAGTGAATTTTTTGTTAAGATACTTATTTCAAATTGCACATTTTCTGTACGTATTTTGTAATGTTACTATTTTGCAAATTGATAATTATGTCAAAAATAATTGTTTGTTTAATTGTTGTTGCTTATTTTAGTATACTCATCCTCATAGAAATAGTTTTATGACTTATTATTTATAAATCCATCCTTATCATTTCTTTTTTGTGAGCACAGGGACTATGAACATAATTTTGTACAACTCTGTTGTAAAATGATGAAATAAATTAATCTTGAATAATTACTCTGTTATTTATTTAATATTAACCACTTTAGGGCTCCATACAAACAATCAGCACTTGACTTTTTCAGTAACGTGAAGCAACACATCTTTTTAAAAGCTGTCATATTTCTGACTGAGATATATAATTATGGTTAAACAAGGATCTGTGTTATTGAATCATCTTCATATACACTACTGTTCTTGCTACGGAGCTTTAGAGTTACCACAAATAACTCGATGATTGTTTGACTGTTACTTAATTGCTTTCATTGTAGGTCATCTAATTACAGATTTTAATTAGGGAAATCAAACGCAAGCAAAAATTTGTATCAACACCCAGTAGAGGGCATTTAATAACTTTGCGGTCTGACTAATGAAATTCCTTCTTTATTTACAGTACACTCACTTTATCCAGTAATTTCTACAATACACCAGTGGCCTAGAGACTGCTAAAGGAAGCCGGTCGAAATACTTGAGAGCGTCTCAGTGGACTTGTACTAACGCAATTCTATTGTGTCATAGAGCTACAATGCCAGTAATGGTGTCCACTCCCACTAGTCTCTCCCCATTGTCTCCACAGGCCAGTGTTCTACTGTGGAGGAGACCTGGTGGCAGACTCAGGCTTTGTTGGCAGTGAGGGCTTCCCAAGCTTTTACAAACCCAACAGCAAATGCACCTGGCGGATCACCGTGAGTCACTCACCCTGCAACATGTCTAAATGCTGACTCCGTCCTCACTCATTCTCACCCTCTGACTAATGTACAATCCCTCTGGTTTTCCAGGTCCCAGAGGGAAAAGTGATCACGCTCTCCTTCCGCATTTTTGACCTGGAGGCTGATTCACAATGCCGCTACGACTATCTGGATGTTTACAACGGCAATTCCAACTTGGTGCAAAAACTAGGTCGATTTTGTGGAACTTTCCGGCCTGGCTCTCTTATTTCGACCACAAATACCATGATGCTAGAGATGGTGACTGATGGAGAGACGCAGGGCAGAGGCTTTGTGGCCTACTTCACTGGAGCCGAACCATATGTGGATGGTATGTGGTCACAGTTACGAGGGTTGCTTTTCTTTATTTATGTTTTATCATGTATACAAATATGCCCACCCTGCATGGGGGTTACGCCACACCATGACGTATAGTAACCAGTGGGAGTTTTCACAACATGGCAACCTAAAGTTTCCTCTCATTAATGGCTTCTAACTGCTCTTTAAATGTTTTTTAGCCAGCAGCAGTTGCAAATTTTTAACCATTATAAATGATGCTTTATTTGAAGGTGGCGCTGGATATTTCAGGCTTTTATTAAGCCATTTTGTAAACAATTGACACTCTTTAGTCACTGTAGTGTTTATAAGCAAACTTCACATAACCTGCACTTCCCCATGTTTGTTTTTAATTCTTAAATCATTAGCTTATTATATTTTTTATGGATTATTCTGCAATTTTAAAACATTTTGAAGCCTTTCATGACTGCATGGTTTATTCCAACCCTGCAATAAGGTTAAATACCGACGTGATAACTGCACGGATGCTTTTCCAGCCGAATCCAAAGACTTTCATGCTTTTCAAGAAACCAAAGGCAGGCTGCCAAAAGAGAACAACACGGAGAGAAAAAGGAAGTGATTTGAGGGAAACAGCTTTGCTTTCCCTCAACTTGCCAGCCTCTGTTTTGCAAAAGTCGATTGAATCTTGCTCGAGAACAGCTTAGCTCTTAACCTTGCTGATAAATTTAGCAGCACTTCTCTGAGCATGAGCTCATGAAGTTGTCACTCAAAAGATGTATCAAGCAACCACATGGAGCAGTTTATGCTGAAAGGGGATCTGCATCAAACATCAAGAGTGAACACAACTTGCTAGCACTGTAAAACAACACTCCATCTGGAAATCTTGTTCAGTTAATGGATCACAGCAATCCTTTTTCAGTGTGAAGGCCAGAAAATGAAACTTTAAGATTTATTTAAGTAATGTATGCTTAAATGTGGTACAGTAAGTTCTTTGCTGATAATGACTTTGGTTTTTAAATTATTTATACATGGGATGATACATGATGTTGTCAGACTCTTGTAAGTGTCAAAAAAACTAACACTTTTAATGGACGTAACTGTGATGATCATAGTTGCCCCAAAGGATTACACTGCAACCAGCTGAGCGATCTACCAGATTGATTCCGAAACTTTTGGTTATTATGAATCATTTTCACAATAAAACATCTAAACATAGGGTCCAGGATTAAAAATACTGGAATTTCCCTTTAACGTGCCAACCATGAATCATGACGTCCCCCTGGGAATTTTGTTCTCTCTCCTGACATTTCCTGTTATATCTCTACTATCTGCTACACCAGAAGAATAAAATGCACGAGAATTAGAAAGAAGGAAAAACACGCATGATAACTGATGTTATGCCCCAGATAGCAAAATTGTACCAGACACATTAATACAACCCATATGGGCAGTCCACTCCTGTTTGCCAGATCTGACCACAATCAGGCCATACCATGGCCACGTGTCAGCTAAGAGCGAGCTGAATAAACCATACTTGTGCTGTTATCTTCATTCATTGTTTGACTTGTTTCAGCCCAACAGGTCTGTGGGGGGAAGATAACCAAGGCCCAGGGAGAGATCATGACGCCCAACTGGCCCGACAAGAAATACCCACCGGGCACCAGCTGCTCCTGGCTCATCACTGTGGAGCCTGATAGGGTGGGCAACACACTCTCTCTCAGCATGCAAATACTATGTTTTCCAAAGCCTTTTACACACTCTACAAGGAAAACAGCTGGTGATCATTTCATGTCATATTTCTGTTTGGGTACCAGGTAATCCAGGTGAGGTTTGATAAGTTCGTCCTGGAGGCTGACAGCTACTGCCGCTTTGACTATGTGGCGTTCTTCAATGGTGGCGAGAAAGATGACTCGCGCCTGATTGGAAAATACTGTGGCGATCAGGCCCCAGAGTAAGTGGCAGATGTCTCTGAAGATGTTTCTTGGCCTTTAAAGGGACATTATGTAGTTTTGAAGAAGAAATCCAAACTCAGAATTTTAATGTTTTCAGTATTATTAAAGGTAATAATACAATTTTTCTATAACTGAATAAACAAGCTGTTCTCAGAGGAAAATAAGGTCCCTACAACACTGTTTGAAGCTAGAAAGGTGGCAGGGTCCGCCAAATATAAACAAAGTAAAACAGTATGAAATTGTGTTGTTCTTTAAGGTCAGTTTGTTTATTCAGTTTATTGAATCATGAAAACAAAGAGAGTTTGTTTCTTTGGTTTGTTTAGGCATAAAAAAAGGTAAATGAAGATCTTTAAAATGTCTTCCCTAAAACTACATAGTGCACCTTTAAAGCCTACTTTAACCTTACTACTTTAACTTCCAACCTCTACCTGTCTCCTGTCCAGGCCCATTATGACCACCGGCAACGTGCTACTGGTCCAGTTCGTGTCTGACCTCAGTGTGACATCTGATGGGTTCCTCGCCAACTATGTCAGCGTCCCACGTGGCTCTCAGATACCGTCAGTTGACAGAGGAGCCGGTACGAGGCACATCCCCGCAAGGCCTGCAGTCAAACCCGCCGCCACCACCACAAAGCCACCCACCACCAACAAATACGTTCCCACTGTGAGGCCCAAACCAGTGAAGCCCACGAGAAATCGCGGACAGGGCACCACAGGCCAGGACAGAAGGCCGCCTGTCACAAATGGAAAGAGGCCTGGTGGGTGCAGCTGTGTTCACACTGAGCCAGTGTGTTAAAGCAGAAGATGTAGAACTAATGTGCACTTTCTTTTCATGTTTCTAGTGCCTCAAAATCCTCTGTGTGCCAAAGCCTGTAAAAGAGAAGGGACCATCAAGACCGCTTACTGTGCCAGCGAGTTCGGTAAGTCTCCTGACGTTCACTTTCAAAACAAGCAATTGTAAAAGTTAAAGTTGTGTTTTGACCGAGGCCTTCTTTTTTTCCAGTGCTAACTGGCAAGGTGACCTCTCTCTCCCCCGGGCCCCGAGGCACTCTTCATGTGAGCGTCTCCCTCATTAAGGCTTACAAGGCAGGTCGACTCACAATCACGCAAGTCGGAGAGACCATGTCGGTGAAGCTGGTGTCACAGTGCAAGAAGTGCCCGCTGTTCCGCAGAGGTACAACCGTCTCGGACACACGTGCACCACAGATAATTAGCATTTACATTTTCTGAAAGACTCTTTGTAACACTGAACAATCTTTGTGCTCTTTTTTCCCTTCCTGATAGGTGTCAACTACATCATCATGGGTCAAGTGGATGAAGAAGGACGTGGTACCCTGCAGCCCGGTGTATTCACAGCTCCATACAAAGGCCCACATCACAGACTATTAACGAATATCGGCAACCAGCCCTGCTAACTTCAAGTCCGAGCAGGCCAGGAAATCCAGGACACATATCCAACACCAGACATTACAATGTGAAATACAGTAAAAATATATCATTAAACGTTTAACCCACCATTTTAAAGGAAGTTATTCAAACACGTGCCAAACTTTTTGTTTGTAATTTATCTAAGAATAAAGGTTTTATATCTCTTTCAAATGGTTTGACTGAATACATTTCTGACATGTCAGCGCTCGCTCTGTCTCATCTGTGTCTCTGTTGCCACCTAGTGGATTTGGAGGGTGATGGCACTCAAGCTAAACTTGCCAGCAACTTTTTTTCCAAAGCAAGTCAAAGATTTAAAATCCTGTGACATGAGTTGACCAACACTAATGAAGTCTAGCATTGAGATTTCAAGTCTCACGCGGTGATAAATGATCCCAGAATGTTTGCTTTTAAATTGAATTGAGGAAAATGAGAACAGTACATTCACTCTTAAAGGTATGTAGTTTTGGAGAAGAAATTCAAACTACAATATTAATGAGGTAATAGTACAAACTCAGAAATATTTATTTTTTCCATAACTGAAGAACTGAACTGTGTATGTCTTGTAACGGAGATTTGAAAGTACTGTACCGAGGTGACCTCTGGCTGCTCTAGTTCAGTGTCTGCAGTCATTTATAACAGCTGTCTTACACAAACATGTACAGTTAATATCTTTAAGGTAGTTAAAGGCAGCCAATGTAACCACATTATCAATTGAAAGACCTCTAAGGTAAAATAATTTAGCTAATTAATTTGAGATTTAATCTCAGCAGCACTGACAGAAGTAGGAATTTCAAGCACGAGTAAGAGCCATTGAACTGTGGATGAACTGCATGAAAACAATTAAAAAGATCTGAGATTTAAAAGTTTTACTGAATTTTCTGAATATTTTCAGACCACATTTTGCAGTTTGCAGTTAATACATAATAGATACAGGCACCATACAGATTGTGGTATGGTCCAAACAGACAAAAACAAGTGAGCAATTACAAATACTACAGTAGAGGCTACTGTTGCAGTGACTGTTACTTATTAATACTGCTATAACTGTAAATCATTGTATTCAATTCTATTTTTGAACTGAACTGTTCAAAGTAGTTTATTTAGTACCTACTGGTACCTTTAGTAGGTTTTTTCCCCTTAATCTAACACAGAAGTGTCATAAAAATGTCTTAAATTGTAATGTGTAACAACATGTGATCATTAGCCTGTTACAAAATATGTGTTAACAGCAACACTGTGCTGCTAAAACTAAAGCTGAGGTTCAGTAATGATCCTCCCATAGCTGTTAACTGAGGGTCCTACATGAAAACTATCAAATACATTTTGATGAATGGACACTTTGGCTATTCTGTTTGTTATTACACATAATTAATTAAGGCAGCCGCTAAAATCAAAAGCTGAACTCCTGCTAATAGTAGCTAGCTTAGCAGATCTCAGTAGCTGTCATCTATTCTACTTTAATTTTCTCCAGTCAATTTAATGTAGTTGAGTGTGGTTAATATTAACAGCACTCGGACATGATAGAAACCGAACACAGAAAAACCTGCTTTCTATGAGCTATGGATGTTAAATAATGATAATAAACAAGTTCATTTTCTAAGACATACCAGTTAAATTAATATAAAGCTGGTTTCCAAAGACAGAGTGCAGTCGGCATTTTTAGGTATGATGTGGGTCCAGTGGCAGTGATTTTTCTTTTTCTTTTGGAGGGTTAAATAATATGATCAATGAATTACAACACGTCTATCTGTTTTTTGAGTTTGCCTTTAGCCCTGAAATCTTCAAACCTTCTTTATCACTGCATTACTGCTCTTTTCCTGCTGTCTTTAGATCAGCACAGTAGTGGTGGGACAAAAACATTCATCACAAACGAGATCTATTCATGTATTTATCATTTCAAAATACTGATACTGATATCTTTATTAAAGTACATTCAACATCAAGACCTGTAGTGTTGATAAATTGCATTATGTAATTTAAAAATCTTAAATTTGCAATAAAAAAATGCAATTCTTACAAGTCACCACTAGAGGTCAATGAATAAATCCAAACTCCTCTGTTTTGGGTCATTAGTTGAAACCAAAACCACTTATTTGGTCTGACTTGAAAAGTATTATTACTTTTAAAACATTTTTTTAAGTTACAAGAACACATTTTTAGAAAGTTATATGAATAATACATCAAGTACTTTATTATAATTTATCTTTGATGTGTCGAAGCAATGATGAAACTATTACCATTAACCTGTCATCTCTGCATGCTGCTTCTAAGTAGGACTCATATAGCTAGTGTGAGTAAAGAGACGATAACTCATGAGCCAGATAGCACACGTGCAACTCTGTGTAAACAGTCATTAAGATGTGGGAAACAGCAATAAAGTTATTTATCTACCTTTGCCATGAAAACTGACAGCTGTAACTAGTTTGGACATGAGGTTTGCAATAAGCACCATGTGTGAAAAGCTGAGGAAACAGTGTCCCATAAGTGTCTGTGGAACAAATTAACAAAAGTAATGCTACGCCTTTACATGCATACAATCTAAATCCACAAGCTTACTGTGATGATGTTGTGTGGAAGCTTAAAGGACTCAAGACTTTTACCCATCTACTCTACTTATTTCAACTTCACGTTTTTCTCTTAGAGGTGTAAAACACAAAGTTTGACAGGTACAGTGACACTTAATTGTAAAAAAGTTATAAAATACATTCAATGCATTGAAATTGTATACAAAAAATGCAATATTGACTTCCACACAATGACTATAAACGATGAAATATGATGGATTTTTACAATGGCTTTAGAAAAAGAAATACAGTGGAAATGTGCTTTTAAAAATAATCCAGCCTCATTAAACAGGGATACATATTACAACCATATACAATCCTCCTGTCCTCTCCTCTCCTACACCCACACGCTTCCCTTCCCCTCCCTCTCTGAGGCTCCCTGCTGGCCGCAGCAGCCTCCTGAGCCGCCCCGCCGTTGACGTGAGGCAGGCAGGTTCTTGTAGACGGCGCGGCTGTAGGGGATGAAACACATGCCCAGCTGGAGGTGTCGGGCCAGGCGGCAGAAGGCGGCGAGAGCCAGGACCAGCAGGGGGGTGAGCAGCAGGAAGCCCACGACCAGCAGAGCCACACAGCCAGTGTCATCCAGCAGGTCTGAGCAGTACAGGGAGGTTCCATGGGGCTGCACCTGGAGAGTAAGAGGGGGTATTTACTGTGGTCACACTGGAAAACTGAGTGATTAATTCAAATTTCAAAGCTAGTATGCATTAAATATGCTTGACTTTTTATCATGTGCAGTTGGGGTACACTATTTCCCCACAATGCATTGCACAAAAGCACCAAAGAAGCTTAGTCACAGCTGCAAAAAATTAAAATTCAGCTCCAGAAAGATCTGCTAAGATCTTGGAAAACAGTATCAGATCTCTGGAAAAACAGAACTGCGGCCTTTCCTGAATTCATAGTTTGATTGACAGTCGACATCATTTCCTGTTAGTACAAAAGGAACTGGAGCGCAGGGCCAGTCCGACCAGCTACTCCAATATACAGCCTCTCACACTTGTGTCAGTCAGAGAAGAAAAACAGAGATATTCACAGGAGACCTTACCGTGGAGTGGCAGAGGAAGCCGAATATGATCATGACGAGAGCAGGGGTGAGGATGATGCCGAACACGACGCTGGCCAGCGTGGCATTGATCAGTGCGATGATCATATTCTGTGCAGTGACCAGGACAGAGCACGCCCAGCAGTCCAGAGAGCCCCTCAACTCCAGGGGGGTGTCAGCACCTTCGCTGCCCCCCAGCGAGTACGGAGGCGGCACCACGACCCCTGACCCCGCTCGGGAGGGGGAGCCCCGCTCGGAGATTGTCTTCTCCAGCGTGCCGTTCCGTGACAGACTCATGTTCTTTGTGGTTTATGCTGCAGGAAAGGAAAAATAATCTGTCAGAATCTGTTATTCTAACCCAGCAGTTAGGACTGGGGAAATCCGCGCACTGAGATGATGTATATTTATCAGACTGTGCCAAGTATTTTAAGTATCTGATGTTGAAAAACCATATCCACAAAACAATCTGTCTGTTTTCTGTTGCGCTGAAATGCCCTGATTTCTCAAGTCTACCCACCAAAAACACGGAAAAGCTCAAGTATGTTAATCCATTAAGCATCGAGCGTCTTAAATAATGTGGTGAAAGGTGTGGAAAGTCAACAAAGATAACTTCACAGCACTAAGTGCGAGGAAATGGGCTCCACTGGCCCCACCTCCAAAGTCCAGGACAACCACCACCCAGAACAATGAGTCAGGAGCAACTGGAAAACTGAAAAATTCCACTTAACACTGATCTGAGATTCAGAACAATGTTAGGGACAAAAAAAAAGTAACAGCTGCTTCAGACCAACATTTAAAGTGACGAGAAAATGATTCAGTTCCAGCATTTCCCCCTTTTGTGTTCGCGGCTACTGTTGTTCTGCCGAGCATCATGTGAACACGTGTTTTACAAGCAATCTTTCATTGAGTTTCCGCCTGTCAACGTCATTTGAAGTAAATTACAGTTCACTAAACTTGTACCACCCCTGTCCATGATTAGGTCACTTGTTATGCTCCATAAAGAGAAACTCTACCCTCAAACAGCATTCATGGGCATTGTATGATATTAGACTAAACCTTTGAGCATGAACAGCGTCACGCAGAGGGAAACCAAGGAGGTCAGAGGACTTTTTATTGTTAGGAATGTGTTAACTTGTGGTTTGTTGTCGTGATAAAAGTCAAATTATTGTTATTTTTCTTCTAGACATTTTCATATATTGGTTCTGTTTGAGTCTGTCTTTCATTCAACCAATCAAGGAGCAGCTCAAACACTTCCCTTTCGATTATGTCATCCACACGTCCTTCTTGTCAATTGATTGATTAACTTCGGAAATCAAAACTAACCCGCCAGAATCCCTGACTAACATTAAAGTTCAGGTTGTTTCTTCAAAAACGGTGTACCACATGTCTTGAAGTAAACTTTTCTCAGGGTCAGTTAAAGTATTTTTCTCGACCTTCAACGTGGTTTAATCAAATAAGAAACGTGAAAGTAGTTTGTTGTACTCACTGTGCGATGTGTCAGTGGCAGCAGGGGATGGGACTCTGAGAGACCTGTAGAGCGGTGAGTGGTCAGAGACAAAGGGAATTTGAAGAATTTCCTCCTGATGTATGTCTTCTCTCTGTGAAAATCCAGATCTTGAGGGGTGGTATCCAAATGTAGGTTGAGTTTCTACTACTCAAATAAATCTAAAGCCTTCTCCTTTCGTTTCCTGGCTGATTTCCAAAACTATCATCAGATATGTGCCCGTTCTGAGTCTGAGCGTCTCCCTCAGACCTCTCGTGGAACAGGGTCAGAAAGGAGCTCTGCAGACTTGAGGCAAATTCTGCTTTCCCACTGGCTTCAGCGCTTCCTTCCCTGACATTCTGTTTCCTCACTCCGACTCCAGTTTTGCGATATGATTGAGTGGTTACCAGTGTGTGCCTGTGTGTGTGAGTGTGTATCCTGTGTTGCCTCTGATGCAAATGCTCAGGCTGAGAGCAGGCTGGGCTATGTTAAAGGCTGCTGCTGGAGTCTGGGCAGGGGAGCAGTGGAGGGTGTCTGAGATAACCCCTGGAACCAGGGGGAGGGAGGGAGAGTGTTTATTTGGACAGATTAGACGAATCAGGGTATGCTGGCCAATCCACAACACTTTACACCCTCACTGAGGACTTTCTCTGCTCCGCTGTCAGATGCTGATAAAGTGTGTTTCAAAAGCCAAAACAGCTCAGTTGGTTTTATTTTAATGTTCGTACTAAAAAAAGGCAAACTCCAAAAATCTGATTCATAACAAAATATGTAAACTAACAGATAAAGTGCATATCAGGGCTGCAACTAATGGTTACTTCATTGTCGATTAAACTGATAAGTTCACCCAAAAATGAAAATTCAGTCATTATCTGCTCACACCCACGCGCGAATGGAAAGTCTGGTGATTTTTTTTTGTCCACAAAACATTTCTGGAGCTTCACAGCAAAACAGTGCTGCATCATCCTCCTAAACAACTGAAGTGTGGCTCCGTACAGCTTGTTCGGCTTAATCCTGCAGCCCCCCAGCACCCAAACTGATTTAAAAAAATATATTATTTACACCCTTTAAAAGCCGATACCTTCACTGTAGCTGCCAAGCTACAATTGTTAGCACTATCTGAAGTGAGTGTATGAGCTCAACCGCACAACTGGAGTATAAATAACATCTTTAAAATCAATTTGGGACCCGGGGGCTTCCGTAGATTGAGTGTATGAAGCCGTTTCATGCTTTTTTTAGGCTGCTTTGTTGCGTTTTAAAACAAGTCCCCATCCACTTCAGTTGTTTAGGAGAATGCGACAACACTGTTTTGCTGTGAAGCTCCAGAAATGTTTTGTGGGCTACAAAACTTCACCAGACTTTCCATCAGCATGGGGGTGAGTAGAAACTGACAGAATTTTCATTTTTGGGTGGACTGTTCCTTAAATCTGTTAGTGGCTTGGTCAATAAAATGTCAGAATATGGTGAAAAATATCCATCAGTGTTTCCTAAACTGTCCTCAAAAGCATAGCATTATGAATTAAAAAACATTGGTTTTCATGGAGCTGATGATTGAAGTTGCTAACAAGTAAAACCATCTTGCTCCATTCTTATCTTTGTTCTGATCAGGCAGGATATGACTCTATGAAGCTTTTCAAAATAGTTGGCTATTGACAGCCACAAGTAGGGAAGTGCTCTGTACTTCTTTCAACCCTGAGACGTAAATGAAAACCTGGACTTGGGCAAGTGCTTGTCTAATTTACTGCCATTTCCAAATGAGTGCATTGCAGTAATTAAAGAATAATATTTGGAGGCATCACAATGAGAAACTCTCCGGACAAACTCTCGGGATCACAGGGGGGGAGTGCTTAAGTGCAAAGTTTGATTGTGTCTTACGATTTAATTTTGGTTTGTTTCATCACCAAAACCTAAAAAAAAGGTTTTAACAGGCCCAACTGAAATTTGCAATTGAACAGCTCTGATTCAAGCCATGCTACAGTCACACTCACACTGTATCCTGTAGTGATGAGGCTGTGAACAATGAGACAGCACGACTCAGCTGCTCTGCAAAAGCACAGCGCTCTTAAATAAGAAGGTAAAGGGCAAGCCAGAGTTGCTTCAGACTTGTCTGAGAAGCAGGAATGACGGAGGACTGGCCCTTGACCTTTTGATGGAAAACAGAGCTCCGCTTTCAGAAAACATAAGGAAATGAGGATGGGGAGGAGGGGGGGGGACGCTGACTAATTTGGTGGGGGGAAAGCTGCTATCATGGGACTGATAAGAAACCAGAGGGGCTCAGTTCAAAGGGTGAAATTAGTATTTCGATATGAAAGCTCATTTTTTTCATCCCACTCCGGACACCTTTGTTTATTTGTTTCTTAGATATACACGCTCCCTGGTGAGAATAGGGGCGATTTTAACAGTCGTTACATGGAGAGATGATCAAAGAGTCTGTGGCATTAGTGCTCTGAGAGAAAAAATGTAGGAGCAAGGGGTGGTTTTGCCATTAACAATGCCACAGTGTACTGTTTATATGCGTATGTCGATGTCTGAGGGGGCTGGTAGAGGAAGAGCGGCCTTCCTGTCCTTGGAACCAGGATATCCGCTGCCGTGTCCACGTTTAAGATGACATGTCCCTGCATCTGCAGTTTAGTAAACGCATGTCCTCTAACCCTGGAGATTAAGACGTAATATGTGGCTAAAATAGCAACAAGGAAGAACAAAACTTTTGTTTCGTGTGGAAAAGGTAATGAGACAGTCTGACTGAGTGTGCCACCATGGATATTGGTGCTATTTGTTTGTTTTTTTTTTTTTTTTAAAAAAAACAGTTTAATGTTTTTCCACATTTGTTATGCACTTTTAGTTTATTAGCTGGTTGTATCATGGTAGTATAAAACCTGTAGGCACAGTATGAATCAAATTATCAAGGTTGCACATTTGCCTAAAGAGAAAGAAGAGATATCATGAGTTTGATATTTTACCCAGATGACTTTCTGTTACTTTAAGATAACTATGTTTCTTCACTAAATGGAGCGGCTGCATCCTGCTTTGACAAGGTGTTATCAGGAACATGTTGGAGGGAAAAGTAAATGCTCTCTGTTCCTGCATCCACATCCACTCTGAAGGCAGCCTTCACCAAACTGGGCCAGTGGAGCCACCCAGTGGCCACCAGAGTGTGACTAAAGAGCAGCTGCAACATGGTCATGTTTGAACTGTGACCACAAAGAGCAAACAGCCTATGAGTTATCAGCAGATACAAACAGATGTATTTGTATGACAATAATAGAAACAAATACATGACTGATACATGCAACCTGATTTACAGTACTGTCAAGGATAAAGACATGATTTGAAATTAAAGCTACTTTTCCATTTTGGCCATTTGTAGAGATAGACTAAGATGGCTGATCTTCAAGTCTATAGTCACGCTCGCAACCCTGACTTATGCACAGTAAGCTAGTGCTAGTTAGTTAATGCTAATGCTAAGGAGGTGCATTTATCACCATTTAAGTTAAGTTTGTTAGCATGCTAACATTTTCCATTTAGCACTAAACACAAAGTGCAGCTGAGGCTGATGGGATTGACATCAGTTTTGACAAGTTATGATAAAAGCTCAGAAGATCAAGTTAATGCAGTTTATCTGAGGGGAGCATGAATGTGTGAGCCAACTTTCATTGCAATACCTCCGGCAGTCGTTGAGTCATTTTAGTCGAAACCACAAATTTCAACCTCAAGTTGGCACTAGAGGTGAAATCAGGGGATCGGCAAAGTCATTTGCATTCATCCTCTGGGGACCATGATTGTCTGGAGTAACCTTTAACCTTTAACCTCTAATTGTCTTTGGTGGCACAAAGTCCAGGATGTAGCGATGGATGTAGCGATTCAAAATAATGTTAGTGCACATGTTTTGCCCATTAGGAAGCGCTCCCTGGCATTAAAACTGCTAAATTCCCACAAAAGAAAAGGTAAGAACTGCTTGCTTGTTTAGGTTCATACCGTTAGCGACCAGGCTAGTGTTATTGCCATTTTTACTGTGTAGTTTGGTAGCCTGGAGTTTCCCATAGTGATGGGGATTTTGAAAGCAGTAACATATAGCAGAAGGGAGGGGATGCCAATATCAAAAATCAAAGGGAGCGACTCATTGTTGAATAATTTATCAAAACATTTTATTTTCTTGAACAACAATACAATATGTCACAGAAAAATCACAGAGGGATTTAAGACAGGTCTGGCTCAGGTTTTCTTCTATGTGAGTTCTTTTTGAAACAATAAGTGCAGCATAAATCAAACAAGTCAAGAGGAAAAAAGAGCATTATTACATCCTTCAAATAATACGAATAATGAGGACAAGACACAAAAAAACCCGAAAACCTCCACGTCATCAAAAGTCACATCCCTAAAAGTCTCTGCAAAAGTGTCAAGAATTACAACTACTGCTAATGCTCATCATAAAACCACTAATGCCTCACGAGATAATGAATTTCATACAATGGAAAAAAACATTTTAAAAGATCTTGTATTCATCTGTTAGATACAGTACAAAGACATCATTCCATTTCTGTTACGAGCAACTGTGTTGAAATGGTTTCGAAGCACCAACCGGTCGGTTTGAGTTGTGTCACTGACTTCTGCTCATACATCATTATGTTGTTAATGAGGGGGCATTGAGGCAAGGAGGGGTCTAGCACCATGATAATTAAACCGCCCTCTGATTGCACTTCCCCTATCCACACATTATGACCTTACTACATTTTTAAAATACCTTGTAGCCCCTTATCAAGTGAAGTACCATTTGATATGCAATAAATATATAAGAAAACAACCATGTACAGTATAAATAATGTCACAATTTACAATTTTCCATTTTCTCTGTAATCCAAAAAACAGAAACTGACAACAAAAAGAGGTATAAAAGTGGGAATCAAATTCCCATTGCAGTAATTTAAACTGGAGTGAAACAGGATATTTTTAGGGTGTATTATAATATAGCAACAACAAAAACAAGTGACTGAGGTGGACAAATTTGACCATATACAAATTAGATTTTTGATTGAGAACAAAACTACATAAGTCTTCTAGTAAACCTGAAAACAGATACAGTATGTACAGTGAATGGTGTGCACAGACTAATGAGGGCAGGAGTAGGATCTGAAAGTTGCTGTTTATCAGAATGCTTATAGAGTAGCAAGGCTCAACATTCATTTAAATGAAACAAGTAAATAGGCCTCAGACATGCAACCAAATCATTGCATGTGAATACAATCCAGCGAAGTGAGTGATGATTGTATTTAATGCAAGACTCAAAGCTCCCAGTTTGGACTGCTAGCTGCACGGCTAACTGGGCTAACTGGCTAATAGCAGCTACAGTTGGCAGCAGTTATTCTAGCGATATGCTGCACCCTATTTGTTTCGAGTATGAATTCGACAGGCGGTTAATTCTTACATATGGCACCTTTACATAAGGGGTTCTGCATCAATATTGTTTGATACAGCTGATGATCTTTATTGAAAAAAAATAAAATCATGGATTGATGTATGGTTATCTGATTTCTCTCAAAATCTCAAATTACAATATCAGTATCATCCTCAAAAATCTAGTATCGGCCGGGCTCTGCTTTGAAGAAGTACAAATTCTGTTGCCGTTGAATTATAACGACATTTAAAGCCAAGCTTAAAAAAAATAAGACATTTTATTTTGAAGGGAAAAACGATGACTGGGCTTTTCCTGTCATGTCTGAAATCATGTGCTCTTCAACAGTTTATAGTGGAAATGCAGTAAATGAATCCCCCTGGCAGTGCACGGCGCTGAGGCCCATCAAAACAGATGTTCGGGGCACCATGAGAACACTGTTCAGTCCGCTCATCTGTTTGGCCTCATTAGTTTCTGCATCATAAGATTATGATTGTGTGTCTCTTTGGTCTTTTTTTCAGACTGTAACAGACACTTCATTGACACAAACATCAATGGCAACCACCCCTCCCCTCCAACTCCCTCTGTAGCCCATCTATGCACACCACTGTGTATCCCATAAATTCATTCACAATTTACAATTATTTATCTTCTCTGTCATCTAGAAACGAGAACATAGCAACAAAAGAGGTATAAAACTGGGATTGTTTTCCCGTTCCAAAAATAAAAAACGACACTGTGTCTGTTCTGTGGGTGTATCAAAGAAACCACACAAACAACTATTGAGCTGGACTAAAAACAAAATGTTTGAAGTTTCCATCTACATACTTGATTTCCAACAAAGAATGAAACCATATTAGTCCTCTAGTAAACCCGTATTTTAGAGAAACTGATAAAAGTTTTTGATTTTTGTTTTTTTTTCATACTTACATAAAATTTGTGGGTGTTTAATCCTCGAATTACCTCTCCTCTAAATACAGTTCGCAAGGCCAATGTGGTGTACTTCTAGGCTGGTAAAACTTTTTCTTTAAGTATCTAACGAGAATAAATAAGATTGGAATAGCACCTCCAAGAGTATACAGACAGGAATTACAAATGTCAGAGTTTACCTGAATACCAAACAAAAACAAGGAACCAATACGATGCCAAATGTGACAATCAGCTACTTCTCCTGTGAAGCCATTCCCCTGCTGGTACAACAGAATCACAGCAAATTCATGGACATATAGAATAACTAGATTGGTGTAAAAAAGTTCTACTGAATTTGCATAAAAGTACCTGAATCAATACACAGAACCGGCTACTTGACGCTTTTTGAATCACAGCAGTGTCCGTTGAACATATAACCTGATTTTCAGTGCTAGCAGTGCTCACATTTTTTTTTTTCTTTTGTACATGTCTGAAATGCTTTTCATGAGAAGTACCAGTCTAGTCATTCTATTTCAAAACACACGTCCAATCAGCAGCTGGTATGGGGAAGACAGTGAGCTAGAGTTGGACTTTGCTGTAGTATCCATACCTTATTGTGTGATGTAAACAATACTGAGTAAACGTGATTGGCTGATTCTTCAGAGAGAGTGGTGTTCAGGAATAGATTGCCTTGAAGACAACATTTGTGCTGCTGCCATTAGAGTTTTGGTTTATGGCTGAAAGACACCGGGGAGGAGTCCTCACTTTGAAAAGGGTGACGGAGCCTGAAGGAGGAGGGAGAGAGAGGGAGAGACAGGGCTCAGCTGGCAGCTTGACAAAGCAGTTTGTGTGTGTATTGTGTCTGCGTCTGCACATGAAGTTCTGATTTGGAAACAACGAAGAAGCAATTACCAGTTAGATACAATATGAGCGACTCATCGACCAAATATCTAATATGCACAAACTACACACTCTAACTTCTGACTATCATTTGTTTCTTCCACTGTAAAATATATATAGGAGAAGAAGGAGAGTGAGAATGAAAATGAAAATACATATTTTTCCCCTTACCTGCCGTGCCATTAATCTATCTACATTGTTTTTGTTTGTGTTGCCAAGTTTTGGGGATATCGGCAGAGATGTCTGCCTTCTCTTAAATACAATGGAACGAGATGGCATTCAGCTTGTGGTGCTCAAAATGAAAAACTTAACAACATTGTCTCTTTCCAGAAATCACAACCCGGTTTCTCAAGATAATCCACAGACCTCGTTGTGAAGAGTTTACGGGGGAACTACTTTCAGAACTATTTTCTTTCCGTATCACCACATAGAAGGAAACGTGCAACCAAACGTGCTTGTGACAGTGCGGGATGTAAACATAAATGGCATGTTCCTCATTTAAACTGTAATGTTACCTATCTTAGTTAGCTTAGCTAGCCTCTTGTATAGCACTATAGGTACTGTAAAAGGAAAAGTATGTATTTTTGATTTGGGGGTGAACTGTCTATTTAAATATTTCTTGTGAATGACACAAGTGTAAAGTTAAATGAATCTAATTTTTTGGCAGAAATATAAGCTTAACATGTCAACAAACAATCATGTTTTCCCCCATATTCCTCCAAATGATACAATATATAGTGTTAGAATAGATGACGTATTATTGAGATTGCATATATATTTAATAAATGTTACTGCAGCCATCAGTGAAACAGGCACAGTAAGTTCAAGCATGTTAAGAACACAACGTCTGAAGGGGCAAAACCTCCTTGAAATCACCTCTGGATGTACTATACTAAATTAAACTAAACGTTAGCTTGCATTACTGCTGTTTGAAAGTAAGGTTATGATTGTTTTGACAATACAACTGCGAGCAAAATGTTTTTTTGAAATATCTTTTAAAAACTATCAAAGTGGAATTTTTAAAACGGTCCTTGCGCGCAGTTACAGAACAAAGTACAGAGACGTTAACTGGGACAGCAAATAAACACACAGGTATTCATTGCAGTGGATCACCAACTGCAAGTAAGCTTAAAGGCTCTTAAAGCTGATTCTCGGATCACACTGACATGAACCGAACCATAGCGAGGAACTAAAATGAAATGAAAAGAGAAGTTAAATGAAAGAGGCAGTTAATCTAAAATATTGTGTCATGTAAAGTGAACAGAAATTGTACATAAGGGACTAAAACATGCAAAATCACTGTTTCTCAAACTCATCGCAAAGCAATATGGACTCCTTTTAGGACCTGATCTAGCCTCAGGACCTTTCTCAAAGTCAGAACCTCCCACGCATCACTGTTGGCATGCAAGATTAGAGGGTGAGACTGACCAGAATGAAGCTGTCGTAGGTTTTCATAAGCTCCTCCGTCCGATACTGTTCTAGCACCACTACTCCTGCCAGCGATGGGCTCTTAGCTCGGGCACAGTCCTCACAGTGCACCACGTAGCTCTTCTTACTGCTGTTCTCGCTGGTCACAAACAGCAGGTTAAACACCTCCACCTGCACAGATACCATTACTAGGGTTCATATTATGTTTGTAATGCATCTACACCACGTACACAAATGAACACATTTACTGTATGAACAGAGAGTGAGGCCGGGGCAGGAGGGACTCACATCACACTCGTTACAGTAGTAGGCTGGCTCGTCCTTCACACGACTCTGGTAACAGATCTTCTTCCCTGCAGCCACCAGCTGCTCCCTCAGAATCTGGATGTGCTTGATGGACTGCATCAGGCAGTGTCTGACAGGAGCAGACAGTGTAAGATGTAAAGACGCTCACACTCACA
This sequence comes from Pagrus pagrus, assembly GCF_965226575.1. Taxonomy (NCBI): domain Eukaryota; kingdom Metazoa; phylum Chordata; class Actinopteri; order Spariformes; family Sparidae; genus Pagrus; species Pagrus pagrus. The sequence goes on from NC_140198.1 coordinate 14,367,447, forward strand.
CATTCACAGATACGCACAAAGAGACATCTTACTTGATCATCTTGTAGGTGTCCTGGTCGCTGATCTTGATGGTGCGAGCCACATTCCAGGAGACATGAATCATGGGGACGATCGACTTAACCTTCTTCACCTCGTTCCACTCGTAGCGCTCCAGGGCGAGTTGATATTGGTACGCTGGAAGAGCAAAAACACACAAACAATGGTGAGGCTGCAAGTAGGCGGCATATTAAACAGCATATTTCATTTGTAATGAAATGGTCTCTGTGGATGGTCTCTGTGGATTGGGCATTTTGATACTTTCACAGTATTAATTAATCACCTTGACTTGCTTTTTCATAAAAATTAAGACATGGAAATCTCAATTTCTACAATACGGGACCTTAAAGCTGCTATTTCTCTCTAGTTTCTGGTCCTCCTAACTTACAGTTGAGTGGCCCCACGTTCCAGGCGATGTTGTTGCACCAGCCCACTGCCTGGACCCAGTGTACAGTCCCCGCATTGATCCACACCAGGTCTCCCGGCCTCTGAATGAAGCGGTAAACAGGAATGTTGGAGCTGTAGAGGTCTTCCAGGACCGGCCACCAGGACCCTGTCAGGTAGTCTACTCCATGCCTGAGGGGAAAAAAAGCATCATATAATGCACAGATATTGCGGCATCTTGCTACATCTGTTGTTAAATTCAACAGCCTCTTCACTCACTTCTCACAGAATTTGTTGATGGCCTCCCAGTAGTGCTCGTGAACAGCGAACCACTCACAGTCGCCGGGGCCGATATTGATGTTGACTGAGCAGAAATTGTTGTTCTCTTGATGACCTGATGAGAAACAGTCACGACCCCTTCATTTGAAACATTAACCTCACCGCTACTAAAGTCATAGGTTCACTCACTGTGCTGTCAGACAGACTGACCTGGTGTGCGGCTGCCCGGCACCTTCATGTAGAGCTGCACAGTGTTCATGCCCAGGATGGTGTGACCGACGTGACTGAGCATGTTGTTGCTGGATTCCACACGCATGAAAGCTGGCAGCTTCAGCAGCTCCTGCAGCTGGGGCTTCCACCTTATAAAGAAACAAGACGGGTGATGAGAAACAACAAGGTGCATTTAAAATGGGCAGAGGTTTAAAAAAGAATCTCACCTTTTAGGGTCGGAGAGATCAATATTGGTCCCAAATTTAATGACCTTTCCCGCTATTTTCTGGTCCGAGCTGGAGAGGAGAACAAAGTCTGGGTTGAGTGTTGTTAACATCATAAAAATGTGAATTCTTCATGCAGTAAAATCGGTTTCGCGCTCACCTGTTTGTGTTAACAGGCTGGACTTTGCTGAAGATGGCAGCGGCTTTACTCTGGGCTTTCGAGGAGGCCGATTCGTCCGAAGACTTGCTGCTCTCCTCGCCTTCCTCTTCATTCTCACTCTCCTTCTCCTCCTATAACACATCTGCATGAGCTTAGCTGACAGGTTGGCCAACAGCCAAAACGGTATGCATCATTACACAGTTCACTCTCAAGGTTAGTCCTGGACAAAAATGAAGAGAAATAGAATTTATTTCAATTTTGTTTTTTTTTCGGCATCACATATCAGCTGCCTACAGATGGAACTTAGCTAGCGGCTAAATGTGGTACAAAGCATCTTTTCACATTTTTGAGATAAATGTGTAATGTATGCATTGTCCCTGATATAAAAAAGAAATCAGTTATTCAGTCCCCTGCAGAAAGGCAAACTATCTGCACATGACTCTTTCAACAGGTCTGAGACACTGATGAGGTTCATTCATACGCAGAGACTACTCTAAATACGAGAGATTTGTGATTGGCGACAACAACGTGGTACAACGTGTAATATATGGCCAGAATTCACAGCCTATCGCCAGAGTAATGAACAACTGCTGCTCACTATAGCTACAGTACTCTTTGCTGTAGCTATCTTTGGCTGTAGCTAGCTGTCAGTAGCTAATTAGCTCCATTAGCCGTGGAGCTAGTTGCCTTACTTTCACCAAACCAGAGGTGATTACAGAAAGACAAACCAAGACGGTTTTGGTGAGCTTGTATTTTCTCTGTTTAGCGAGGAAATAAGCGTAGAAATATTTCCTTTCTTGACATTTTGTAAGTTTATTTTGTTTACTTATTAGACTGAGTAGTGAACTCTTTCTCTAAAGCTACAGGGGGACTATCAGACTATCGCCTCTTGCGAGACAGGACGGGCTGAGGCTAGCTGGTTAGCATGCTAACTTCAGTAAACAGCTCTACCATCTTGCAAATTTCTCCTTCAAATGCCTTGTTTATGCTACTGAAGAACAAATACATTCATATTGGTGCTTCTTGAACAAGACCCAATCTCTGTAAAGTATCTGGTTTTCTTCTTGGATGAGATTGAATTCATATCATATCATATCAATATCCACGAATCATTTGTGTGCACGTGTTAATGTGTTTGCCATGAGGGAAAATGTCTACCTGCAGGCTCTCCTGGAAGCTGGAGGCTTGGTACTGGGCGTATTTAGCGATGGTGGTGTGGGAGCGGCTGCTTTCACACGGCCACGTCTGCGCCGAACCACTGGAATCCCAGTTCTCGTCAGCGGGCTGCTGAACCTGAGTCCTCACTTCAACCGCGTGCTCCGCATTGGCCTCAACCAGGGATTTGGTGGAAAACAGACCAAGGTCTCACATAGGGAAAAGAAGGCAGACAACAGAGATAATTATCAGATAAACACAAATATCCAAGCACAAAACCAAGTATGACATTGATGGATTTTTCAAATTCAGTCATAGTATAACCTTCCACTGGCACAACGTCACGTCATGGATGGGAATAAATAGTCTTCATTCAAATATGGAGCATAAAGAATCGTGGCCCAGAGAGCTCAAAGATGGCCTTTGCATATTTTAATTATAGAAATAACAAAAAACTATTAAATCTCTAAAACATCATGTGTGAAATGTCTGCTACAGCAAAAATAAACCAAACACTTTTATAATATTCTTCATTTATATCGGAATCATCAAGGCCCTCTTTCTCTTTTTCTTCTTTCAATTTTCCCAAAGCAAACGGCTCTAATTGATGGCAATGAGTTACTAATCGCCAAAAACTCATTTAGAGTGAATGGAATTTGATAAATTCTGTTGGGCTAAATAGAGTCAATGGAGTGGGATAAATAAGCTGAGATGAGTATGGTGTATAAACTTACTAAGGCGGAGAGAGCCAGCAAGGCCTCTGATGACAGTAACAGCATTTTTGGGATCAGTGCAGAATTGGAGCAGAACCGGAGAGAAGGCGTCCCTCTTGCTCTCCAACTGCCGAAGAAAACAATGTTACTGTGAACACTTGAATGCAGCAAAGGAGTCAATTCTGAAACTTGACATGAGAAAAAGATTAAGGGTCTACAGCCACGCTAGGTCCTGACTGGAGCACAGAATTGCTTTGAGCTAAACGCATGCTAACATAGTCCTAATGACCATGCTAGCATGCTGATGCTGTGTATGTTGACAATGGTCACCCTCTTAGTACGCCTGAGACTGATGGACATATCAACCTCCGGACTAACATTGCCATCTGTAGAACCATGACGTTTTTAGGATTCAACACTTGATGACATTACTTGATGGGCTGGGTCATTTTGAAGATGCTAATCTGCATGGACTCACATAGATGCTTGGTGTGGGGGGGTTGAGCTTCTCTCGAGGAATGGGGATCTCGATGGAAATTCTAGGTTTAACAGAGAAGGCCTGAAACAGGAACGACTCCTTGAATTTCCCCTTCACCCTTGTCCCTCTGGGAAGAGACAAAAGAGCAATAAAAGACAAAATGCATCAAGTGGAACAATTAATGAGATGCCCAAGATTCGGAGTATCTGTCAGAGTACTCACTTGCACGCTCTGACCAATTCAGCTGCCTTGTTTTCAATGCTAATCTTGGAAAGCGGAATTCTTGGCTCCTCAACCTCGGATATGTTGAATGTTTGTCTTCCACCACTCTCCACTTTAATCAAGAGGATCTTTAGCTCCTTAGACAAGCCCATGGACAATGCTTTCAGCTTCAGTGGGTCAACTGGAGCTAATGAACTGGGAGGTTTACTTGCTGGTGTGGACACACATAATTGGGATGTGTTGATTGTTACTGTTGACGCTGAGCTAGATGTCTTGGTATTTGTGTTTGCGGCTGCCGAGGAAATGTTTTCTAACTCGCCGCTGTCCTCCTTCTTCTCTGTTAGTATCTTTCCCTCAGTGTTCACAGAGTCCACTTTTTTTCTCTGGATCTCTTTGCCATGCGAAGTTTGATTTTCCTGAGGAACCTGGCCCTTCGTACTATCTTTCAGAGGTCTGGGTGAATTTCTGGAGATTACTGAGGTTGACACATCCTTTTCTTCCAGCCCACTTATTTCATTTGCTTTGTTTTTAGGACAGATTATGCTGCTTTCTTCTGTCTTTATCTTAATCCTGATCTCTCCTTCTCTTCCTCCGTCCTCAGCCTTCTGTTTTCTTTTTCTGTCTGTACCTATGTGTTGTGTCTCTTCGGTATTCCCTCTCTCCTCCTTGGTAGAGACAGTAATGAGGCTGGTGAAAGAGGCTGTGTGTGTTGTGGTCAGCCTCAGCTGTGCACTCAGTGACCCATCCAGAAGCGATGACTCTCTTCTCGCGGTGAGGATCTCTGTATCCTTACCCTCTGGTTTCTCTTTTACATCATGCTCAATTTCTTCCTGCTTCTCCTTCAGCGGTGAGTCCTTTACAGGCTCCCTCAGATCTGTCGGGCTGTGGGATTTTGAAAGCGTGTCTGAGGTAGTGCGAGATGGTGATTGATTATCAGGTTTTGAAGAAGGTGTGGGATCTGACTTGGGGGAGAAATCCTGATGCTCGTGACAGTGGATCTCTGGCCCCAATTCAAGAGAAGAGGAGTACTTCACTCCTCTGGCAGTGCCAGCAGGTGTCCCCCCAAATGGACCACCTCGGCATGTGACCCTCTGGCCTCCAAGAAAGGTGGCCAGGCTCTTGAAGACATCATCCAAACCGGTTTTATGGTGGCGAAGCTCAGAGAGAAGAGAGCCAGAATTTTTCTCAAAGCTGTCCTCCTCTTCTTTCTTTTCCTCTTCAGAATCTTGTTTCGTTGCACAGGGGAGATCACAGAGTTCAGGTGTACCGTTGGGGGAAAAATTGGCCAGTTTATCTTCACAAGGCTCGTTACTCAAATCATCAAAGCTTTCACTGTCAACAGGAGGAGGAGAAAAGCACTGGGTGGGGCTTGGCTGGAGGACAGGTCTACTTATCACTCCCTTTTCTAGCTCCTCCTCATCTTCTCCCAGAACTGAGACTGGAGAGCCCTGCCAACTGAGAACAGGTGGAGTATTTGCAAGGTTGTCTCCCATTTCCTGAAAGTTTCCCATCACGGCCACGGGCTGCAGGTCCGGGGCATTGAGAATCCCTCCCTGGCCACCATATTTGCCCTGGGTGGGCTGCTCTAAGCTAATTGAACAAGCTGTAGTGAGTGGCTCTAAGGCTTTAAATAAAAGGGAGGGGAGTGTATCATCAGGCTTTGCTTTTGGTCCATTTCCCGATCGGGATGAGACGATGGTGGGCTTCTTGCTGGTCTGGTTGGGAATGGTGTTACTGGGAAGAGATTGTATTAGCTGTTTCTTGAGAGAAGGTTTTGGGAGACTGCTGTTCTTCTTGGGCATTTTGTGATTCTGAGATTTTGAGGATGGCTGTGGTGAAGTGCAGCTGGGATGAGGAGTATTTGCGGACGGCCTGCGTGTCCTCTCTCCTCGTTCACTCCTCATCCTGTGCTTGTGTTTGGATGGTGACTGGCCTTGATTCTCGGGGGACAGAGTTGTAGTCTCCATTTTACTCATTTTGGCATCTCCTGAGGAATTGGAAGTAGAGATGGAAGTAAACATTTCCTTGTCTGTGGCTTTACTTTTCAAGCCTAACTTTCGTTCCCTCTTTGCCGCTTTATCCCTCTTCTTTTTTCTTTCAGCCAACCTTTTTTCGTCTTTTTTCTTTCGCCTTTTTCTTTCCTCACCTTTTCTGTTTGTCTTTTGAACGTCACCCTTTCTCTCCTTTTTCACCATCTTATCAGGTTTTTTGTGTTCTTCCAACTCCTTCTCTGGCTTGTTTGCTCTTGATCTGCTGTGGGGGGACTGTCGTGAGCAGAGGGGCTGTGAGGTCTTTCTGTATTTGACATCCGAAAACCTGGATTTTTGACCAGCGTGAGATGTGAGAGACGTGGTAGATGTCGGGTTAGGTCGCAGGGTGTGGTTTGGACTTCCCTGGAGTTTCTGCTGTCCATTTAGGCCAGGGCTAGGCTGATGAATGCTTGATGGATCTTTTCTGCCAATGGCCGACGTGTATGAAGAGGGACTGGAAGGAGAACGGGGACTGCTGGCAGTAGAACCTCCATCTTTAGTACTGCAGAGGAGGGATGAATAGGGAGGAGAGTCTGCACCAGAAGACTTAGAGGTGGCTGGATCCCTTATAATGACCCTTTGATGAGTGCGCTGAGGTTCCTGCAGAAAAAATATTACATGAGTTTAGACTTTTGCTCAGGACACTCAAAACCATATACACCGATCAGCCACAACATTAAAAGGACTGACAGGAAGTGAAGAGAAAAATCATTGATCATCTCATTACAATGCAATGTTCTGCTGGGAAACCTTGGCTTTCGGTATTCACGTGGATGCAACCTGACATGGCGACCCACCCAAACACCATTGCAGACCAAGTTCATCCCCTTGATGACACATGCACTACCCGATGGCAGTGGCCCTCCCTGCCAAATTGCAAAAGCTGCTCAGGAAGAGGAAGGAGAAAAGGCTCAAGGCCTTGAAATTCCCAAGATCCCAATCCGCTTGAGCATCCGTGGGAGTTACCAGAACAGGTCTGATCCATGAAAACCCCACTGTGGATCAGACTTTGCTCTGACTCAGTGAGGCATGGAAACAGGACCTCTGGGGGTGTACTGTGGTTCCTGTGATGTCTGACACCAGGGTGTTGGCGGCTTTGAGTGAAATGGGTTGTGAGGCGAGGTCTCCATGGAAGGACTTGTTCCGGCATTTCCCACAGATGCTTGATCAGATTGGGATCTAGGGAATTTGGTGACCCTGTCGACACCTTGAGCTCTTTGTCATGGTACCTGAGCCATTCCTGTACTTTTGTTGCGGTGTGGTTGGGTGCATTGTACTGCTGAAATATAAAAACATAGATGTACCTAAAAAAACACATATTTTTTTTCCATGCTATTTAAACGTGTTATTCTTACTGTGCTTTGTTTGTGGTGATAGCTCCGTGAGTCCTTTTCCTCAAGAGGGTGTAGCGACTGGTTGTGCTGCAGAGCTCTGGGGTGGCCTGTGTGCCGCTGATAGTGGTAATGATGGTTTTGGTGGCTGTAAGGCACACGTGTGTGGTCTGCTGGTGAAGACGAGATTTTCCGGTCGACCTTCCCTCTGCTTCCATGATGTGGTGGTCTGCTGCCACAACTCTGGTTTAGAGCTGCTGGATTATTGTTACTGAAGCCATGTCCTCCAGCTCGCAATTTAGAGGTTTCCTGCAAATTTGCAAACCAAACCAATAACAGAACTCAACAATGATCAACATGTTTACTCATTCATCATTTACTCATGATACAAGCTTACCTGTTGCTGTGTTGTTGAGGTCCTGTGGTCCGAGTAGTGACAAGGACCCCCCCTGTCATTCAGAGGCTTCCAGTCGTCTTGGTTGGACCGGTGGTGGCGAGGTGGTGATGGGGCATGGGCAAGTAAAGGTATGTGCCTTGATCCAGGATGAGATGACTACACAGAGGAGCATAAACATCCTGTCATACTATTTTACCAATGGGTGGTGCTACAGCACAGAAATGAAAGGCAGTGTACAGAAAAGCCAACAACCGTTACCTGATCAGGGCCAGAGTCCCTTCTTCTCTTAGGCGGACACTCTTCCCTCGGGGATAAAGGGTGCTGTGGAGGTGGACTGTGCTGGTGCAGTTGGTCTCGCCGTTGGTGGAGGGCTGGCCGTTTCCAGGGTCCTGGTCTGTTGTTTATCATCCTGTCTGGAAAGCTCCTGCGGCAGTCTGAGGGGGCCCATCTCTCTGGTGGGGACTGGAGTTCTCTGTTGTTGCGATGCAGGCGAGGACCTCCATGCTGTCGGTCAAAAATAGAAAAAAGTCTAAATCTTAATGATGACACACTTCTAGTTCCAATAAAAATTCAAACTCCTTTGAAAGTGATGTTGTTCCAGATCTCCTGGGCTTACCACAGAGTTGCTGACATTGTTGTCCCAGTTTGCGTAGCGGTCTGCTGGCCCTGTTAGATAACTGTTGTTGGTGCCAGCTCGGTTGTGGAATGAGCGTGTGGAGTTGTGATGCCAGTTCTGGGCCTCAAACGGCCGTTCTTTGCCATCCCAAAGACGTAGAGGCTGTCTGTGCCCCTTAGAGACACTCTTGTCCTGGACATGGTTCACTGCTCTCTCCCCCCTAAGGAAAAGACCCACTGAACTAAGGAACACGTATCATAATGTAGATACTGACTCAAAACAATGATGCCACAGCAGGACACAAATGAGACTTTATATGCCAAGTGAATATTCATATCCATGGTGCCATCAAGTGTTGTACTGATCTGCTGCTTCAGTGGCAAGTACAAGTGGAGCTGGCTCTCCAACTGTTTTTAAAAGCCATGCTTTTAAGTGGTTTCAGTAACAAAACCATTTCAGTACATACCTTATTTAAGAAAGATTACCTCTGCAATAAGCTGCAAAATACACATTTACAATGCAGTGTTTGGGTGTTATTTGTCCTGGTTTACTCACCTATTATAAAGACGACTCGATGGTGGATGATGCGATTGATTGCGCCCGTCTTGGCATCTGTAGTAAAGAAGAAACGTACAGAAAATTTGCAGTAGCTCAAGGTAATAGTGTGAGAGTGGAAACTATGTAGCTCAAGTGTACCGGGGGCAGCTTTGGCTCAGTAGGTAAAGCAGGTCGCCCACTTATTACAGGGTTGGTGGTTCAATCCCCAGCTTATTGCTCCCAATAGCTGTGTGACTGGGTTAGCTTTGTATAGAAACCACTGTCGAGCAGTTCGGCACCTCGCATAGCAGCTTCTGCCATCAGTCTATGTGTGAATGGGTGAATGCAGCATGTGTTGGAACACTGCATATGAAGCAAATATATATATCTTGTTCATAAAGCACTTCTGATTAAAGGGCCACGTCCCAATGCAGAGGGTTTTGTTTTCATTGTGACCCTATTGAACTTTTTAAACAGACAGGTGGATAACCCTTTATTTGATATTTGAAACATTAGTATTTAAGTCATTAATTTGACTTTACAATAAGAATTGTGAGCTGAATTGGATTGCATCTTCATATAACATATCATCCTAGGTTACTGTATCTTATCAGCACTGCAGGGTATATCAGCTCTATATCAGTTTTTTTTATTGTTTACAGTTCAGTGTTTCTAATGGGAGTCACACTTCTTAATCACAACTGTCACTACTACCACACCCCCAACCAGACGGCTAAAGATAGAATCACATTCATTAGGTTCAACCTCAACTGCTGCAGCTGAATAGTTCGACTGAGGCTTCTCTCAGCTGCAGCTGAAGAACTTGTAGTTTCATTCATTTGAGTCCTGCTTGTGTGAGCTGCAGATGGGCTCATGCTCACAGCTGCAGCTGAAGTAAGAGCTTTTCATGAATATGCTCATCACAGTTTCAGTTAATCAGCCGGTCCCTTAAAGTGGTGCTTATCTTGAATCGACCCAGACAACAAAGGCTGGAGCCCCACCTGCTGGAGTGACCTTTTGGGGGAAGTTCAAGCCTGAAGTTGTTCCACTGTCCACTCCCACTGAGTTTAAACATCAGAGACACTTCAGACATATTTTCATCTCTCTAGGTGTGCATGACCTATTTGTTGTTGTATCTGCTTTTTTTTAAACAATATTGAAAACTAATTATGTTTTAAACAATTTGTAGTGTTGGTTGGTGTTCATGACTAAACATCATACTGCATGCTATGATTACTGTATGTCCACTGCATCTGAAATGATATGTGTGCACCTGTGAATTTACCTCTGACCCTTTACAGATAACAACGTTGAAAGTGTAAGTGCTGCTGACCTTTGTGTGTGGCTCCAGGGGCGACTGTTTACAGGAGCCCATTGTCCTCTGTTAGGTCCTCCAGCTGGATAGGAGTCCCATGTGTTACGGCCAGAGTACAGCTCTGCTGGGTGATACATGCAGCCTGAAACACAGATGTTGTTTAATGCGTATGATGCACAGGTAGTGAATAAATAAATGAACAGAATAAATGAATACCAAATCAGAGTGCTGCCACTATTATCTCATCAGATCTTAGCTTATGCAGTGATAATGCCCACCACTCTGCACTGTACAATCATATTAAAGGTGCATAATGTAAGATTTTGGTTTAAAACATTCAAAAAATGAACATAATCAACAGAAATAACATTGTTGACATTATATCAAAGATGTCTATGTACTGTTTTGTAGAGATATTTACTGAAGTTAGCATGCTAACCAACTAGCCCTGGCCCGATCTGCCTTGTAATACCACTCCAGGCTCTCAGTTTGTACCACTAGCTGCATGGCTAACTGAGCTAACCAGCAAATGGCAGCTACAGTTGGCAACATTAAGAAGTTTATCTGGGGATACAGTATGCTGCCCACTACTTGTTTGGAGTGAACTTTGACAGGTGTCCAATTCTTACATATTGCACCTTTAATTTGTGAGTAATTCTTAATCTTCACAATGTATGACAAAAACTAAGGGAAGCTTTAATTCCTTTATGATTATTCGGAGTACTGCTCTGCTCACTGATTCATTATTTGAAAATGCCAACAGGAGGGGAAGGACCCTTTAATCAAATGACGTCAAATACAATTACAGCATCAGGTGAAGAAAGTCTCATCATTCTACTACCTGTGACATTTGCGTAACTGCTGAACTTTGTTTTCACACACTGTATTGATGACAATGATTTATACCTTCACAGAGCAGCTTTATTGGACACTCAGTCTTTGCAGTACTGCACTACAAAACTTGTATTTATTAAAGAAAAGCACTGTAAAGTGCTACAGTGGGGTGCACATACCAAATGTCTGCATGTAAACCAGCTTACACACACACAAACACACACACACAAACAAATAAATGTTGTGGTTACCAGTCTTGGTCTGTGTTTGGGAGGCCCTCCACTTCACACCTGAGAGCAAGAAACAGCCTGTGGACCGAACACATGGATTAGAGATACAGTCCATACATGATTATAGGGAGAGCAATGTATTTCTATTGCATGTCTACACAGTATATTGCTTCAGTTCTGGCTAAATACCAATTAAGCCTTTAATCCATGTGGATCTGTCATTTGCACCCAGACCAAAGCTTGATTCTGTGTATCTCTAGTAGATTTTATTGTCTCATGCTGTATTTTTCTGCTGCACTGTATCTATTGAGCGGTCATATCATCAGTCAGCCAGAGCTGCATTGTGCATTCAGCCCCACTCTAATCACTGCTACCCAGCAGTCACCACAGCCAGTGGCCATTCAAAAAGAAAAAAAAACAAAAAAACATGGGACCATGACGAAGGACCATGGCAACCTCGCTTTAAGAACAAAGAAAAGCGGAGAATAAAACAGGGTGGGCTTCTGTCAGACTTTTGTCACTGTATAGTTTAAACTCTGATTCTTTGTTTCTCTGACAGAACTGGTGCTGAATTTTGTCTCAGATCAACGGCAGCCATCTTCCATCCAGTCCATCAGCTGCGAGTGCAGTCATCTGCAGGCAATGTGAGCTCAGTGTTTATAGTATTTAGCCTCTTCTGTATACCTTCATTTTTATTGGTTTATTTCCCTTTGATAAAGACTGCATACAGTCATCTCTTTCATCATAATAATCATTGCTGTCTTTATTGCTGCAGCCAAACACTTCCACACTCAGTATGCTGAAGTCCTTGTAAAGATCAACTTTGCATGCTGAACTTGCATTGCCCTCCTGGAGATAAGTTGCACCTGTATATGCATTCATCTTCCAACAGCCATGTATAAATAGAAGAAGATCTGCTGTGCAACATTTCACCACTTCCCTCGTGCTGCATGTTTGTTCCATACAGGTTAGTTTGTGGTGAGACTGTTGCAGCTGTGCTATAATAACCTTTCTGCGAGTGCTGAATGAGCTAAGTGAGCCACTTATTCAAGAGTTCATTTCCAACCAGTTGCTAGAGCAACTGAAGCCAGACGGCTCCTACTGCTGTGGCTTCAGGCTTTTTACAGTCAACTGCATTCAGATTTATTTTTAGAGTAGGAAGAGGACACAAAAGACCTCCATGAGTGTACAATGTTACACTGCCAGCCTACAGTAAAGGAAGAATGCATGCTTTTATACTATCATGCAGCACCGTACTCCATCACGTACAATAGACACAGCATGTCTGATTATATCCACTCTAATCCTCATATCACCTCCTGTTCCACTAAAATCTGCTTTTTTGAGACAGCAGTTTTCTCTGCTTCAGCTGAAATCACCTCTTTATAGTCCGATTTAAAGCTTTCTTTCTTGTTTTACCTTATTGTCTGACGTGCATGTTTGAGTTTGTTTCCCATCTTAGATTAACATCACAACACTTCACTGTGTTTTTAATTCATGCCAACAACGTGTAAACTGTGTTTCACAGTTTGCACTGTGCTACAACAGTGTAGACACACTGTTCCTCTTTCTTTGACATGACAGATCACTGTTTTAACCCTCAGTTTCTGAGTATTTGCACAACATTACAGAGGCTGCAGATATACCATCTGCTGTAGGCCCTCCCTGTTGCCCACTACAGTGTTGTGGGGGGAGCCGTCAGTCAACAGCAGCTTAAATTTGACTCTGCACAACAATGGCTCTGTGCCTCCAATATTAAACCCATCTGTGCGGGGTTAGCTCCATACATCTGGAATTCAGCTCCAGGGCCAAATGATGTCATGCGCATAAAGGGGTTAAGTTGCTGTTGGGGTGAACGCTGAGGTAACTTAAAGAAAAGCAAACACTGCAGTGCAGGAATGTACCCTGAATGTGAGTACGTTTACTTAAGTACAATTTTGACACACTTGTACTTTACTCAAGTCTATTTCTATTTTATGTTACTTAATACATATCCTCCGCTACATTTCAGAGGGAAATATTGCACTTTTATTTCACTACATTTATTTGATTGCTGTACATCACGTGCTTGTATAATATGATGCAGTACTAATCTACCCGGTAGTATACAAAGTATTTAAAGCAACACTGACAAACAAACAGTATCTAATTTCTGCAGCGAGAGGTCTTTCAGTCTAAACAAAACAAAAGACGCAAGTAGTGTGGGATCATGGAAGTTGTTGTCTTCATTGTTAAACAACCACCATTGCTGATGAAGTCCAAAGTGTTCACGGACAAGCTAATGTTTTAAAGCTTCATTCATACATTCAAACATTTGGCTTAATGTAAGTACACACCTCTACAAAACATCTAACAGAGCTCTAGTTGTTTTTAGATATTGGAATGTGAAAAATGTTACATACAACTTTAAACAAACAACTTATTAAAGGTTAATTAGAGATCGTTGGGGATGCTAGTGAATTATGTTACCTTTGGACAGACCCAGGCTACCTGTTTCCCAATGTTTTCAGTCTTTGTGCTAAGCTAGGCTAACTGTCTCCAGCTTAAACCTTAAAGTTAAAGGTGCAATATGTAATAATTACATTTAAGAACCACCTGTCGGATTCATACTCAAAACAAATTGGGGGCAACCGATTGCTAGACTAACCCACTAACTGTAGATAGTTAGCTTGTTATCTCAGTTAGCCTAGCAATGGAGCTTTAGAGCGTGATGGGTTGGGGCTAGCCGGTTAGCATACTAACTTCAGTATATATCCTTGCAACGCAATACATAGACAGCACAATGTCAGAACTGTTATTTACATTCTGTTGATAATTTATTGAATTTTTGAGTGTTTTCAACTAAAATTCTTACATATTGCACTTTCAAGCACATAACTCAACACAATAAATAACACAGGACTGTTTTTTTAAACATTGTAATGCTGAAATGTTACATATTATATCTTTAAAAGGCTCTTACTGTACATGTATTTTTTTTTAGCAATTAAAGCAGAATAGTATAATATTATATAAATATATATCACTTTGCACATAGTGTACTTTTACTTAAGTAAAGGCTCCGAGTACTTTTTCCACCACTAGTTAAATGTGGGAAGTTCTTACAATTCTGTTCCTGACTTATATAGTGACAAATCTGGACAAAAAAGATGCTTTGCAAATAATAAAATTTGATATGCTGGTGGGTATTTAGTTGACACCTACTGCTGTCTGCACTCCTCCCTCCCTCCCTCTTGTCACCAAGGAAACCCTGGTCATGTGTCTGTCACCACAGAGGGATAGCCATGCATCCATTCATGTCTCTGCTGAAACCCCCATTAGGCTGTCTAACCTCTGACAGTTTCACCACACCGGTTCTGCTCGCCGAGTGTAAATTTGAGACAATTATTTCAGTCAAGTGTGCGTGTGTTTGTGTGTGCACGTGCATCCTTGTCACCAATCTTACCTTACAGCGAGCACTGAGAGAAGAGGGGGAGACAGACTCTGGTCTAAATTTGATGATGCTGCCAGTCAGGAATAGCAAGACGGCAGACCCGTGCAGTCTCGGATCCCTTTAAATAGACACGCTCATCCTCCGCTCGCTGGCACACACACACACAGACACACATAGTAGAGGGAGTGAGGAAATACCACAGTCAGTTGGTGCACAGATGTAGAAGACAGGAAGGTTTTTATTGTTTCAAATCAAGGGCAGCATCTCTCCTCTACCTCAGGTGTTGCTGCCATTCTCTTCCTTTCTCTTCTCCTCTCTCATGTCCTACAACACATGCTTTCACTCACATGTACACTGTTGCAAACCTGAGCCTCCCCGGACAAAGAAAGAGAGTGAACCGAGATGAAAGAAAGAGAGGAGAGGAAGGATGGGCCCGTAACCTTTGACAGGCTGCTGAGCTCTCTTTTCTCCAGTCTTTCCTCTCCGTGGCCCTGCCCCGTTACCTCTGCTATCTTCACGACTTGTTTCAACAAGGCTCCTTTTCTTTCTTGATACCCAATATCCCTGCCTCTCTTCCTCTCTTCCTTTCTCTTCCAGGCTATGTGTATGGCTCTGCCTATGCCTCACCCTCCCTTTTCTCTGCACGCTGTGTCCTTGTATCCCTGGCAACCGATGATATCATTTAGCCCAGAGCTGGGAGCAAGGCCTCGAGCAAGGAGGGGAGCGTTTGCGTGTGTGCGTGTGATTTTGACATGGAAGTCAGAGCGAAGGGGGCAAATGTAGAGCGTCTATAGGATTTGATTTACACTTCCACATTTCTCTCTTCCTCTCTGAATAGAAAAAATGCTCGAGTGGAGCGAAGAGCTGCAAACACTCTCCAATTCCTGTGTCCTCACATCAACAGCCTGTCACATTCTCGCATATCTCACACTGCTTTCTAGCTGCAGAGAGCCACTGCAGATGTGCATGTCTCGCTGAAGCCTTGTGTGTGCATGTGTGTGTGTGCAAGTAGTAAGGATACTGATCCTATACCATAAAAGGAAAGGTGGGCTGCACCAGACCAGGCCCGTCTCTGGTGGCTCCTATGGCTAGCTAACATGAAGAGAACAGATGGAGGGGGAAGCGAGAAGCGACAGTGTACAGACACATCCTGGACGCATGTACACGCGTGATTTTTATTGGATTGGGGCCTGAAATAGCGCTGCAATCCCAGAGAAAGAACGTACAGTATGAGGCGAATATCAATCACATTTCTAAAAATAACATCCCTGCAGCCCCGCTTCCCTCTCTCTGCTCTATCCCCCTTCTCCCTCTCTGTAATAGCAGCTTCTCCCGGTGTATGCTCCATAAAGCACAGCCCTCTGAGGGGTACTGGAATGTACCAAGGCAAGGTCAAGAGCAAGAAAAGAGGGGTGTCTTTTGCAAACAATGCAATATGTAGAGTTTTTCTGCGAACAGGAGACAATGAAGCGGGTTAACAGGTTCGAAGAAGACAGTGGCAGCACGTGTGGGCGCATGAGTGTGTGTGTGTGTGCGTCAGGCAGCTGGGTTGTGCGAGGAACTGTAACCTAGAATCTCACATCCAGGTGGTGACAATCATACCGACTGAAAGCATACATTGGGTGCATGCTGTATGTTAGCGGTGGTGACCACATATAGCCTTTGTTGAGTCTTTTTTAACTCAAACACGAGCGTCTCAGGTGGATATTTGAGCTGAGTGTTTTTATAAAAACACAACAAAGCCGAAAGGACCCTGTGTGAGAGGTGTTTAGCAGACGGAGCTGAACTTTCAGCAGAGTGAAGCACTCTAAGTGACACAGTTTGGACGTTACTCCAAATGGAGATTAATCACCACACTTGGCCACACTGTAGCTTACTTACTACTGTACACCTCCTACCAACACACACACACACACACACACACACACACACACACACACACACACACACACACACACACACACACAGAGAGGCTGATATTCAACAGTTAAACGCTCCACAAAGCAAAAATGAAACCACAACACAAGTGTAACCGCAGCAGCTCCCCTTCACTACATTCACCATTTCACATCTCTGCTCCTGCACTCTGTCGCTGCATGTGAGCATTGCATGTGTGTGTGCATGCCTCTGTGTGTGTGTGTGTGTGTGTGTGTATGTGTGTGGGCTTCATGCATGAACGTGCAGCACAGTCTGCAGACACACACACTGCAGTATGTTCAGCCAAGACAGATCGTTCAGAACAATGACACACACAGAGCACACACAAAATCAACAGATGTAGACAAACACAGAACAGAGGAGGCACACACACACACACACACACACACTTCTTTCACACACATTTACATCCAGCCACAAGCAAATAGCACGTCAAGCTTCCCCTCCTCTCTTTTTACCTCTTTCTTTTTTTTCTCTTTGTCCTCTTTGGTCCACACGCCCCTCTCTGCTCCCCTTTTCCTCTCTTTCACTCCTCGCCACCTTGTCTCTCACCCGATCCTCTCTCTCCTCTCTGTCTCCTTTCTTCCCCCTCTTCCTCCTTCTTCCTGTTTCCACTCCACTCTCTGATGCTCGGGCTCTCGCAGCCGACCGATCCATGCACGGAGACCGGCGAGGCGGGCCCCAGCCAGCTGCCAATCACTAGAGGAGAGCCAATGAGAGGGGAG
The DNA here is from genome assembly GCF_965226575.1 of Pagrus pagrus. NCBI lineage: Eukaryota > Metazoa > Chordata > Actinopteri > Spariformes > Sparidae > Pagrus > Pagrus pagrus. The sequence continues at coordinate 14,384,694 of NC_140198.1, forward strand.
GATCTCTCCTCTATCACAGTTTGCAGTGAAGTAGAGGAGGCAGGAGGAGGGGAGAAGCAGCAGACAGAGGCATGGGGGGGCTCTTTATTTCCCTCTTCCTCTGTGTGTGTGTGTGTGTGTGTGTGTGTGTGTGTGTGTGTATACAATATGTGTGTGTGTGTACAATATGTGTGTGTGTGTGTGTGTGTGTGTGTGTGTGTGTGTGTGAGAGAGAGAGAGTAAGTGAGAGTTGGAACGTGGCCAGTACAGTAGAGGAGATATTGTAAATCCCTCCACAGCTGTAAAAGATTCTTCTCGACATGTTTTCTCCCAAAAATACTGCAATTGTTTGACACTTGAATGCAACATTCTCTGGCTTTTTACACTTATTTCAGCAAAATGATAGAAACACACATATCATGCTGCATATATTTTCAAAAATAAGACATTAAATGACTTAATTAAAGGGGCAAAGATCACAGAATCACTAAACCACATCACGGTTTCTCTCCATTTGTGTGCTACTGCTGAGCACCCAGGTATCTTTCTGCATGAATTGGGGGAGTGAAATGGTGACAGAAGGGCTGCGAGTGTTGGCTGAGCTCAAATGTCAAGTGACAGGATAACCAGGGGAGGTGGGGCTACAGCTCTGGGTTCATGGAGGGAGGGTCTACTCTTTGTGGCTCACAATGCGAAACCACCGCTCTCTCCTCTCGCTCATTTCACCCATCAGCGGCCAATAAAAAGCAGGCGGCAGAGCTCTGCACAGCGAGAGGCAGAGACGGAGGGAGAGCTGATCATGAGGAGGCAGACCAGAGTGAAATGGTGGAAGCAGACTGCTGACAGATTTTTTCTCCTTTACCTCTGAAGTGCCTTAGCAACAGCCCCCGATCAGCCCAAACTCTATTGGTCAACGCTCAGCCCCATGTGGGTATTTCGACCAATCAGAAGGCTTTGGTGCAGAACTAAGTGGGGACAGCTTCAGAGCTTGAGAATATCTGCTAAATTGAGCCCTCTGGTGGCTCAGAGGAGGCTTAGAAACTGTCTCCTGGAGTTTAGAAGTAAAGGGAGCATCTGTTCTGTCTAGATGAGAGGCAAGAAAGCTGTCACGCTCGGGATGAAATGATACAGTGATGGTACAGCAACTGTTTTACGATGTCATCAGAAGAAACGGCAACACTTTATACTCAGGAACACATCTCAACATCAGGGTTGGGAGGTTGCTTTCAAAAATGGATACTGATAAAGTTACTTATTACCTGTTAAAAAATGTAGTGAGTAATGTAATCCATGTAATCACAATACTTAAAAAAAGTATCCTGATTACATAATCCCATTACATGTATTCTGCTACTTCCCAAGCCTGTTAACCATTAACTACAGTCTTATCAATATACATATAAGTAGTATATTCATGCCTTATTCTACATTACAGTAGACAGTAAATTATTTTTTTTCCAACTCAGAATATTTTCCCCATAGTAAAGTGATGTCTTGTTTATGACTAATTCACCAGTAGTTTGCAGAGATATGGACTCAAGTCGACTCAAGTCTCTGTTTTGATGACTTGCAACTTGACTCAACAGAAAATAAATTACCTGAGACTCGACTTGGAAGTTTAAGACTTGTGACATGACTCTACTTGACCTGAGACATTACAACTCTAATGACCTGTCTGTGCTCATTTTATGTTGTCTGTTTAGTTTTTTGTAGTCTGGCTGTCAGTATTTCACTCTTAAAAAATGATGGGGAGGGAATATTTTTTTAGAGAAATTGATAAAGCTTTCATAACATTTCTTTTGTTTGATTTTTTAAAAATAATTTCATTGTTAGAAAGGTACTTATACCTTATCTTTTCTGTTTATAAAGACCACATCCTGCAGGTAAGACTAGCCCTACCCCAAGTGACTTGTCTTGGGACTTAAGTTGCCTCAACTAAGGACTCCACTTGACTTGACACCAGCCGTAACTTGACTTGACTTATGTCATAGCCCTGGCTCAGAGAGCAAGACAAAGTGGGAGACCACACACCTTTAAAGTAACTTAACTGAAATTTTATTTATAAATGTTACCCAAAACAACATAATAAAGAAGTCTGTAATCTGTAGAGTCAGTAATGTATGCAGTGTTGTTTGTAATTGAAGTGTGGTGATGATAACACAAACAAACACACAAACCAAACAGGCAGCAAGTGGTCAGAGAGAGAGAGAGAGAATGGGAATGAGGAGCCAGCTAAATAACCTGGGCCCAGGCTGCCCAGGTGAATCTCGTCAAATCAGCAGCTCCACCCATCTACCTGAAATGAGCCTGCAAGAAAAACAAACAAAGGACGACCAGGAGAGGGTGGGGTCGTCACACTTATCAAATAATAAAATGACTTGGGATTTATTTGAGACTTGTCCAGAATTTGGCACTTATTAACCCACACAGGTTGTACTAATGAAATCCTGTCATGAGTATGCGGAGTGGCACACGAAAAGACCAAAGAGAGAAGAGAAAAAGAACAGGAAGTTAGGATTTAGCCAACTTTAAATAGAAATTCATAAAACGACTCATGTCAAGTACTGATAACATAAATCTGGATCAGTATTCGACTCTACAGCCTAACAACTCTCTGGCAATGTGAATAACTTCTCTCACTAAGTATTACAATACTTAACAATTTGGATTAGTTCTTGTAAAATAAAAAATGACAGTGTTATCCCAACAATGCAGCCATGTTGCTGGGCTTTAAAATAAACTTGTAATGTATGTTTTTATGCTCATGGGGCAAGAAATGGGAACAAGTAACAAACAAGCCTACGCTGCCGCCCAGTGGTCAATGCAAGTTATTGCATGATTCTGGATTTTAAGAGGTGGAGAACATAAAGTACACCTTTGTTAATTTGTTTTCTGTCAAGAACAATAGAACTTCATATTCATTCAAAAATTCATTCATATATTCTACATTTTTAAATCACTGTTAATGCAGTACTACAATCAAACACTGATTTCTTTAAAGTGTTATTAAATCTCTCAACACCCTCGCACACTCAATTGTCTAATGGGCTGATTCTGGGTCAGCCAGACATGTCTCTCAACTGACGTGTCTTTAAATTTAATAGCTGATCACATTACAAGCCGGTCTGAGAAACACTCAGCTATAAAGATTGATTACAATTATGTTTGTAAAGGACTTGAGATTTACATCTTTAATTCACCCCAAGAAACACATAAATTAAAATCTGTAGCATGGACAGTCATAACCAGAAGTCACATTTCCTGTAAAATAACTGACGACATGAAACTCAGCAGCAGTAAAACGCTCTCCCTCTGCTACTGAAGATGAGGCAGCAGAGGGCAGCTGAGCTGGGTCTGCACTTGGTCTGAATTTATAATTTTAATTGGTAAAAATGCTGACAGCTGAGAAATGTCTGTTCACATAACTGCATCATCGGCCTCAGCTACATAAGTTATGATTGTCATAACTCAAGATTAGATCAGAGAGGCAAGCTGGGCCCTCGATGAATAACAACACTCAGTCACTCAAATTGACTTATTAGGGCAGTGAAGGATTGTTGCTCCGGCTAATCTGACAAACACTTTCCATTTGCATACGAGAGACTTAAGAAGAGGGGGAGTGTGGGACAGCAGCAGCAACCGCAGCCACTGATCTGCAGCACATTTTTATTTCCTTTTATTTCAGACACTTAAATCAGTGGCTTGAGTCAGAGTACTCCCACAGCCCTGCAGAATGAGCAGCCGAGCCCTTTCATTGACCCCATCAGTCATTCTCCAATTGTCTTCATTTAAATTGGATTTAACTTACTATAATACTTAATTAAGTGGATATTGATATGATAATTTCATAATTATGATTGCCTTGTTCATGCATGACTTTTAGTGCACCTAAGAGTTTCTCTGCTCACTTCCTTTACTGGTTTTCATGCACTCTGGCATGTTAAAGTACAGCAGACTCAATGTGTCATCTGTGCAATTTTTTGCACCTTTCCATGTATCTTAAAAGCAATCACCCAAGTAAAAGAATTGCCATTTTGTGTGATGTGGCGCCCCCCACAGGTGCTGAGTGCAACACCACTGTCGCAAATACAAATCCTGGGCCTGCAACAATTTGTCAGATGTACTGTAGGCGATACCTACAAACTAAACTCATTACGTCATAACAATGTAATGTGTTGAAAACTTGTATGTTGAAGTAAACACGTATGTTACGCTGTGATCCTACCCTCTCGCTGAAGTTACATAGTGCAGGAACAAGTGATAGAGGGGTGGAGTGGCTGACACAGAGACACCATTCACCCCATTACAAGACACTGTACCATCAACATGATTTTGAAGCTGTAATGTTTAGGTAAAAAAAATTATATAATGGTGCATTAACTAGATATGAAGCAGTCTCAGTTTAATTCTGATGGTCTACATTAGCAGACGAGACAGTGGAAAATGTTTTCAGTAATTTGAATAGATGACTTAGCAATAATAAGAATAAGTAGTGCATTAAAGAAACATCTATTGTAACACAGAGACGAGGATGTATTGTGTCGCAGAGATAATGGTGATGGGACAGCAGTCAGGACTCATTATGGTGAAGAAATGGATTAGAAAGAAGTGACCATACATAGACGGGAGTATATTATCAGTAAAAGGGAGGTAAGGAAATGTCTAAGGTTCAGAAAGTTCAGACTTAAAAATATCATGTCCATGTCCAGAAGAATAGTAGTTCCTGGACGACAACATCCTTGAGCTCTCAGAGGAGCAAGTCGTAACCGTTTAGGGCAACAATTTGAACATTGGTAAATAATAGTAACTTCATACTAGGAGGTGAATCATTGACATTATTGTACTGTATATGAAGACCGTTGTGGGGAAAATCTGAACCCATCTGGCCCTGGTGAAGATGTTCTCCAACAAGGCCATCAGCAAGAGGATTGACTATTTGTACAGAGTCCTTGTAGTTCTTATTTAAGCCTGTCCCGTCACTGGGTCGGACTCTGAATTATCCGGATTGAACAAGTCATGAAATGAAAACTGTTCTTTATGGTGGAGTGCCGAGGATGAACTGATGGGTCTGAAAGCCTGAGGAAAGAAGCTGCTCTGTAGTCTAGTGGTACGGTGCACTTTGTTTCCCCATCGCACCATCTTCCTCACAGTTTAATGAGATCAGAGACACTGACAGGACATGTGGTTGAATAGAGGATCAGTCAGTGACTCTTCTGTCATAAAAAGGTCAATGAAACGACCAACCCACCTGACACGTTCTTGTTGAATGATACATGCAAAATTATACATGCGTCCAGGCTGTTATGAAGGAGTACGGACAGAAAGAAATTTGGAAACAGGAAGGGAGTTTCAGATGAATTGCTCTGTGCAGTGAGCTGCCAGAAGAGGTCAAGCACCCATTCTGGCAGAACATTGAACCATTTGCTATAAAAAAAAACGTATTCTACTTCATCGCAAATGAAGTTTCTTCAATTTCTATTGAGTCCTGGGTTATTTTCTTATTTTGCTTCCTCATATTCATCATTATCCTCACAAGACTGGCTTCAGTTGGGTCTCACATATTATAAAACATCTACAACATAAAATATATATTATTTCTGATCATTTTCATGTCATTACATGTCAACTTTGGTTATGTGAAGGCAACCATGAGCAGATGTTCATGGGCAGATCTTGACTGTGTTTTGAGCGCACGTACACTCTTGTCGCTAGGTTGTAGTTAAACTTTAATGTTTTATCTCCACCATTCACACTGCATCGTACCTCTGAGCCATACCGGTCACTTTAGGCCTTTTGTTCATCACAGTGACAGATTAGACAGTTTTGCATTTTACCATCAGGTTGATAACACGTCTCTGAATGTCCCATTACAATGTCCTGTGTGCCGTCGCCATCACCACACTCAGCAGAATTCAGGCTTCTGTGAATTTCACTTCTAGCTAAACTCCCCTAAAGCGGGAATATGCTTACGTCACTGCCATACGTCATTGTAGAAAGACTTGACATACAGCACTGCTAACCTGGAGGAGTCAATGATCCAGCATCTTGTTGCTTCACAATTTGACTCACTCACATAACCTCATTAAGAACTCAGTGGCCATGGAGATGATGTACTAACCCTAACCACAATAGATCCATGAGTTTCTTACAGTGGCCATACTCCAAAAAGAGCAATAAAGGCTATAAAACATAAAGATTGATGATTATACTCAAGAGAAAAGTGGCTTTAATTCAATATGATCTTATAATTGTAGGTTAGAGTGATGCAATGACCTGCACATCCACTCCCACAAGTGTTAAGAGGCCTGTCTTTGAGTCACACTACTTGCTTTGCATATCTGCTCGGTGACATTTAAATCATAACTGCAAACATTTTCACTCACTGTCAATGCAGAAGCCGCAGTAGGAGACACAGAGGAGACGTATTTGACCATGACCATGTTTGCACCTTTAGTTTTGGCTCTTCTGATCGTATGTTTTCTGCCTCTAATGTCAACAACGGTTGTCCTAGATTTTAATCACATAGAGAGATGCAAGGACTCCCTGTACATGGGCACACCACCGCGGGGGATCATCGACACCGGCCTGAAGAAGATCTGCCAACGCTACGCTGACAAACCTCGTTTTGTGACCCTGTATGACTCACGCAAGAGGATTCCAGTTTACTCAGCTTATACCTTCAAGAAAACAGAGGGAGACAGACGTGTGGACTACCCTTGGATGTACGAGCCACAGGTCAGAGACTTGTTTTTAACTCATATTAGAAAAATAGATGGCTTGGCAGCAGCTGGTGTGAGCAATAGGCCTACTCCAGAGTAGGGTGGCAGCAGTGGACAGTGCTGTAAAAAGTTCCTCAAAGTCATATTTGAGTAAAAGTAAAGATATTGTGTTAAAATAATACTTAAGTAAAAGTAAATGCACCCACTTGAATGGTACATGAGTGCTTGATATTAAATGCACTTAATTATCACAAGTAATGTTCTGGCAGTAGATGTTTTTAAGTATAAAGTGCAATTAAAAGTAAATTATACATACGGTAAGGTCGGAAAGACTGAGACCAAGTACAATAAACTTCTATTTTGCATTTATTTTGAATTTAATACTATTTTTTTTTTAAATTCAACTTTTAACTGGGATTGCTATGCTCATATTATCATTTGCGATGAAAAAATAGTATTAAATTCAAAACAAATGCCAAATAGAAGTATTTCCACCTGAGGTCTCAGACTCTCCGACCCTTCTGTATATATACATGCATACTGTATATTTATGAGGTGAACAATTATCATCCGATCCAATATTCAGCATTCTCCTGCTACTTTGGCTCTGCATGTAATCTGCAAAGTAACTAGTAAGCAAAGTAATCAAATAAATGTTTTGGAGTAATAAGTGCCTCTAAAGGAATTTCTAAGTATCAGAAAATGAAAATACTCAATTAAAGCACAAGTACATCAAAATAACTCAACTAATTTTACACATTAAAGTGTGTTTGCAGGTCTTGGGGAGAACTAATGCATATAAGAAGAAAGTAGTATAAAGCCTTTTGTGGCTCCAGAGGAAGCTGCATGTAATCTGATAAATTGCCTCTAGTGAGCTCAGGCTAAGTTGCATTGTGGGTAATGTAGGCACCAGGATTTGAAAAGGAAGAAGAATGTGTGGAATAAAAGAGGCAACATCTCTGGTTCTGTTCTGCATCGATTTTGATTATTTGTTTTTTACTGTTGAGTAATTATAATGAGTCCAACAGTGTTATAGGAGGAGGCTTTTCAAAACCCTGCACCTACATTACCCATAATGCAAACTGATGGCATTGAGTGACATCACTGGTTTCAAAGTACTATGCCGTGGTATGGAAATCGACGGTTATCGCACCACATGTACATTTGCTTATCCACGGTATTGAATTCTACCATACAGGTATCATTTAAAACAGGCTATTTATTTATTTACATGTTACAACATTTTGTGAACCTATAACGACGTGTTTTTCTGTTTCTGTTCCTTTAAGTGTCATTGTGACGGCAAAATAACTTTAATCTTGTTTAATAATGTGAATCCAGATATTTTATGATGACAACTGTGCTGTGCAAATCTCATACTGTTGCAACCCCTCCTCCAGAGTCCAGAGGAAACTGTATTATCTCCCATCCTATGAGAAAACAAACAGTAGTAACTGCTCTGTGTGTCTCCAGCTGGCAGAAATCGATGGAAATGGCAACATGCTGCCCTTCCCCACTGGTTACCTGCACATGAAGTTTGAGGACAGCCAGGCGGTCCTGGATGACTACTCTGACGTGGTCCTGTACGAGCGAGGTCACCTGAACCCGGACCAGCACCAGTCCACCCCGCACGACCGCGCCGCCACCTACACTCTGACCAACGTGGTCCCGCAGATCCGGGAGTTCAACATCGGGCCCTGGCGGGAGTACGAGGAGCGGATCCGGGTCCGCCTCAACAACTTCTGCCGCGGCACGGCCTTCATCGTCACCGGGGTCACCACCAGAGGAAACATGATCCGCAGGAACAACCAGGACCGCGTGGCCATCCCCGAGGACCTGTGGTCCGCCTACTGCTGCACCGACTACGACCGCAACGCCCCGCACGATGTCCGCATCCGCTTCCCGTCGCACGCGGCCATGGCCAAGAACGCCAAAGAGGGCAACAGTGTGCACGAGATGCCGGTGCAGGAGCTGGAGATCCTCCTGAAGAACAGCATGGATGTGGACCAGAACCTCCAGATCTTCTACGACAACTGCATCTCTCCCTCACCTCTTCCTCTGTACCTCCAGCACACTATCTGAAAGCTCTGGGTTTCTACTTTCCAGTTCACTTGGATAATGTCAGATTTTTTTTTTTGCCTTTTCCCCCAGTCAGGGGTGATGAATAAGATAATGTCATAATCCTCTAAAATGTGAAAGTTAAATTTCTCTTAAATCTCTCTAAAAAAAAAACCCCGTCTTTGTTCAATGAGCTCTTTCCTTTTCTCTCCTGACAAACATGACACACGTTTTACAGGAGATACTCTGTTGGGAGGTTATGAAACTCGTTAAGAATAAAATTAATTAATTTACTGCTCTGTGTTGTTATTGTGTTACACACCGAACATTTGAAAATGTCAGTTACTGGACTTTTCTAAAGGGATGGCACACTGAAAGTGACAGGTGAAAAGCCACAAATGTGCAGTGTCTGGTCTGATTACATTAAAATCTCAGTAACTGAATACAAATGACATGATACAGTATTTATTTTTATTTCTTCACGTAATCCAAAAAAATGTAATCTAATCTGAATACTTGTTGGATTACTCACTAACAGCCAAACATTTTTAGCTCCACAAGTATCATTTTTTTCCTTTAAAGGTGAGTTGGCATCCTGTCAGCTGGTCACTACATCTCTACGTCCTGTTTGTTATTCTATTAAAGCGAACCCAAAGACGCTTGGTCACACTAAAGCTATAGTTAGCTAGGTTAGCCGTGTATCTAGTGGGAACCTGAAGCACCGGGGAGTGTTGGTGTACACACAGGAGGTAAATGGATCGTGAGAAAAAAAATATTCTCACTTGCCCCTCAGGGCTTCCGTAGTTCCTTAATGTTAACAGACGCCATTTCTAAACTATTGTTCATTACTGTTCTCTGTTGGCGTCGCAGAGAGAAGCACTGAGACGAGGCACTCGGGAACACATAAAGTTACATCCTGTAGACTGTCGTGAAAAATCCAACCTGAGCCCTTAACAAAGAAATCCACAGTCCAGCAGCATTAAACAATTCAAACAAATCATCCGCAGGCTTGTATAGACAACCGAGAGAGACTTCTTAATTGTAATCTACTGAAACTACACTTTCAAGGGCAATCTGGGCTGCTTCAAATTACTTCTTTTTTTTGTAACCCTGCGAATGTCAAACAACCAGTCCTCTTCTTTGTAAAGCTCGCCTGTAGTCATTCACTTTAGGTTCCTGTGAAGCCTGAATGTAAAGCTGCGATAAGCTCACAAACAGCCTCCTTTCATCGTACTCTTGAGCAAATGTGAGTTTGAATGTTTGGTGCAGTTATACAAATTGGATTTGACTTTTATGGCTGTCTGACGGGGTTACTGTCTTTAATCATGTAGTTAATCTTCTACTAATAAAAGGCTTTTGAATGTAATAAAAAATCAATGGGAAGTCATGTATTTGTTGCAGAATTAGAATTATAAGTTTTTAACATTAAAAACTTAAGATAGATTCACCATCTATATTTTATGATCTAAAGACAGAATAATATTTTGGTATTCAATGAAATATTGAAAAAAAAGTTCAAATATTACCTCTGTGAATATAACATCACAAAAGCATGCTTCGCTTTTCATTATTCATGTGACGCTGACGTCTTTAAAGTTTTCAGACTGATGTTTCTATCTGCAATTCTAAACAGGAAGACGCTTCCCGAGCTGTCAGAGCCCTGTCTTTCTTTCTACATGTTATAGTTGCACACTGCCATCTAGTGAGAGAGGAGACATATGTTCTGTCCTCACTGCTCACATGGAAACCAACAGTGTGTCATTATCTGCAGAGGTAACTGAGTTGAGCGCAAAAGAGGAATGCTAAGACATTACCCCATGCATCAGTCATCTAAACACTTGTGCAATCTATTTAATATGAATGTGTTGAAGTTATAACGCCGATGATTTGTATTAATACAGTGCACATTAACCAGAAGAGTTATTAGACCCACTGGGGTTTAATAACTTGTTTCTTATTGCAGCAATAACTCAAGCCAGTTATTCTAATTCAAAAGTACGAATCTGGTGTTGAAAACTATTGAAAAGTTTTTGAGAAATGGACGTATACTAGCCTCATTTAAAAGTGTTGTACACTAGGGCAAGGTCACATTTGGCTTCTCCCTCTCTCCTTTTGTACATTAATCCTATAAAACTACTTGCAGCACAGCTGCAGGCAGAGGTTGTTTATTGAAATTATTTATCTTTATTGTTTTGCTTGTGCGCTACCTGGTATTTATTATGCCAAATATGTAATCGGGTAAACAAACACAAAACAACCAAACAATTAATCAGAGTGCAAAATGTGACTTTGGAGAGGTAAAGAGGGCAGCAAGGTGGTCTAAAAATAGCGTATGCACCACTACAGAAATAAATGGATCTGTGACCAAAATGGTTTTCAATTATTTCCACCTCAGGCCTCGAATGAGTGGAAAGCCGTGCATTAACACAAATGCTTTATCCAACAGGACCAGTGCATCAGTCTGTTCCAGTGTATTTGCTGTGATATTGATTTATTGTGTCCAGCAGCTGAACAAACAGAGATGAGAGGACGGCTCCCTTCATATAACTGTTGCTGCCGAGTTATTCTAGGCTGTGAAATTCCAATCCTTTAGATAACTTGAAGACCTCATGGAGTGAAAGTCAGGATTTGGATTGTGAGGCGAAGAAAATGAAATCCTGAAAAGCTAAGATTTAGGAGGCAAACATTTTATGGCAATGCTAGCTATAAGCTAAAGCAACAACCGAACGCAAAAAAGTTTGTCAAGCCTTAACCACCAATCCTAGGACAATAACCACCACATATAGTGACCATGACGATTATAAAAAAGGATAGCTGTCAATCTTATTGTGTGCTTATCTTATTCATATTCTCTCTGAGAAGCCACGTTATTATTTTCTTCCTTTTAAAGTTGGAACAAACATCATATTTCAGACTCCAATAATCATTATTTCAGATACTGTCATGGAATCATATGGCTGTGACAGACTCAAATAGCCAACTCTGTGGACCTTTTTAGCCTCTTCAATGCCTTTTTAAAACTATATTACGCAGGATTTTGTATGTATTCATATTCAGCCGTTTCAGGCAGTAGTGGGCAGCAATAATGAACAAAACACAGCAGCTCACTACAACTAAATAAAGACTTTTTCTCAGGAGTTGGTGGAGACCAAACCAGAACTAAAAGGTAACTGTGTATTGGACCTTCAGCAGGAAGACTTAGTTTCAATTAAAATGAAAGTTGCTGTGTACTTGCTGGTTGCATAATTATGCAGTTTCCTGCTAACCAGTTAGCTGTAACAATGATAAAAGTCACTCTTGGTCTTCTTTCTTGGAGCAACTGGTCTGGAGCATCATTAATTCATGAAGACCTAGGTTAGCAACGTTATCCAGTCAATACTACTACAGTAACACTATTATATTTGCTTAGCCAACTTAGCTAACACTTCTAAAACCCTGCCGCCTGTGTGTCAGTTATTATGATACTTTGTTACTTATGCAAGTTCTACCAAACACTGGAAGATTCACGCAGAATTGTTTCCTTTGTTACCTCCCCAGCAAACCTGTGAATAGAGCGCAACAAAAGTGGATTTTCCATTCATTCATTCCATTAATGTTTTGTATAATCTTTTGTGAAAGAGTTTTAAGCCTAGAACCAAACCAACCAACTAAAAGATACATTGTGACCATAAAACATTTGATTCAGAGCAAAAAAGAAATAAAAAGAAAAAGGAAGTTGGAACACAAAGGCAAAGGTACAAGACTGTACACAATTACATATAAGAGTGATGGACTACTCATCTCATAAACAATTGTGAATCATTCCTTTCCAACTTTCCAGCAACTTTCAACTCACAAACACGAGTACATGGTCTGACTTGTAGTGATTTTCACCTCTTTGGACACTTTTCCTCATCTCTGAAGAAAACCCAGCATGTCAGAAAGAAAAATCATGTGGTAAACTTAAAAGTGGTAACAGTAACTTGCTCGCCAACATTCATGGGTGCGGTAAACATTTAAATGGTAACAGCGAGCTCCACCAATCAGAGACATCTCTGTTACACTTAAGGGTTGTGGGTATTACCACCATGACATTGCGATAAACAAGGTTGATATCACTTGTACATGTGTCTTAGTATATATCATTGTTTCACAATCTCATAGCTTGTGGTAAGTCAATCTTGGGTGGTAACAACATTATGTCTAATAATCAACATCCTCAATTCAGAGTATAAATCACAATTTCAGTTCCAGAACCTCGTTGTTGAGGCACAAATGGATACTGCCATGTTGGTGTTGTTCCTGGAACATCATAATTAATGCTGCTCCAGAGCCATCATTGAACCTCACCAATCACATTTTTGTAATTTCATAGCTTTGCAAACTGGGGGAAAAAGATACATGGACATGGCAGAAGTTATCCTTTCAAATGTGTTGAACGTTCTGTAAGGGTCTGTTTTAACCCAAACCATGTTTTCCTAAACTTAACCAAATATTTTTGTGCCTGAACCTAACCAAGTATCTTTGTGGCCTAAACCTTACCAAGTATCTTTGTGGCCTAAACCTTACCAAATATTTTGTGCCTAAACCTTACCAAGTATTTTTGTGACCTAAACCTTATCAAGTATTTTTGTGCCTAAACCTAACCAAATATTTTTGTGCCTAAACCTAACCAAGTATCTTTGTGACCTTAACCTAACCAAATATTTTTGTGCCTAAACCTAACCAAGTATTTTTGTGACCTAAACCTTATCAAGTATTTTTGTGCCTTAACCTAACCAAATATTTTTGTGCCTAAACCTAACCAAGTATTTTTGTGACCTAAACCTTATCAAGTATTTTTGTGCCTAAACCTAGCCAAATATTTTTGTGCCTAAACCTAACCAAGTATTTTTGTGACCTAAACCTGACCAAATATTTTTGTGCCTAAACCTTATCAAGTATTTTTGTGCCTAAACCTAGCCAAATATTTTTGTGCCTAAACCTAACCAAGTATTTTTGTGACCTAAACCTTATCAAGTATTTTTGTGCCTAAACCTAACCAAATACTTTTGTGCCTAAACCTAACCAAGTATTTTTGTGACCTAAACCTTACCAAATATTTTTGTGCCTAAACCTAACCAAGTATTTTTGTGCCTAAACCATACCAAATACTTTTGTGCCTAAACCTAACCAAATATTTTTGTGCCTAAACCTTACCAAGTATTTTTGTGACCTAAACCTTACCAAGTATTTTTGTGACCTAAACCTAACCAACTATTTTTATTGCCTAAACCTAACCAAGTATTTTTGTGACCTAAACCTGACCAAACAGCAACAAAAACCTGAAAAGAAATCGAAAATATTAAGTGTACTTAAAGTCTCCTGGAGCAACATTAATTATGATATTCCAGGTTCAAACACGACTTGCAAAGCTATGACATCAGAACAACACAGTTGGTTAGTTTAATAGTTTAATGTTGGTCCTGGAACAACATTAATTATGATGTTCCAGGTACAACACCATTAGGTGATATCAGATACACCAATAGTTGAGCTCTACTGTGCATCTCTGACAATGTGACAATAATGGCAAAGCATTTGTTTAAGAATGTCTTTTTAATGTTTTCCAGTTCAGATACACAACATACAGTGTGTAATAGCCTCTATTTGAAATAGAAATATTAACTTTAATTCTTTCAACCCCTTCTGGTCATTATGCTCTCTCACAGTATCTTGAGCTTCAAGCAGGTTACTGAATCAGACTAAATGAAACAGACAAACAGGTGCAAGCCTTCGCTTTACCATTCTGGCAATAAATGTTGTAATAAGAAGATATTTGGATCCTTATAATGCTTTTTTATTTTTCTTATTTTTTCCCCCCTTACCTTAAGCCAACATCAAAACTGTAGTGTAAACATGTAAACTTGGTGAGTGTGCTTCCATTTTCCGTTGGCTGTCCAAACCCTCGTTTTAAAAAAATCCCAAAATACTGTCTCAGTAATGCTGTTTCTTTTTGAAGCGTGGGGAACTCAAACTCACATCAAACAGCTGGGTCAATACTCCCATAAACAGAATGTGCAGACAAAACTGCAAAAGGTAGCAAAACAACGACCATGATTAGAGTCTGAAACAAGACCAAAAGAGTACAAAGGATTTCACAACCTCCCAATTATGGGTTATACTGTATGACAATGCTCAAGACAACGTGAGACACTAACAATTAAAATCCAACAGCATCACAAGTAAAATTCCTTGATTTGTGGTTTGTTTTGAGCACATTCGAAACATCCGCCCTATCTTGTTTTGTTTTTTTTGCCTCATTGCTTAAACTCCTTCATCTGTTCCCTGCAGCTGTTCTTTGGCTTTTTTTTAACCAATGAAAGGACTCATTTCACTCAAAAGCTGCCTTCATGACTGATGGGATAGTGCCAGGTGTGTACGTTACGCTTTCAACAGCCTTCTATGCAGTTTTTATCACCCCGATATCAAGGCTAACCTGAGCCGTAAGCATTCCTTTTCATGTTTATGCTGACCTCAACCATGCTGTGATTTTTCTTTTTTTTTTTTTTTTTTAATTATTCATGTATGTTAACAGATGTACTCATGTGCCCGTAACCAATTGGAATTTGCCCTTGAGATCTGGGAAAGAAAAGGAGAATCAAACATGAGCGCTAAAATCATGTTAGGTCATCTAAACTTGCACCTGTTGTCACAAAGAAAAGATCCGGCCAGTCACTCAAACCAAACGACAAACATAATATTTACAAATTCCAGTTTGTTTCTCCTACACTTAAAAAATGTACAGTTTGTTTTCATGTGTTGGTTTTTGTTCTTTTTGTCCTCGCTCCAGTCCAGTGTGAGGGATGGCAGTCTGGCTCCAGAGTGTCGTTATCCTAAGCAGACAGGATGCAGGCGGAATGAAACCCGCTTGCCTTGCTTTTGTGATATATGGTGTATGAGTAATGTCTGTCATTAAAGATTTTTTTTTTTTTTTAAATCAGGTTTTTAGAATGCATCCTCTGCGCACTGACAGATCATTCGCCAGTGGATCACTGTCGCCGTTTGTCCAGTGTTGTCCTAATGTCACTGGGTTTTTATTTTTCAGATTTTGTCCAGAGTGTGACCCGTCTCTGTTCAGTTGTGCGAAAGATGTGAAACGCGTACAAGGCTTTCTCACCTTTTGACCGTCGTCATAAATATATCTTATCCCTTTTTCTCCCGCCTTGCAGAGAGGGGAGAGTCATGAAACAAGAAAAGAGCAGACGAAAAGATAACTGTCAGGCAGTCTTCAAACACTTGAAGCATGTGGTTAATGTCAGTCACAGACAAAAACCTTATTTAGACTATTCATGTAAAGTAGTTTTCTTTTTTTTTTTATGTAACTCAAAAAAGTGCTATCTTCAGGTGAGATTGAGATACAGTGACTGCGAACTTGACAGTTGCAAAAGATAAAGAGAAACAGAGCAAAAAGAGGGAGGAGAGAAGAAAAAAGGCTTTCATCAGTCTCTGGTAGTTTTGCGGCACAGCCTCAGTGTTAGGAAATGAAAAAAATAAAGAGGAAATATTTACTCTCTTTGTTATAATCATAGTTTTACACAATATTCATCTCTTAATACTTTAATACCTTTCTGAAGTACCACAAAGTGCAGCTGATATTAAAATAGAAAATGATTCTCAAAATAAAAGAAAACAAAAATCAATGAAGAACAAGGCAAATCATTAAAATGACAAACAAACTTCTCTGTCCACATACTTTATAAAAGAAACAAAGAAAACAAAAAAAACATGCAAACATCCCAGACAGCAAAGTAGTTAATAAAACTTTATATTCTTTTTTTTTTTTTAAACAAGGATATATTGAATCTGACTTCCCTTTAAAGAAGGGACCAGCCACAGTGCAACATTGAGTGTAATTAAAAACAAAAACAAAAAAAGTGTGTGGATCAAAAAGAAAGATGAAGGGGTTGGCACTTTTTTATGATGGTATTTCCTTTTGTAAGATACAGTCAGGATGGACCTCTCCAGGCAGTCCACTGGACGCCAGCGAAAGAGGAACTTTATCACAGTACTTGGCACCAAGAATGCTGGTAAAAACGAGATATCAGAATATCTTTTTTTTTCATTCATATCCTTACAATTTATTAATAATACATCATTTACATTTGTGTTTTTGTATAAAAGACTCCAAAAGGAAAAGAGAGTCTAGAAGTGATTGCGAGAAAGAGGAAAGAAGTGAAGATGGTTGATGGTTTAATAAAAAGAGCTACAAGGGCAAGATGCAGAGAGAGAAAGCGAAAAAGAGAGAAGCGGTTAGATGGGCTGAGATGGGGACGAGACGGAGAGATAAAGAGTGACAAACAAATAAAGTGATGGACGTGATTGGAGCGGAGATGCAGCGAGTTCTAATGGGCAGCCTGGATTCCAGGTTGCATCCCACAGACAGACTGAGTATGATTCAGTTATTTCCTGTACCGCCCGACACTTGAAGCCCCAATCTGGAAATGTTTTGAAAGCAACATTTGTGTGTATACAGATTGTTTTTTTTTAAAAAAAGCACGACTTTTGGTGGCATTTAGGTCGCATCGTAGATGAAAAACAGATGCATTAATTTGTAAACAGCAGAAATTAAGTTTTAAAATCACCTTAAAAACTCATGCTCCACTGTCAAATAGTTCATCCTTATACCTGCAGTGCTGTGAATACATTTCACACTAACAAAAGTCTTGGAAATCAGAACACAGAGACAGCTGTTGGGACATAGTGCTCAACACAGGGTGCCAAATTTCACTTCCAGATTGGGCCTTTAAAGCTGCAATTTGTAAGTTTCAAGAAATCACCGCTTTATGACAGACAGCTTGTCGGGGCATATGTTGCCTCGCAGAAAGCTGCTCGCTACTGTCTTATCTTTTCACTAAATGAATGAAAATGAATGGATGTATTCTATGTCAAACATAGTTTTACACTGACACAACAACACATGCGTAAAAACAACCAAGCTACACATAAGATGCCTGACTGATTGTGATTAGCTCGGTAGCTCTGGGAGAAAGAGCTGCAGGCTGAAAGCTGCGTCTGGTGGCTCACCTAAGCAAGAGATATTGAAAGAGCTGTAACGGGGCAAAGCAGTATGTACCTATGATGACAGGCTTTTGGCAAAGGAGCTTTTTTAATCAACTCCTCCTTGATTTGTGATTACATTTTAGAGGTATTTCACTGCTTAAAATCTTACAAACTGCAGCTTTATTTGAGGGCTTAATGAGAAAAGACACAGATACAGTAAAGAAGAAGAGAGGGCGGTGAGGGTGGAGTTTGTATGGAGCAGTTTGTGTGGTGCGTCTCTGTAAGCCCAGAGTGGGGTTGTGCCTGGTCCTATACACGGGTGGTGGAGTGTTGGTGTGGCAGGGCATTGTTGCTGTGGCTGGGGACAGGTGTAGTGGAGGGGGCCGGGACGGGGGGATAAGTGTTGAAGGGGTGGAGGGGCTGCATGCTGCTGATGGTGCTGGGGATCATGGTGATGGTATTGGCCGTCATCAGCGGCACGTCCTCCGGCGCTCGCCGCAGGGCCAGCGTGTAGTCGGGTGGGCACACGGGAGGCCGCAGGGGTTCCAGGTCGCCGTGGATGCCGCGGGACGGTAGAGGTGTGCCGTGATCCAGCTCCGCTCTCTGCTGCTTCAGCTGCAGTGACATCAGCTCCTCCTCCTGACTCAGCGCCAGGTCATTGTGCGGCGGGGCCCCTACCACTCCCATGCCGACTCCCATTCCCATTGTCGTGCCACGTTGCGGGGACAGTCGGCGGTGGCGTCTCTGCATGAGTTCATGGCGCTTATCCCGTTTGTAGTAAAGTGCGGCAAACGCCAGCACGTTGAGGAAAAGAAGCGAGGCGCCAACAGCTACTGTCACACTCAGCTCGGTGGAGTAGTCCCTAGTCTCATCGGGGAAGGGAGAGTAGCGGGGTCTCTCTGAACTATCGGGGTCCGGCTCGGGTGGGTAGGTGGACATTACAGGGCGTGTGGACGTGTTGGGGCGGGGTTTGGAGCCTCCGGGCGGCAGTGGAGTCGTGATGGGGATTGGCATGAATTTGTGGAGGCTGTGAAGATGTGGCACGAGCTCCAGCCAGAAGGCCACCTTGTTGGCCCGGTAGTTGTCTCTGACGCGAGGCTTCAGGCCGATATGCAAGTACTGCTTGTCTTTGGAGCTGAACTTGGTCCAGATGACCTCCTCAAAGCGGTTGGGCTTGGTGTGGATGAAGGTGGTGTCCTGAGGAACTGGCAGGTTTGGATCCCTGGGAGAGAGAATGTAACAGAATCAGACAATTTTTAGGTTAATAATTATTAATCATCATATTATTAAAGGTCTGGTGTGTAGGATTCAGTGGCATCTAACATGTGGTTGCAGGTTGCAACCAACTGGACACTCCTTGTCTCACCGCCCTCTACTGTTCAATTTGACTTTTTAAGGTCACATTTTGATTAAGTTTTTGGCATCTGGGAGCTCGGAGCACCGAGTGAGTGTTGGTGTTAATATCACTATCATGGGGCTTTGGATCTGGATGGGGAGAGGCTAGCTTTTAGCATGCTAACTTTAGTAGATATCTCTGCAACTCAAGCTTCTCAAATCTGTTCCAAGTAAACCCTCTTCCCGAACAAATCACTAAAGGATCTCTGAAACCTTAAAACCAGCAAGTTGATTGTCCTGGTGCATGCAGAATAAGTGTCTGGAAATGCAGCTGCATGCTACTGGTGAGCTCTTTGTTGTCAAATCCAACATTTTGCACCTTTAACAGCACAGCATGTGTTGCTTATACAGCAATCCAATATGCCAAAACACAAGAGCTGTTTTGCTATTTGAGTTGAGCACGTGTGCAGAAATCTAATTTGGATATTGGCAGGAAGAACGCCTTTTGAAAGAGCAGGTGCTGTATGTCACAGTGCAACCCAGTCCCAACCCAGATGTTTAGACTCACAACATGTTTAAAAGCTCAAGAAATGGTCATTATACTAACCCTGTCTTTGCAAAGTTGGTCCAGTATGTCATGACTACAGCACTGAGCATGACATCGTTCTTGGAGAAGTTACAGGGAAATAGGTCAGTGGCTCCCACCATGGGAATCCCAAACACGTAGGGGAGCTCGTCTCCGTGGGCTGCGTCTGCCCATTCCGGCCTAGCCTCGGTCTGACAGTGGTGGTGGAAGGTATAGAAAAAGACCGGCGATTGGAACTCAGCGTGCAGCTTGGCAGTGGCGACAGCCGGGGCCACCCACTGATGGTCCGTGAACAGAGCCAGGAGGGTCTTCCTACGCATGTCGCTGTTGTCCCTGTCAGCCCAGTCTGTGTACATGAACTTTATGGTCTCTCTGAGGATATCTTTACCTTGGAAGAAACCAAATGTAAGTTAGTATGAAAGCAGAGATAAAGTGAGTGGTTACCTGCAACATTAGGTGGAAGAATTCAAGGCTTTTTTTGGAGTATGAATGTTCCACTGCGCAGGAACACTCAAAAACACAATTTACTCACGTGGAGTAAGGTTGTCATGATACTACAATTTTAAACTTTAAAAAAGCAATACCTGTTATCAAACCTTTTTTGGTACCATGACAAAAAGGAAAAAAAATAAATATTTTTGACAAACTTATTCTGCAGCTGTGTTAGAAAGTAACTAATTACTTTTACTCTTACTCACTTTAGAACAAACTTGAGGTACCTGTAATTCACTGGAATAGTAACACTTTACACAGCTTCTGACTTCTGCCTCACAAGAATTCAAAGTACTGTACTACATCGTCTTGATGGTTATATATTTATACTGTTACTTAACAAATAAGACATAAAACATTTGCAAATCTACCGTAAGCCCATGCAGACTGGGCATAGTTGTATGCATGACAAAGTAATAAAAATGTCCTTCATGCGTATGATGAGATTATAAAATTCTGTGCATTTAAAACATTTACAACTAGCTCCACTAAAACCAAGTCAAACAGTCAAATGTGACTTTCATATTAATGCATCAGTAAAATTTTATCCAATAATTTAATAATTTATCCAGTTGAGTTTTACTTTTCATATATTTTGTGAATCTCGCTGATAAGTAAAATAATGTCTTTACTTAAATAAAGTATCTAAGTGCTTCTGACTTGTGGAAAGTTAAAGACCTGAGTTATAAACCATCTGATATTAAGGTAAAATAGGATCGAATCTGACCGTCAGGATATCCATACAGATTGTCCACAAAGTTAGAGATGGTGTAGTCAAACGAAGCAGCTGATATCCCATCTTCTCCTTCACTGTCATCCACAAACTTCAGGCCCTCTCCCTGGTTGACACCTAGCAATATGTCGTAGTTCAGGAACTCGCCCTGGTGTCACAACAAACACACACAGCATGACATGACAGCACAGGGCAGTATTCACAAAGCAAAAGCAAGTGAATAATCATCAGAAACAATGCAGTCATTCACAGGACGGTATCCGGCGGAATCAGCTCGGACCTGCTGCATGAGGATCTCGGGGTCATCGGGCACCACGTCCCCGTCTACCACAGGTCCGAAAGCAATGTGGTAGCGTGCAGGCTGGATGTCTTGGTCCACTAGCTCTCGGAAACTCTTCCTCCTCAGGCAGTCCACCAACTCAGCCATGTCTCCCAGAGAGCAGCCGACCTTCTTTGCCAGGATCTTGGTGTACATCACGGGTCGGTAGTTGACTGCCCAGCTGGAGATGGCCGAGCCACTCTGAGCGATGGCCCTCTGGAACAAGCCTACACAAAGCAGGACAACACGTTTATAGCAGATATAGCTTCATATCACAAATTCTCTCTCGGTGCAGCACCGTCTTTTTTCTCCCTCTCTGACACACTTTTGCTCGCAGCTGATGGGGCCTTCAAGGCCTCACAGTGTGAGCTCAATAATGCATATGCTGGAGGAGGAGCAACTGTAGAGTATTACATACGAAGCAAGATGAAGTAGATATTCTGCTGCTTTCCACAGCCGCAGAAAATCTTTATTAAGATCAGGGAAGGAAAATGAAGCGCTTCCATTATGTACATACAAAGAGGGACGGCGGCAAGAAAAATGGTGACAACTCTACGGCGAGCAGCGGGCCGATGGCCGCTTCGGAAGAAGCGAGAAAGACGGAGGGAGAAAGAAAACTGCTCGCACTGTTGCACCGCTGCACTGTTATGTAAAGTGCCTTGCTGTCCCTCTGTTTTATCTGCAGATTCTGTCATTAATAATTAAGCCCCCCCATATTCTGCATGTGCCCCACCCCCGCTCCTCTCCCTGTGAAATCAATTAAGAAGCCTCTCAGCTGCAGCTCTAGCTCTACCCCTCATCTCATCTCTCCTCTGCACACACACACACACACACACACACACACACACACACACACACACACACACACGCCCGCGCGTGCAGAGTACCTTTAAAAAACGCTTCGCCCTCCGACTTTTTCTGAGCTTTGTGGTTTTACAGCCTGACTTCAAAATGGAGTAGAAGAGGATTTTTTGCCACACAACTTTGCATAACAACCCATAATGCAAATGTGGATGTTCAACTTTCATTTTATGACATTGCACCAATAGCTTTGCAGCTTCGGTACTTTCGATACTATTGAATGCAGATAGAAAAGGTACCGAAGCATTGATACTTTTGACAGCCTTTAAACAAAGTCTGCGAGAGACGGAAACCCAGGGTGTTATTTTAATACGAGCCGTGTGAGTATTCGTCTTTGGACAGCAGACAACACACATTAGCTGGCAACTTGTCAACAACAAACAACTTGGCCAATGCCACCCAATTATTGAAATGCTTTTCCAGGTCCTCCTGAATGTTTTCCAACTCTTGATAGACAAAAAGATGTGTGTGCGTTCCCATGCGGACACAGATGAAATTTTTTTTTAATTTTATCTGTCCAAGCTCAGTTCGTCGGTGTGAAGGTGAACAGATAATCAGTAATTACATAATCTGAATTCTTGGTAAAATATAAAGTGCTGTTCACATTCTGAGCTCTACCTGCCAACCGAGATCAGAGGATTAGTTATCAAACATCTGGTGGGTATTTTAGACATCTGCCATTCAAAAACAAACAAAAGAAAGAAAGAACCGTCCTTATTGAGTAGGATGCCACAGTGTATTATTCCTCCATTTTTCTTTAAAATGGAGGAATAAATATCTAAATTATGACATGAAACCCCCCCCATTAAATAACCAGTTTGTGTATAATACAGCAGGTAAGGGCATCTCAATGTTGCCAGCTGACATAGTGACGCAACACGTTTTTCCAGATGCACCGCAGTCAGTCACAAAAACTATGTGTACAGGGAAGCTAGCTGTCCCACACATCAATACTTTATCTGCAGTGAAAATATTGAATATTAATATTGAATACTTCATGTGGTCGCAGAGACGTAACTAAAAAACAGAATCAGTTCATGATGTCATATGTGTGTGTTTATTTCATTGAGTACCTTAGTGAGTGACAGAGTGAGGGGGCGAAAGAGAGAATGGCTCTTAATAAATGTCCTTCTGAGTTTCTGGCATTTAACCAGAAACCATGTGGCTGGGGAATGCTTTTGTATTTATATTAAAAGGAGGGAGTGTTTTCAATAAAACCTCTTAAATTAAATTTTGCACCAGTGGCATCTGCCTACAGCAATAACCTCGGACATCTGAACTCAATCATATGAGTTTTTTAGCTCTTAGAAACCCAAATGGCAAGATTACTAGAGGAACGGTGAACTGCCCTGTCTATAACAAGGATGGAATTATCTTAAAATAGTGGCCAGACCAAAGGTTATATGTTAAAGGTGCAATACGTAAGAATTTTAGTGCTGACTAAAATTATCAACAGAATGTGAATGAATAACGGTTTTGACATCATGACGTGTATGTATTGTGTTGCAGAGATATCTACTGAAGTTAACATGCTAACCAGCTAGCACTGGCTAGCTCCTTTGGTAGCAGTGCATAAAACATCACTCCTCTGGTGGAGGAACTCCCAGTCTGGACTGCTAGTGGCACAGCTAACTAAGCTAACTAGCTGCTACAGTTGGCAGCAGTCAGCGATTGCTATCTATCTACCTATAGATAGATAGATAGATAGATAGATAGATAGATAGAGTATCCATTTAAGGCTTAGTTTTATTGGATTGACAATTCTGTGAGTGCAGTCCAGTGATCTTAGTCCCTCGTGGAGTGATGTTATTTGGGATTATTACAGGGCTCGTGTCCCAAGGTGAGTAATGATTTTATGGCAAATGGCCCACGGTTTTCATCCATCTGTCGACTCTAGCACTGTCCAGATTGACAATCTTTTTCTTTCAAATAACGGCGTCTGTGCAGTTTGTAAAAAAAAAATTAAAAAAAAAAATTACTCATTTGTTTCAAATAGTGAATGACTCATTTCTAAACATTGCATCTTTTCACTTGTGGGAATAATATTGCCATATATGTTTATCTGGTTTAGGCTGTTCATTAAAATCACTAACATGGTCTTTAAAGAAATACACTACCCACACTGTCCTGAAATGTTAATCCTATTTGAGCGGGGTAAATGCCTATGAATGTGACAATGACAGTGAAAGAACTTTACCCTCAGAGTGGTGGGAGAGGATGAGGAGGTTCACACAGGCGGCACCAGCTCCTGAGCCAAAGATGGTGATTCTCTCTGGGTCTCCTCCAAAGTGGCCAATGTTTTCATTGAGCCAGCGCAGGGCCTGGATCTGGTCCAACAAGCCATAGTTCCCCTTAGCAGACTGGTCCCCTGTGCTCAGAAACCCTGCAGGGTAAATTAGAACAAACACAGAGAGGAAAAGAGAAAGAAAATACAGATTATGTGAGGAGAGAGGAGCAGGGCAGAAATTCAGGGGCGCGGGATAACATAATGTGCATTAACTGCCTTTTTTGAAGAAAAAAAAAACATATCCCACAAAACCCAAAGATGGCATCCTGTCATTGTCAGGAACTTCTCAGCCTCAAACTCAGAGATTTCACTCAGAAAGCTTTGCCAAATTACTCATTTTTAATACCCACGCTGGAAATACAACACAGTTAAGAGAACTAACTTGTCAGCAGAGAGAGGAGGAGAGCTACAGAAGGCATGTTTCACCTAGTTCCAGGACGCACATTTACACAGTAGGTGCACACCCACAACAAGATCAAATAAACTTAACAAAATGTCGCACACACACACACACGCACACACAGTTTGGATGACTTAGAAACAAAAAAAATAACAAACATCTAAAATGTTTTTTGGTTAACTGCTGACTCCTCAGATTTTTGGAGATTTCTGCCATCTCTTGATTTTAATGGAACTAGATGGCACTCTTTTCAGAAATCGTGACCCGATTACTGAAGATAATCCAGACCTTGTTGTGAGTACTGTCATGTGAGGACTATTTCCCTTCTACCGAAACCTCATCCACTGCGCAGATGGAAGTGTGCATCTAATCGTGGACAAGAGCCTATAGCTAACTAAGCTGGCAAAATGTTACAGCCCAGCCGAGGAGACCGCCATTGATTGATGTCCTGCACTGTTATGGACATAAGTCTCTTGTCCATGAGTAGATGTCCATGACCGATATCTACAAAACCTGGCAACTCACACCAAAACAATCCAAATGGATAAATAGCACCACAGGTAAGACAAGTTAAGGGTGTAGTGTCCCTTTAAGATTTTGGCCATTTCAAACCCAATTGTTGATGTCATTAGTCATCTCACTATTGTCAGTGGCGGGGTCCGGCATTTTCTGCAATGAATTTGAATGGTGTTCAAATGGTGATCCCAGGAATTTTGTGTTGTTGGTGTAAGTATACTGTAGCTACAGCCACTGCATGTCTTCTGTTGGATTTCTGACAGAGTAGGAGCTCAAAGTGAGTTTCATCACCAGTAACCTCAGGTCTGGCCAAACCAGCCTGGAATTTTTTAAGGATCATTGCAAACTTGATAGCAAACAAGTAGAGCCCGGAAACCAAAACAATGAGCTTATAAGCGCTAAAGACCTCTTCAGAGTCGGGTGATTTAACATTAAAAACATTGGCAATAGCAGCTTTAAGGAGGCCGAATCTCTTTTCTTGTCTCTAACGTTAATTTGTGTGAGTGGAGGAGAGTGCATATTAAACAGCTGGTACACAACACTTCTTTATAAACCAACAAACCCATCCACACTTGTTTGCCATTTAGCTGCGTTATACAGTGATTCAGTCTGTGTGGTTTGAGCTGAATAGCTATTGAAAACACTACCTAAGGCTTTATACAGTGGAACTATGTCTATATGTCACCTAAATGAGCATATCGGTCGGACAATAAATGTTTACTTTGGCAGGGATATGTACTGTATAACACACAAGGTATACCACTATACACAAAGCCCTGTCTCCTTATAGCATAAGCACACATTGTGTGAATACCGGCAAGTGAGCGTAGTTGAGTAAGTCTTCTTCTGTGCTCATTGATAAAGACACGTATAAGTGACTTAGTTAAGGCATGTATATCTTAAAGGGCAGGTAGAGTGAACAGGACAGCCATAAAGGGACAGTACAGGGAGTACACAGAGACAGATGGTGAAAGAGGACAGTCAGCGCGTTCTCAAGTGTGTTCAACAGCAAATTAAGTTTTATTGTCGATGATAATAATGTAAGTGATGGTGACGATGATGGTGGTGGTGATGATAACCTGCCAAATTGACCTTTCTACAGCAGTCAGTGTGACACACACATGTCTCATCCCACACTCCTCACTGTGCTGTTAACAACACTTTGAGCCTGGAGTGTTTTGGGTGGGTTCACATGACTTAATAATGATTCATAACACACAGTGTTGTCCGAATTATTTGAGGAATAATTTTCTTATCGTTACGTCATAGGTTACTCGCTGTGGTGTACATACAGACAATATGCACACCGCAGGCAATAATGAAAAAAAGCCAACATGTTTCGACCATTAGGTCTTCATCACGGCTTCAGACAAACAAAAAAACCCACCTATATAGTGGCCACAGCCAATGGGAGGCTTGTGCCTTTATTTTGTATAGGTTTACGTCAGTTTTAGCTAACTGTATTTTGTAAGAAAGTTAAGCCTACACCTATTCTCCTCAGGTAAGAACAAATGATATGACATAAAAAACACATTAAAGATAAAAAAAGGATTAAAAATAAATAAATAATACATTTCTGACTGCCAAAAATAACTGCCCAGAAATAGAAGGGAATAAAAAAATGACTTCAACTGCAAGTAACATTATTGCTTTGTGCTTCTGTGCTACACCACCATCATACTGTACAGCGAGAATGAAATCTTAGATTAATGTAAAGCTCCAGCCAAATGTGCCTGTGCCTTCGTCTGGATGTCCACATCAGGACGAAAACACCACGTTTTCCTGCCGGTCTTCAGAAGCAGCGACCTAGATGTTGCATTACGGCGGCCGGGTTCGCTCATATTCTTTTACATTATCTCTGAATCACAACTAGATTATCTTTTTATCTCGAGAGGCCAAATTAATGCTTTAGTAAAGTCTGATAGTTGCACAACCTGCAACCGCAAACAGCGAACCCAGTCTTGAGAAAACAATAATCTTTTTTCTTACCTAATGATAATGAGATAATGATCATGAGAAACCACTGCTCGATTAAATTGTGATCTAGAGATAATAGGATTGCCTAAATTATAAGAAACCACAGCTGCTCTCAGCGTCCATAGGGCAGTGTTAAGTGTCGAATGGATTATTAAAAACATCTTGTTACTTTAATATCACTGTTGTAGCAGAAACATTACCTTGAAAGGATTACTCCTGGTAATCAGGATATAGTTTGCATGTTACTGTGCAATAGTATTATCGTTAGATCATCCCAGCAATTGACTGGCTCTTAGCCTGACGTGACTTTGACCTGGTAACGTATCAGCGCTGACCTGTGCCGCTTATCAAAACCATAGGCATGTGGAAGCGTCTGCTCTGCCCGGCCGAGTGCCGAGCTGCCCGCCACAGTTGCCTGGCAACTGTCCAGAGCTTCAGGCAAAATGATATGGACAGACACTCACAAAAGCACTTGCATACACACATCCGAGCACTTCCATATTCAAGTACACAATCAGGTGCATGCATGCGCACAGTGTATCAACTAGCATGGTAGCCTGAGCTAGCGCCTCCTGTCGCTCTCGTTGCAAGGGCAACATGAAGAGAGGAAATGTGGTTTATCTTACACCATTGAAGATAAGTCAAACAAGTTCTCCTCTCTTTCTCTTTCACTAAGTTTTCTTTCTGATCCCCCCCATCTGCTGAGTTGGGCTTCCTACTGACTTTAGCGCTGAGAGCAGCAGTTTATGAGGCTGAACTCATGCATATTCAACACTTGCTTTAGGTAACGGCCAAGGAACTGTGAGGAGAGTCATCAACCTCTAAGTAAAGATACAGGCTGGAGACAGTGAAAAGAATGGTTGACAGAAAACAGTGAGGGAAATTTGAAATATTTACAGTGCATTTGATTGCGCAGAGTGTCCTATAAAAAGTCTCTGGAGAACGTCTGATAATAACCGCGGCTTCTTCTCACTTATCTTCTTCCTGTAATTGTTAGAAAATCTTTCAAAAAGCACATTTTATGAAATCTAGAAATCTTAATGCCACTGAATGCACAAAATGGTCAGTGCACTTAGTGCTTCTCCACACTGATAAGATGAGTCATGGTAAAAGCCATTATCCCTTATTGATATAGCATTGCATCAACGTGATGATGTATTTCCGCATGATGTCCTCCCTGATGCAGGAAGGATGCATTAATGTAGAGAAACATATCAGGAGGATTCTCTTTATTTGGCAAAAAGGCAGCAGCTCCACATCAAGAGGATGTTTTCAGCATTTTGTGCAGTATTTCTTAGTGTACTATATTGAACAACTTTATTCAGTGCGCCCACTATTGTCAACCATCTCAGTCAGTAAAAGCTCGCCTGCACCATTCACAAAGTCACAGCCCAGAACTGAAGTGTGGTCAGTCATCTGGCTGTTTGGCTACTGGGATGGGAGCATGCATCTGCAGAGTAAATTTTAGGACTGAGGAGGACGACTGCAGTGGGTCACTGAACATATTTCTGTGAACAGAGAAAAAAGAACAAGAGGAGCGGGGGAGGGGTGAGGTGAGAGTCAAAAAGGTCTAAAAAAAAAAATTCAGAGACATCAGACAGGTATTAAAGTGAATATTGCCCAGAGCTACAGTCAGATCCCAAATGACAGAGAGGTGAAAGGAACATACTGAAGGACATATTATGTAATTTCACCGTGACGTCACACAGGGGATGACGAGAGTTGTCAAAAATCAGAGGAAAGATGTTTTTTCCTTTTTATAGACACAGAAAAGGCGACTGCACAGAGGAAACAAAGCGATGTGTCTGTACACACGAGCCGCTAAATTAATCAAGAAAAAGTAGAGGCAGCGTTACAAAAATGGAAATAAAACAGCAGATGGTGAACGTCTCCTGCACACTGAGGAATAAAGAATCTGTTCTGATGATTGGAATAAAGTGGATTTGATCATTCAGTGCCGTGTGGCAACCTTGGGGATTAACTGCTGTGTATGAATGCGGATGAATGTCACCTTTCTCTGTACTGTATGCAGTCTCCACTGATAATTTAATATCTTATTTTGGAAGATTATTGAAAGTTCTTCTGTCAATAAAAGAGCTGACTCTGGTGTACGAGTTATTCAATTTTCATAAAATGTGCAGTGTACTGGCACATTCTCACAGGAGTCTATGTGATCAAGCATGCAGTTTCAATTATCATGACATTATATATATATACTGTATATCTACATATATCTTTGGTTCAAAGATCTGCTGCTGTACGTCACCTCTTGCACATTCTTGTCTTGATTATTCACATTTTTACAAAATCTGTTAAAGGGTAATTCACCGATTCTACACATTAAGAGTGTATTTAAAAGTCATGGGGGGTACTTCTTCATAGGTAGTAGTTTTGTGGCTCCAGAGGAAGCGGCCTGTAATCACTCAGTCAGTGGCTGTTGCATTATGGGTAATTGAGGAACCAGGTTTTGAAAAGCAGTCCATTGGTGTAGCATTGTAACACTGTTGGATTCATTATGAACAGTTGTTTCAAACAAATGATCAAAATCAATGCAGCAGAACCAGAGATATCGCCTCGGGGCCTACATTACCCACAATATAACAGCCACTGAGTGACGTCATCGGAGCCAATTCATCAGATTACGTGCAGCTTATACTACTTTTTTCAAATGCGCAATAGTACCCCCCAAAACCTGTTAACACACTTTAATGTGTAAAATTGGCGGAGTTACCCTTTAGGTCTCCTTGTTGGCACAGGAAGTTCACCTTTAAACCTGCTGGCAGGTCCATTTAAATTATGTATCACTCTGTATGTCAAGTATACCCAGGAATGAAATTATATTGTAATTGCAGTTCCTCCTGCTGAACTAATGCCATTTCAGTACACCGCCCATAGGCTTCCAGTGCCATTGTATTTATTAGCTTACTTATCTCACTCAATTTTTGCTCTCATACGTCCGCTCGAATGGTACCAAGCTGTGCAATAAAACCGGGCTGTCATGCAAATTTGAAAAGCAATGCTTCAAACTTCACACTGACACAAAGACGTTTCAAAGCAGTTCAAAGAAAGTTTCATTTCAGAAAACCACCGATCGCTGATGAAAATCACAGTCAGCAAGAATTAGAAGCACATCAAATGAATCATAAAACAGAGCCTTGTTTACAGGCCGAACCTTTAATCACAGAGTTAACGATACAGGAATAAAGCTGTTTTATGAGGATATAAGTATTATGTAAGTGTATATTTATTGAAGTTATTGGTGAGACATATCAAAAAATGTGATGATTCTCAGGCATGTTCTGGAGTTATAAGGAGCATTTTTTGCTCAAATTATGCTATTTGGCTCACACTGTGTCTTGGCCTCATGTCTCTTCCTCCGCTCCACCCCTTCAACTTGCTTTAGAGTTTTAACACCTCTGATCTAAATCAACAGAAGTTGTAAGAAAGGGCTTGACTGTTTCTCTAGTCTGATTCACAGGAAGTCGGCTGTGGGTGTACAGTAAAGTGACTTTTTCAGTTGGAATTCATCTCCTCTTCCGCTATCTGCGTGTTAAGGTTTTGCACGGGCACTGTTGCTGCATCCCGGGCTCAGTGCCGCCCAAGACGATTGTGACTGGTGACAAAGACGGGCCTGGCTATGCAGGATCACTATTTCTCTAATATTATGCAAACCCAATCGTCAGAATAAATGTTGGCAACGTACAATTCTGCAAACCACAAACATGTAGCAACTTTAGTGTCTTTGGGTTCAGTTTTCTATTTCACGTTGTGACAACACTGTGCTGATTGGCTGGTTAGGTTTCGGCTGAAAAACCACTTGGTTAGGGTGGGGAGAAGATATAAGATTTTTTGTCTTAAAATACCTGTTTTTGTGTTCACAAACATGGTTGCAAATATCCATTGGTGTAATACTGTACAAATGTTGTGATTTGGAGGCCTTCTAGCCTGTAACTCCACCACCACCCCCTCCACCTCCGATATGAAAGTCAGGTCGTACACAGTTATGTGAACGTGATACAACAGGTATTGTAGAAGTGTTGATACCGTATGTAGCCTATGACACATACAAACTTGAACGTTACTGTGGTTTGCAGGATTGTTAACCACCAACACATCATATTAGATACAAATGTACCCGTAAACAGATACTTTTATATAAGCTGAGGGGCGTATTGCAGCATACAATGGTATGGACAGTACAGAAGAAGAAGAAGAAGAAATAAAATCTTTATACTATTGTATTATTTATACAGTCATGCTCTGTACAACAAAGTGAAACTTTGCATTTAACCCATCCCCAAAGAGCAGTGTGCATCTATTGAAAGGCACCCAGGGACCAACTCCAGCTCCAGGCCAGTGCCTCGGTCAAGGGCACTGGCAGGAGAAATTACCGATTATATATGTTTGATTGAGGGGGAAACCATATCACTCTTAGGAAACCCACACAAGCTCCGGAGAACATGCAAACAGAGGGAATCAAATCCTTCCTGCTGTGAGGCGACCGTGCTAACCGCTGAGCCAAACACGCTGCCAGTACAGTAGATATTTTAGGTACTCTGGAGACCTTGCCATTTTTAAATTTGATTTTGACGCTTGATGTGGTGTGTAAGATGTCGAGCATCAAGTACGACTCGCTGCATTAATCATCTCCCTTGTATTTGACTGGTCCAGCTGTGCAACTGGCTGCCAGCCTGGGAGGCAGATTGGTGTCAGTTCCGGTCAATATACCGATAAGTCATTGGTGTTCAATGTGAACTTTGCCTATATGATAGAAGGAACTGTTCTTGGCTACATTTTTTTATTTCTTTCAAGTATCTGAAGGTTCGTACACACACAAATTTAGCATCACATTCATCACACTCCCTCACACAATAAGGCAAAGATAGCACATTAAGTATTGTAGCATATTGAAGCTATTTCTGCAAAGAGAAATCATTTCTAAATATAAGTTATAGATCCTAAATCCCGGTTTGCACGTGAACCAAGTCACAATTAAGAATGACACACACACACAATAAGATGATGTTTTTCTGTGCTGTCATCACAGTCGCTGCACTGTAACAAAATGTAGGGACAGAAGTGTTAACGATTGCTTTCCAGAGTGGGAAGATTGTGGCTGTGTGCAAGGAGTGGGAGGTGTGTTTCATTTGTATTTAGGGACAGCTGAGTTGTGAGAAGGCAGCAGGCTGAAATTAATTGACAGCAGAGTCTGTGTTGGCTAAAAATACTATTTATGTCATATTTAAAGGGATGTTTTTGAGAACAACGGGCAGCACGATTTGAACTGAAGCCCAAAGCTTACTGAGCAGTATTTGTGGATGCACTGATACCATTTGACTTGACTTATGCTAAAAATATTGTCACGTGGGCTTTTAAAATAACATTTTTTGAAGTAACGTATAAAATTGTGTTTACTCATGTGTCACAAACAGGGAAAATGAGCACATTATTTTTTGGATACATCATTTAGAGTGAGTGCATTATCCTCTACATGTTGTAATTTTAAGAATAGTAATGAATTATTACTTTTAAGAATCTACGGGAATACATGGAAAACTACAAAAGTAAGAAGAGAAGAGAGATAACATTCAGAGACAAATACGACTGAGGTTGTGTTATACGTCTTCTACATAAGTGTCCAACTACAGTTTCCCCAAATGGCACACAGTGAAGTTAGCCTCTTGCTGGGGAACAGAGTGGAGCATCTAGCAGCTAAAGAGCCAGATATTTGTCACAGGAGATGGTGGAGACCAAAACAGAGCCAAGAAGACACTACGTATTGGACTTACATTTGTCAGATGGCCATAAACATGACTCTGGAAAAATGCTAATGTCGCTCCGTGTCTACTTGATGTGTAAATACTTAATTGCCTGCTAACATGTTAACACTTAAAGAAAAGGTGCTTCTTTTATTCTTTATTGTTTTTTTTATGGGAAGACAATATACTCGGGATGGATATAAGAAACCAAACTGTGTCACAAACTGGATCTCTAACTCGTTTGATGTTTGTTTGCTGTTTATTGTTATATTGATATTTTTTGTTGAAGTCTGGAGTCTTTTATTTTGGTGAATATCATTTGAACTTGACGCTAACCTGCAAAAAGTCACTAGGATAAACTCAAGATACTGTTGTTGAATACTATCTTTTCAAAGAAGAATTTGAAAATATAAATGACAGTTATCATGGCGTAAAACCAGCAATATGTTGATTTTTACAAATCCAGATGCAATGGTCTAACAATGGCATAGCTGTCAGTGCAAAAAATAAAAAACTTTTAAATCAAAATTGAACTGAATCGTGACCTTAAAATTGAAAGTCATGACATGAGAATCATGACACCCCTACTTAGTAAGCAGCTGTTAGCTAACATATTTACCATGATACAATATTAGAAGTTGAGTGGTCAAAAAATGTAATCAATAGAACAATAGGATTGATCAATTTCGCTGCAGGTACAAAACTTCAGCCAAATTACTCAAAAGTTCTCAGTACATGAGTTAGGTTAAGTCACACAGTAACATCCGTCACAATTGTGAATATGAGAAGTACATCCTAGCAGATGACCAAAAAAATGTCAGTCCCACTATTCCCTGTCTTCAGTGTAAAAGCAGAGCTTATTAAATGTGCTGGTATTTACTATTAAAGAGGCTGCTCTTACTTACGAGTTAAAAGCTGAAATTGGGTAGAAAGTGCAGAGAAACGTTTCCAGAAGAAGCGTTTCATCTCTCTTCCTGAGGTGAAAAATGTTCTCACTCTCCGAGCCCGCGATGGTGGGCCTTTCCCCAGAGTTCATTAATTAGTTAATTAGTTAATTAGTCTGAACAGATGGCTATGCAACACAAATCAGAAGGCTCTCTGGGCCTGGAGCAGGAGGAAGGTAGGAGAAGGTGAGCCGAGCAGCAATCTGGAATCTCAACTGTCACCAGACCTCTGAACCAGGCCGTGTGCAGCAGACATTTTCTTCTCATTCACCCATTTTACTCGACAACGACAGGGCGTATTATAAATTAATGAGAAAAATCCAGAAAGTATATCATTTGCTGGTGAATTACATATGTATGTGTCATAGCGAGTGAAAGCAGAAGGCGTAAAACCATATGGGCTTAAAGCAAGGGCGCTGTGGTCACACTGCAGGAGCGTTTATTCGAACGAATACTTTGCATCGCTGCAGATTTAAAAAAGCATTTCTGACGGTTTATTTTTAGACTGTTCCCATCTCCCCCCTTCTGTTTCCTTTCCCCTCACTGTCTCTCTATGATTCTCCCTCGCTCATCTGTCTCTATTCCCCGCTCTCTCTTCTTCCCTTATTCCTGACTCCCTATCACCCTCTTAAAGGCGCAGGCGTCGTACGAAATGAGGTTGGCATGTGTAAGCTCCTGTGTGTGTAAGTACAGGATAATACCGAAGATTAGAAGGTAAAACTAATAAAATATAGGCTCGCCTTTCTCACTTTGCCTCAAATTCAGCGTCGAAGAGGAGCGCTATTAAAAATTCAGATGGATGGTGCATTATTCATATATATATTTTACGCACGGCACGCAACCAAGTGGCGCAGACACACACTTACACACAGCCACATGCAGAGGAGATGTTGGCGGGCGCACGGGCACAAACATGCATGCTTATGCTACACAAACATACAAACGCACACAAGGATTATTGCCTTAGTACAGTAACCCATTTAAAGCATAACTGAGAGAGAGAGAGAGAGAGGGAGAGAGAGAAGAAGAGAGAGAGAGAGCACACATTCGCCCACATACCAAAATTTTCAACAATGTTCAAGGAATCGAGGACACTGCGTCATCCCTCATAATCACTCAGCAGGATCGCTCTCCACCTCTATGGGTTTGCATTTTGTATGCATTATTGTGCGTATGCGTGTGTGTGGAGGTTTCAGTGTGATAAACATATCGTGCAACGCATGAGTGCACTTCAAACATCTCCAGCACGAATCAGAGCAGCAAGGTCGGGGTAAATCGGCCAGGTTACGGTTTGGAAACAAGGTCGGGATGAAGCGAACAAAGATAGCGCTGAAGAGCCGTGTCGATCGGCGTGTAATTCAACACTCAACATTCAACACAACTGATTTTTTTTTTAAATTGATAGCTGAATATCATCTACGGCTCCTTAATGGTTACGATTTGTCTGACAGCTGTAAAAGAAAAAGAAAAAAAAGACCACATAACAAGCTGGAGTGGAGCAGCATAAAGCTGCAGGTCCAGCTCCTCATTTCACTAACTCTCAGTTTGTCCTTGTCCCTGTGCCTCTCCATTGGCACTGTCAATAACGCTCTGGATCATGTTACCCTCTGTTAATACTCACAGCTCTCTCTTGGACGCCGTCCTAAACTACTCCCATTTCTCTGTTTATCATTATTCTGATATGTTGAAACAGGCGTGATGCAATAAACAAGATCTGATTACCCAACCTGGCAACCGCAATGACAGTCACAGATAGTCTGTGTGCAAACACCTCCAAAAAGATGACGGCGAATGTAAATACTTGACTCTGCTGATATCCAGCAGCACAAGGGCTCGGTATATAAACACACACACACACATACACATGCACACACACACACACAGAGCAGCCTACACTCACAGGCCAAGCAAGCACTGCAAATCTCCAACAGAATGGACAAATAGAATGCCGCTTAATCCAAAAATACACCGAAAGCAACACACACGCCCATTTCCTATTTTGTTTTCAATAACTGACTGTCCACCAAAGGCACTTAGTGCTCTGCGGTGTCTCTGAGGTATAATGAGTCAGGTCCTGGCTGACTTTTTTCTGCAGAAGTGCATATTAATACAACAATTAATTAATCCAAAATAAATAATTTGAAAAAAAGTGAAAACAGTAAACACACCTGCTGCACAGTTATATAACTCAGTGAACAGGCACAGGGATAGCTGGTGAAGTCTGAGCAACTTTGGTAGCGAAATAATCAAAGATATTTAATAATAAACAATATCAAAAGCTGACAAGACTTTTGTGTTGATTACAAGAATGTTCAAACAGAACTCTGTGATTTTACTCCAGATAATGGTACGCTTTATGTGGTCCCCTATTGCTATAACTTCTGGGAGACGATACGTCAGAGAGCGAGGAAGGAAGTCGGCAAACGTGACAAAATACATCGTGTCTAAAACTTTAATACATTACCTCGTCTGTAAACACTTCTGTCTGAGCCAGATAGATTTTCATCAGCAATGCTAGTTGTTGAACAAGGAAGACAACAACGCCCATAATCCCACACTACTTAACAAAGTCATCAAACTTTTATTATTTTGATTGATTTGAGACCCCTAGTGGCACAAATTACATGCTATGAATTTAACTAGACCTGATTGTTCGCAAATAGGCTCTTATTGTTCATAGACATGTTTTCAAGTCCTGGACGATGACTATAGTATAATGTTGTACCTTCAGGTGTTCATTAGACTTCAGGTAATACTGATGCTCTACACATGTTTGGTTCAGGTTGGCTTTTGATGTGTAAAGCTTCAGTACAAGTTCTGGTTTGGGTGGTTTCAAATGTAAAGTAATGAGAAATGTCTCTCTTTACTGTCTGACTGTATCAATCATCTGCATCCGTGCCTGTCGGTGTACAGCAAGTGTTGCAACAACAGGTCCAGTGAGAATGAGGAAGGAGACGGAGTGTAGCCTCTGTGTTGCATTAGCCTTGAGAAGCTAATAGTCAGCAGTCGTTGATATAAAGCAAAAACATGGTTTTGTGTATTGGGTCAGGTTCAGGTCAGAAATGTAACGCACCACTTCCAAAGAGTACATTAAGTAGTGACTTAACACTAAATCGACTTTTTGGAGTTGAACAAATTCTGTATTCAGTCACAACATTATTACATTATTATTACACTAATTATTGATTCTGGTCCCATTCTATTAGTTTTTTCTTACAATAGTGGTTATTTTCCTTTTTGCCGATGAAACCACTGTGCTGTGAATTCTGAACTACTATCAGATGAAATATGTAGGCACCAAATCAATAATGCAGAAAGTCGTGGGAAAATTGAGAGACACTGGAGCACTGATCTAACAGAGTTTATCTATCTTACGAAGCTTTTAACGACCGTTTCCCCAAACCTCCGATGTTATTTATCATACGATCCTAGAGCTTAAAGGAAAAGTTCGCCCAAAACTTAAAATTCATTATCTACTCACCCCCACGCTGGATGTAAAGTTGGTGAAGTTTCGTAGTCCGCAAAAGCATTCTCCAAAATAACTGAAGTGGATGAGGACTTGTTGAAATCAGTCAAGTTGTTCAGTGTTTTGCTGTGAAGCTCCAGAAATGTTTTTGAGACTACAAAACTTGACCCGACCTTCCATCGGCATGGCCGTGAGTGGATAATGATTGAATTTTCATTTTTTGGCTGAACTTTTCCTCTTAGCAGCTCCAGAACCTGCAGGGAGAACTGAAAAGTCAAGTTGTTATTTTTTTATTGTTGTGACCACTGATGCCCTTTTAAGTAACATTAAATGTAAAATGACTGATAATGTTTTTATTATTTTCTTAAATTACCGTTTGCTTATATACAGCAGCTCTTTTACAGAACCGATGACAGACTGACATTCACACTAGATGATGTAGACATTCATGAAAGTGACAGAAACCATCAGGTAAATCAATCGTGTACTTAAACTTACTGTTGACTTTACCTTTTATGATTTATGCATTTTTTTATATATACAACATGACTCATGTAATCATTTCTAAAGCACCACAGACTTTAAAAAGTATTTAGAATTATGTTCGGCACCACGGTCAGCAGGAGTTAAGAGCACTTCAGGGTGCAGCTTAAACTTTCTCTCAATTGTTGCTTTGGAAAACTATTAAAACATTTAAGAGCAGTTGTAGAAGACCCTTATAGAAACACCCCTTGTTTTAGTTTTTTTTTGCTTTAATGGGACGTTGTCTTATGCAGCAGCTCCCTTGAGATACTCACCGTTTACACCTGTCTGTTTCTGGTGAATACTGCCTTCACTTCCCTGACATGTTCTCTGTGAAGTAGCATGTCGACACTGCTGTAATAATTTGAGATGAGTGGCTGCTTTATGTCAACAACAACATCTTCACAGTAAATGCCATTACAGGTGTAAACTGACAATCATATGCCTTGTGATATCAGCTTAAGAGAAAGCCAATATAAGAATAACCTGTACTACGGGAGCCTGCAGAAGGGGAGCTTTAATTTTCATTCTTGGGCCTCCTGTGTTCAACAGTGATTTATGATTTGAAGGTGACATAAATCCCAATGCCTTATAAATGCAATTTTTTTTACAGAGCGCTATTTTTCATACAGCCAGCTTTATATGTGCATTGTATCACCTTTTCTAATACCCATTTTTGGAAAGACATAAGCTCTCTGACAGACGGAGACTGATCCCCGCTGCCTGATAACA
Source organism: Pagrus pagrus (assembly GCF_965226575.1). Lineage (NCBI taxonomy): Eukaryota > Metazoa > Chordata > Actinopteri > Spariformes > Sparidae > Pagrus > Pagrus pagrus. The sequence goes on from NC_140198.1 coordinate 14,423,400, forward strand.
GGACGCAAAACTTACCGAGCACACCAAGCCGATAGTTCATGGTGACCACGATGACGTTTCCGTATGCAGCAAGGACGCTGCCATCAAACATGTTCCCTGAGCCCTCCATGTAGGAGCCTCCGTGGATGAACAGCATCACTGGCTTCTTACGACGATCCCGAATATCTGCACAACACAGACAAACAATGGTAATCGTTAGTTCGATTTTCATTCATTCATAGGGTTTTCTTTTCCACATACTAAGGTCAAATCCCAATACCCCTTTGATTTCTCTTAAGCTAACCAGCCAACATAGTTTTGCTGCTTTGTGCATGATGGATCTGCATTTTGATGTATGTCAATGTTGCATTCCCTCTCTTTGACGGCACATGACACCTGAAATTGAACCATACAGTAGCTCCTCTAATATCAGTGTTGCCACAAACGCCATCGACAACTACTGGTATATCAGTATCAGGGTCTTGAAGGGTTGTCCCATTTCATAGGGGGAGATTTCAACCACTACCCCTTGTAACTCTGTTGTTTGGGGCAAGGGGGCACTCGAAAATGAGGGGTACGGGTACACATTTGGAAATGGGTGTCCCTATTGCGCTTAAGTGTCCACAGGCAACAGGTAGTCAACCTGGTTTAAACCAGCAGCTCTAGATGTGTATAAGTGCAGGAGTCTTTTAAGCAAAAAGATCCAAATGCAGCTTTTTCAAACCTCCTGCAGTCAGTGATTCATTACAAAAAGAAGATACAGATCCTAAGCATGAAGAATTTGCAGTACACTGCCTTTAAGTTGGTAGGAAGTATTTCATGTCTGCCCCACTGGGCTTATCCTCTATAGTTTATTCCGTGACGTCTGTTCCCCCCGTCCTGTGCAGTGATGGTACCTTCCCAAACTGTTATTCCCCTCCATGTGTGGAGCAAATGGTGCAGCCAGTTCTGATGCCCTCTCTGTTATTGGCGTCTTTGTGCCCATCAGTGTGTTGCTATGGTTCACTCTGTCGGCCTGTGTGCATCCCCCTCTCCTCCCCGGCCTTATGAAACCCCCCTCTCGCAGCGTCTGTGGTATGGTCTGAGTGTCTGAGCGTGGATAAGGCTGAGAGAGCTGCCAGTGCAGCCCATTTAGGCTGAGCGTCTGCACTGTGCAGGGCCTGTGGATAATTTGTATGAAAGCCAGACCAAGTGGAAACATAAATAACAGCCACAGCATCTGTTTACCCTGATGAGCTTCAGCACTCAGAGATGGGCGAGACAGAGAGATAGGAGGAGAGAGAGAGAGGGAGATAAAGGGGGGTAAGACGGAGGGAGGAAGGAGATGAAAATAGGGCAGTGTGAGGAACTGACAGGGGTAGAGACACGGATGGGTGGTTCAAACCCCCCAAAAAACATGATAGCAAGGATGAAAAAATATGAAATGTTACAAAGCAAGTCATACATAGCGAGGTACGCTAATGAACACTCAAATTCGCACCGTATTCATACAGAGACACACACACGAACGCACACACAAACTCTTGCATAGGCAGCTGCGATGTCGAGTCGCTATGGAAACTGCTTCTCGCTAATAGAGCTGCACCGACTCACTGAATGCCTGTTGCCTTGGTAACAAATTCTACTCACGTATTTGCACACCCGCCTGCATCACCACCTGAATCTCAGGTTACACATGCACTTGGGTGCGTCACTCACAGCCGCTCACACACAAGTGAAAACGGAAAAATGGCACATATGGCTTCAAACATACGTATGACACGAGCAGACCGGCTAAAAATAAAAGGGAAAAAATGTTCAGTCGTACACCCCGACGCGCTGCTCTTTTTCATCTCTCCTCTGGTGTATTCTGAACCTCGGCTGATTTCCCAGAGGATATGTAAACAAGTTCAATTATCCCGGCATTACCAGGACAGTATAGAGGAATGACATATCAGCAGGACGTCACCGGCCCCACTCACAGTAACACGAGTACCATAAATTACATCTTGAGAGGAAAGGAACTTTGGCAATGACATAGCTTCCATTTTAAAGGCAATCAGTATTTCTTTTACTTTGAAATAAATGTTTTACTGCTGCGTTTACTAAGACTACTGATGATTGAATATATTTAATGCCTTATGATGAGACGGTGTGGGTCTTCTTCCACAGAGTCTGTCATATTGCACTGCCATGTTTCTACAGTAGCCCGGAATGGACAAACCAAACACCTGCTCTAAAGAGGGCCTTTCTTGTTTTTTTGCAGCCACCGTAGGTTCTCTACATGCTCGGATGGGGAGGGTGACGCGAGGGGTATTCAGTTGATTGCAACCTGCAACCTCACTATTAGATGCTACCAAATCCTCCATACTGGACATTTTGAAAACAACACTGCGCCGATTTAACAGTGCACTTCTATAAATCTGTGGGACTCGCGATAGATAGGATAAAAATCAATGCAGCAGAACCGGCGATACTGTCTTTTCTATTCAACAAATTCTTCCTCCCAGTCAAAACCTGGTGCCGACAATACCTCTGATGCAACTTGACTGCAGCCAATAGGGCCATAGCTCTGCTGAGGTTTTTATTTTGCATCAATGCATTTCATTTGCTTTTAATCTCTGTTAGACACGATGTTTATAAAGTAATAATATAGTGTTGCAGGGGCTCAAGGTCAATATTGAACGACCGAACTCTTGCTGTAATCTTTGACCGCAAAACTAACTCTTTGTTTCACTTTCATTTCAGTAAATTGTCAGACTGACTGAAAGAGGGCATAAAAATATATTTTCATATAACCACCAAAACCTTGGAAATATTAGAAGTTACAACTGAAATATTTGCTAAGCCCAATAAAGGCTAAGAGTAAGCCCAAAAACCCCAAATGGAAATAAAAATCCATTCATTTTGGAGTAAAAGATAAAAAGCTCATGCATACCTACAATGCCTTAATGAAAGGTGGACTGGAAAAGGTCCAAGTGGTGTAAAAGAAGAACACTTCTTGCAGTCTATCTGATCACTTGTACGTTCTTTATTCCGACAACATTTCAGGGCTTTAGACTTTCATCGGGTGAGCTTAAAAGCAACATTTATCTACTTTATATTACATAAAATCTGGACAAATGGTGTAGGTATCTGTCTGGAAAGGCGCGGATAATAAAAAAACTGAAGACATCACGCCATTTGCATTAGGTAAACATTTTCTGCAACATAATATAATAAAACACACATTTAAAAAAGATGGAAACAGAGTTGGATGTGAGTAGCAGCGATAGAAATGGTGTTATGATTGAAAGGGGCTCAGCTCAGAGGGGTGATTAGGGGCGCAGGGTCGCAGGGTGAAAGTGTTTCACTCAGCCCAAATCCAAGACCAACAAGGAGCTCATTGTCTCTCCTGCACCTCCAAAACACTGGCACATTATTCACTTCTCTCTTTTCAACCTAACCTGACACTATCCTCCCTGATACCCCCACCAACTCCTTAACATCTATTCTCAATTTAATGTCTCACCTCCCAATAGAAACCGCCTTTTTTTCTACTTTTTCATTATTCTGGTTCTCTCTCATTCAGTCTCGTATGGAAATCTGAATTGATTTGGGTGTAAAAAGTTTCAGTCTGACTCAGCGCTTGAATGTTGTTTGCACCCAAACCTACACCCGAACAATGCAGTTTCTCGCAAATTACTTTTGAAAAAAAACAAGATGCTAATAATAGTGTTCTCCAGCAATGTTTGGGAACTTGTTTCCAATCCATACCTGAGCAATTAAGTGAGGAATTCAGGCCTATACCCGGGCCCTCCCGATCCTGTCAAGATCCATCAGGTGTCGGCATAAATGTCAAGCTCTACCAGTCTCCTACTCATCCACCCTCTCAATCTCTCTTTCTCTACATCTCTCTCACTTTCAAAGCTCTATAAATGTCATTTCATCATGCACTTGTCTTCATTATGACTATTTTTTCCCTCCTCTCCCCCTCATTGCTCTCCCCTGTGCTCTCGCACCGCTCAGCTTTTCCTTTTCTTTCATCTCTATTCTATCATTCTGCTCCTCTCCCAGGCAATCCTGCATGAATCCTTCCTTCTGTTTTCACCGTTAAGAAACCACACAATTGGATTAGCTACATCTGTCTCTTTTTAAACCATAGCAATTAGAGATGCAAGGGAGAGAGAATTCAATACCTAAATAGCACAGAGCCCAAAATAAAAAAATAAAAAAAAAAGGCAAGAAAAAAAAAACCACACACATTGGCACAAATTAGAGCACATGCGCTCAGGCGTAGACTTGCACATACACCGTGCTCGAGCAGACGCACATGCTCAGATGTGTGCATAATGCTATGTAATATACAGTACATCTGTGCACGTGTACAGGAACAGATGCACATGCTGTCTGCACAGATTTTGGCTGCATCAGTAAAGAGAGCATCTCTGTTCGACTGCAGTGAACTTGAAAATGTACAGCGATAGCAGAGATGTGCAGAAATCCCCCTCGCCCCCCCAACCCCACTTTAAAAATGAAGAATTGCAGGAAGCCCAATAACATTATGAAGGACAATAATTTAGCAGACCGTTTCACGAGGACTTTAGTACAAGAACAAAAGTGCAGGTGAAAAAGGACTGAATATTGATTTTGCGGCGATGCATCACACAGGATAGTCGGAACATCAGCGTGTGGTTGATCAACCACATAGCAACAGAGGGAGGAAAGTAAATTAGCTCCTCAGGCAGGGACCCAAAGAGCAGCATTTGTAACAGGAGGGAGTGAGGAACAACTATTTTGTATGGAGCTCCTAATGCATTTGAGCTGAAAGCGTGCCTCTGAGAGGGAGTGACAGATTTGTGTGCTAATAAAGGCAGCTAACAATGGACAATGTAATGTGCTCAGAGAGTGATGAGGCTAAGACGATTATTAATACAGATACAAACACAACAGTCCCCACAGAGTTTGAAAATGGAGCACGAGGGGGGGAAAAAAAAGCATGCAATTAAAATACCTTCATCCCTTGGTCTGTTCATTGTAGACTCATCTTGTTTTTTTGTGAGCGGACCTGAGGTTCAGAGAGAGAGAGGGGGAGGAGAGACAAAAGGCAAAATTCAAAAAGATTGCATTTGCAAATAAAAACAGAGAAAACCAATTGAAGATTAACATGGAGAAAGATGAGACAGTCTGCTCTGTTACGTTTCAGTGACTGCGCACGACTGAAGACAAACTGTTTACAAGGATTACACACTGTTTCCTGAAAAGATAACCCCAAACTCATCTGTTTTAACTGCTTAGGATCTAGTCACGGACTGCCTGGTAAATGACCCCAGGGGCCACTTCTCCTCGACCCTTCTCCCAATCAGTCCTGACACACGGCTGCTTTGTGAAGAAAAATCAATGAGCGGAATCAAGCCATCACTCTTTTCAGTCAGAAAAAAAAGCAAAGGAATGCCAAGATGAGTCTGTATCCTGCTCCGGCTCAGGAGGACAATGTCGCAGTCCTCGGGCAAAAGTCCCTGCTTGATCCAGGGAGACTAGACTGTCAAAACATAACACTGAGGAGACACAAGCACACACGGGCAGGCACAGATACTCATCCTGGATACATGTGACCACGTACGCACATTGTGCACAGAGATATGCTGCCATTAAGTCTGAAATGTGAGTTATTCTGCGGAAATTAGCAAAGAGGGAGCTGTTTGTGATATTTACACCGCCTGCGAAGGGATGTGACAGGATTCCCCTCACCAAGGTCAAAGAGGAGCCCCACATTAAGCTTTAATGGTAACGCCAGTTAAATGCTCCATAGGGCACGGCCAATAACAAGCATTTATCACGGACCAACCAACGCCTTGGCACGTCAACCTCTGTAGGTCTTAACTGATAAGGATCCCATTAATTTGTTTTTTCTTGGTTTCTGTCAGTGGAGCTTTCCATCAGCCCGCAATTACCTCTGCGTTTTGTGTCGTTCTTAGTCAGTGTCCACAAGTCTTCAAGGGAGCCATTAAAGCACACTCACGTTCACACGCGCACACACACACGTGCAGCCCCACACACTACGCATTGCATGCTAACAGTGCCCTTATCATCTGTTGCTGTCCTCCTCGTTCCCACCCAGCAGCACTCTCCCAGCTCTCCGGTGGGGGGGGGAGGCATTTCAGTCTCTCGTTTTTATAGAAAACTCTGCGTTGCGTTGCCAAGGGGTTTATCACTCAGCCAGTGTGCTGCTGACATGTCTGTTTCTATCATTCGGCTGGAAACCTCCCAGAGAAGTTATGGCATAAATGTAGTATATACACAAAGGAGACACAGAGCATCACTGCACTCCACCTTCATAATGCTGCATTTTCACCCATCTCTCGAAATGAAAATGGTTTCCTGATATAAAATGTTTATCTTCCGTCCTAAATGGAAAAAAGGATCAATGCTGAATGGATTTGCTGCATCCTCCAAGTATCACCATGCAGGCGCCGGATCCAGAGAGCACTTCCTGCCATAGAGGGAGATGGTACAGTAGTTGGACCTGGGCTACAGAGCAAATTGTCAGACAGACCGGTAATGGATAAAAAGGCACATTAGTCCTCCATCTTGTCAGCACTTCCCCACTACTTAGCACCACTCTAAAACCACACCTCGCCAGTTAATGGAGAGTCTGATTTCATTCTTTTCCTAATGCCTAATAAAGAACTAACCTATACCTGAGAATAAGCTCCGCTCAAACAGTCGCACTTTGTAACAGACCATCGGACTTCACCCTAAGGCCTCACCTCGCCTATACGGAAGTTGTATCTCTGTCGTGAACGACAAGACTTTTGTGTTTTGGATTATTTTCACTGTCGTATAATCTGTTGATTTGTTCTTTCAATTACTTCATTGGGTAGTCTATCAAATGTCCAACAATAGTGTAAAGGCCCATCACAGTTACCCAGAACCCATGGTTTTTGTGTTGTCAGATCAACAGTCCAACATACAGACTCTTCACATTTGGTATTACCATCTGTCCTGAGTGATCTGATCACAAATGGACAGCCTCAAGCCCGTCAATTCACGCCTCGCGTCTTGACATGTGTCTCGAGTGACCTCTCGTGATGGGCCATCACTTCCCTGCTATAAATGCAAATATACACCTACATCACTGAAACAAAACATTTTAAAGAGAGAAATATCTTCATGTTTAATGCTGGCTTTGCTGCTGCCAGTAAATTACTGTGAACTTACAGTGAAAGTTTTACAGTGTATGTTATGTGCATATGAATACTAAAGAAAGAAAGGATAATAAGTATAAATCCTATTTATCAAATAAAGATTTGAATTGAAAAAAAAGACTCATGGCCCTATCACAGTCTTGACTCCTGAGTTTTAAAAGAAATACTACAATGGATTAGAAGAGACAAAATGTAGGACGTGGCCAGATGGAAACATGCTCCCATCACTCCCATCCGCCCCAGTAGAGAAGCCTGCCAGTAGGTTGACTGTCACATGATGTAATGGGCCACTGGTCACTGAAATGCATTGGCCTACACTGGAGCATTTAGCTCGGATTGTCCCAGTACTGTTTGACCCGATGCAGCTCCCTCTCTCAGTCAACAGCGTTTCTGTTCGGTTCAGTGAGCTAGTGGCCGGAGCGCAAGCTGTCTCCCGTCCCTCTCCATTTCCTCAGTGCAGTAAACGGGATGAAGCTGCAGTATGTCATGTCTATGGTGGCCTGTCTGCTTGACAAGGTGTCAGACACAGCTTCGGTTCAACCCCCTGCATCCGGGCAGCAGCTTCCAGCACATGCAGTCCTATCCTTCTGCTCTCCGACTCTTCCACAGTGCCCCAAGCCTCTAGCTCCATCCTTGCCTCCACTGTCCTGCCTCCTGAAATATGGTTTTTAATAAAGAGCACGGTAAATGGCTGCTCTAGCGGCAATAAAAATGAAGGATCTCAGGCCCTTGGCTGAGGAGTGTCTTGAGGAAATAGGAATGCAGTGAGACAGTGCTCTTGCCTAGAAGCCTGGCCACACAGTACAGTTAGGGTGGAACACTGTAGAAGGAGGTAGGAAGCAAGAGATATAGATAAATGAACAGTCTAAAAATTACTCGACTCCACAAGAACACCTGTGTTATTTATATTATTCCAAAAAGTTATACGATTTCCATTTGAGTTGAAGAAGTAGCAGGCTACATAGTGGCCTGGTTGGGAAGGGCACAAAGCTTATTTGCATTCAGAACAGTGACCCCTTCTACCGCCATCTGCATAAAGATGGAGGAGAGAGGAGAAGAGGCAGGGATGATTTCAGGGGAGGAGAGAGCGGGACGGGTGAGCAGATGCAGAAAGAAAAAAAAAAAGAGCTGTGAATTTTCTTTGGTCCGAAGAATAATGCAGAGACGGTGAGAGTATTTCTGGTTCTGAAACAGATATATCAGGTAGGGAGATGACTTAAGGTAGAATGGGTGGATAGTACATAATGTTGTACTCTGCAGATTAAATGTGTCAAAATCGAGTTGTGCAGGCCAGATTTGGCACCAAAACATTTTGATCCAGGCTGCCTATGATTCTGTGCTGCCAATTCATTTTGGCCCACTACATCCGCCATGAGTGCGAATGCAGCTGCTAGCTGCCAAACACAGCACAAAACAGCACCGACATCCCCCCTTTAAACATGCTCGACCAACACTCACTGATACTATTTTAGCAAGCTAACCTGCTTCGTCAAGTTGAGTCAGTTTTATTTATATAGCCCAATATCACAAATCACAATTCCGCCTCAAAGGGCTTAACAATCTGTACCCAACTACCTCACTCAGGAGAAGTTTAGCATTTTAGCATGCTGACAATAGCTGATGCTGAATGCCATTAGTTTTTTTAGGTACTTGGCCACAAACTAAGATACTGGACAAGTCAAAATTTGGACAGAGGCCTCCAAATCTGTCTGTCCATCCAATAGTTTTCGAGAAATCTCACTCAAAATGTCAAAAACTCCTCTCAAGTAAAGTCTTGGGATCATCAAACTCAAAAGGGTACATCATCAGGGAACCATGAATGTCTGTACAGAATTTCATGGCAATCCATCCCACAGTTGAGACATTTCACTTCAAAAGAAAAAAATCAACCAGCTGGTGACACTACAGGAAAAGACAGGGGATCACCAAAGTCAGGGGGATTTAGCCCCCGGGAACCATGAATGACAATACAGAGTTTCATGGCAATACAACTGGCAGTTGTCGATATTTAAATCTTGACATTGGCATCGACAAATGTCACCAGCATGGCTAAAATCATTAATGCAAAGCCGAAGTCAGACAATTTGAAGACAGATGGGACACAAGACACTTCTTCTGCCATCAATACAAGTGCTGTGCAGTCAGGGGATCGTCAAACTCAATAGGATACATCAACAGGGGACCATGAATGTCTGTACAGAATTTCAAGGCAATCCATCCTACGGTGGTTGAAGCTAGAGGTAAAGTCAGAGGGTCACAAAGTCAGGGGGTTCAGCCCTTGGGGACCATGAATGTCTGTACAGAATTTCAAGGCAATCCATCTGGCACTTGTTATATCAGAGATATTACAGTTTTGACATTGCCATCACTAGAGGTATGTCACCTATGCGGTTAAAAACAGTAATGAAACGCTAAAGTCAGACAAGTTAAGTGGGACACCAGATACTTCTTATGCCATCAGTACGAGCGCTGTGCTGTCTTTAAGATATTTGAGAAAATGACCAGTTGCATCTCCAGCAAAGAATCAGTCATGAATTAAAATATGCTTAAACATTAAATAAAACACTGACAATAAAAGTAACGTGTTTATTTAACCATGAAAATATCATGTCATATTGAAATACTTGAGCTTTCGGGGGCTTTAAAGCTAGGAAATTCTGACACAATTGCCAGCCTAACACTGTGTAAACTATTCGGATTTTGACAGCAGTTACGTGCACAACGTATTGTGTTTGATTTCAGGGGCACTTCACTCTCCTTCAGTCTCTCATTCTCTCTCACACGCGAGGCAAAACACATCCTTGGGGACAGCATCAGCCTTGTGTAAGCAGTGACCCCTGACAATAAGTGACAGATTCTGACAAGCAAATAGGGCTACATGTAAAATCAGTCTCACTCATTTGCACACCTTCTCCGCTGGGAATAACACAGGAGACTCTACATCATCCTCTCAGCGAGTATGTGACATATGTACGATAAGCATACATATTCTAACCACAGAGCACTCATTCAACCGAATGGTTTTACATTTTCCCATATATTGTGAGTAGATAAAATAATTTTACAGTGTTTTTTTTATCCCCTGCTTCTCAACTCTGGTGCTCTGGTCTAACTTTATACTACAGTAATACTTTATATTTTACACTAGCACTTCATCTGTTTCCATCTTTTTGTGGGACCATATGGAGCACCCATCAATAAAATAAATTACCCACAATACTGACACAATGTCGCAAAGTAGAATATGGTTTCAGCTTTAGTGTTAGAAATACAACAGTGACTTTGCATATGAGTAGCGGCAGTAATGCACAAACATGTTTTCTCGAGGACTCTCAGGTGAGCCCATTAATCATAGACTTTTAACATTTTATCATCAGCCTTGCTTACTATCATCGGTAGCATATGCTTTCCCCCTCTTTGATGCTGTGTTCTTTTACCTACCCATCTGCTTTCTCAAACGCTCTCCACTGGATAGCCCAGGAAGAGGTGGAGGCTTTGCTGTACTGTGATTTTCAGTTTTTGACCCCAAGACAACTAAACAAGGTTGTCTTTGGTATTGTATTTGCTCGTCTAATCAAGCTGCTACACCAAGATGTTATTCATAGTCAAACCACAGTAACTACAGCACAGCATCCGTATAATACAAACCTGAAGAGTTGGTAACAAGGCCTCATGTTAGTGAAACCATGTATTTTGCATGTGTATTCCACCAAAATGTTCAATTACAGCACTTCGATGATAAGTTTGATACTACCAATGCAACCTTGGTAAGATAATTTGTCAGTAGCTAACACCCTGTTGTGATTCACAGCATAAGAGTGTTGATCAGTTCCATTTGATAATAATACAATGCATTACAATTTGAATGTTAGTCCTTCAGTTAATTGAAATGATAAAAATGTCACTTGTTAACAATCAAAAGTAAACCAGGCTTTTATCATATCCTCTCCAGTGGTCACATGACTGATGAGTCCAACTAACACAACAGCTAAGGGTCTTGCACATTTACTGCCGGCTGACCTTATAAGACCACGCAAGGCATGCAAAATATATAATGGGATAATAATTTATCACTCCGACAATGGGAAGTTTATTTTATTGGTTACCAGTGTCAAATGAAATTATGGCCGATAAATAGAGCTGATAATGCCAAATTGCTTTTGTTGATTTAACATGCGCATCAATACAGACGCACCTTTAAAGCTGGTCTGCGATCCACCATTAAACACAGTGAAGAGGAAGAAAACTAGAACGTGCGCAAAAACCTGTGCTCACCAGCCATTTTGTTGTCTGTGTGTACATTTCTTATAGTTTCAGAGGAAGACAAAACAATTGCAACTTGTAATACACGGTCTTGATTTTTGGTTGGTTATTGCCTGTTTTGTTTATATCCTCATGTGTCTTGTTGTCACTTTCTACTTCTTGCTCACCTGTGTTCCCAGTGTTCGGTTTCGTTCCTGTGTGTTTCCCCAGTCTGATTGTCCCCCACGCCTGTCTCACATCAGTCTCGTCAGCAGTGCCCTATTCCCTGTGTCTGTCCACCTGCACCTCTTACCCTCATCAGTTTAGTTCATATTTCAGCCTGTGTTGTTCCCTCATTCTTTGTGCCCGTTCCCTGGTCCTTGTGTGTTCCCTGTGTTCCTGATTTGTTCCTCGTGGTTTTCTGGTTTGTCCTTAGTTTTTGTATTACGTTGTTTTTTTCCTTTGCCTGACCTTTTGTTGCTTGGATTTTGGATTGTGACTTTGCTTATAGGCATTAAAGCTTGCTTTTTGTACCTTTACCTGCCTGCTTTTGTGTGTGCATTGTGTTTGGGTCCATTTTTGCATGAATGTGATATGTTCTGCGACGGTTCAGAGAGGAAGGAAAAAGTCTCAGAGTTTTAACACAACAAATTTAATTAGAGCTGTGGAACATTACATCATCATCATCTTTACTCACGACATCTTAGCCTTTCTTACCATCAGGTGTGCAGGAATGTTTTTTAAAAATACAAAACTGTGACAATATTGGTTATCTTGTTGATATCGGCCATGAGAAGCAGGTAATCATCTTGTATTGTATCGGCTGAAAAAAGCCCTATTGTGCATGTCTAAACTACACAAACTGCCTGTTGGCTTGATGAGTCTTATCACAATTGATAGATTTTAGCAGGAACTGATAAGTGAAAATAACTTTTCACCTTTTTTTGCTATTTACCTTCATCCTCTTCATTGTCTGACATATCTGTAAATATTTTGAACAGACTTGGTGGAAGACTTTTGATGATATTCGACTCACAGAATTTGAGTAATAGAAACTGGAATATTTATATCGAAAGTATCCTTAAATGTAATGGATGGCAGCAGTGTTACCAGTGTTTCTTTAGTTTGTTTCTCCATCTATGTCCATGAAACAAGTTATGTTAGCATTGCCCATGCTAGCTTGTTGTTATAGAGGCTTTTTCTAGATAGCAACGAGGGCATTTAAAGGGGAATATCACTCAGAGACTTCCTCTGCATTGCTCATGCAAAAAGTTAATGTTAGTAAACTAACACAATTAGTATAATGAAGGAGTAATGCTGTGTCAGTCCAGTGGATAGGTTGCATGTCACAGTGTCATTACTTGGAATAGAAAGCAGCTAGTTAGAAGAACATGTTCTACGTATATGAAATTTGAAAATGCGATAAAATGTTAAAACTAATCAAATATAAGGAATAAAAGTTAGAACAGGAAAGATTTTATGTGACGATAATTGAGAATGATGATCTAGAAAACGATATGACTTAATAACCAATAATAATTGAGAATGATAATAATCCAGGAGAGAGGAGAAGAGGCAGGACATTGTGCAGGACGTGCATCAGAGAATATATTCTTTTGTAATCTCAACCACACCTTTTGGCTCAAGTTAAGAGCTCTCCTGTCTCGAAGCATAATCCTGACCAATTTCTCCATGAATAGTGGAATACTGACACAAATCTGAAAATAATTTGACTGTTCTTACTGTACTTACACTCAAACATTTGCGACATAAACTAATCTTTTTCGTCAGTTTGATGCCAAGAGGCAGACCTGGGACTTGACTCTAACGTTGACCTTTTCCTCTTAAATGCACAGAGCAGTTTAAAGGACCCAGACTAGGTTAATCTCCTCCTTAATCTAGTATGAGAGTTTTGTCTCACTTACCATCTTCAGTGGGCACATAGATGTTGAGGTAAAGGCAGTCCTCACTCTGGTTCTGAACATAAGTCGCTGCAGCATCCAGGTTGTCTGTGAACCACACTGGTAGCATGATCTCAGGTAGCACCCCGTGCACATTCTGGGGACACACTGGGGCAAACTGGGTGGCATTGCGAATCTCTTGCCAGGAGCCTGGAGCTTCGGGAGGCTGAAAGCGGCGCTCGCCGATAGGTGCGGTGGCATATGGCACGCCTAAGTACTGTTCCACGGGGCCCAAGATCTCATTGTTGAGATCCCTCCTAATACCACGGACCTTTCCATAGCCTGTGGATACTATGGGGTGTTTCAGGTCAACCCGTTGACATGTGGACAGGGTCAGGTGTAGCACTAGTCCCAAGAGCCACAGCAGACAGTGATTAGCAACCTGCTGAGACGTATAACGGTGCTTTCCACCATAGCCTTGGTGGCTGGCAGCATTAAGAGGAAAAAACAACATGTCCAAAATAAAAGCTGTTTTAGTCATATGAGTAGGACTTCAGCTCGGTGTAGAGAAGGATCACAAACTCAGTGGGTTATGGGAGATAACAAAGGCAAAAAGAGGATCTGTGGACAGGGACAGAGCAACAGTTTTCCTAGGGTGACATGGTGAGGGACAGGTAGCATTCTCAGGTAGACTCTGTGGTCTCATCCGTCGTCCGCCTCGGAACTCCTGATGGGTCCAGAGCTGCAGTCAGGAAGCCAATTACACCTGGAAGACAAGGACAGGTTTGAGTCAGTGTGTGTGAATCAGTGTGGTATTAAAGCCCTGTCAGCGTGTTTAAAAAGGCACGAGAGGACAACATGGAGGAGACGATTTAACCTAAGATGAGATTTCTGGAATAATGACACTTGACTGCAGATGACTCCTTTGTGGTACATTTATATTAAGCCATGGCAAAAGTTTGCTATTCCCCCGCTACTACAGACTCCAAGGGCTAGTATATCTGTAATGTCATTTGATTTAGTGGTCTTAAAGATAGGGAAGGGACGATAAAAGATTTTATTGCGGATTGCAATCAAAAACAACTGCCGATTGTGGTGAATTTTCATTACCGGGATGATCGTGAATTGAGATAATCGCATTGCCTAAGCCTGTCACCATGGCTGAAGGCGTGGCTTGAACATTGTATTCCCCACAAAACAAGATAAGTTGGATGTGTGTAACAGGGAGATGAGGTTTACCATCATTTATTTATCCGTCATTTGTGCAGGAGGACCTTACGATTTATGATTACTTATTTCTTTAATTGTTTGTTTATTGCTAAAAAAATAATTTGCTCTATATTTGGTGTAACACAAATATTTGTTTCCTGACAAAATATAAGATTAAAGTTGAGTTTTAGTTTTTATTTCAAAGTTTTCAGAATATTTTGATGATTATCAGGATAGTGTTGTGAATTGCAATTATGTTGGACAGGATAATGGTGACGTTCAATTTTCATATCGTCCCATATCTACTTTGATGTCAATGATACTTCACCTACTTAAGGTGAAATTAATTCACTAAAATCTAATTGTGTTGTGACACAGCATCACTAATAATTAAAATACCCCAAAACTAGGGCTATGATAATGGCCTTAATATAATATAGCAATAATTTATTCTTTATCACAATATAAATTGGATCTCCTCAAAAGCACTTAATACATGCTAGGACCGGATGACAAAATCAAATGTCATGATAGTTTTGACCAAATACCTCAATCTGAATATTGCAACAATACTGTAGAAGACAATTGGTCTCAATTGGTAATGATATCCAAAGACCATATATAGTCTTATATGACGATAACAATATAGTATTGATATATTGCCCAACTCTAACTATGCAGACTTCATGCACAGAGCCAATAATTAATTAATTTAGGAATACAAAACTCATCCTGCGGGCCGCAGAGGAATTCACCCACATGGTTTTGTTTATGTGAATCTCGTAATGACTGAATACTTATATTTGTAAATTATTGAAAATATTTCACACAGTGACTGAGCCCTAAAGTTAACATGATGTAATGCATTCTTGTTTCACAGCAGATGACACAGTAATGATAAATATTGAGGACATCGTCAGTGTTATTGATGGGCCACAGGATCACGCCTCCATTATGTGGTCACCTAATGTCCTGTATATTGTAGTCAGACAATGTCTCAACACATGTTGTACTCTAATAGTCAGTCTGTACTTTATGTTTATTGGCGATTAGCACATTTTAGCATGCGCACACACTAATCTTAGTTTATGAACATGGTTAACATTATACCTGCGAAACATCAGCATGTCAGCATTGTCAATATGAGCATGCTAGTGTGATGACATTTCCTGTGCCTACGTACATCTTCACAGAGCCACCAGTGTCGCTATAGTCTCTCAGTCTTATGGAAGCCTTGTCCGATTTGAATTTAATAAAACTTTGTCACGCTTTCCTCCAGATTTAACTGTTGCAATTAAACATGTTCTACAGTCTAATAGACGATACCGAGACTTACCTCTAACAGTTCAATCGACTATTTTTCATTTCACAGGTTTCACTTCTGCAGATAAAGTAGCAGAAATGGTGTCTAAAATGAGAGGTACAAATCTTCATTGTACCATTGTAATGCCGTTTGACCGCATTATCAATCTTGACACACAATTTAAGTGACATTTTTAGGCTGCATTTTATCACCACTGTTCGTTGTAAGTGGCTTGCAATTGGCCGGTCTGGTTAAACTCCTGGTTTCCTGCGGTTCCTGTCTAAAATCAGTATATTTTACAACTGAAATATTTCTGAAATCCAACTTTGGTCACGCATCACATCCTCGCTGAATAGGCAAACAACCATGTACATCACATCTGCAAGAGCAGCTTGTGTGATGCCTCCCTAATGGATTTTGGGTGCAAACACACAGCTGTATTTAGTTGTAAACTTGTGATCACATCACCATGGGGCACACTGGGGTGCAAACTGTGGCAAGAGCAAAAGGTTACATTTGAATCTGCCTCATGTCTCCGACTAGGAAGAACTGGTCTGAACCTGGGAATAGAAGCTCACAATGAGCTTGTGAAGGCAGATTATTATCTTAAAATATTCAGACTGGTTGCAAAAACTTAATTTGCAGTCCAGAGGGAAGCTGTATCAATGATCACGGTGTAATGTGGCCCCTGCTTCCTATTTTCATCTTGCAGATAATTACAATATTTTGAAGTGTAAAACAACACTTGACTTATAATCGACTTGAATCCACAGAGAACACAAAACCAATAAAAGCATGTTCAGACATCACTCTGAGAACGAGCAAAAACCCTGATGGCAAGCGCAACCCTTTCAGCCATCCACACTGTGTCAGAGTTAGCCTTTCCCTCTCAACTCACTTCAGTTGGTTCCTGCTTCCACATCATTACAGATGAATGGGCAGTGCTTATCTGACTCTGGCTTTGGGAGACGGAGCCGTTTAGGTGTGATAAAGGCTTTATGTGGCGCTAACTGTTGGTTGAATGCCGCCTCAACCCTCCACCCTCAGCCCTGCAATATCCACACACCACTGCCAGTCGGCAGACGCAAGGGATGACAAGGAAAATACAGCGGAAAGATGGCGTGCAACATTACAGGATGTTCAAAGTTAGTGATGTGAGTGGCTTCTTGAGGACAAAACAGGAACCAGTTGCCTGGAAAAATATTCAGTTCATTAAAGCCCTCTGAGTGACTCCATCTTACGACACCTCTACTCATTCTGAGGAGGAGGGAGGATGTGTGAGGACACCCTGAATCGTCATCAAAAAAGTTAGTGTGCATACCGCTCGAGGCTGAAAACCCAACTAAGAAAAAAGATTAATGTGAATTATACACAATTCATGACTCTACACATTGCTGTGAAAGACTTGTGAGTGGGTACATTTGCATGACTTAGAGAAGCCACTAGCTTATTTGGAATATGAGATAAATTGTTCATCTAATTCTTGCTTAACCTTTACTGAGCCAGGCATGTGCTTAGTATGGTGTAATAGTATCAGGGCTATGTTCTAGGAAAAAAAACTGACATTGTGATATTTGGTTATCTGAAATATACATTGCAATAAAAAAAAAATACAAAACTATTCACAAGATAACTCAATAGAGGCTATGCACATGATGTCGCAGTAGGTAGTTCATGTTTATCACGTGCCTTACTTTACATTGCACGTCCTGAGATGTGACTGTTAAGCATGTGCACATTGCAGTGTCGATGCTAAAGCGACATATTGTGCTGGCCTAAGTCGTAGTGGTTTGAAAACTTAGATGATAAATATCACTCTAACGTCTGTGTGGTTAATATAAAGCTACATCCAGGACACGGTTAGCCTAATTTAGCATAAATAGTGGAAAAAAGGGAGAAACACCTTGCTTAACTCTCTTAAAAGGTAACAAAATCCAGCCACCAGCACCTGTAAAGCTCATCAATTCACCTTTTTTGTTTAATCTGTACAGGGATTTTTCTTGGCAGTGCTATATCTCCGCGTAAAACCGCACATTTTTTGTTCTTACGCTTCCATTTTGTTAAACTAACAACATACAACATGTTGAGCAGTTCTTCTTTGCCTTGGACATACAGAGCCATTATAACTGGTTTAAAGTTTTTAAACTCGACTAACAGGCTGCTAGCTGTGGCGTCATATTTATTAGATGGATAAGAGAGTGGTATTGATCTTGTAGCTACATATTACACATAATCGATAGTAAGATCAAGAGGAAGACTGAAAATGATACAAACACAACCACACACACATCAATAAATATACAGTATACTGTATACAGTACATAGCCCACTGCTTACGCTTGCTATGGTTACATAACACTTTTGATTTTAAAACAGCCGTCTGTGCTTGTGTCCTGTCGGTAAATCTGACTGAACATACAGCACGAGGCCAAGATCTGAGCGCCTTCGACATGCACAGTAATCCCAGGGACGTGCACAATAGAACCGTATGTCCTTACTGGCTGGTATATCATACCGTAGGTGTGGGTTAAGTGTCTGTCAGATTGTACTGCTCGCTTCCTTGCACGCACTAGCATTGCAATGATGTACACACAAGCGCAAAAACCCAATGAGGCGTCAGATGTTGCATGCGAGACTCACAAATCGGTCTGCTCTCAACCTTTCACATGTGGCTTGCAAGTGGTGGTACCTTAACATCCCCAACATCTGTTCACGTCAACCATCCGTGAGCTGAAACGGCATTGAGCTTCCACGCATAAAAATGGGACAAATTGACACACAAAGCAGTAGGCTGATTTCAGCTGTTCTTCTGTCCTCTTCTATATAATAGGTAGTTTCATCAGCCGAAGCTGTTTGAGGAGGTAATGTCGCCCCGCCAGTGGGACACTTTTATGTGTTAGTTTAAAATGAAATGGTCAGAGTGGTTTGTGAAAACTTTCGCAGGATGGTGGTGTTGTGGGGAATGTTTGCCTTGGGACTGCATATTGCTTTGTTTCCACTTAGTGTGTTAAAACTACATGCGCTACTACTGCTGTCAAGCTGCTCTCCTCTGCTAGTCAACATCTGTGGATGACAAGCAGCTTAGCAAGCCAGAAACAGAGTGCCGAGTTTCAGACTAAACTTGGGCATCTGCTATCTACTGTCACTGTGCGGAGAGAAAGGGACCCTTCAATTATAAAATAAAACAAAGCTCTGTTGGCTGTATCCTGTATTCTCCAGCAACCAACAGTGTCTAGATAATCCATTGTCTCCAAGCATTGATATCTGATGGGAAGATAACTCCCTTTGGCAAGAGACATCAATAGTGGCATTAAGACTTTGTATGTAATGACTGACTGCAAATGCACCAGTATTCCTAGCTCCACGAAAACATGCATGAACTATGGACTTAACCTCTGGATATGTATTTCATTGAACCAGTGTCTGTGAGTGCAGTTCACTACAGGTGTCTTCACTTTTCTAAGAGATCCTGGGGAGATAACTGGCGTGGGAACACCATAAACTGAATTATCTGATCAATCTATTGCCTTCTACTGTTGGTGGTTGGGAGAACTACCTGAAGGCCTTGGATAACATACAGTTGCATATTTGGCTGCTTTATTGGTTTTGTTGCTGACAAACAACTTAACAGTTTTGAGGCCTTAGAAGCAGTAGTATGTAAGAGATACAGTATTCTTCCTCTTATGAATAAAAAAAGTTCATTAGCAGAAAAACGCAGCTTTAGATGGCTTACTACACTGAAGTTTTGTGATGGCAGCCTTCCCTAGTATGACCAGTAGCTTATGACTGGTAATGTTAGCTACTGCTATAAAAGAATGAGTATGTTACTGTATAACTGAAATGACAGAGTGAGTATGCTAACTAGATGTGGATGAAGGTTCTCAGTCATCCAGGTCATGGTAATTCTAAGTGCGGTATCGTGGTCAACTGGTCTTGTTTCAGTTTGTTGAAGACGTTTCTCCTCTCATCCGAGAGGCTTCTTCAGTTCTAACTAACTGGAGGGGAGTTGCAGGCTTTTAAACTCTGTGTGGGAGTGTCCTTACAGAGTCGTTAAGGACACGTGTGAGCTCTGAGTGAAGCCTCTTGGATGAGAGGTGAAACGTCTGCAAGAAACTGAAACATGTCCAGTTGCCTACGATACAGCACTTACTGTAGAATATGCTAACAAAGTAGACTGGTTCTGTTAAAATCTGTAGTTTTGGTAAATTCCATGTCTCTCACCACAGGAGACATGGCAATATTACAACATGACAACTCAGCATGATGTAAACATAAGGTATTGCTCATAGGCATCATGCCATGAAAACTGGGCAACCACACCTGCTGTAGGAAGATGTGGTTGAAGATTAAGGGAATGTTTCTTTTAGTAGGTATAGCGACACCATATTATGTGCTTTTGATTAAAAAGAGATGTTTAGATGCCTTAATATTCCATTAAACCTTTAACGGACTATAGGCAAGATGAAAAAGTCGTGGTGGTGATGAAGTGCGAGGCTAACAGAAGAGCTGCAGCTAAGATTAGATTCGTCAGGCTGCATATGTAGGCTCAGCCAAAGGGCCTCATCCTCTATTCACACTAGACATTGAAGCTATCCAGAATGCCTCCATGTACAGACTGCCAGTGAGCGCTGGGTGATACAGGAATAGGAGATGAGGGAAGAAATGGCTGCCACTCCAGGGAAAGTGCAACATGATATCAGAATTCAAAAGCCGCCACTAGAAAATTCAGTTCCACTTCTTTGTGATCTGCAACAACTATTTGATGCATTTAAGATGCTGAGGGAACTGAGGGGAAAGATTTGAGTCCTACAGTACCCAACTAGTCAACCCGAATAAAAGCCATCGTGTGCAGTCATCAGTTTATTTCACAATTTTTGAATTTATTTGGTGATTGCCACATCACTAACTTTCCAACTGATTGAAAAAGTGCATTTTAATTAGAGAAAAATGTAATGTGACATGTTAACTATGTGACATGTCGTTAAATGAAGGGCGAAGCCCCTGAAGACAAGGGGAGGGCTGCGGAGGGTAATAGGCAGAGATTCGGCAGACTTTATGTCAATCGAGCTTTAAACCATATTAGGATTATTGTAATAGGATCACTGTTGAACCTTACACCCTACATTTTTTTCTTGTAATAGATTATTTTAAGTTGTGGCGATGAAAAATCACTGCTGACTTCAGTGATTCAATGACAGTGTCATTAAAGCTGATAAGAATGTCTGTAACATATTAATCAGGCAGGTCGATAAGGAACTTTAGCCAAACTCATTCATGACGCAGTTTGGGAGGATACAGACATCACGCAAACATGTATCTCTGTTTTTATATGTTGTGTGAAAAAGGAATCACTTCTAAGCTTACAGTCGCTTAGTAAACCTCTTTGCTCAGGTAACTGTTGAGCCTGTTCTTCAGTCAGTTGATTTAGACTTTAGTTTGGGTTTGAACTAAAAAATAAAATCTATTTTTCTTTTTCTTTTAAGCTTGGGTGCGATTCTTTAAAAAATAATAATAATTTAAGTTTTTTTTTAGCACAATGCAGCAAAACTAAAACATTTGAAATATTAAACAGTATTTTCAGGACTTCTGCAAAATGGTTGAGCAAGAGTAATAAAATACCTGCATTATTTATGACTGTCAGTACTAGGTGCTTCAACTAAACAGAACAAGGACATTCACATTTAAAATCAGTTTTGGGACATACAGACAACACATCTGGATGATATTATCAGACAGCTGGCTAGCTAGCATCAGCGACCCAGTAGGTTGCATCAGAACAGTGGTAAAAGTAGCATCCGCAGTCGACTCCTGTGATTTCACTGTGCTAACCAGATAATATCAAACACAATAGAAACGTGTAGATCAGCTAAAGAGCATTTTTTTCCGTCCCTTTTACAAAAACAACTTATTCACATTGTGATAGCCAGAGCAATCTAGCCATCTGGAGTTCGGAGACACGTGGACCATAATAAATTGTTCTGTTCACACAAATTTTGATTGTATATGTATACGTGCACATTGGGTGTATATGGAGAGACTGTGTGCTGCTGCGTCACCTGCGTTCTCTCGAATGCCCAAGACAAATTTCTCCCAAGGGAGACAATAAAGGCTTATCTTATCTTATCTTATCTATGTAGCCAACTGTCATTTATGTCGTTTTTGGGCTGAAAAATACCTTTATGGCATTGCTATTAGAGTAAAGAGAGTAGAATCGTGTTTCAAGTGGAGTATCCCATCAGTTTTTGTAATACTGTGATAATACCGTCACAGTAAAAAACTAACTGTGATTACATTTTGTGTCATATCATACCGCCCACTCCTACCTTTAAATTGTCTGTGAAAATAAACATTTTAGGTTGTAAGTACTTGTCACAGGGTTGAGTTCGTGGGGACCCCACAATTGCAGAGAAAAACTGTGCTGTTATTGCTGATGAAGGCCATGAGCTTCATCCCACAATTTATTCTATTTACCATAAGCTCTCCAACTCAAAGAGCAGCTCAATCAGATACCATGGCCGCTCCGTCTGCCACTGCTTCCCCATCCACATCGCACAACAGCCAGAAAAATAGGGACTTTTGGGACTTTCCGAAAGAAAATGTCACTTAAGTTAAGACACTTCTCATAATTGCAATTAACCCAAGAAATTACTGCCAAACATCTTAATGAAAAGGGATAACGGCTCGCTGGGCAGATCCTGACTGAGCAGCAGAGGCCTTGAGCGCAATTCAAAACACAGGTCAAAACAAATTAATTGTCATTATATTTCTTCACTACGCTGCATTCACCCCCATAATTAACAACATGAAAACACAAGTTAGGATTAGAGAAAGTTCACAAATTATCAAGTAGAAGTCAATTAAAGGGGCCTTAATGAGGCATCAATGCAGGTTATTAAAGCAGCAGCAGCAGCAGGGATCATAAAACAGCAGGCAGCAGGAGCCGATCGGGAGATGTTAAACAAAAGGCCCTCTGTCACTGCTGGACCAGAAAATCAATATGTTGCTGTTGGTCGCCACTGTTCTTGTTACTTTACACCTGTAGATCACATGGGAAACCCTTTTATCTGAGGACTCTCCTCACCAGCACACAAACGGAGTAAGATATCTTGACAGTTACTGGACGGACACTGAGAATTTGGTATAGATGAACATTGCTGCCTCTAGGGGGATGTTACTTTTTATTTATCTGCGTGCTGAACTGTGTTTGGTAGTCATGAGTAGGAGAATGCGTCATAATGAAGCCAAGTAGTGTGCGCAATCTGGTGACACACTAATTAGCGATGATCTAGGTGAAATGCTAGCTGTGTGAGCGTGTGTATAGGTGTCTGTGGGCGATACACACAGTTTGAGGGAGCAGTCTGACAGCTGCTTTGCCTCAAGCTTAAAGCTAATTTAAGAATAAAATGGCCCACTAAGTTAAATAGAGAAGGCAGCCCAGCCATTTTGACATGATTGCCCAGTCTCACTGACGCACTGTTAAATGTAACAAAACAAAATAAATGAATTAATAAAATCATATAATAATCATCAGAAAAAAATAAAATGGAGGAAACAGAAAAGGTGGTTGCAAAGATGAAGACAATACATAAAAGCATGTCTTGAGGGGTGCAATTTAAAAGGAGATTTACAGGATAACATTGAATTAACGAACGTACGTTCCTCAGGCAGGCACGTTCAACGCTGAGCCCTCCCAGCAAAACTGCAATCAGCTTTATTCTTGACTTTAGACTGAGAAAGAGTCAAAAGAGCCGGAGGATCTCAGGCTGACAGGAAATTCCAAAAGTCTGAATGTAGCCACGGGCCAGACGCTGCTGCAGCCTACTTTTGAAATGTGCTCATTGAAAAGTGATGACACCAAGCCAGAGCTGCACAATATCGCACGAGTTTACATCATACTGTAGCCTCCAGTATGAAGGAGAAACACTGGTGCATTGTTGAACATCTATACCCAGCTCAGTGTTCATGCCAAAGTATCCCATTCGCCCAAGGACTCCCAAGTAATATTCTGTCAATGTGCGTCTCGTGTTCTTGATGTGGATGTGTTATGAACATTTCGCCGGCAATGTGCACAAATGACTAATTCATTACCGGCTGTGACAGCCCGCATCCAAGTGACAAGCAAACCCCTCTCCCTTTATTTGGAGGACGTCTAGATAGGACATGTAGTAAGTTGGAGAGATAACAGCCACAGGGGGAGGTTACAATACAACTCACGTATAATTTAATAAGGGGTCAGTGATGTGATGCTAATTTTGTGTGTCCATTGGTGGTTTGGTTAAATTTAAAAGAGTTAGAATTTTGGGGAAAAAAACTTAAGAATTACTTGCATACATTATCTATTAAGTTTATTCAATTTTGAGAGGATATTTGGGGTATTATGGCAAAAATGTAAATGTGGTGTAAGCAGTAAAAGCCAAATAATTAAACTTAAAAAGGTGAAATTCACAATAAAAAAAACCCTATCAACTAGTTTGGCATAATCTTAAATTAGAACTATTTATAGTAAATAAAAGTAATGGAACACTGTTTCACTGAATAGTACTTACTTACTTAAGTGTCAAGGTCGTGTAACTGCCATTCAAGGAGCCATCTTGTTGATATTGTGCCAGACAACTATGACAGGAAATTATACCACATAAAAGGAACCCACGATGACCCAAACTGGTGCCATCCAAGGTTAGTAACTCTCTTTAAATATTGTAATAATGCCATGAGCAAACTGGAATGGTAGAGTGCATACCTCTGCCAAAGCCCAACAGTCCCCATTTGTACACACTCATCGATACCAGCCACCAAAATCTGCCTGATTTTTCCATCAAGATCAAGAAAAAATGTCTGGATCCTTCCCTTTATCCAGAACTGCACCAAAAGTTGATGGGGTCTATACTGAAGCCCATCCCCCATTCAAGTTTTGTGGAAATCTGTTCAATAGTTTTTGTGTAATCCTTCTGACAACCAACCAGCCAGCCAACCAACTGACCAACCAGCCAACCAACCAGCCAACCAGCTAACCAACCAACCAACCGACCGACCACCCAGCTAACCAACCAACCAACCAACCAACCAACCATCCAACCAACCAGCCAACCAACTGACCAACCAGCCAACCAACAAACCAGCCAACCAACCAGCCAACCAGCTAACCAACCAACCAACCGACCAACCAGCTAACCAACCAACAAATAAAAAGACAAATGGACACTGGTGGAAAAAATAACCTGCTTGGAGCGATAAATATCCCAAACTCACTGTTGAGCAAAGTATATATAAGCTAGCCTAAGACTTTAACAGGACTTGAAATGTAAAGGATTAGTTAGATTTGTCACTGCTGAGTCAATTTACTGTATTTTGTGCTGCAAATTAACATTCTGGTTTACTGTTGTCAGGGTTGACAAATTAATTATAGCTGATAGTATTCTGTTATGTTATGATACAACATGAATCATCAAACAATACGTCACTTCATTTGCCACACAGTAGCCCAGAATCTGCTGGACATTTTTTTTTTTTAATTTAAACTAAGATACAATGTTTTGTTAGTGGTTGTAAGCTCAACCTACTCACAGCAAGAATAAAGAAGATTTGTAATCACATTCAGGAGGACAAAGTGTACAGATGTTACGTCTTTATGAAAGGAGTGTGAGGTCAAAATGAGGAAGGACAAGAGGATGGCTTAAAGGTAAGGAGCAGCACAGACCAATGGCAGGGGTAGGTGCAGGTAGCAGAGGTGACATGTGTGGTTAAGTGGTCTGCTGAAAGTCAAGTTCATCCTGTAATCCTTTCTTAAAGCTCCACCACACTGATTTGTGAAGATACCTTGGCAGCCGAAGATGAAACCTGCTGTGAAATCCAATACAATATATTACATACAGTATGTAGACCAAAGCATGGGAAATTATATTAAATGATTGCTTTAACGATTTTCTGAGATATCCTTAAAGTATATGCAAGTGTTACAAAACATGGTTCAGTTAAAAAGACATATTTAGGACTTTTCCATCAGTGACCTCAGTCCTACTGTGTGGGAACAATAGCATGAGAGCAAATTGTAAAATGGCACTTTCAGAGGCACCTTCACATCATCCTTGTTTCAGGGCCTTTCACCTTCAGTCTGGTATTAAGCAGGTGTTCAGTTGGACTGAGGACCAACCAATGTTAGGCCAAAAACGCTTGGTTTCCTTTTCTCCATGTTTAGGATCAATGTCCTGCTGCATTGTTTTACAATTGGGGCTACGAGAAACCCCGTCCCTGAAGCTGAAAGTCAGCACTTTAACTTACAGCCATTGTTTCATTTCACATTTAATGTGCTGGAGTAGAATCAAACCACATCTCTGTCCCAATAATTTGTGACTCTGCCGTACATTTTTACCACAGTAAACAGCCTTTCTGCAATCAAGTTGCCCTCGATTCTCATTTCGAACCAATTCAATTTCAGCAGCAGCAAAAGAGACGTAACTTGGCTGTTGACTGTGGTTTTATAAGCCACCGTCGCAAAAGAAAATATCTGTTTCTAGGAAGCAATAATCTTGACTTCTCTGAACAAGTACAGTATTCTATCCTGCTTTTGTTATAACTCTTATATTGTCTAATTCACTGCAGGGCTTTATTGGATTTAATAAGCAACCGATCTTTTGGAAGGATGTCAGGAGAACTAGTTTGTTAAGTTTTATAGAAAAGAGAAACTACCAGGCAACAAAATCAATATCAAACTACAGTAAAAATATTACCCATTTCATCCCACCACATCTTCTGCCAGCGTTGTGTTATGTAATTAAGCTATTTTCATTGATTTTAGGGGCAATTGACAGGCCTGCAGGATAGTATGTATATTTATGTCTGCACTAATAGCCCTCTATACTAATGAAGACATTAATCTAGCTGTTGTAGCTGTCATGTTAACAGTTGCATATGTCAACAGGAGTAACGTGAGAATAACCTGATTTCAGCTCGTAATGCTGCTCCCACTCGTGTTCAGACACGATACGGAGAGATCGCGTTCAAGGATGACAAAAAGGTAACAAAAGATGCCCGCATGTTTGGATTGAATGCCTTCAGCTAACATTGTAAATAATGACACTTCTATCAACATGTTCAGATAAAGTCAAAGAAAGGACAACAAAGAAGTACATTAAAACTGATTGGTATTTCTGAGTAATTCCTTTCGCCAGATTCTTCTCGATGTAAACAGCCCCCAGTCCAATCAAACACACCCCTGCTGGGTGAAATCACTTTAATTTGAACTGTGTGTATGCTTAATTGAACTGTTAATGCGATCTCTGTTGTCACAGTAACAGGCGTACCATTGTATTGTTCCTATCATGTAATCAAAACAAGTCCAGCCTGTAATGTTCTGTTAAATTGTATTCCAAAATGTGATTTTTTTTATTTTTTACGGTTGTTTTCATTTTTTTGCATAAATAAATCATTGGCATCCACTTACATTTGGATGCTGTCAAAGCGTGTTGCGGCTTGGTGTTTTGTTACCTGTTATCCCCACAATCCCCAGTGGAAAGTGCAATATGCTTCAAGGAGAGTGAGTGGCTGAGAGACACATGTCAGCCACACCTGCTTCATTCTTACATAAGATCATGCGAGTACAAAGAAATACTAGGCAGGAAAGAGCGCACACGGGTGACACCGTACAGCCCGTTCACACAGTAACACTCATTGCTACAGAAGTGTGCAGTCAGTGGGGGGATAGGAGGAAGAGCAGCTGCAGTCTGGATGCTGCACCAGTGTGGGCAGATAAAGGCTGTACTGAAGAAGTGCAGTGAGATTTAAGATAACGTTAGAGTTCTATTAGTTTAGCTGGCTATCCAAAAGCTCACGCTAATGCTAACTAGCAACTTCAACAGAACCGCCGATCAGCTGCTCAAGAACTGCTTTGGTGTAGCTACAGAGCTAAACAAAAGAAAGGAACTTTCCAAAAGACATCCCACTTTTTTTAAGTGTAAATTCAGTCTACCAGTGGAAGTTAAATTATAAAAAGAATCCTTGTGCTGGTAAAGGCAACGTCAAAGTATTTTCAATGGTGCCGATCAGGTACGCCCATTTCTTAAAGGTTTAATTTGTAAAATATGTTCTAAATGATCTAGGATCCTCATCAAATTGTACTTATTTGTAGCTACCAGCCACCTAAATAGGCCAGATTTTACCTTAAAAGATCCAATAATCATTATTATTGATGATTATTTATGATTATTATATGAGAAATAAGCAAAAAAGTCGAAAAAAGCCCTACTGTATCTCGCAATGTTAAGGAAAGAGAGGAAAATCTATCCCTTGGATCCACACCACTTAAATGAGGTCTCTCATGGGCCAAGGCCCGTCCTCATTTTTGAAATCCATTCAGTAGGTTTTGTGTAATCCTGCAGACAAACCAACCCACCAAATAAATGTGAACATGGGTGAAAAATATAACCTCCTTGACAGAGTTAACAATTACTTGAAATTGTCGTCCAGGCCGCACAAACAAGCTTGCTGGTTCATTTGAGAACCATCACCTATGATTGCTCCCTATAATAATTTCCCTACTCAAACTATTATCAATAAGGCCATTCATAATTCAAGGCAGGTTTATCCTCTAAAGTGCTTCATTTCAGATTACACTGAATAATAAGACGTTTACATCACAGATAATGCTTGTAATGTGGTGCAGATGATGAACAACCTGTGGGAGGGAGCATGTTTTATATAATACAGTTTATGAATATAGAATAAAAGGTGAGTGTCCATAAGCCAAATATAGTGTTACAAGCAGCACAAGGATGAATAAGATCATATTACATCCACATTGGGATGATTTTATTGTATATCCAGATGACTTTTGCGTGTTGCATTCATATGTTTAATAAGCAAAGTCCACATGTAAACACAACTTTGTTCAGCGTTGAAAGTTCTCAAAATAAGAGTCAATTGTTTGCGGGGCCATCTGAGAGTATGTAACACTTATATCACTTCCCCAGGTATCATCTTCTGACGCATTTTGTCTGGAAATAGCGATGTTGGTCCACGCCAGGAAAATTAAAGTAAATCACAAAGTAACTCAGACTGTTAACTCCCTCCATGCAAAGTCTGTATCACTGCCGTTTCTTTTTTTTCCTTTTTTAAAAAAATAAATTAAATGTTTAATTGTCCAACATAAAAGATATCATGCATGAGAGAGCTGAGAGGTACAATGACTGAGCTTCACTGGGTTGAAAGAATCGTGAGGGGATGTGGAAAGTTGAATGTGTTTAATTTTAGCCTCTGGACTGCAGCGCTTGAAGTTATTTTTGATAGGATTACACCAGCGTTACTGTCTCTCTTTGTGATTCATTGCATATCCTTAAGTGTCCTATACTATCCTATACGTATCTGGCAGCCATCCGAATCCCTAACTGCTGTGGCAATGCACAGTAGTCCGTCCATATCCAAACATATGAATAATTAAAATGTTTTCTGAAAGGCTGGGATAACCTGCATAGTGTTTTTGCTCTTTGGCGAAACACCACCCTTTTTCTCTGAAAATAAACCAGAGGAGCACTATATGGGTAAATGCAGTCACTCCTGCAGTATCGACAGGGGATCCCGAGAAAAGCTAATAAAGTTTTTTGTGTATTTGTTTTCTCTTTTCATACTGTTGGGCTTGTTGCACTTTAGTCTGAATACCATAAACATCAGGTCAGACAAAGAAAACAACCCCTGACATTGGGATACCCTTTAGAAAAAACAAGAGAAATTGAGATATTTAAAACTTAATTGTTGAGAGGGTGACAATGTAGCATGGCCGGGACGATATGCTTATCCCCCTAATCAATCCCATACGATACTTGGGATGTCAGAGTTGACACAGTAAAGGCCGTGTTGGTGAAATGTTATAAATGATACTCTGACGACCCGTTCCCGTGAAGGCAGCGTGCAGCCGTGCTGCAGAAAGCTGACAGAAACATGAAAGTAAAGAGGCGTCTAGCTCGACAGTGATGCGTCTCGTCTTGTCTTGTCCTGTCTCGTCTCGTCTCATTGGTGTAAACAGGTCTGCTTTATTAATGTTGCAGACCACATTCTTGCAAGTAGGTGCAAGTTTCAATTAGTCTCGTTGTGAATTTCTGGTGTAAACTGGCAAACGCCCCCCAAGAACACATCAACACCCCCCTTTCAAACATATTGTTATGTGGGTAGGTGTCACCCCCCCATTGAGAAACGCTGCAGTACACCATTTGAGCTTCCCACCTTGAGCGTGTCATCAGAGGAAAACGGCCTTCGTCTGAATATGGTTTATAACTATTCCCTCTTACATTGAGTTTCTCTTGTTTTTCAAAGCGTGTTTTGCTCTATTATTAAACTGCACTTGCTGTTACCATGGTAACCACAGGTGTTGCCAAATTAATCAATGAAATCTTAAGACAACAAAGTTTCAGTTGCCGAACCCTAACTGTACCGTAAGCACAGTTTATTTGCCTCAACTACAATCTTGTCTTGTTCTTAACCAAAGCGTAGTTTCCATGTACTAACATTGTAGAAAACAAGATTTTTTCAAAAATCTTGTTTTCTTCTTGTTTTTCTTGCCACGTTTGTGGCGGGTTTGACGCGTTTAAATGAAGTGGGGTGCCAGTCAGAGACACGTCTGACAAATAATAATTATAACATAGAAAGAAAATAGCTCCGTCAAGCCATACAAAACAATAAAGCAAATAGCACATAGAAGCAAATGGAATATATCACCAAAAACCAGCACCGCACTTTCAATGGTTTTATTATTCAACTTGGTGTGATAGATTGTCCCACAGTCTCAGAGTTCAATCCATCTGATACAGAGTCCGGTTTTCCCACAATCCAAAAACAGTTCAATCCAGTTTACGACCAAAAAAGAAAGGCAACTCAAAACTCCGGGTTCTACCACGAATCCCCACAAAACAGATCAAACCAGGAAATCAAAACCGAAATAGCAGCGTCTGTATTCACAGGTCAAATACAGGGATTATTTACAATATATACACCGGGTACTCACGGTACCGTGGGTCAGTCAGTGGTCAGTAGTCAGTCAGGTTTGCAGCGTCGGCCTTAGCAACGCGGACCTTTCAACACAATCGGATGCCGAGGTAACACTCCACTGACCAAAAATACTGGCAGCTCTGAGAGACACTAATAGACTTTCCACAGGTTAGTTTCACACTGCGCGGGTTTCTTGGGGAATTGTGATTGGATGATTGCAAGATTGTGGGTGTTAACAGTGAGAAACATGAATGAACATGAATGTTTAACATCTATAATTAATGAAAGTATGCCAGCAAAACAGGCAGGAGAATCTGAAATACTGTTTGAGATGCAACACATACAGTAGATCACGTGTTATTACATTTGAGCATTCATAATTGAATACACAAATCCAAATCCATTTTATAACAGTTTGTCTACAGCCATAATAAATAATATAATAATATACAATGTGAATTTGTACATACGGAATAAGGAAGGAGCTGTCGTTGTTATTCAGGAATCTCAACGCACCACTACAGGGTAGAGTACAGGATCAATCACAAATAGAAACCTTAAAAATCATGTATGTGTGGGAGACAGCAGGTGCACTGTGTTTGACCACAGACAATCAAAACAATGGCTAATAAATGCAGCTTTTCCTACAGCTCCACGCTGATCATCTGTTCAGGCATGGGAAAGACCGGCTTCGTTTTTCTAGCCAGAAGAGTTCAGCAACACGTCCTGGAACATAAGCCTCGCTTTATTGTCTCACACTGGGGGGAATTTTTGACTCTGGATCATCGTTCATTTGAGTAAACACTTACAGTTTACTTTGCCATTTGCTATTCAAGCTGCCACAACACAAAACTGCTGCTGAAATTTAAATGTTGCCTTAAGAGGACTGTCACGTTCAGTGGAAAGTGTACCTTGACAGATGGGCCGGCTCGATTGTTGATGTGTAAGTTAGCTTAAGTAGAGCACTGAGACTCGCTGTGTATGTGATGTATTCTGCCGAAACGATTTGTATGCCCAAAAGTGTTAAGAGGTCTCCCGTACACCAAAGGTACAGCTCTGAGGTCAGCTGTAGAAAAGATGTAGAATGTAATTTGGGTTTCACTGCGAGTACTGACTTTTAAAACGAATAAATCATTAAAAATAGACCTAGTTTACAAAACATACAACACTTTGTCGCTTGCTAAATTTTGTATTAGATTTATGATTTCTTCCACACAATGTTTGTATTGTAGTTCATCATCTTTATTCTGGTCTTTAACTAAATAATCCTTAAATGGGCTATTTGACAGGACAAATATGACATGTTGTGTAAAATATTTCAATAAAAAGTAGACAGCAATATTTTATCAGCGCTAACTGACACTGAAATCTTAATACAAAAATTAGACATTGTGCAGCCTCATTTAACCTGACAGCTGAATATAAAAGGAGCCCAAATTACAATAGCAAAAGAAGGATTGTTAATAAATTGACAGAATGTTAATTGCTACGCCGTGTGTTCAGGGTGCTTTAAACACAAATTCCTGTTTTTATCTAAGCGGAGAGGACCATCGTGTCGGCTCAGGTACGGCACCGGGCTCCTGCACGTCATTAGCTGATCAGTATCAGCTGACTCCCACTATCACCTATCAGATTTTAAACAAGGTAATTAGGTGGTCTTGATAATCTGTCAAGCTAACACTTTCACTCTCATGATTATTCATGTCACTGCTTGTGTTACAGGTCATACGCACAGACTCCCCCATTCTGCTCGGAGTGCCTTCGAATGCAGAGCGTTTTCTAAAGAGTGCATCTGGACATCTATTTGCAATGATCGTGTTGAATCGTTTGATGTAAGTGTCTGACTGGACTGCCTGACATTTTGCAAGAGCACTGTAAAGTGCAGTGATCTCAGTAGTCCAAAATGCAACCCGTCGTCGTGCTCATATGAGCACGCTTACAAATCGGCTTTGTGTAATAAAAGACTTCACAACAAATGACCTTGATGTTTGCCAAGTTCAAGTGATTTGACGGTTTGTTGGCTACAGTCCAAACCTTGACAACGCTATGGAGTTTTATTTACACTGGGCATTGAGTTACTGCTATACAATTTACATATACAGCAGGCACAACAAACATCCAATCAAGATTTCAAATTGTATTCAAGCAAGCAACAGCTGTTATTTATGAGACGAGACCGCTCTTCAGGCCCGGTGACAGCAGCATTTAAAACAGCAAAGTTCATTCCAAAGGAAATCCCCACAACTGGGGGATTTACGCGCCAGGTCAACGTCAATCTTGGCAAAATGTTTCACGGGGGAACAGAGAGCAAGTGAGTCCAAAATGGAAGAAGCTATCACACCTAATTAGCTTTTATTTAACCACATCTTTTAGTGAATAAACTGCTCAGAGAGGAATGGTTTGCAGACAGTTATGAGACGGATGTAACAAATATTTTTCTTTCTGAATAAAGTGTGACCTTATTTTCTTGTTAGCAACCCAGCTAGCTTGCTCAGTGGCAGTGGAAAAGCAAGCACTGAAACTTGAAGAGCTTTCCCCCCCGACAGTAACTCTTTATTGACTTTAGCACTGTGATGTCTAACGCTAATAACAACAGTCACTTATGGATCTTGTTTTTAAGATGTTATGGAACCAGGTAAATCAGTTTTAATCTGTGTCAGTGCTGCTGGTCCACATTTTATTTAGCTCCACGTTTTTCGACCACTTGCACCAGCCTACCGACTCTGCAATGTTGTGTGAAACTTGCGGGTCAACCTTTTGCATTGCTGAGAAACATTCAGTTTTACTCCAAACTTCAAACTAGAGGTCTTGGCCTTTGACAACATTGTTACTGTGGTATTTCCTGTTTTGTAGCTGTTGGGAGCAGTGGAGCACAGATTGTTTGAACAGACATTTGGCGTTTTCAAATTAACCAGGGTGGACAACAATGGTCTGTTTGGACGACTACCCCAGAGGTCTTGGATAATCAGAAGTTTTAACATCTACGACGTACTTCAACTCTGATTCAAAAAAGTTGGGACACTGTAAAACATAAATAAAAACAGAACGCAATCATTTGCAAACAAACTGTCTTCAGCAGCGTAAAAAATATCTGATGAGCCTTGCAGGATGCCTGTTTTTTTGCAGATGGCTTCATCCAAACACTTACTTTAATGTTAAGTTAATTAAAGGTCAAGTTCTGAACATAGTTTTTATTTGGAACGCCAAACATTTTAATTAAACCAAAACAAAACAAGGTTATCATTTTCATGTTTAAACGTGTTGCCAGTTCAAGGTTACTGGTGTTTGCCATTTGCAGTGATGTGTCAAAGCATGCTTTTCATGTTTAAGTGTCTGATTATCCACAACCACCATAGGTCCTCTCAATGATGTGCCATTTCTTTAGCAGGCAGCTTACCATGTTTATGGTATTAAAAAAAATAACCTACTGGCGCACGGTCTCCACTAAAAACTCTTCTATGAAGAGCTGGCGGTGGGTCTGAAGTGGATTTCTCTACTTTGGACAACAGCGTGCCGTTCCATCATTCTATAACGTGAATGCATTTGTATGCTTGTCTCTGCACCTTTCTGATGGTGTGACACGAGCTTTTTCAAAAATGTTCATTGAAGACAAAATGCCCACCATTTTTTATGTCAGGTAGAATTTGAAAAGCCTTTTCAGGCCCCGGTATTATTCAGAGTATTACTCATTTCAGTGCTTGTCAGTGTTTGCCTCAGATCATAGCTATGTCTTCAAATGTCTGTGGATTACGTTGTCTAACATCTAACTTCCAGCCGCAGCGCCTTTCGGTTTGCCTTGATAATGATTCAGACAACTCACACAGCCTGTGACTGCCCTAGACGCACCGTGTCTTCTTTGTTTTTGGTCAATGCATGTCAACCTTGGCTCAGTTTTTTGGTCCCTTATTATGTCTCCAACTTTATTTTGGTTACACTGAATTTCCATAAGGCATTGAATGCTCTGACAAGAAGGACAAACTGGTGTTTTTAACACTGGATGACAGTTCACTTCATCACTACAGAAAAGAGTAGGTGAGGGGCACGTTTATTAAAGGAGACCTTTTTTTTTGCTTTTTCCTTTCCTTCAGCATTTTATATACATTCTTGTGCATGTAAAATATTTTGAAAGTTCACGCAGACAGAAGCTATTCTCCTATGCTCTTGAAGTGCCTGAAACGCCTCGTCAGTATTCCCGCCATTGATTCCGTGACTTTGTGACATCACACTACATCACCATGTCACACATTAGCATAATTTATGGCTAGCGGCTAGTTTGACATGTAAGAATTGATCTAGCACAGCTGCTCTGGGTCAGGCGTGTGTGAGCTGACCAATCAGAGGAGATAAGGGGTCCTTAAAGAGACAGGAGCTAAAACCTTTCAGACAGAGGGGGAATACAGTGCTGCAGCACTGGACAGTATGAGAAAATTGATGTGTGGCTGTTTTTTTGTCAGCATTAAAGCGTGTAAAGCTATTCTAGGAGTAACCCAAAATAAAAATATGGACCTGAAAATGAGCATAATATGTCTTCTTTTACATTTCCTTTAGCACCGAATAACATATTAGCTCCTATCTGTATCCCAAATAGGGCTGCAACTAACAATTATTTTCATTATCGATTTCTCAGGTACCAAAGACGTCTTCAAATTGCTTCTTTTTTCGACCCAACAGTCCAAAACCCAGAGACTCTTTATCTACTATCCTGACGGAAAAGCAGCAGTTCTTTACATTTAAGAAACTGGTACCAGCTCATGTTGTACATCATATATACTGGAATGATTTATTGATTATCAAAACAGTTGGTGATTAATTTTCTTGCGATTGACAAAGTATAGCCAACTTCATACTGCAACACGACTTGGGTATCACGTTCCCATTTGAAAAT
Source organism: Pagrus pagrus (assembly GCF_965226575.1). Taxonomy (NCBI): domain Eukaryota; kingdom Metazoa; phylum Chordata; class Actinopteri; order Spariformes; family Sparidae; genus Pagrus; species Pagrus pagrus. The sequence goes on from NC_140198.1 coordinate 14,459,058, forward strand.
GTAGAAACTATGACATTTATCTAATAATAAATGGGCTGCCTTCCCAATTCATCACGCAGGCTACATTTCATACTGCATATTTTTCCAATTCATGTCAACACTGCCCACACCTTTTCTAAAGAGCACCAGCTGCCTAATGCATGTGCAGTGTCACAAGCAAGGTGAATTATGATCAGCGTAGTTCCACGATACACTCCCTTTTTTTTTTTCTTTTTTTTAAGAATACATATTTATATGGCAGCTCCTGTTTGTGTATCACTGCCCAAAAACATCTCAGAGAATTAAATGTCACGGCTGCTTAATGGATCATGTCTGATGAAACGGAAGGGTGGAACTTTCAGGAAAGGTCACGTGTCCCGTTTTAATGGGCTCGCGTCTGTGTCGCTAATAAAAGACACATTAAGTTACCAGATATTTTAATGGGGTTTGGTGTGATACTCTTCCCAGACTTCACAAGGCAGGACGACACTTATCCTGGCTTATCTCATGGATGACTGTTATGTGATATTGTTCAAAGGAGGTTACACAAGATGGTTACCATGGCATTTGCACAGGCGTTTCTCCAGCTTTACTTTGCTCACGGAGAATGGGTCAGGTCGAGCCGTTTTTCTCCTCCTTGGTCGTGACGTGGCTCAGTGCTGGGTCATTTTAACCTTCCTTTTCACTGACTTGACATCTTCACTCAGTAATTAAAAAAAAACTCCAATCCTCCATTTCAGCAGTCACACCATTAGCCCAGAATATAGTGAATGTTTTATCTAAAGATGCTTTAGCTTGAAACTAGGTTGGTCAGATGCCGATGGCCAGAGGATGCTCTCGCCTCTCGCCATTGCCACAGCTGCGAAAACTCCAATGACACGACAGTGTTCAAAGATCTCATGTTCACGTCTGTTTTTGTGCTATAAATGTGCATCTTTCTGGAGAGGAAGCCAACAGTGACTCTACAGGTTACATCCAATCCCAAAGTCCAACCTCTTACTCAACAGAAATTACAGATTTTGTAGAATGTTCTTGATACATCGCTGAGAGCTCAGGGAAGTCCCACACTGAAAAACAAAAAATAAATAAATAAAAATTGGCAAGCACACAAGGGCTCTCCTGTGTAACTTTTGAGTCCTTGAAACACACTTTTTGTAAGTGCACAAAAGACTCTCCTTAAGGGACTGACACACAATGCATTGTGTTGTAACAAGAAAAACAGGAACGACATGGAAACCCCAGAAAAAAAAAAAGAAAAAAAAAAGACATGAATCATGGAAGGTACTGGCAAGGAGGCATGATGACATTATAATACAACAGGATTACTATTTTCCAAACAGCGAACAATCATTTTTAATATCGTGATGTCATGGACCGCTATCCTGCACTTTATCCTTTAAATTTCCAATTGTGCTCCCTTGGATTCATGTCATGTATATGTATTGAATCAATACTATTCAAACATCTACTGGCTTAAAATACTAGACTGACTTTACCAATGATAAAGATAAAGATGATGTTTGGTCAATAAAAAAAAGCTCTCTGACTTCTTCACAGGAGCACAGCCTTGATCTGCTGTCCTTACGTTAAAATAATGTGTAAAGAGGCCCTTTGACTGAAACTGTTTTATATAAGAATATGCAGTTCGTACATATTTCAAAATGAGATCGTGTCATTGGTAGGAGACCATTCGTTTACTAAAGGTCCCATTTTGCAAGAAGTTAGATTTCCTGTCTTTTTGCATTATAAAGATGCTATCTGTGCCATCTCAAACACTCAATTCACAGAGAGATGTGGACAGTATTCTGAAAATGTGTCCTTAAACGAGCCGTCAGGGCTTCTGTGAAGTTGTGATGGCACAATGATACAGTCAACGGCCTCCGCAATGTCTTAAGCACGGACGTGGTTGCAAAAACACCAGCAGATCTGATGTGGGAACATGATAGGCAGGGCCTGCACAGGCCTGTGAGAGCTGACCAATCAAAGCAGACTAGGCTTTTCGGGAGGGGGGCCATAAAGAGGCGGGCACTGAAACGGAGCATTGGGACAGGGGACGAGCACTTCTACCAGGGTGAAGTACTACAGCAATGGACAGGGTGAGAAATAGAATATGTTTTATTTTTTTTTACATTTTCTAGTTGACACCTTAAATAAAATATAATCCTGACGATGAGCATAACCTAGGAACTAGGACTATCTTAATGTGGCCAGCACAGTGACGCTGTCGAGCTTGTAATGCTTTTGGTGTGAGAAGTTTGAACATATACCTGGAACACAGCTTGTTTTACAACAGAAATCTGGTAGCTCATAATTAGTGATGACTGAGAGGTGGATATCTGCAGTACCATGACCAAACCTTCAAAATGGACAGCAACAAAAACCTGACCAAACCACTGACAGTTCCAAGTAAATGGAGACGTAAACAAGCTCAAGTAAAACATGCGGGAACCACTGGAATACAATGAAGACGTAGCTGCCTTTTGATAAATCACTGCAAATTCACATGTTTAGATCGACTGATTGATCGATTGATGATTGCAAAAATTCAATGAAGAAACTAACGAGACTTCAGTTTACCATCACTCACCACCTAAGTATTATAAAGCACATCCTATGGCTGTAGTGGTTTAGTGCAAGCACCCAAGTGCATACAGCAGCAGCAGCCTGCGGGGCCAGGCAGCTAACATACAGTAGGTTCTATTAGCTCTCTCTAATAACAAAGCTTGTTGACTCAGTGGAACAGCATTTCTTTTAAATGGTTAAATTCATACATACAGCACTGCAGCATCAAAGAGTAGACTAGAGGGCCATTTCACCAAAAGCCAAATTTGTGTTCTACATATTACACACGTACACAGCGTGCACTTCAATCCACATCCATCCACTGAGCTTTTCTTATGTCAGTTTAAATGATGCAGATGAAAATTGGCATGTCACATATCAAAGGTGTTTTTCACTGGCTTAGACTTAAAAATGAGGTAATCAATTCAAAATTAGGCTTGACCCAAAAACTAAGATAAAGCTGTATAGCTACAACAACTGGACATCGACCCTGTTAACAAAAGCTCTGGTTTAGACCAGAAAGAATATGCTACCTCACCTCGCTCACCCTCAAATCACCCAAACATACATCATTAAACATTAAGACTAAAAACGCTTTGTTCTGGCTTGTAAGTCTCCATTCCATGTTGTTATCCAATCCATTAAGCTGACATTTTTTTCTTTTTTTATTCCATTTATCTTTTCTATTTTCTCTCTGGGAACTGAATGACAGTGTGCTCACCATAATATTAGCTTTGTTGGGCCTTTGGATTCAGTAACGTGGGAACCGTAGCAGTCACAGAATCCTTTCTCGGGGATAAAAAGAACAGTGACGGCGGTTTTGAAAAGTTAAAGTGCACGTATGACTTTTGTAGAGCTGTTGTTTGGTTGATTAGAGTGTCGTGTGATGTCACTGTGCTTCATCCTTTGCTCATCCTTTAATAAAATATACCAACAAATCTTCCAGGCCCATCAGCTCAAAAAATGGATCGATTTCATAAATTAATAATCAAAGTATTAGCTTGGAAGGAATAAAAAAAAAGCCATCTAAAGTTAGGGCTTTGGGTACAGTTCTGCCAATTAGGTCTCCATTCTTTGCTCTATATACCATGAGCTTTTCTCTCGTATATAATGACAACGTTTGGATTGAAAATGCACCGAATCAGTCAAGCGCATGACATATATGAAGCTCATGCAAGTCCTCCAAGTCTTCTGCCATTTTCTGTTTTATCTGAGCAAGTGTCCAAATGCCAGTAACCAGGCTGACATGATGCCGGCCTAAGAAAGCAATCACAGCTATTCCAACAGTACGCGGACAAGAGTAATACCAAATTCTACAAAAGTCTCCAAAATGACTTTATTGGTTTTCTGATGGATTTTAAATGTCACCCCTCCACAGCTACAGGCGCCACGTCTGTGGAGGGGAGGGGGGAAACGAACCCTAAAAATGAAAATATACCATTTCTCATCCATGACCTGTCAGAACAGAGGTCCTGTTGTCTGCCATTAACCGAGCACTGCCCAACCACCACTGAATATTAATGGAGCCTTCCCTGGATCATCAGAGTGTGTGCATTTAATTCACAATCCTATCTGCATCTTCTAGGGCACCGGCTCTGCAAGTGTGTGTGTGTGTGTCTGCGTGTGTTTGTGCATACTGTGTGTGTCTCCGAGCTGTTGTGGAGGGGTTTGTTCATTAGAGAGGACATCTTTGGAGTTCAAGGCCTGTCACACACTCTGGTTGAGATTAGTTATATTGCAGCATAGCAGCATGTGTGTCTAATTAAGCGCTAATACAGCCATCAATACGTGTAATAAAAGCATTAGTAAAATAGTCCTCACAACCAAAGGGGGGACACCACTCGGAGCCCAGTGCTTGACAGTCTACATGATGAGTTGATTCCAATTAAATCACATGTATATCATCTTGTTAGCGGCACGCTGCAAACGACAGAATACTGATTGCTGGCTGGACTGATCATGTCAAGATGTGACAGCTTATCAACAGGCAAGGCCAATCGAAGGCTCCCACTGAAAAAAGGAAGAAAATATGTGCTATAGCAACAAAGTGGCACGAGGATTTACATTGAAAATCTCATTCCCCCAATTGTGACAGTGCGTCAAGATGGATAACGTGCGCAATGTGCGAAGTCACCAAAGCGTACAGATTGCGCACACACATACAAAACAAAACAAAAAATACCCATGATAGACAGAGAAAAAAAAAACCTCCAGTCACGTTTAGGAGGTGGTGGTGAACATATGGCTTACCTAAAAGACTCGATGCGAGCACCGGAATTATGTTGATGACGATGATGATGGCCCGTCCATCTAAACACGATTCTTCTTTTCTGTCCTCTGCCGGTCGGTGTGTCGATGATGTTTTAACTAGGCCATTTCTTCCCTGATCGCGATTATTTCTCAGGAGGGCAGCGCGTCGCAGGCTTTCGCACATCGGTACACCTTCTCGGTGTCTGTCTTTCTCCGGCTTTTCCAAAAAAAGCACACCTCATACTGCCCCCTCCTCCTCTCATCCCTCTCTGACAACACCCTGCTCTCTTCCTTATCCACAGATATTTGACTTTAATAATGTTGAGATGCAGCGGCGAGTATGATTCAAACAGGAGAAGGGGAGGTAGAGGGGGGGAGGTGGTGGTGGTGGGGGGGGGAAAGCACTCACAGTAAAATAAATGCGTAACGCTATAGCGTCAAGACTCTGCGCGCTGCTTCAAAAAAAAAAAAAGTCAACGCAGTGATCTGTCCTCTTTTCCCCGTGTGTCCATGCTGATGATAATCCACGGTGTGCGCCGCCGAGGGAGCTTGAAAAGGAAAAAAAAAAAAAAAACAACAACCGACTGTTTGACTTCAAATGTGAGACAGCGGCTCTGAAAGACACCCCGCAAAAAAAATCAGGTGTCCAAAAGATCTCTTCTTTGCGCGCTTGCGTGGTGCTCTCTCCTCTGGGTTTCACTTGGCGTCTGATGCTCTCAGCGGAAAGTGGAGGCTCAGACTGAGGAACAGCGCGGGGTTCTTCCGTTTAGCCTTCATGGTTTTTTTGTTTTTTGTATTTTTTTTGTGTGGAAGGGAACCATAAATGCGTTCAATATGAGGGACGCAGTGGTGTTATTTTGAAGCGCGAAGCCTGCACTGAAGAGGATCCCACGGCTTGAGCTTCAACAGCCTCTCTCTCTCTCTCTCTCTCTCCCTCAGTGCGGTCTCGTCTCCCTCTCTCTCCCCCTCTCTCCCTCGCTTATAGGACACCACATGCAATATTTCAATCTCACAGCTAGTTGTCATGACGAGGAGGTGAGACGCATAATTCAATGACCAGGCGCCTGCTGCGCTGAAATCGTCATGTGAGAAGGGTAAAAAAAAAAAAAAAACACACACACACACACACAAGCCCGAACGTGAAACACGGGGCAGGGATTTGCTTTGATTGTTTTTTGATGAGGATCTGCACCAGGCTGACGTCAGATTTTTTTTTTCTTCTTCTTCTTTTTGGCGCCAGGCTTCGGTGCATCTCCCAACGTCAGAATATAACAGGACCAGTACTTACTAGAAGCAGAGAAGAAGAGGCTGCTTCGTCATTTCTGTGTATTATACCTGTTTGTATTAGGTAACACTTCATTTTACAGGTCCTAGCCCGTATAGCTTCCCTTAAAATATCTGATATTCTATTTTTTTCTGATAATTTTTAATATATTTTTAAGTTCAGGACAGAAGACACTTCCACTTAAACGTGCATTAATTGATGTGGCCACCTGGGGGCAGCAAAAACAAGCTGTAAACACAACACTGACATATTATCACCTCTTGAAGGTGCGCTATGTAGTTTGCCTAAACGAGCCAAATAAACAACTTCTCTACGCTTTCATGACTCAATAAACTGAATTAACAAACTGACCTTAAAGGACGACACAATGTCATACTGTTTTGCTTTGTTTATGTGGCGGACCCCGCCACCCATCTAGCTTCAAATAGTGTTCTGGGGACCTTATTTTCATCTGAGAACAGCTTGTTTATTCAGTTATGGAAAAAATACATATTTGAGTTTCTATTATAAACTCATAATATTGTGAATTTTAAAATTCTTATAGTGCCCCTTCAAAGGTCCCATGTTATGCTCATTTTCAGGTTCATACTTTTAATTAGTATTCCTACCAGAAAATGTTAACATGCCTTAATGGTTAAAAATCCATCCATGTCCATTGCTGCAGCACCTCTAGTCACCCTCCACTTGAATGCTCCATTTAATTGCCTGTCACCTTAAAGCCCGCCTCCTGAAAAGCCCAGTCTGCTCTGATTGGTCATCTCTCACAGGCCCGAGCAGGCGTCAGCCACTGCGTTTCCGCAGCAGCTCTGCCTGTGTTTTGGCAACCAGGGGCATGCTGGGAGCGTGGCTGAGAGCGGTGATGTTATAGCTGTGACATCCCGGCCTTAAGGAAGTCCTGACAGCTTGTCTAAAGGCAGTTTCTGAATAAGGGCTGATTGCATTTCACCGTAGATAGAGTGTTTGATATTTTCACAGTAATTAGATAGCACCTGGACCTGCTTTACAATAAAAAAAGATACAGATATCTAATTTTCTACAATGAAAGACCTTTAAGTTGATGTGGGGAACCTGTTAGCAAACTGAGTCATTTACCAGTGAACAATCCAGTCCAATATTCATTCTGGTTTTAGCTCTGTTTTGCTCTTCACCAACTCCTGAGGGAAATATCTTGCTCTTAGCTGTTAAATGCTGTACAATGGTCTAGGAACGTGAAGACGGTAAAACCAAAAGAATGAGCTGAAAGATGCTAAAATGCTGTGAAGATCTGAAGGATAATTACACTGGGTCGTGCATGAATAAACTAGATTCATCACTGTGAGCAACATCTTTCACATAAAAGCAGTCATTTGATCCATTGTTAATAAAGAGATACTACATTTAAAATGGCATTATTTCATTCCAATTAAAGGTCCAGTGCGCAGGATTTAAGGGGATCTATTGGCAGAAATGGGATAGAATATTATCTGCATATTGGGTGGGTGGACAAAACATTATAAAATGTATGTCTTCATATAGCTTGCGCAATAATTGTCTGACCTCTCTGCTGATGTCCGTGAAATTCAACACAGTCTCGTTGGCCCATGGCGAGGCTTTTCAGCCTGGGCAGCGCTGACTCCGAGGAGGAACAAGTTGTCTGAGAAACCATTTGAGGGACTCCTCCTAATGAGGTAACCCCTGCTTTAGTGATAAACACATCAAATAAGCCAGACAAGTCTCCTATGAAGCCGTGGTTTAGTGAGCGAGCAACCCGAGTGAGTGAGGTTGAGTGTGTTTGACTGGTAAAATGCAGTTGTGATGGCATCAGTCATATAATATTTTATTGATTGATATATTATTTTGAGTTCAGTGTTATATTTTTAACTGGTGATATCTTGACAATGCATCTCAGGCAATGCTGCTGAGTAATGCAAAAGGAATGTAACTAGTTGCACTCTACAGGGAGGGCAGGGTCTTGTCCAGAGATGCAATCTTGGATTGTATCTTGTCTTTTTCCAGATAATGTCCTTCACATCTTGGTGTCTTGTTCACTAGGGAGGACAGCATGGCGGGGAGGATTCAGGCAGACCAGTGTGACGTCCGTAGTGAGGCGGGTGTTACTGAAGGTGAAGGGGGAGCTGAGTGTGATGGTGCAAATCTCACTTTAACAGTCATCGATCGACGTTCCTACATTGCAACTCTCACCTACGGTTGCAAGTGAGATGATGAGATCAAGGACACAAGTGGCCAAAACAGGCTCCATTTGCTCGTTGACTGACTCACATACAGAGGGATGTGCAGAAAGAGCTCAGAACCAATGTGGCTGTGTGCTGAGTGGAGCCAGTTGAGGTGGTTCAGCCATCTGATGTGGCTGCCCCCAGGACACCACCCGAGGACGTCCAGCTGGGAGGTGATCCGGGGAAGACCCAGAACACACTGGAGGGATGAAATATCCCATTTGGCCTGGGGGTGCCTCGGGATGTCCCAGGAGGTGGAGATTGTTGCTGCAGAGAGGAGGACGTCCCCGCTACTTAGCCTGCTTCCCACATAAACCAAGCCACAATATGCAGCAGAAAATGAAGGGATGGATAAAAAAAATGGTTTAGTTCTAGTTTGATTATCGACGCCATTAGTTTGATTGGATCTACAAAGCATCTGCACTAATACCCTGTAATTCAATGTTAAATTGCACAACAAATTTCGCACATGCGATTACATGGTTGGGACAATGCATGTAATTGCATGTGGAAAATTTTTGTGACACAAATATGGTCACAAATAGGGCATAGTTAATCAAAATTATATCGAGCTTGCAATATGGCCAAATGCCAATCCCAAAATGCAGAAGCTGCAAACTTATGACAAATAAACATTTATGGTAAAAATATACAAGGCAAGGTCAAGGCATCTCATTAAAATATCATTTAGACGAATATTCTACCTTTATTGATCAATTGCAGATTCTTTAATTGCACTTAGCCACATTGAGATTTTGATTGTATTTGCATTATTACGCAGCCCATATAAGAATAACACCATTCCCTTTCTATGTACAGTGAAGATGCATGTTAATGTGCATGAATGCTGTGCGGTTGTGGAAGAAAAAAACCTGAAAAATAGCTGTCAAAATAAAAGCGTATATTAGGCCTTTATTTATCTGTAAAAACAAGCTGAGCAATATATACTCACATGATTTAGCTTGCAGGCACATTCAGTGATGTATTTGAGTCTCACTTGGCTTCAAAACATTTTTTTAAATTTCAAAACTGAAGACTAAATCCTTTAACAACTATCTTATGTTTAATTGTTTACTGTAACAGAACCTTAAACTGCCTCTGGGTTGAATGTTTTATGAGTTTTTATTTAATTTAATGATGTTCAGAAAGATTTATTTTACCCTGTCACTGCTGAGTAGCTTAAAATGTCCATGCATACTTAAACACACACACACACACACACACACACACACACACACACACACACACGCACACACACACACACACACACACACACAAACACACAGCCCCCATAGCCCCAAACCCTGCCGATTTTAGCTTCAATTACTCCATGAGCGCCACCTTGTGAACATGAGATTTACACCAATTTAATGTTAATCATTTTAAATTGCCTCTGTTTCGTCAACCCTGTTAGTCACTCCTGTTAATTTACATCTATTTCAATCAAGCATTTAAACGTGACAGGACAATGAATTTATCAAAAAGCACTAATTGAAGACGCTCAACAGAGACGTAAGTAAATTCTGTGATCGAACAACTGTTGTTTGACAGATTAGTGAAACAAGCAAAAGACATTTTCAAGTCAGCGTTTCGGAAAAAGTCCTTACTCTCAAACAACTATGTGAGTAACAAATTTGAGATCAAAAATTGCGTCAGAAATGTTCTTTAATTTCAAAAGACAAGCTACAAGTCAAAGTGTGGTCTTTATGACTCGACTTACAAAGCTGGAAAATGTATTTCTGATAAAAAGATATCACTGCGTTAAACATGCTTTGGTAAATAACAGGCAGGATCAGAAAAGATCAGAAAAGCCTTGTTGTTACACAGTGAAAGTCAGAATCCAGAAGGCTGGTAACCACAACCTCTCACCACGGTATGGAGGACAGCAGTAGTCCCTGCGCAGAGGACAAATCCCCAGCTTCATGTTAAAATGAGAGGGGGGGATACTGTAGGTGGTGATGTCCCTGGGGCTCTGCCCACTTATCACAGGTTAGGGAGGAGATTAAAGAGCCAACAGCTGCAGGAGAATCATCTGCTTACTGAATATTATTAACTGCAAAACAGCAAAGCAGAATCTGTCCAGATCGGAGTTTTACAGTCAGGGACTGTGAGTGGGAGTTTTTTTGTTTTGTTTTGTTTCTTCATTGCATCACAAGATCAAGCTTTTCATCACCATCCAACCTGATGGGAGAGTAGTGAAAGTTTGCACTGCTGAATTAAATTGTTGTCTGCTTTGGCTTACATTCAGCGGGGGGATATACTGTAAGCTCCTCGTTTCCTAAATCAAGGTTGAGCATGCTGCTCCTGTGCCCTTGGATGGTAACAGTTGAAATGCAGCGGAGGTGGTGTGTGGTTGGATGAATGGATGAGGACCGGTTGAATGGCTTAGATATGCATTAAATTAAACTACATCAAAAGTCAATTATATACCGAGGGTCAGCTGCTATACTCTTACCGCACTGGCCAGGGAAATAGTGGAGGGGAAAATAAAATTAACCTTAACAAGTCATATTGAAATGTGAAGAAATCTTGGCACTAAAGCCTAACATTATCATTCAACCAACTTATCTGAACTGGAAATCTAATCATCCTTGTAGTTGAGATATCTGAATCTGCCTCTGACATGGAGACACAATGGAGGAAGAGAGCCGAAGGCCACGAAATCTAAGAGTTGACATGTGCCGTAGGCTATACTTTGAAAAAATCAGGCTCCCACGTCATAAATCAGCACAGCTACATACATAATACACAGTCGGGAGAGACACGCTTGCTGCTGTAACAAATTAGTGCATCAGGGCAACAGACAAGAGACTGAGCCGAGCCAGAGGACCATGTTCAGAGACGCATTCATGAAGGGATGACGCATTTCCACCGCTCAGTTGTTGGAGAACAGCTCACTCTGCTGGATACACATTGATATTGCATTTCTGGGCAATATCAAAGCAGCACTGATGTTTCAGATCATTTGTGTGTTTGTGTTTGCGTTTGCTTCGCATTTGTGTGGATTCCCTGCAAAGTATTAAAAGAGGACACAGTTCAAGTAGGCATTTACGGTTTTGTGTGTTTTTTAAGGAGTATCACCTTTAAGGAATTGAGCACAACATGGTGGGATGTTTTTATCTGCTGTTTTTTCTCTTTGCAAAATCTGCAGGCCTGAAAAGTGTACGTTATAGGCCCCAAGGACATTTTGCAAAACAAGCATTTTCCTCTATGTTTTAGCTTCTTGTCCGCACGCAAATGGGGTTTAAGGTCACTGAAAATGTTTAAAATGCCTTCTTAAGTGCTTTAAAAAAACCGACGATGTCTCACCTCAGCTCACTCTACCTCGTCATCCATCCACATGAACGAAGTAGCCTACCTTTCTTGATTGCTCCTTGGGCAGTGTGCCATAAAGGTGTGATCAAAGGTAGGGAAATATATCAAATAACTAAATTAATAATTAGCTACTTCTGTTTATGTTTTTAAGTCATTACTGCCAAAGGGGAAAAAGTTCACTGTCCATGCTTTGAATGTCCTTCTTTGACGTATTGGTGATGTAGATTTTATCACCACCTAATGAGCAAATGAGACACTACCATCTACAGTTGCACTAAACGTGGGATGAAAATCATCAATGGAAACATCTTGAAATATTTACACTCGTATTAGTTAAAACAATTCTAACCTCATTCAATTATGAGAAAACCCCCTTTTTAAAAAATGTTTTAAAATGCCTGTAATGAAAGATGACAGTGTGACTTCGGAAATGGTCAAGATACGGCTTATAAAACTTGTTGTAAAAAATCAAACCATCAGGTCACAAATCAAGAAGCAACAAGCACTTAAAAGATTGTAAAACTGCATAATGCGAAATACAGATTTAATGAGTCCTTAATTCGTAGAGCCCACGCCCATTAACTTAACGGCTGCAGTGCCTCGGGAAGGTTACCATAAAGCCGAACCTCATCCTGATAGGACAGAGAGAGAAAAATATGAAGTGTTTGTTGTGTCTGAGTCAGACGGGTCAGAGGACGACTTCAGAGCGTTATGTTTTATATGGTTGAACAACAATGTGGTGACAGAGGGAAGGTTAAAGCTATTTTTTCTGCCTCAATTCGAACCATTTCTGTGTCCTATTCTAATAAATCTTATTTTGACTATGAATGTGTATTTTGTGGCCAATCCACTGCCTGACATTGCTCTCTCATCTCCTTTTTTACTTTAGTATTTGATTTCTGTAACAAACAATTAATGACTGATGTATCCATATGACACACTGTCATAGTGTAAAGACAAACATGAATGTTAGTCTGTATTGTAAATATAATGTGGCTGACACAAAGATAATTTGTTATTTAGGCAGCCAGTAGTGCGTGACAAGGTGCTCCAAAAATTCCCTTATCTACATCAATTATTAACTGGTGATGATGCCAACTTCTTGCCTGGGAAAAGCAACTTTAGCCTCAGACTTTCAACATAATATCACATATGCAGACATCAAGTTTGAGTTTAAGACCCCTTTGACAGGATTCTACGCCTGATGACATTAAGTCCAATATCCAGCCTCTTTAAGCTCTGTTTTTGGTCTCCTCCACCTGCTCCTGGGAGAAATATCTGGCTCTTCAGCTGCTAAATGCTCTACTATGTTCAGCGATTGTCATTAACTGTGACTGACTGCCATTGGGTGCTGGGAAAGCAGTGTGAAGGGGTTTTTAAGACCTTTTTTTTTCAATGAAGATGACATTATGAGAGCTAAAACTCACTATAAACCCCCATAAAGCAGAAGCTGCAGATTCAGGTGATAATTCTCTGTCGGTTCATCACAACAAGCAGCGACTAAAACATCATCCGTGTTGCTAATAACGCATTTTTATGCACATTTTAAGTCTCACATCACAAAAGGTTGATGAAAACAGCAAAATCCCCCCAAAACATTGTCAATTTTGCAAAACAAAAAGTTTTTACACTCGCTCTAGGTGTTTTTTTGCTTTTCTAGAAAGAGATAAAGCACTTTATGGGAGATGGAAAATGTTTTACCGAATGAGTTCTGATGTAGCAAACAGTTAACTCACATGACTGATCAGCTGTTTCTGCTTCAACTGAAGCTTCTGCTCCACTGAACGGACAAAAAACAGCAGCATATTACATGAGTCTCTTGAGTAACCTTCCACATACTAATGCAAATAGAAATGTCATATTTTCATTGTGTTTTCTACATTGTTTTTCACCGTTTTAGGTTCAAATGGTGTTCTTTTAATTACATTATCTTGTCGCACCCTCTTCTTCTGCAAGGCTGGTATTCCTATTGGAGAATTGGTGCCCCACACTGCTAATAATGATGAACCAACTCTGTTAATATACAATTATCAATAATGGTCACTTCAGCTCATGAAAAGCAAATATCACACCAAAAATGCTATGATAAATATACCGGCCCTAAATATTTTTGATACATGCAAACAGGTGGCACCAAAAAGCGTGACATTTATTCAACAACTCTTCAACTCTGTTGCATTGACAGCAAAATGTCGATGTTGCCATCCACACACGTGCTAATATAGATCGCTGCAGAGGCGTCTTTGCACCCCAAAAAGGGTGACCTTGCTCGTGCCTTTAGTGAAGAAATACCCCACTGGTACTTTTCAAAATGTGCTACAGATACGATTTAACATGTCTAAACCCTTACCAAGGGGGGGATGTGAAATATAAGAAATGATATTTGAGGAGAGCAAATAATAAAAGGTCATCCAGCCCAATCTACAAGCGATGATAGAGAGAACATTTAGCAGGCTGATTGCAGATAGAAAATGGGACTGGAATGATGATTTGTTCCCTATATTTAACACCCATTTAATCTCTCTCCCTCTCACTTTTCCTTTCTCTCCCTCTCACTCGGTCCCCCTCCCTCCTGTATGTAACACTTTACAGTCTCCCTATCCATAGCTATGTCTTTAATAGGATGAGGGAAATCATGTTAAAGGATTTAAAACCTCTGCAGTGAAACGCTGTAGCTTTGCCAAGCTCACTCTCTTGTCGTTCAGCTCCCTCATTCTCAGTCTCCCCCCCAAAACACTCTCCTCTCTCTGAATTACTTAGCACTCGCTCATACTGTTCACTCCCACAGACTCCCGACTAATAACAGAGGTCCAACAAGGACACTGCACTAAGTAGAAGGAGCGATAGTAAATGTTTGACTATTTGTGTCAGTCTGCGTCGACACTTGATGTACAGCACAAGAAAAAGTTCAATGGGCAAGAGAGACGGTGGCTGGATCACTTGTAGCATCTCAGAGAGCATCAAAAATAGGAGAGAAGCCTCTGCTGTCTCAGTCTTTGGATGATAAAAATAAAGGAAAAAAACAGTCTGTCTAGTTTCGAGGAGCTCGACTTGAGGCTGCTGTTGGAATGTGAATTGTGAAACACAGAGGGTACTGCATGTACCGCCGTGCCCCAGTTTTCTCCATTGTATCCAAATTTGCCAAAGACCTTTTAAATCAGCTGAAATCCATTCTGGCTGGATTAAAATGCGGATGCTGAAATCACATTACAATATGATGTTCCGAGCGGAGCAATGTGTTATGTTTAATAGTTGTATTAGTAAAACAGATGGGCATGTGGGTCAGCCATTGATTTGGGAAAGTAGATGACACATTTGAATGAAATGTTTTAGGGAATAAGTGGAGTTGTGTTAAGGTCACAAAAAAAGCTGCATCTGACGATTATTATTGATTTTTCATTTCGTGGAGCTCGTGGAACTCAAGGTGATGTATTCAGATTGCTCATTTTGTGCGACCCACAGTCAAAAACCTGAAGATATTCAACGTGGAACAAAGAAAAGAAGCAAATCCTCAGATTTAAGAGGCTGGTGTCACTACATGTTTGGCATTTTTTTGCTTGAAAAGTGACTCAAACAGTAACTCCATTAGGAAGACAGTAGTGTTAATAAGCTAATAGTTTAATCGTGTCAGCTCTACATCTCATTACACACTTTGCTCAGCAGCTTTGAGATGTTACATTCTTCAGAAATCATGTCGCCGGCTTTGGAAGTGATCATATGAGAAATAGCCCTTATATGATATCAGATGACGATCCAGAGCTTGTGTCACCTGCAGGGCCCGATCAGATGGGAACGCTTCCTGATACAGAATTGCATTGAGATTTATCATGATAAGAGAGATGAGATGATAAGTAGCAATACTGTTTGTCACGCACAATGAATAACTCCTAACACAGAAGAACGATAATGAAGACTCAGTCTGAAGTCTGCATGAACTGGATCGATTTTTTCCACATTCCAACAACCACAGTTGAACTGAATCGAGAAATGCCCTTGCTGTGTTTTTCAAGGATGCAGCAGACCTGCGAGTCAGTTGCGTGTGATGTACAGCAGGAGGTGCTGGCTGACTGCGCTCCGCTCTCCTCGCCCTCCTCTAATCCTGAAGCGGCTCTGTCAGTGGGAGATAGTCACGGTCTGTGAGTAAGACTATCAAGGAGGAGAGGGAAACCAGGATCGAAGAGGAAGATGGGAGGATACACAGGCACCAGCAAGGCAAATGGTGCTTTAGTAAGGTGTTAAGATGAAAAGTGGGGGTATAGGTGTGGGTAAGAGCTGTGTGTGTGTACATGCATGTGTGTGTGTGTGTGTCTGCTGATGTGCTCAAGCTGGATGAGTGATCCTTGAGGACATGGTTTGGTTTAGCAGAACCACTTTTCTTCTGAGTGGCTGCCTCTCTTCTTTCTGTCCTCTTTCTCTGTCTTCCCCTGACTGGCTCCGGACCAAACCTTGTTCTACTGTTACATCCTCTCTCATGCCCCCTCTGTCCATTTTCTCTCCCTCTTTCATCCCTCTGTCTCTCTCTGTTTTCTCCTTATCGCCCTGTGAAATACTTCCTTATCCTATTCTCTCCCCAAGGCCTTTGTCTCCTGGAGTTGCAGGTGAAATTAGAGGATATAATTTCCCACAATCAGCAGAATCTGGTCCTCAGCGCCCCGCACCCCTCCCCTCTTGCCCTTCCGCCACCCTCCTCCCCTCCCTCACCCCCCTCCGCTTCTCACACGAATCCCCACCATGGCCAGGGGCAGAGGAACACCAGCACTCTCAGTGAGAAACCTCCCTTCGTTCTGCCTTGTACGTCGGTTGGGGTCACTTTCATCTTCTGATCGCGGGGAAAGAACAAACCGACACAGAGGAAAAGAGGCACTAATGAGGACGAAAAGCAGATGAGCGGATCTCGATCCGGTGTGCGTGATGAAATGGAGAAAGTGTGTGTGGGGAAGGTGAGGGTCAAACACGGGGAAGGAAAAGAAAAGGGAGTGAAGGACGAAGGAGTGATGCGAAGGAGGACAAACAAACCTCTCGTGCACAAACATACAGTCACGCATTGGATGCGCGTGCACGCGCACACGCACGTGCTGCACATCACACATTGAACCAATCTGCCATGGATAAGAAGATTATGCCTCTGAGTTTCCTGGAATGTTCTACGCTGTACCCCCTCATCTACCGCCGCCCATCCCCCACCCCTCACAAAACACTGTCTGTCTCTCTCTGTCTCATCTTCTGTGGTGTGTGGACTCAGGCTTGGATGCCCCGATCTTCCACAGCTCCAGTTATATAAGCCTTGTGTCCCCAAAGCTGCCCACTGAGCACACCATCCCAGGCCCCGTCACTCAAACGCTGTTTCCACTGGCCTGACGTTGGCCAGCCTGCAGGAGAGCCTGTTTGCAGTCAGTTAGCCTCATGTTGCATCTTAGCAATTTGACACCGTCTAAGACGCTTTAACAGCCTCAAACAACCAGCTTTTGTTAGCTGTGAACAATGCAATACCAGGAAATGATTCACCCTCTGGCTGCTTCTGTTCTATGTCTCTAATAAAGAGACTTTTTGCAATTCTCCTGAGTACTGCGCTACACGTGACCATCACCCTCTAACAGTGAGAGGGGACAATAAACTAATTATTTGGAGAACACCTTGCTCTAAAGAGAGACGGCCGTTGCGTACACGTACAAAGGTGTTTTTCACATCGGAACTTAGTGCCTCCTTTTCTCCACCTAATGAAATCTATCCATCTTTCAGTACGTCCTTGTTACTACCCACTCGCAGCGTGCCGCACCCCCATTCCACCAACACTCATGATGGTTAATCTTTTGCTCTGCCACGTCTGTTCGTCGCCCGTACCCATTCATCACCATTACCACAGTGAGAGAATTAATAGTTTGCGGGGAGCAAATGAAAAGAAAAGGAGCTGCTGTGGTCAATGAATGGCTGATTTACATTTTTTGTCTTACTGTGATTGTCCTTCTCCTGCCTTGTTCTTAATATATTATGTATTAGGCTTAGCTTTTTCATCCTGTATCGACGACTGAAGGGATGATCAACAATTGTTTGTTCCTTTCCACCAAAACTAAGGTGTTATAAAACAAATCTCTAGAATCTGCGCCCCGCTGTGCATCTAGAAATGATTCTGTTGGAGCGGCCTGTCCGTTGTAATAATTTCACATCCTACATTACAAACTTCGCCATCTCTTTTTCATTAATCTGACACCCTGTATCTCCGTTCTCCAGATGCCGACTCATAAAGACTTTGCTCTGTGCCCCATAAGAGTAGTTAATGTTATGGATATGATTTGAATTGTGATAGTGAAGATAAGATAACGACGTCAAACAGAACATGATGCTGTGAGATTTATCATGTCGGGCTCTTGCAATAACTTTGAGGATCTTTTTTAATCTTTTTCAAACATTCATTGAGCATCGAGTAGACTAACGTCATCAGGGCTGTTTCCACTTGGAAACGCACCCTATGTGACCGCTTAAATCTGAAGAGTGAGGACGTAGATGTCACGTATAAGTTAGATTGCGCAACAATAATGTCGCACCAAGCACAAGTTTTAGCAATAAATCTGAAGGTTCATTTATGCCTCCACACAAAATAAGATCACGTCCATTTCAAACGATATAACCGTCGCTGCTCACATACTTCCAAGGTTGCATGGACCTCTACGTTTCCTTCGCCACTGCCCAGCTCACATTTAATTCCCATCCAGTCTCCTCCCAGCTGTTCTGTAGTAACTGTTTGTCTCTGTGCACCAACTCACATAACCTCTCTTTAAAAAGTTCTGCCATTTCTTAAACTTCATCTTCCTTTCCAGTGGTCATGACTCACTACCCTATTGGCTCCACCGCCACACTGCCCCGACATCTAACGGAGGTACTGCACATCGGTCCGTATTTGTAAGTTATCACAAAATATGCAGAAGTATGGTAAAAAATTAAGCTCTATCCACATTGGCGTATCTAATGCATAGATGAGCCTTAAGTTGTCAATGCTGGTATTTCACTCGTCTGACGTAACATAACTCTCCTTACCCTGCTGCCACCCCATACCGATGGGATCGCCAAGTAACCACTAGAGAACGATATCAAAATAAAAACCATCACCCAACCCTACTCTGTGTATGTTGGTGGTGGTTACCACGACACATGTAAGAGGTAAGAACAAAGACAAACGTTCTGCAGCACAGATTTATTTATTCATTAAATTCATTTCTGCTAAAGAGGTGTTAACGAAGAATATTCATTGCAGACCTATTATTCACAACGAAAATGAGACTAAACCTAAATCCAAAGTAACCTTTGATAGCTAGGACCAAATATATTCAATTTAACATCAATGAATAAAAACTAAATGATAATGTGATAGATGGACAAATGAACCAATTACCATTTTAATGCAAAGTCTCATTCAACGACCTGCATGCATCTGCAGAATCACACACTGTCGCTCCTGATGAAAGTAAAACAGTATCCTCTGCCACTAAAGTCTAGCCTATCTCTTGCTCAGAAGTTGATTTAGCCAGTGGATTAAGAGTCAAGGGGGTAATAAGTAATCAGTTTTTCATTCTCTATCAACTTTCACTCTCTCGCTCTTGTTAGACTTCCACTCTCCTCTCTGCTTGCGTCATCTCTCTTCCCCTGCCCTGCTTCTTCACCAATCCTTCCCACTTTCTGCTCCCTTTTCTGAATTATTGCTATTTGAGCAGCTCTAGCAGGAGCCTATCACAGTCTATGGTACAACATTTTCTCCCCACTACATTATTAACTAAAGTGCACCAGCAGGAATAGACAAATTTAGATCCCCTTTGTGAGCAATGCTGCATTTTCTGATCATACATGGGGTTGCACTGAGGTGGAGAATGCATAATAGAAAATTGACTTCACTGACATTTTGTGCGGTCAGGTTAGACTTTCATGCATTTCACTGCCAAATGTTTAGAATCAAACCAAAGATTAATCATATTGTTAATTTGAACATTTCATTAGCTCTGACTAAAATCAGTGGCATGTTTGACTTGAATATAAATGCTATACAACACAAAGAGGTAAGAAAATGAGACAGTGGACGATGCAGACAGACTGAGAGAAAGAGAAAACGACAGAAAGCTCGAGAGAGAGGGGAAAACAGACTCCTAGTGGGGTGTGACAAATTATTCCTTAAGCCATGACGCACTAGATGGGCTGCAGTCCGAAAACAAGGGCAGTAATTTGTCGAGGAAGCGCACTCGGTCCAGAATGTTCCCACAAGAGCCAATAAAAGCAACATAAAGTAATTAATAAAAAGTCAATAGTAGTTATATGAAAACAAAAAGGAGCACCTTATGTCACTAGATGTTTATTTATAACACACAAACCAGGTTTTAATACACTGTCAATTTTAATAGAGACTGGACTTCTTCTCTTTGGGTATATAAAGTCTACTGCACAGCAAGTCTTGAGTGTAATGCATTTTATGGCTCCTCTTTCCAGCAATTTGCGACTTGAGATTCATCTCAATTTATAATACTTATTGCCAGAAGCTTATGAGGTCTGCTTTAGAGGCAGATTCAGTGGGCTATTAAACCTCCCATATTACCAGGATGTAAATTTTTAGTGCCCCCATTCTAAAGCAAGAGCTACAATATGTGCTGCTCCTCAAATAAAAGCTTCTTTCCCCCAGATAGAAGTGACAAACAGCATTTCAAGGCATCAGTTTTAACGTCATGATGCCACACAATTCATGTACTGCAGAGGCTGAATGAAGAATAATTACTGAGGTGATATCACTGAGGGATTCAAGTAAGTCGTTATCCATTATCATACCAATAGATATGCTTTTTGACTCAAGATTAGGCACATTCAAGTGGCAAGAAGGGAGGATTCAAATCTGAATTTCAGCACTACTGTATTGTTGTATATCAGGATGGAGAACGTCTGTCTGTCTGTCTTTTCCTCTTGCTCCACAAATGTTATCTATAGATGGTGCCCCGAGAACAACACCTATGGTGAGCCACTGTCAAAGACTTCACTTACCCAGTGAAATATCTCAGCAACAACAAAACAACACACTTTGACACAGGAGACGGCTGTTTGTTTTTATCTTGTGTCGTTCAAGAGGACATGGAGCCGGACCCTCACCAAAAGTTAATGGGCTCTATTCTGGGCTGAGACTCATCCTCCATCCAAGTTTGGTGGAAATCCATTCAGTAGTTTTTGTGTAATGCTGGCGACAAACCAACCAACCAACCACCCAACAAACCAATGGATACAGGTGAAAACATAACCTCCTTGGTGGAGGTAATGAATCAGATGTTCAGTTAGTCAAGTACTACTTTTCCCATCAGCCTCCACGGCACTTCAATGCTAATAAGCAAATGCATGCAAAACAGAAAATGATAAACTAAGATAGTGAGCATAAAAACATTAGATGTACTAAACAACTAGCACGTTACGGTAGCATTATGAGCATGTTACCATGCTAGCATTAGCATTCAGCTAAACCATTGCTACTGTATGTCTAAGTTCAGCCTTACAGACCTGCTAGCATTGCTTCGGCCTCTGAAGCCTCATATCCCGAATGCAGTCCAGTTCAAGCAACAAAACTAAAACCCCCAAATCATGACCGAACAAGGCTTTAGTCTTAATGTATTCCAGTCCCCTCTTTGAATCCTCCATTATATAACGTGTGGACGCTGCTTTGCTGATTCTATGATATGTAAATAACGCTCGCATTAAAAAGAAATCTTAAAGACAAAAGAACAGAGTATAGAGGACTGACACATCATCTTGACACACAGAGAATTCAAAGTGTCACAGATAGCCAATCAGGGGAGTCACATCCACGCTTTGGTCTCATCTGATAAGCTGTCATAAATATCCACTTGCACTGTGTGGGTTTTTGTGTGTGTGTGTGTGCGTGCACAAGGGCACATCTGCACACTGTGTACACTCACCAAACATCCACTTGTGTCAGTGTGAGAGAGAAGCATCTGTGGGGATATTTCTGCATATCTAATGGTGAGAGTAAAAGGTATCATATTAATATTTTAATTGCGGCCAGCGCCTGGGCTTCTGTTGAGAGACAGGCTTAATGTGGTGACAGATGAGGGTTAGGGGTAAACAAGGATTTGGCCGTCCTCCACGGGAATTGAGAGGACAGAGTTGGTGGATTAAACCACAGTTTTGGCTAAAAGGCACCTAGCCTGTGGCGGCAGGGATGAAAATCCAAAGGCTGATTACCGGGCGCATGAGTGTAAGACACCGTACACTAGCTCACTACATGTCATGATCTCAAATATCCAATGTCACATTTAAGCCTTACAAAAACATACGTGACATGTGCATAATTCAGGATGACTGGAGGTAAAATCCTCACGAAAGGAACAGTCGTAGCCACAAAAGCACGCTGCCTGTTTATCCTCGGCAGGCCACACAGCACAGGTGTTAATTAAGCTGCATTTTACACAATTTGGATTGTCATGGTGTGTCAGGGACATGCTCCGTTGCCTCACAGCATGAAGGTGTTGTTTCCCCAGAGGTGAGAATGTGACTGTGATCGCGTTAATCCCTTTTAGCCTTGAAAGGCACTGCCAACCTGACCAATGCGTGCTGGAATAAACTCGAGCCCTCTGTGAGGTAAAGTGAGAGCATGCCATTCAGGATGCACCAAATTGGAAATTAGTGGCTGATTTTAAAATAATAATTTGTCTGGTAGCCAATAACAATACAGATATTCTAGGGACATTGTGGTTTTCTTGTTATTTTTGTTCTCCCTTTTGTGCCAGGAAACAAAGAAATCCTCTTGATAGTAGAATAACTGAACTGTTTTTAAGACATTCAGCCCTGCATTACACTATCTATAAATGAGAACAAATTCAATAATACAATAAAACAACCTTTAATTTATTTTCTATCCCGGGAGAAGATTCTTCTTGGAAAAATTTCTGCTTCAAAATTTAAAGGTGCACTATGTAGTTTTGGGGAATACATTTTAATCAGTAGAGAAAGATCTTCATTCACTTTTCTTTTGTGCCTTAACAAACAAAATAAACAAACTCTCTAGCAACTGCTAGCTTACCGCCCAACTGAGCCTGAGGAGGCGGAGGGACCACAGACGAGTGGAGCGGTGCACTGCATATTTTTCGGCACTCTCTGCTTCAGCAGGCCCATTGCAAGAAGCTCATAAAAAGGCCCTCACGGATAAGATAGAGGGTAAGGCATGGTAGAAGTGACAGGCATGTGCTGGAAGAATGGGACGAATGCGGTGTCAGACAAGCTGTAAAGTTATGATAAGTAATGATGTTGTGGTGTCATTTCAAATTTATTCAACCTTGATTTAATGAAAAAGTGACTATGCAGAGTGGACTGCGCCCTCTTGCTCTGTGGCCAATAAGTTGCGCATCCCTACTTGTCAAAGACTAATTTTTACACAGATTGTCTTTAATGTACGAAAAACAGCGCTACAATCAATGGCTTGTTTCATGAAAGTGATTGTTGCTTCTCTTCCTCAGCCTGAGCGTTTTTTGCCCTCTCCAAGTTGGCTCCTTTGCAGACCCACGACTGATTCATCCATAATGTATTCCCTTAGTTCAACTTGAATTACATGACAGGAATTGGCCTCCAACCAAACACACACATACAGTCAGGTTCAATTTGCGCAATGCCATGCACCTCAGTGTACCTAAAGCCGGATTTAAAGTTGGCTCACGTGAGATAAACAGCCTACACTGGCCACTAAATTAAACTCAACCGACACTACTCCTCCGTGCAGTGCAAATCTCTGAGCACAGCGCTCACCACGAAGCACGGATGGCGAGCGCCGACAGGAATTCTGAACTATATAAAACCTGGCACTTACTGTATTTTGTGATCAAAAATATGTCTAACTAATCTCAAACCATGCAGGCTTAAGATGCACAAAGAAAAGCCCTCAGCAACACAACCAAACATAAATATAATGTTCTCCTGAGCTCTGCCACTCAACATTTCAGGCTGAGCTTTCCTGATTACCAGTGGCAATTATTAGGTTTCCTCTTGCATGTCATTTAATTGGGCTTCGCAGGTGGGACTGTGCTTGTTCAGTGACCTGCTAGGTGGTTCTGACGGAGCAAACAGGAAACTATTTTTACCACTGTCTGGATCTATGTGCATGTGTGACAGTGCGTGCGTGTGTGTTTTCACATCACAGCAGGTAATGGATTATCATATGCCAGCCGACTTGTGTGTTTTTTGGTCTGTGCCTTGCATGCAAAGTCAGTGTTGGGGTTTCAGGTTCCTAGGAAATAGGTTGCGTCTAAAATAGAGCTCCAGCGATTACTGGAGAATCGATTATTAGATCGAAACAAAATTGCCAGCTTTTCCAAGCAAATGTTACATTGTTACATTTGATGGTTCCAGCTTTTTAAATGTAGAGATTTGTTGCTTTTCTTTGTCTTTTATTAAAGTAATTGAAAATTCTCTGGGTTCTGGACTGTTGGTTGGACAAAAGATGCCGATTTGGCGATGCCACTTCTGTCGTTGGGAATTTTTTTTAAACACTTTTTTCACAGTTTAAGCTATTAATTGATTATTCATGAAAATAACTGGCAGACTAATTGATAACGAAAACAATTCCCTGTTGCAGCCCTGGTCTAGAACGGCTAAAATCTGTTTCTGTCAAGCAAAGGACAACTGACAACCTACGACTGCTGTTACAGTCCTTGTTACAACTCCAGTAGCCACATGGACTCTGGCAATACACACTGTCATGGAGTCAGAAACATGGATAAAAACGCCCCGCTGTTTCCAGTTGCCCTGAGCGTGGCCTTGTCATAACAACGCCTCTTTTACATCTGGAAAACAAACAGAAGAGCCCATGGCATTGCCTCCGACTGGGCCGTACGCAGGGCAAGGCTTGTGGTAAGTTGATAATAACAAAGATCTGCATGGTCTGCTCACAATAGCACGAGCAAGCCCCCAGCATGAGACTTGACTGCAATATCCATTAATCCACTGCAGTTTCCCACTGGTTCAAAGGCTGTCTTGCAGCGGAGCTCCACAACATCAAAGAGTACTCTCTTATGAAGGGTAGCGGTGAAATGTGGAGCTCTCAGCTCAGCTATCTACCATGCTGCAGAGGAGTCTCTGGGATTCACCAAGAGATGCAATTAAGACTGGTTTGATTGGAATGACCTCTGCATTGACGACCTGCTAAAGGTGAAGAGAAACAGAGAGTTAGCTGCTTCGGCTTCAAGCCCTCACATGATATCACCAGTCCTCTAAGAGTGCAACTGTTTGGCTTGAAATACGATGAATAGCTTACAGTCTGCGTTGTTCCCCAACTAAGTCGTATTATCTACGACCGAGACAAAGGCCTGAAAATGTGAAGGGAAAGCCGGTATGTGAACTTGAGCTGATTCGATTTTTTATTTGTAACTTTATTTCACCTTGTATGCAAACATCATATTTGAAAACAAATACAGCAGAGACTTCAGACATTAATCTGAATGGTATCCATGATGTTACTTAACATAGATTAATGGCAGTTTCCCAGATAATGTAACAAACCTATAAGTATATCTGTCTGCTTTGCCCCACTAGTTTGAATTATTTCAGCTTACTTTCTGAGAAATCATGTTTCATCTGTTAACTTGGCATTATTGGTCTAAGTTACATATATGATTGTCAGCAGTTGTTGCTATGGAGAAGAAGAAAGTCAAAGTCTTATTTCAGTTGGGAACAACACATTGTGCCTTAGCAACTGAATTCATCCAAAATGGACCAAGAATCCAAGAGTCAACTTGCACTGACTGAATTTTTTTTCCACTTGGGGGCAACGAAAACAAGTTGTTGAGATAACACTGGCATATCGGCAGAGGCATATACAATTAACACTTAAAACTGCATGTCCTACTGTTAGTTTATTCATTAGAATAATCTTTAGCTACCACCAGCTGTTAGCCACGCGTGGATGTTTCATATATAAATAAATGTTGTTGTTTTTTTGTATGTACAGTCTTGCATCTTTGACTTTTAAACAGAAAAGCAGTTGTTCATGATGACTGATCCGGGAGAGCTTCATGTATATGTAAGCCATAGATGTGCTCCAACTGTGAGTAAGAGAATGTTGTCTGTGGAGAAATGAATGGGACCAAAACAAACATGATCTCATGTGGGTTTTGACATGATTTTCGACACACTTACTGTTGCTGCTTGCCACCAGCAAAAAAATTGGCATGCAAATTCATGGCATCACTTTCCACATCAATGTTCCTCCCTAATGAACCTCGTTCATGCACCTCTGGAGAAATGATTTCTACAGCAGTGTTGACTTGGATATTTTACAAGATATCATGTGGAGCATATGTTGCTGTCTGGGTCTGATGCTTGGACACCTAATAAACAACAAGTCTCTGGACATCGCTCTCCAATGGTCTATGACAGATTTGGGGTATTATGCACAAACCCTGCACCACAGAGGGAGACAAGATAAAGACTTAGACTACATGTCTAAATCATGAGAATGAAAAGAAACCATATTTTCGACCCTAAGTCAAGTGAATCTTTTTAAATCTTAACAAAAAAGTTCATTATGAGACACCTGAGAACTGGTTGTGCCGTCAACCTAATTGAATAGATTGCTCTTGCCATTCACTCTCCAGATGATTATCTAGTCTTTCAAAGGTCAGCTAAACCTGTTTTCCGCTTAGTTTTATCTCGTCCTCTCATTGACTCAGTCTTACAGCTCTCCACATCTGTAAAGGTCATGTTTGTTTCATGGAAGTTCATGAGCTTTAGAGCACTCTGCCCTGTCGTAATCCTGCATGTGCCGTCTCACTGTGAACACATTATGTTGCCAACTTTAATCTGACTAAAAATGTCCATTGCACTAAGCCTCACAACCACTAATGCTTTTATATAAAACTCTCAATATATATTTAATTAAAAGAAATATTTAAAAGCACACTTTGGGACTGTGGTGACTGTGTTGCCAAAATACAGAAAATAAATTAACTGGTACTTAAAGACACAGCACTCCTGTTGAAGGAACAGATATTACTCCCATACTTAATACCAGTGGTGTAGATTAATCAGTGCTACTGACTCTGGGTTGGGAGAAATGAAAAAAACTGCGCTCGCCTCTCCCACATTAAACCATTAGGGTGCCCTTGAGCACAGCCCTTAAAACTCATCTGCTCCAATATTGCTACTCAGAGGCCAGCTGATCAGACTGGTTACACTGGGCAGCTACCAAGTGTGAATGTGTGAGTGTGCGCAGGGGGAAACCACCCCTGGGTACATAAAGGCTAAAAACTAAATAATGACAAACTCGCTTTCACCTCCAACTCAACCCCTGGGACATCAAAAGTAGCGCTAGAAATAATTACACAAGTATGGAGGGCTTTAAGTGGATTTATTCAATGGCTGCCGTGACCACCTGATATGTGTGACAGATGAGAAAGACAGCTGGAAATGGAGAAAATGGTGACCATAAACAGAAGCCCATGCCAGCAGCATCAGTGACACAGATGAGCTGTACACCTCGCACAGAGGACAGGGCAGGGCAAAGAACCCCACAGTGAAATAATACTGCAGTGGAGTGGTTACAATAATGTGTTAAAGGTAGGTAGGTAGGTAAGGTGAACTTTCACCAAGTCATGCCAGAATGGAGCTAATGGTGTTTGCACGCTAACATTTGATACTCAGCACTAAACCCAAAGTCACCTTGTCATTAGTTTTGTAGGTATTTTGTCATAAACCATACTATGGTGCTAGATGACAAAACTGGGGATCGCCGAAGCTTGGACACTTAATCCAGGATGGCAATGGCTGAAATTATTATTTTAGCTGATTTTGCAGACAACAAAAAGCTACCGTGACCATCAGGAAAATCTGGGGTTCCGTGTCCGTGATTGAAATGCCAACCTTGTGATCTGTCGTCCGTTCCAAGCATTTAATGAGTGCTTTTGAGGAAATTTCAAAATATCAACAGATATATTGTGTATCTCGATATAGCCCTAAAAATATTGCGACATTCCTTTAATAACATATCGCCCAGCACTAGTTGAAACATTCCCCTTCACAACCGCAAATGTAAACCTCATGTTGGAGCGAGAGAAAGGGAATCAGCAAAGTCATGCTGCAGCAACAGCAGGTCACCGTGGGCAAAAGTGCACCAAATATTAGGGCAATCCATCCAATAGCTGTTGTTCAGTCTGGACCAAAGTGGTGGACCGGCCAATAGACAGACATTAAGCCATACTGCTAGCATGGCTGAAAAGTGTGTACAAACATTTGTTTAATATTTGTATTCTGAGGCGTTTGGCTCTAAAGAGCAAAACACCCTTTAAAGTGCTTTCCCTGTCTGATCTTTAATACGAGGAGGTGGAGCTGGTTTGTGATCTTCAGTCCGCCTGCTTGCTGTTTCACTGACTCACTAAGCCACAGAACCCTGTCATGGATTTGGCATGTACGCTTTGAAAGCTGTTGTTTAAAAAATGTTAATGCGAGGTTAATGGGCGCAAAGCATGACGCTGTCAACACTTGAGAACGTATCTTCAAACGGAATAAAGGACACAGGAAAGGCAAAATATGAGATGTCTGACTGGAGATTGGTTGACAAATTTGTAAAATAACATTAAAAACACAGAGAATTACTCAGTGTAGGGAGCAGGTGGGGTTGTTTGAGCCTTCTAGAGGTGTTGTGATCATATTCGGCAGAACATCTGTGATGGGAGGTGCCAATCTGATAACTAAAAGGACATGCCAGCTTTTACCTAACACTTCTCTCCTCCACCGTCCAAGCTGCATTTCCACATCAGACTCTCACCTCAAAATGGAGTTACACCCCATGTGTAAATAACTACCAGAAGCACACACATGACTGTAGTTGTTTACATGTTCATTAATTTTGACAAAGTTAGGTGTCTCAGCTGTCAGGTTTTTTCTGAAAACCATCATGATGATATTCATTAATGTGTTGTGAATCCTAAATGAGCTATTCAGTATGAGTTATTCGTATAATCTGCAGTACGTGTCAAGTAGTGAGATGCCAAAAAGACTGATGGAACACTTGAGAGACCTCCAGAAACACGAAATCAATATTTATATTGAATACAGAGCCAATCTCAAAACCCACTTATGTGACCTCATTTTGTTGGCATAGAACTATCTGGTTCCTGCATTTCTGCTTAGCTTTGATTCTCTGTGGATCCTTTTCATATATGCATGAATACATCGCAATAATAATAAAAAAAAAATTGCATTACCATACAGTTGTGCACACTCAAGACACACACGTAAACACACTTTGATTTCTACAGTTGTGCACACTGTTTGTGTTTACCAGGACCACTTTTGCAGGGATGATGAGATTCGGCTCTAGCTAGATTAGTTCATAAATCAGGAGTCATTTTTGAATCCAAACATTTCAATTCCATTCCTAATCCATGACGTTAAAGGTCATCCTAATCTGACATGGGCCTATTTCTGTTTTCATTCATTTTATAGAAATGAGGGATGAAGATTGTGGAGCAGGGAAAATGAGATTGAGGATTGAACAGCAGTGATCATCCCTGGCTTGCATTAGTCAGACTGAACATTACTGTTGCATCTGACTGTATAATTAAACTTGTCTACTACATGAATTCAGTGACTTGAAACAAAATAGATGAAACATTTGGAAGTTTCGGGGCAGTTCTGCATGTGACATAGTTAAATGCTTTGAACGTGGTTATCATTAGACTGAATTAATGCTAAGTGACAGACAATTATTTCAAGAGGATAAATAATTCACCAATTTACTCCATGGTGCTGGGTCCAGGATGGAGGACTGAAGCTAGGCACAGCTGAGAGAGCGGCTCCGTCAAGCTGTTCCTTCCTTCAAAGGCACTTTCAACTGAAGTGCAATATTTTTATTGAAAATGATTCTAATATTCCTATCTTATTTTAAATGGATAATGTATGAGACACGGTAATTTGTTATATTACAATGTAAGATATAGATATAGATATTAAAATGTGAAAATATTTTCACATATTTTCGTCCCACCTGCTATGTGAGTCATAGTCCTGGTCAGAGTCCCTGTAAATCACCTCTGTACCTTACCCCTTGTCTTCAAACTGCCCCATGGTCACTGGCAGGCCAGTTGACTGTGCCCCATTGACCAGGAGGCTGCGGTGCGGGCAGACTCTCGTCAACTAATAGGGCCAGTTAGCTCTACAGCTAACTGAGCTCCTTCCTCATGGCAGCTAGTCACTACAGCCATAGATAGCTACAGCAAAGAGTAGCAAGTCCAGTATAGTGAACAAACGGTTATACCTTCGAATTCTGGCCGTTTCTTACAAATTACACCTTTAACCCCCATAAACTGTTTAGACTGTGTAAGTGCAATATGTATAGTTTACAATTGAATTGTGTTTTAACTTTTGATAATGACAGTATAACTTTTGCATGTGACAGTAAGAAAAAGTTTAAGGATATTTAGAACAGTACAAAACAACAGGCAAAATACAATGTATTAAGTAACTTTCCCTTGTCCTCCACCACATGAGCAGGTCTATCAGTCATCGCAGCAGTAGCTGCCAGGGGTGAAGAGGATCACCCTGGAGAGAGTGGAGCAGGTTAGGGTGGTGACGGTTGAAGCTGGGGTGACAGCAGGCTTCAACAGCACGAACACAGAAGCCTTCCAAGATTTGAATTCATCAAGCAACCTTTACTCAACTCTGAGGATGGCAGGTTTAATCTTACAGATTTACCTAAGATTACCTAAGATTTTACCTCAGGCAATGGTGAAGATGAGAACAGATAACGCCCTACTTACAAAAAGAACCAGAAAGAGTTGAGCTCATTTTCCTGCTTGTTGATACTGAGTAACTTCCGAAAAGTTATTCTGCAATCTAAAGAGCTTGCAGAAAGGTGCAGAATAAAAGTATCTCTTTTGTTTAAAACATTATTATGATTGTGAATCACTAAATTAAAAACCCCAAATTATTATTCTGTTTATGTCTGTAAGAATTCTGACTGTTGGTTCCAGCTTCTGACAAGGTTTGTGAGCAAATAGAAAAATGGAGTTGGTATCACCTCGTACCTGTGTTTCATCAGCGATCAAGAGTCTCGGCAGTTGCCAGTTTGTAGGCGAAAAGAAGTAAAAATGGCTGTTTTCTACAGTATGTACCCAGCATACTTTACAGTACAGTATAATAACATTTTCCAGGCGGGATTCAATCTCTGGTCTCCTGACAGAGTACTTTATGTGGCCAACTCAACCACAACGGATTGCTCCAGATGTGGTTTCCGTTGCTATTTCCATCTAAATTTTCAGCAGAACAGATGCTACCTAATGATCAAAGAAATATTATAGAGATATTATAGGCAGCAGTGTGTCACTATGATCCTCTCTCTCCTCGCAATTATAAATGTGTCTGCTACCTCAGCACCATGAACAGCGCCATGTATTTACGAAAACACAGCACAGTTAGGATGATATTTCAGAGCCATGATAGGGGCCACAGACTCCAGCTTGCACAAACCTCCGTCACTTAGAGGAGCAATCGTCAGGCAGACTAGACTAACATGTCAGCTAAACAACCCCTCTCCCCCTGCAGTCTCTCTGCTTCTCGGGGATAGAGAGGGAGGATGGCAAGCTAACAAGGGAGATGCATTTTGGTCATTTTGCTTTGCATTGCATTGCGTAGGCATCTCCCCTCATCCCCCCTCAAATCGTCTACTGATGGTAACTGTATGGAAATATAAAACACAAAGAGGACTTGTTTTCTGGCTGACAAAAAGATGACAAGCATTGTCGTGCTTATGCGATGCGTGTAAGTGGGAAATATGTACAAAAATAGTATAAAATAAATAACTTACTGATAATAGACTACTGATTCAGATTTACTTCCTCGACACAGCTGGACAATGCAAAATGTAAAACAATGACTACTGAGAGCTGCATTCATTAGAACATTCAGCACAACTGGCATGACTTAAAAGTACAGCGTTTCAGACATGCATTGTGGGGGAGCCTGACTCGCAGCAAGTCAGAGCAGTTGTATACAGGGGGGGAAAAAAGGAATCTGCATCTCTCTCACACACTGAGTAATTCTCACGATTAAAGCCTAATTACCAGAGACTGATCTGAATAGGGCTAAATAAAGAACGAAACTGAGAATGATACGTGCTGCTCAAAGTTAATGAGCAACTCACCCATGGGTCATGGACATTGGAAATATTATTTCTGTATGCAAGAGGCAGGCCTCAGATTCCACATGGTCGCATAATGGAGGGGGATTAACGAAGAATACCTCCTGTCATCTGTGGACAGCGTGATGAGCTGAGGGGGGACTGAAGGAGAGGGAGAGTGATAAAGAGGGGAGGGAGAAAGAGACAGAACTAGGCCAATTGTTTTGATGTGCTTAACTCTTTCTGGCTTTGTGTGTGTGTTTGTGAGTGCATCAGTGTGTTTACATAAACATCATTTGGGGGAACATTTGTTTTTTGTCTGTGGAGCTGAAAACTAATCGTTATTTTCAAGAATGATTGATCCATCCATCGTTTTTTGATTAATCACGCAATTGTGTACTTGATTAATTATGTTCATCCATTGTTTGCTTGATTGTTCAATGGATAAAAAACAGACAGTAGTGAGAAGAGTCCGTCACAGCTTTTGCAGATCCCAAGGTGACATCTCGGAATAGCTTGTTTTGTACACACACAAGTCTGAAATCCAATAATATTCAATTAATTATCATGTAGAAAGGACAAAAGCGGTAAATCTTTGCATTTGAGAGGCTTGCGGGATTATCAGCAAAATGTACAAAAAGTATCAAAAGTACTCACTGTGCAGAAAAAGTGTCCGATTATCATATAAATGAATCCGGCGACCAATTTGTGTGTTCAGCCTTCTAGTATCGCCGCCATTGCTGTGGTGGCAACTCAGTGTCTGCTTGTATCTGATATATAGAATATTAGACGTTTGTTACGACAATATCTCGAATAGATAACGAAGAAATAGAGAAAAAAAACTGACAAAATACTGTATAATATGTACTAATCTTACAGATTCAAAAATTTAAATGCATGCATATTGTGTATATTTCATATACATAAATGTATCAGGTGCCGATATTGATGTCATTCACTTATTGATATTGGACGAATGTCACTGATCCAAGTCTAATGATTTTATGAATTATGACCATGTAATACTGTAAGATTAAACCCATAGCCAAAATGTTTGAGAATTAATCAGTGCTGAAACAGTTCTACAAAGATATAAAGCGGTTCCCATATTGCCTTTACCAGAAGTCTAGGAGTTAGACATACAGGTGGAGCTTGCACTGTAATGAAACTAACAGCAGGCCAACTCAACATGTCCTTCGTGTGGAGAGATTTCAGTCTCCAAACACAGAAAAGCAAGACAGCAATTTGTAAAACATATAAAGACAGAACTGGCAGATATACAAGTTCAGGAACCTGATTCTGATTGAACCTGAAGATGAGTGGATCAGTGAATCTCTAATATCAACTTCTTTATATATAGTTTGATCATGTTGTCCTGTGGTTTCAAAGCTTGGGGTAGCTAAATCTGAGGGGTCATGAAATGATTAATGGAGAAGAATAAAAACATGCTTCACAGATCTGTATTCATCTTTTGGATGTTTTTCTAATTCTCACTCTTTTGTGAAATGTTAAATTATTTTCCATCTTAGGGCCTGAAACAGTTATTTAAATGAAACCACCAAGTTTAATGGAGATTCTTATATGGAACTGCTGGACATCCAAAACATGACAAGGTGACCCCAACTCGAAACTGCTTTATTTTAAGCAGTCACAAGGTAAAAAGTTTGGGAACCCCTGGTCTAATCCTTAAAGAACTTGAAATCTTGTTTTCCAGTCTTTTCAAAATACCATTACATATTCATGGTTAAAAAAACAACCATTAATATGTGTTTTTTAAACCATCCTAGAGCATTTTTTATTTATCGTTCAGTACTCAAACGCTCAGATAATCTGCTTCATCAGGACTGTGTGGGTGTGTTTTGACCGGAATACATAAGCAAACGAGCCAGAAACTGTCATCATAGTTTTTTACATGTTGCTAAATCTGGCATGACATCACCTTTTTCAGACTGAGTCTCACTGAAATATAAACCCCGGAGAAAAGCAATAAAAAAACAAACAAGCAATTTTTTTGTGTTTATGTAGGACTCCATCACTCATAGTAAGAAGCTGAATAATAGCATATATTTTATGGACCATTAAAATATTGAACTGAAAAGTTAATACTCAAATTTGTGAAGTACAGTGGAGCTTAGTTACTTCCACTAGTGGGATGGATAGAATAAAAACACAAACCCTCGAGCAGAAAAACCCACATCCTCTAACTCTTACGTATAGCCATCTGTACATCCTATCTCGTACACATTATTATTGTTGTTAGGTAACATGGAATTGCACCAAAGCCTACGAACCATAATACCAGGAAAAAAACCCAAACATTTCATCGTAAAGCACTTAATACCCTCGGCTTCCATGTAAATGTATACGCATGCGGGGATTGTGGCTTGATTTTCTTTCTTTCGCCAGACATCTGCATTTAATCCCCTTTTGTGCATCATTCAGATGATGAGAATTCATATATGAACATGTGACAGAATGTTTATACGCTATTTTTTTTTCTAACTCTCATTTTAATTTATGCAGATTTTCTTCATCTCCACTTTAGAGTGTTCAATAATGACAGTAGGGTGGAGGTGGCCCGCACAGTAAATCCTGAATGTGATTAGATGTGTTCAAGGACCTCGGTGAAGAGTGTTCCAGGTGTGCACATATTATATTTGAGCAAGACAAAAGACTAACATTTGTATGGTAATAAATCGGAAACTAACTAATGGCAGTAACATAGAGTCCTGACATAATGGGTGTTTAGTTGTTAGTCGGGGGGTGTTCTCTCGGGAAGACATGAAAAGTGGTTTTACTCTTAATGAGTCCACTTAGTTTTTGGCATGAAATTTCATTATAATGATGGAAACACTTCTTAACCTTGAGAATGTCTAATGTCCCCCAGAATCTCCACTTAGCTTTCTTTTGGTGTAACTTGGCATGTACTTGTGATTGGACAAGGCAAAAAAAAGGAGAACAACCTTTGGCAGTGGCTGTAATGTGACGTCCATTAGGAGATTGATTCGGAACACACAGTAAGACGACGAGTGCGTGGTCGAGGATGGTTGGAGAGCGCACAGAGAAAAAAAATATATTTTCTGTTTCCCTGTCAATACAAACTGCATTATCTCATTTGTGCTTCCCTGTCCTCCGCCCCCGCCGTGCCCCCATCCCTCCGTGGAGACCAAACATCTGCTGTCACCTGTCAATCAAGCCCTGACAGACAGTGACCTTGCTCGGCATTGTTAGAAACGATTTGAATCGACCTTGCATTTTCAAGTTGCTTCCGCTGCTGGTTTCCCTGACGATTGGCTTGTAAAAGAGGTGCCATGCCAAATAAAATTGGACGGACTGGCTCATTTTTGAGTTCGTTTATTGGGTTTGAATCAGAAGGGCCCAGCAAAGACATGTGATAGTGTTTTATATTCAGTTGTGCTACAGGTTCACACTGCACAATAATGATATTTCTGACAGCGAATGAGCTTTTCCACATCATGGCCGTGATTTATTACGCTAATGTATGCATCGGTGACCTTTTACACTGAAGGTGAACACATTTCCTGCAAGAATCCAGCAATTTATACACAATCATACCACTAACATCCATATTACACAGAAGGATGCAGTCAGGGCAGATGAAAAAGTGCCTGATGCTGAACATCGTGCTGATCCACAGTCCTTTCTCTCAATTTTGAAATGACTATAGCCAGACTTGATATAACCGGTGAATGTTTCCATTTCTCCCCAATTGTTCACATGAGTCTGCTCATCAGTAGGGTTATGAAGTTTGGAAACATCAATAAGAGGACATTAAATTAAATAGCGCATGATGGGAGCCTTGAAGATCTATCACCATCTAAAAGTGTCAGATCGTCCACCGCTAGCTGAACATCCTTTGAGAACTTCCTTTTTTAGAGAAATCAGTGTAAATGTTTGAAAAGACTTGCTCGGAGAATCCCAATACTCCAAGCACACTGTTTGTCTTAAATCCGCTTGTCTTTGTTTTGCAGAATGAAGACGGTAAGCATAAACCTTGTTTTGTTTTTTTTGGTTTTTGTTGCAACTCAACAAGATGAGAAATGCTTGACTGCAGGGCATTGTCATTTATCACAACCTGCTATTCTTCGTAAAAGTATGTCAGCATGATTTGTGTTCTCCACTGATACTTTAGGAAGTCTGTTTTGTCCTGAATTAGGGGGAGAAATCTCTTATGTCTTATGCCCTCGAATGTGTATCTAAAGGAGAAGCAGAGACGAATGAGGGGAGCCGCATGAAAGCCACAATAAATGCGACTGTTTGTTGTTTTTGTATGAGTATTTTGCAGGTGGGGGGAGGTGAGGCCAAGCAAGGGTGATATGAGCTTGTGTGTGTGTGTGTGTGTGTGTGTGTGTGCATTGGCCGGGTTAGCTGTCTAACTCAATCTGTCCCAGCTCATGTTTCTCTGTCGGGGGTTAGCGTAAGCCAGCAGTCAGATATGTCAGACATTAAATGCCAAAGTGACTTTATGTTTTTTTTTTTTTTTTTTTTTTAAATCTATTTCTTTATTTTTCTGGCCTCCATTTGTCCACGTAGAGCTGGAAAGGAAAATCACCGTGGAGGTTGCCACCGTATGAGTCAGGTGTCAGGGAGGGAAGGCGAAGGAGACACACAATCGTAGAGCAGGGAAGACTCCACTACAAAATGTGCTGATGTGTGTGTGTGTGGATGTGTGGATGCATGTGACAGGAAGGTAACACATGGTGATGCTATTCCTCCTGAGGACAGAGAGCTGTCACAGTCTGCCCCTTAAGCACTCTCTCTTCGTCCCTCTGGCGGGCAGTCAAGATGATTTTTCAGGGGAGGCATCCCTGTGAAATAACAAAATTGTGCCCTCTGCAAGCAGTGATTTTGTTCAAGTGGCTGTTGCCCCTCTCTCTCCCACATTTTCCCTCCCTTTTTCCCAGTCGAGCTCATTCTCACACATCACAGCCCCTTACCCTCCCTCCCTCCCTCCTGTCTCCCTCTCTCTCTCTCTCTGTTTTTCCTCTCCCTCTCTCTCATGAATGTCACCTCTACTGATGGTGGCTGCTGGAATTCACGCACACATACTCTCACAACCACTCGCTGACTTTGGATGGGAGGAGGAGGAGGAGGAGGAGGAGGGGGGGGAGGAGGTGGTGGTGGTGGAGGAGGAGGAGGAGGAGGAGGAGGGAGGGGGGGCTCGGTGAGGACTGTGGGAAAGGAGCGTGCCATCGGAGGCAGAGAGGAGGAATCTCTGTCTGTCTGTGTCCATGTCTCTGCTCCGTTCCCGGCTTCATTCCCGCAAAGACCGTCAGCGTCCCGCCTGCTGTTCCACCTCTGGATTTAAGTCGGCTGGATTACCGCACGGACTCTCAGCTCATTATTCCACGCTGCCACGTTTAAATGGGAGGCAAAGTTGGACCTCCGTGGACCGCACAAATGGTGACAGACAGTTTGATTTCTCTGCCGCTTTTAAGAGCTTCCTAGCATTCAAAATGATTTCACTTTTCCTCAGTAAAAGTGTTTTTATATGTGAGATACATTGAGCTCGCTCTCTTTGGTACTGTCTAGGTTAGTTTCTTTTTTGCAATATAATCTTTTGAACTTGGCCCTTGAGGCTGTGAAAGGTGAGTGGGGAAGAGGGGTAGAGATATGTCTCCATCTTCACCTCTTTAAAAGTCACCCAGTCTAACCTTGGGTCTTTTCTGTTGTTGTTTTTTCTGAAAATGAAAATGTGACTGTGGCACTTCTTTTTTTTATGTGCTCCGTTAGTGTCAGATCTCTATTTCTGGTTAGAGTGGAGGCTTTACATTGGACTGCAGGTGAACTTGGATCTCTTCCTGTTCTCCCCTCTCCAAGGGAACCCTCAAACTAAACTCTTCCCTGTTAACCCACTTAGACGCTCTGATCTCCCCTGTGGGGGCTTCTCTGAAGCGTCCGTCCTACTCTAGTTTTTTTTAATTTAATTTATTTATTTTTTTGGGGAGGAAAGCAAAAAAAAAGCCAAGCCAAGCAAAGGGGTTACTGGGAAGGAAGACACCCCCCTCCCAAAGGTGAGAGGGGGGGAAGATGGCAGCTCTCGCCAGCTCTCTCATCAGACAGAAACGGGCGGTCAAGGACGACCAAGCCAACCGACCGGTAGCCAACAAGCGCAAGCCCTGTCCTAAGAGCAACAAGTCCTTGTGCCAGAAACAGATCCTGGTTCTGATCTCCAAAGTACGACTATGCGGGGGTCGAAAAGGTCGAAACGAGAAGAGACCGGGTGAGTGACTGCTATCACTTTCATCTTCCTCCGCTGGCCCCTTTTCTCGCTCAGATGTTGGGATATTTGGCTGCAAATGAAAGCTGAGCAAATGCATGTTTTTACTTTTATGAGAATGGAGTGAATACGTTTTACATTTTCACAATTAATCAAACATAAATAATAACCTTTATTATAAAATCAGATGAATTTGTTGTCATGCTGTCAAGATGTATAATTGTAATGTCAGTATAGAATAATTTCTTAGTTTAAGTAGTGTATTTAGGTTGCCAGAGTGTTTTTTTCATATAATTCAGTTCTCTTTTATTTCCTGTATATCAACGTTGTATCAAAACACCTTTCCATTAGGGACAAGGAATCACCCAGCTAGTGTTTATGTCTGTTTGATTCACAGTGATCAATGAAACATTTGTTGCCATCGTAGCTCATAAAAGCTTATAGTTTCACATGTGTTTTGAAGGCAGCCAGCTCTTGCAGCTTCAATTCTTTGTCATACTGACCAGTGGCTGCTGCTGCTCTCAGCTCTGCAGAGTGAAAATAAAACAAGTTGTTGAATAAATGCATAACTCAGCTCAAATGACTTTACATACTCGTGATGGAACTTTTGCACCCCCTGACATATAATTATGCAGAAAACTGCAGAAACAATACATTGTAAAATTAGCCCCCCCAAACATCTGCAGTTGTGTGCACTTGACTCTCTCTTCTTGCACATATGCAGATTGGGGAATTCAATGCAATACACGTGATTGCATACGATTACACTTGAGAGGACAATCATCAAAATGTAAATTCACAAACCTACCATCGTGCTGACTAGGTAGGATATAGATTTCTATTTTGGATTTATTAATTGAATCTATGCAGAATCCAGTGAGTGACACACAATTCCACATTTAATTAAACTGAAGTGGTTTGGATGAATCAACTACTTCTTTGAGTAGTGTTGGGTCATTTTTGTGACTGGATGTCATTTTTTAAAATTAAAATAATAACATTTCTGGCATTTTTATCACAAACGAATAAAAAGACACATTCTGCTCGAGTGGCCTATGGTCCAGTGTCACATCAGCCTCATGCATTTAAACATTTCACCGTTCAATCTCAAAGAAGCGATGTCTTGACACCCACATGTGCAACACAACTGAATCTGTGTAAAAAATGTTCCTGTGCTGGGTAACTCAGGTTCTCTGATGTACTTTCTCTTTGAAACGCACAACTTCCAAAACTGAGGCTCTGAATGGAGAATTATGTGATGTGTTGCCAACACCACCTTCTCTCTTAGCAATGTGCAAGAAAATGTGCTACAACACAAATTAGTACACAATCTCCTTGATGTCGTGCTTGTGGGTGAAGTGTGTGTTGTTATATTCTTGTAACACATTCCTATTCATAAATTATACAATGTCTTGCTACGTTCAACATTTAGCGGAAAGTGAGCTTTATTGTTTAATTTTGTAATATGTGAACCTCTGGATGTATTTTCATAATTGCTTTTTTTCTAAATGCACTATTGCATTAATTCGGGAGAGAGAATGATGTAATATCTTCATTTATGTGTGCAGTATTCTTTTCTCCTGACTGGTAGACTCCTGAATTATTTAATTCATGACTTAGAAATGTTTTGCCTTATTCATGCACAATTAGCGAGTGTAGTATGCTTAAGTTAAATTATGCATATTACAGAAATGTCGCTGAACAAACATCCTTCATAAAGAGGCCACATACTTTCATGGCTGATTGGGGAAGAAACAGTGAATTGCGAGTGTTTTCCCCCCCTGGAGCTAAAGACTGCATCTAAGCAGATTGAACGTGAGAATGATGAGCGATGAGCAGAGCTTTGTGCTTGATGAGGACTTTCATTTCATTCTGCACCAGTCTGCTCACATATGTCTGCTGTGCTTCAGACAGCATTGTAATTCAAAAACTTTGAAGTCCACTGCATGGCCAAAAGACTGATGTGCTGTAGATAAGAAACTGTACAGTATTTATTGTAAAACATTTGCAGAAAGCCTCCAATTCAAATCGCATGAAGTTTGTCTGTAGATAAAATGTGCCTCGCTCATTCAGAGAGCTTTGTGGTTGGATTAGGTAGTGGACTTATAAAGAGTTACTGGCTCAATACATTTAAGCGTTTGTTGTTAAAGAGGAATATCGTCCTGCTGGCAGTGTAGTCAATCATATGCATTTCTGTAGTACCAAAACCTCCAGGGCAAATGTGACATAACAATAATAACAAAGTGTGGTCACAAAGCTTTATTTCTTGGATAAAGTCAACTGAACTATTATTTCGCATTTGTTCTGTGTAGCCTGGATGATCCCGTCCTTTTATGAAACGGGCTGTAAGTTGTTTACATAACAATACCAGATGTTTTTTTCTGATCTTGCTGTGCCAAAAGGGATTCATTGTGTACATAAATGAAAGTGCTCTATGCTCACATATCATTACAGTTATTACCATTATGGTTTCGTGAGAAAATTAAATTCTGGTGTGTTCTGATATATTTAGATGTATGAGATATACTGTATCCTGTTATAGCTATAAGGCTCTGTGTGACATCGTTCACTTTGGGGTTTGAACACCTGGGTTCCCCTATTTGTGAATGTCTATGTTGCGTTTGTCTGTGCATGTATCTATGTGTACAAGCGTGGAGAAGGACATAACGTTGTAAAACATTTCCTCGTGGTTCTTAATTAATTGCATTTATAATCGTCTTAAGCTTTACTGCTTTTTTACAAATTAAAGTAAAAAAACAAGAGTCTACAGCCGTGCACGCAGCTCCATTAGGCTGTATGAAATGCCCAATGCTAATGCTAGCATGGCAATGGTAAAATGCTGATGTTTAATTGCTAAAATACATTAATCTCCTATTTAGATCTGGTAATGGCCTTTCAACCTTGCTTCCAATTTTTCCCAGTGGCATCTCACGGTATTGCATAAAAAAAACTCCCCTGTGACCCTAAGAGCATTTTCCCCATAGACCACCATTAAAAAAGACACCTTTGTACAACTGTTGACAGGACACCTCGAACTGCAAACACCATCAATTATGACTCTTTCTATTTTGAATTTTGATTCATGGAGGGTTCATATTTAAAGCCCTTGAGCCCAGAAAAGCAATTTAATAAGCTTTGACGTCATCACAATGTACAGTATATACAGTACAGTAGATTTCTAACCCTGAAAAATAAATAACCCTCAACCCTGTACAGGCAAAAACCAAGTGTAAGCCTACTATGAAGTTACCCATTGGTTTGTGGACCACTGTATTAAGGCCTTGAGTTTGGCAATACAACCCTTCATCATCTTGGTTCTTTGGAGTCAAAAGTGACCACATTTGGACGAGACAGTGGAGCTGGGGAGGATATCCTGATTAGATCTGACTGAGAACCCGAA
Source organism: Pagrus pagrus (assembly GCF_965226575.1). Lineage (NCBI taxonomy): Eukaryota > Metazoa > Chordata > Actinopteri > Spariformes > Sparidae > Pagrus > Pagrus pagrus. The sequence goes on from NC_140198.1 coordinate 14,500,440, forward strand.
GAAATGCTGTGGTAGTGACCTGTCAATCACAAGGTAGCCACGTCCCAAAGCATACCCTGCTTTATGGTCTAATTTACTCTAAAAGGGACGTTTGTTTGCAAAATGAACATCAAGATGTATTGAAGAAGACTCAGAACTTCACTTCACCTGTAACTAGAAGCCTTTCACTTTTCAGACCAGGAATCTCTGTTAATATTTTATATAGTCAATGTTTTAAACACAGGTAAGGAGTGTTACTGTTATTTTTTTTTATTTGAGCGAAAAGAAAGAAAAATCTGTTATTTATATATAAAGATATAGATATATAGATATAGATATAGATATAGATATATATATATTTAAACTAATAAAGTCCTCCAGGTCTGCTAAAGGCTTAGAAATGAGAGATTAAGTCTCCACATTTATGCAACACAAGAGCATATCTTTAGTAACAGGTTAATATCTTGTTACCAGGAAATGCATTTCTACAATTTCCCCTCACAGCACCGCCATCACAGGATTCTGTAGATTCTCCAACAGCTCTGTTTTTTTTGAAGAGGAGAGTTTTTGTCAGCTGTCATATTAGCATCACACCAGCACACATAAGCTATATTTACTACTGCTATAAAGCAACGGGCTACTGGAATGATAGCGATGGACATAAACCCTGCTGCTTATACATGCGGTTGGTACAAAGCTCACACTGGATGAGATCCATGACTAACCACAGAATCTGCCTGACTTTACCTGCCTCTCCCCTCCTCATTTCATGTCCTGTGCATTCCCCTGCTATACAAGAAACCCCTTCAAGTGCTGGTCTGCCCGAAGAAAAAACTCTCCCACTGTCGGCGATCTCCACTGCTGCCCTCTTTCCAGATCAATTCAGCTCATTAATGTATAGCCATTAATCAATAATCACCCTCTTCGTTTGTTCAAGGTGGAATCTGACTTGAAAAGGCCGGGATATCGAGCTGCCTGCCCATGTGTGTCACCTTTAGTACCTTCCCTAAGTTAGATCAAATGTGCACGTGTGTGAAGGGAATACAAATAAATAAAAACAACACACAGTAGTCATTTAAATCCAAAATTAGCCTGGTGTATGTTCCAAAGAAAAAACAATTTAACTTGTGGAAGATGACAAATGTCTCTCGACCTGCAGCAATAACACCATAAAAATACAAATATGCATTAAAAATAGCACCGCCATTAGCTGAGTCATTAGAAACGAATGCATGCAAATAGAATGCAGACTTAGACATCTTGTAGCATTGAGTGGGCTGTTTGGCATGTAGGCGCACTGTAGTATGTTGTAGGAGTAAGCATCCGAGGGGGGCCACCCGACAGTAGGAGCACAAATGTAGGCCCCGGCTGGCGAGCAGCAGACCAGGTTACAAGGAGAGATCCAGCAGAGGATAGCATTAAGCTGACCCCAAGAGATCAGGGCCGCAAACTCGCTTACTCAACAACACCTGATCAGACAATGCAGTGTTAGGTAGCTTCTCATCAGAACTTTACTGACTGTGACAGGGGTCAGAGAGAGAGACAAAGAGAAAGAGGGGAAGGGAGGGAGAGTCTGCGCAGGTAAACAGAGAGTTTAAAGAGAAATGTAAAATATTACTGGTGTCAGAGGAAAAATGTAGCACGGGTAGCATTTATGGGGGTGAACACACATAAAGAAGTAATCAGAAATACAGGAAGAGAAGTGGGGAGAGACAGCAGTGGAGATTAAAGGGAAGGTGGGTGGGACTGGAAAGTGCTGTGAATCAGTCTGTCATAGAGACGGCATGAGGAGAAGAACATGAGATGGGAAACCATGGGGCTGGATATTAACTGCCACAGCTTCCTCCCAACATGAAGTTCTTCTCTTGTTTAACAATCTGTCTAGAAAGTAGGTTGTTTTTAATTGAGAGCTGAGCATTTTGCTTCTGTTTAATGAATGTTGCAGGTGTTTTAGTTAAAGTCGGGTGTGTGGGTCACGTCGATGACAGTGCGTGCTGCTTGAAAATAGAAGCCTGTCACCTGGAAATAATGTTTATACGCTCCTTATTTACTAAGCCATATGAGGGTTTTGTGTGCTGTGTGTGGTTAAAGGGCCTGAAAACATGTTTATTACATCCAGTCTCTTATTGTGAGCAATGGGCTCCTTTAGGAACACACGATTTTCTGCCAAAGTTCGAACAGTTTTGGTTATTACTTATTAGTTTTCTGTTTTGCTTTTTTTTGTTTGAGCACAACTGACTCATTTGGAGTGGGCGGGGCTTAGTTGGAAGAAGGTGATGTCACATACTGCCATGCACCAATCACAATTCAAAAACATTTTTATTAGATCTAATTACAGTCAGCGGGTTCCTAATTTTGCCAGATCTGATCGAACTACCTCCCCGCAGTCCCAGTGAAGCAGATAAGCTGAGCTTTTAAATATTTAATATCAATTAAAAGATATTTCCAAGCCTGTATTGTTACTAAGAGTGGTCCGATTGATTGGGCACCGATCGTTATCGGACGATATACGTTGTAAAAGGTTTAATCAGTGGTCTCAATAGAACCTGATCAAAAGAGCCGATCGATAAAGACAAGAGCCAGTTTCTCTATGCGCTGCTTAAATGTCACGGCCACACACACCACAGGATTCTGCTGCTCACTGGCTGCTAACAGCTAACTAACTTAGCTAACTGCTTGCAGCGGAGGCACACAGCAGGACAGAGTTTCTCTTCAGAGGAACATGAAGTGTTAAACAGAGAACTGCAGTTTAATGTGGATGTAATGTATTCTTGGAAATGTTTTACATGTGAGAACAAAATGAAAAACAGGGTTTGGTAGAAAACATCTTTGTATTTCTCACAGCAAGGTATTGAAAAATGATCTATTTGGTATCAGTATTATCAGAAACTAGGTCATCGTAACAGCGCTCATGTTCAAACGACATCCAGCCCTAATCAAAAGTTGAGAAACTTCCAACAGCAACAGCTTTCTGTTTGTCTGCATCTAGATAAGACAAACAAAAGATTAGTGGTTGATTGCTTTTGAGGTCATGCGATTTCTGGGGATTTTCAGCTTTGAACAACCCTTGTTTCATCAGAGGGATCTTAAATATCGGGTACCAATTGGTATCAAACGACGAGGATGGGGATGCAGATGCGAGTAAGTAGGTGATCTAGTTTCTCGCTTCGACTTTGCCCAAGATGTCCACATCAGATTAAGCCACATTGAAACAAGAAAGTTTTGCACTCCAATCTTTTTGTCTTGTATAAAGTAAAAAACCCATTGGAGATTAAGGGATGTATTTATTTTAATTTTGAAGGTTTATCTAACTTTATGTCTCTGGGTTTCCAGCACTCTTTAGACACTCTGCAAATAACGTCAATGGACATGAGGGGATCAGGGGGGATCAGGGACTTTTTTTTTCTATGAGTATTACTGCAGTTGGAGTTTAGAGTTGGCTTGTGAAAAGATGTTGAGCTGTGGAGAGGCTGTTGACAAAGGCCTTAAGTCTTATTCAAAGTGAGGGCGGCGGAGGGATGTGTGTACAAAGAACACCCTTTTGTTTGCCGTCGTCCTGAAGATACCACCTCAACCTCCAACACATACCTGCTAAATTAAATCTGTGGGTGCTTTGATTAAAGCTGACTAGGACAGATTGAATTTTCCTCTAACAAGGGAAAGACAGTGAGGATGGAGGACACCTATCGAGGTAATGATGAGAAGACAAGGAGAAGGAGGGGGAGAGAGAATGTGAAGAGGAAGAGGGGCCTGAATGAGAGGCGTACTGCAGGAGAACTAGGGAGTACTCTGATAAGATATGTCTGTGTGTACACATGTAGGCTACAGACTGTATGCATTAAGAAGGCACCAAATCAATACAATCAAATTGTTTAATTTTACTCAAATGCCACATGTCACATGGCAGGGCTTAAATCAGAAGATTACATTTCAATACAGTCTTGTAAAAACCCGTAAGGTTTATAGGTTCTAGGTTTTGTGTCATTAAAAAGGTAACACCGGACACTGGGACATAGTTATTGTTATGCACGGTTTGGTCGGTGGCCAGCGGTATACCTTTTTAAGGTATACCTTGATATGAGAGTTGATTCTTATTGTACCATTTACATTTGCTTATTTAAGGTATTGAAATCGACTGCATTAGTGTTATTAAAAATATAGGCACCGATGAGCCGCAACATAAAAGCCACTGAAAGCTGAAGTGTTTAACATTGATTATCTCGTCACAATGCAATGTTCTCCTGGGAAACCTTGGGTCCCGGCATTCATGTGGATACCACTTGACACACACCACCCACCCAAAATACTGATGTAAACAACCTCCAACAGGCAGCAGCACTCCCCAATGGCAGTTTCATTAACTCAAAAACACGTGATGGCTTTAAGATGTTAGTTCTGTTACATTAATAGTCGAGCCCTATCCACAGTAGGAGGACGACATTATGGAGCAAAGATCGTAATGAGACGAGACAAGGTTCTCTATCTGCTCCAAACTGATTCACAACTGAATCAGAACTGAAGTGGAGGTGACTTATCGGATGGAGGACAGATACGGCATCAAAAAAAATGTCATTGTAAATGTGGAGAATCATGACACCCCTAACTCTGCCATTATTTTGAAAATACAAATGTTATGAACACGTTCATAATGTGCCTTTTTTTGACTATCTTGTTAATGTTCAATAAAGTTCATTAAAACTAAATAATACAAATGTTAACCAAATGTAAGTGGGAAATATAATGAAACTATTAATGTATTCCCAAACCACAATCCACAGTTTACACACATATATGCATAACAAGGCAGCAAAACATACACAAAGGATATACTGATTTAGAAAATCACCTGCGTATAAAAACTTCCCTACAGTGCTTACCCAAACATCTAGTTTGTGCTTTGCTCACTGCCGTGCACGTTTGCGTACTCTTCATTCATTTCTTCAAGTACTTCTTTCTATGCAGAGTATCATAACTGTGTCAGCTGAACTTATTCTCAAACACTGAAATCTACAATGGGTTCCCTCCTCCCATGCCAAGCTGCTCCAAAGCGTCTATACTCACGGTTTTCCTCTCCTGTGTGTGAAAAGCGTAGTATTTAAAGACACGCAAGTGTTTCAAGCACGCAAATTGATGCAAGTTCAAATTCAGAATCCCTCGTCGTCCGTCACCATGCTGTTTAGCTCGCTTGTTTGTTTACTTGTGTGATCATCACACGATCTGACAGAGGTCTGGACCCCTGTGGGAGTGCAGAGGAATGTTTGTGTTTGTTCTGCATATATTAAAGTGCCTATTTGTGTCCTTGCTGGAGGGTCCCTGGGAAAAAGGAAAGGTGAGGTGTGTTAGGGAGCTGTTAGGCTCGGTGGTCTTGCTCTCAGTGTTTTTCTATGTAGCTCATGTAAAAGCAGAGTCGAGTAATTGGAAAGAAAGGGGTTGGAGATGTGGCAATTAGGGTTGCGCGCCATGGTCAAAAGAATTTCATTTTCACTGAAAAAAGCTATTAAAATCATGACGACGTGACATTTGCTGGGGTCTGTACAAAAAATGCATGTTTTCTTACATCTGGAGAGCAAGATTTGTAGTTCAGGACATCTCATCAAAATGCTGTTTTGACACATTTTACCTTTATCAAACAAAATTGCAGCTTCTTGCTATTTGGATATTGCAATTTTGATTATATTTTTGATTAACTGCACAGCCCTAACCACAATCTATTGAATGGCTATCACAATCCAGATCTAATCTAAATTGAGATCTTTTTTTCTCAAATTTGAATTTCCCCGCAGTCTTCAGAAAGACTCAGCCTGCCGACAATTCATTAGCGTGTGAACAAACCTGAAAGTTAGCATTGCCCTGGTTCCCTTGACAATAAGCCATAAGATTTTTCAATTGGATTATTTCATTAAAAATAAGCTCCGTGGTGAACACAAGTTTATGATACTTACACGTTTTGTTCAGCCAGCTAATCTTACCCAATGAACACCACTTTGATGATTTTTGAACCGTGAAGAAGTAAAGAGCTAATATTATTCTATAAACAATCTACATCGCAGTCGCACCACTTACTCTATAAAACGTTCAGTCTGAGTCTCCATGTTTGACGTTTAATGCAAATATTAACATCCCCGACGGCTTCTGCAGTCTCAATTAGCCACTTGTTAGTAACTTCCTTTTAAACACACATAAATGCTTTATAATTCACACGTGGAATATTAACTGACGTATTATAAGTCGAACAAAACACGAAAATCTTTTAAGCTTGTGTTAAACCACACACCTTATTTCATGCATTTAACCATAAACCCATTAAAATAAACCAAAGGAACTGGAGGTGCAAACGTGCTTATTTCAGGGTTTTAGGACTCATTCCTGTGGCACGTTTGTCCAGATGTGTGTAGCTAGAAACAAATGTAAGAGGAAGTTTTGCCTGAAAAGTAGATTGTAGACGCCATCAAGATCAATCATGATCTCAAAATCAACACGCTGCCCACGCCTATTGAAGATTTCAACATTTGTGTGCTACTATGCTATTAATGAAGCAGTGAGGCCGCAGGATGCCGCCGCACCACATCACACTAAATCTCCTGTGCTGAACATGTTGTTAACTGTCACTGATATGTTCCCGTCATAATGCTAATGAAGCACATATGTGGATATTGAATGTGTGTCAGGGATGCGGTGCGAGTCCTATTTGCTTCTGCTCGTGTTTGACATGCTCGTGTCAGCACCATTAATAAGCAGCAATAACTCTGTCGCACTTATGTGAACTGCTACCATTGTCACGTGGAATGATTTATGAAGCCTTGAATTTTAAATTAAGAGGCCATTGTTGGAGTTGCAGGTGATGTGATACACCTCATTCATTCCTATTCCATCTTTAACCTCGCCCCCGTCCTGCTATCCCTCTTCTCCTTCCTCCACAACATCCTTTTTCAACCTGTCTTCCCCTATCTCCTCTCCCTACCTCTCACGCTTGTCACACTCTGTATCTTTGTATTGCTCTATCGCTCCATCACTGCCCTTTTCTCTTGCTCTTGCTATCCTTACCTCTATTATTTCTGGACAAACGCAGAGCATTCCTCAGCATTGCCTCCACGCTGTTAACCAGTTTCCATGACTTGATTCCTCCCTTGCTCCTCTCCTTCTCTCCCCCTCTATATCTTCCCAGAAGGTTGATAATTACTAGCAGCACTGTAGAGCTCATGGCCCAGTTTAGAAAAGGAAAAAAAAAAAGGAGGAACCATGTTCTCCTTTTATTAGAAGCGGAATCAAACGCTACACAAGAGACAGGCTCCCTCTTTCGTGCATATATGCAGTACACATGCACATAAGTGCACGCATGCATGCAAACGCACGTGTACTGTATGCATGCATGCATTACAGGAAGAGTGAGCAGGAGAGATATGTAGAGTGCAGGTGAAAGTGAAAGAGAGCATGATGAGAAGGGAGGGGAGAGTCAGGGAGTCCTGAAAATATAAGCCGAGGAAAACCCCTGTTGTTTGGTTCAGTCAGAGCAGTACCAGGAGAAGAAATGCCCTTGGCTGCTCAGTCAAGCAGGCCCCCAGTAATTACCTCCCAACCTTATCAAGAGGAGCTCGGCTGGAGGGAGATCAGCAGGCTACATACTGAGCTCAAATCAAGCCAGATAAATACATTAGTGTAATGATAACCAACACCGAGCCATACACTACACTGATTAGCGATAAACCTCAACCACTGCTTATTTTTCAGAGCAATTACATTGCAGCGAAGGGTTTAAGTGTCCTTGATGGCAGCCATGATGCATGAAGTGATTACCTTGGGTTCTTATGTGCATTGACCTCATTTATACAGACACACACATAATTGCGGTGTGAATGGCTGAACTATAACATGAGGCTCCAGTCTCCCCCAGGTGATTTTCAAAATCATTATCAGTGCTGTATGTAAATTGATGAGGGGCATCCCGGTGTAAACCATGCAGAGGTTACCGCTTGGATTAGGGGCAAACCCAACTGCTTCGGAGGCTATAATCTCTGCTGCTTTTACAAAACTTGTGCTAAATCATCTGTTTACCTATGTCTGAAAATTGCAACCTAAATATTTCACCACAACAATTTTAGAAAACCTATAACATTTATTTTTCAACATTTACACACTTAGTCCAGCGGTAGTAAAGCCTTCTTGTTGGCATATTGAAAGAAAGTGGTCCACATCACCGACATCATCATCATTATTGTTCACCTCATCTTGGGAAAGAAGTAGTAGTCTGAGGGCGCTAAATAAGGTTAATATGGCAGGTGTTTGACAGGTTCTGCAAAATCCACATTCATGGATGGCAGCCATTGCCACTGTGGACTTGTGCTTGCGCTGTCCTTGTGGAAGAGCACTTCCTCTTCCAGCTTCCTACATCGAATCTTCCTGATTTTCTTTCTTTTGTAATTTCTTCGAATTAGGTTTTTGAAATAGCGTGACGCTTCAGGTAGTCCACCAGCAGCTTTGCGTCCCAGAAAACGTAGGCCATCACTTTGCCTGCGGATCTCACAAATTTGGCTTTCTTGGGAGCTGGAGGCTATTTGTGTTTCCATCATTCTGATTGTTCTACCCTCTCTGGTTGGAAGTGGTGGACCAAAGTCCCGCCCATGCTTCCGAATCGCTAGAAGAAATCTCTCGGGATCTGCCTCAAAAAATGGCAAGACTGTCCCTTGACATGCTGTGCCGAATCTGCTTCAGGACAAAGGAGTTTGAGGTCCGAGCAAGCTGACATTTGGAGTTCATTGTGGTTAACTGCATGGACATGTTCCTGGGAGATACCCTGCGCTGTGCCAATCTACCATCATGTTATTTGTTGATCTGTCAAGATCACGCTTATATCATGTCAGTGGCCTCCACTGTCAATGTCAATTTTCTCAGACAGTGCTGACTTGCAATTTTCAATTACTCTAGACCGAAATACAACAAAAGTTGTTAACCTCAAAATTTCTGCATAATCACTCAAAGAGTTGAAATGCACATGCATGAAAATAGAGCTGTATTACTTCTCTCATTCTACTTTAGGCCATGAACTCATCAATTACCCCTCGTAACTTCACTTTTCTTCGACTTCTTATTACCTAGACTGTTTCATAGAATCAGATGACCAGTTACACATACAATTCCTGCAATAAAAAGAGGAAGTGCAAGCATTTTTTAGCATTAGCGAAGGAAAATTTGACTTAGAGTGTATATACTGTATCTGTTAAAAAGCCACATCCCTTAAGGCACTCTCTCTACACACTTGCTTTTCCGCTTGTCAACTGCAAGTCATGTTTCCATTCACGTGTGGGGAGGTCACTTGGAAATGGGCCCGCTGATGAGTCAACATGTTGTCGGGTGCGCTGACAACCCCTGTGCGCTGATGTACATAAACAGACAGGGAGCCCTCTCTGACCCACACTCCACTGACCTGGATCAGCGAATGTTTCCTGTCACTCAATCCCACACGTGTCCCAGGAGTGATGAATGCAGTTGCACACCCCTCTCTGCGGGAAATACCCAGGACAGTCAAGGCTGCAGGTTTGTGTTTCTGGCATGGTTAGTGAAACTTCTGCAAGGCAGCTGTAGGTGTGCTCACCCTGAAAGATAACGTGCAGTCCCTGCTGCTCTTTTAACAACGGAGCCCAGATGCACCTCACAGTAGATGTCTCACACCTGATAGGATACATATTGTAGGATTTATCATGATTATCAGTCCCAATTGGCTCAAGAGAGGAGATTTTTTCTTGTAGATAGAAAACCTGTGAAAAATGTAATACTTTGCCCACTTAGGAAATGTAGTATGAGTTGAGATTTTTTCAGGTTATGGTCTTATAAAACAATGCTTTTGGCTCCCTGCCATATAAAATATGCTCTTACTGTTTGAATACACGTACGCCCTAACATACCCAAATCACTAAACATGACCTTTGAGTCAGTAGCTTTCCGAGTTATCATCTTCTCTGTTTACCCCTGTGGAGCAATAGGGACTACATGTGCACACTACGCATCCTCGTGAAACAAACACAGGCTTTTTGCTCATGTAAACAACTCTGTGTGCTTTGCTAATCCAACCAGAGGTAGACTGCTGTCAGAGTGTGTCACGATCTGTCAGTGTGCTTCTCCAGGGCTTATGAAGGGGAAAGAAAGTTGGCTTGGTAGTGTGTGCTCACTCTTATGTGGCGTCCACGCAAACCATTATGTTTAAAAGGGCCACATGTGGTCTGTGTATCTGGAGGGAGCATTGTGAAGAAAAAATAAGCCTGATGATGTCATCAGAGTCGTCAAAAATATTGATTTTCATACCTATCAATTCTGCAGTCTATAGTATATCATTCACCAGTACCAGCTTGATCACTCTCTCTTCTCTCCGACAGCGAGTTGACACACACCGCTGCGGTGCCCACATGGCCACGCCTCCTCTCACACACTCGAAGGCCCCTGTCAGACGTGGTATTATCATCCGTCCTGAGTGATCTGATCACAAGGAGACAGCTCTTAGTACATGAGTGAATGCCCCTGAGGTGCATTGTAAACACTTGATACATAAACATATGATCACGAAGACCATAATCAGAGGTGGTCTGGGCCACATATGCCCACATTATTTTAGCAGTGTGTCCCGACATGTGTTCACATGTCTAACTTTTACAAATACAGTAAGTAGTAACCAGTGTCGGCTACTTCTTTGTCACCCGCGGAGAAAAATCATGCAATCTTTTGAGTTGTTGATTTAAAAAAAACAAGAAATTAAGCAACACACCTTTAGGAACGTAAGGCTGACCACTTTAAAGAATTTTGCGAGGTTGGTGACAGCGCCGATTTCGCCATCACTGAAGCATCAGACAAGATGGCCCCGTAAACTGTTGTTGATAAGTGTGTTGTCCTCTTGTTGGCCCAACAGCCATCTGTAATTCTCAAATCTGAGCTAATCCCCCTCAGAGCTATCAAGCCTGAGGAATCTCAGACAGCAGAGTCTTAGCTGACAGGAAAATACTTTGACTTAGATGCTGCTATGTATGTATACACAGTATACAAGCCTTCTTATATTTATCTTCAAAAAAAAAAAAAAAATCCAACATTTTATGCCCTCCCCATGATATCAGACATGGTACTAAATATTGATATTTTTCAAGGCATTATATCAAAGGGAGAAATTCCAGTACTGTGACAACACCACATTATCTGATGTTATCTGATCTTTTTGCAGACTGAAGTTGTGGGAACGTAGGCAGGGAAGGTCGAATGAAAGTCGCCGTCCAGTTGCATTATAGGAAATTAGGGATCCAGTGCTTTTGGAGTCTGAGCCAATACTAAGGACAAACGTCTGTTTTTTTAAACATTCACACCATTTCATAAAACTGTCTCTTGCAATTTGCTTGATTAAGGTGCAAAACAAAATCTCACATGTACCCCTTTGTTTTAACTCGTGCAGCAGATTTGAAGGTAAAAAAGTACGATATAGGAAGACATCCAGTATAAAATATTCTACATATAAATGGAAGGCAGTGTTAAAAGATTTTACATTAATTACTGTCAAAATGCTATAAAGCCTGTAAAATCGGTGAAGGACGAGCGAATATCAAGGTACACACAGATCCTCAGTACAGGGTGTTCTGTGTGATGTACTGCCTTTTACTTATTTTGATGAAAGGTTACTCAGGCAACAATGTGACATGTTTGTTGAAACTTAGATGCAGGCACTCCTAATATCAACACAACATTAACAACAATAGCAGAAAGTGTGTGTGTGTGTGTACGCGTTATGCAGATACAGATGCTGTCAAGACTGTGAGAGGGGAGCAGTTGGCAGAATAAGCATCTCTGCTATTTGATTACACTGAGTCGAGTCAGTGTTGTGATTATGCACAGTTTTGTTCATTTGCATGTTGTTAAAAGCCTCGTAGCACTGAACTATTAGAGCCAAAAAGAAGCTTCAGAACTTCACAGCAGATAAACGCATACATAGAAAAAAAGTGCAAAAATAATTTTAAAGTGGAACTCATTCATCTTTTTGAGTTGATAAATTACATAAGTCACTTTATCACTACACAGCATGTTGATCTTGGACGCATTTCATAGCATTCATTGCAACAGAAGGTCAGAGGTCTCATACTTCTTAAAATTTGGTCCACAAGGATGAACTGTCATTTTTGGTCATAACACAATAATTCATTCACCGATTATGAAAAATATGTGGCTTTTTTGCAGCAACATCCATATCGGAAACATTGTCTACTGCTAAAACTTTGTCTTCTATCAGAATCGGCTTTTTTGGCCAAACATGTAAACACATACAAGGCATTTGACTCTTTTTGATTTTCCCTCAATGAAATTACACCATAATGAACACACAGCAAAAGTCCTGCACAAGCTCAGTGGTTTTTACTGATGTCGAGCGTCACAAGTGCCGTTGCACCACGTAAAAAGCTCTTTATCAGTCCTACATACACCGTTCAAATTAGCCCCTAAGTGAGGACAGTATGTTTCTCACTGGAAATTATTCACTGGAAGCAACTTTTTCGTACAGTGATAACTTCCATTCTGGCATAAAATCATGATCCTGTAGACCTTGCTCAATAAACCAAAATCAAGAACGATTTGACATTATTAAATCAGTCACTCAGTTGAAGGTTTAAGAAGTCATCATCGACCTTCTTAAGCCAATTTGGAATATATTCAAGTCAAGAACATTCTGATTGACACGTACCCCACATTTCTAAAAGACCACAACTTCTTTAACAACTTTATAATTTAGTCTCAGGGGCAAAACACGAGTGCACTTGCTTTATGCCCACATTACCATAAAAATAAAAGGCACGCTGACTTCTAGAGCACGACAGTTTAAAAAATATGACATTGGGCCTAAAATGGTACAAAGTTGCAATATGGTAATAAGGTGGCAAGAGTCCACCAGAGCTGTTTTTGTTTCATCATCTCTGAATCTCAGTTCTGTGAATACAACTGTTTCTTGCTGGGAGCGTCCCTTCATTACAGTGGAGAGGAATATACTGTGCGCTGCGATGGGGATTCTGAAGTTAGAGCCAGCCCCTCTAAGTGAAACATTAGTTTTAGTGCCCCTGACACCAAGCATGGGAGTTCTGATTGCAGCCATATTGCACGAGCTGTCTATTGAATTCCTGCCTAAATGTGCTCTTTTCCTGAGCACATACAGCCGTCACTCTTAATGAAATGACAGTGTCATCTCATTCGCTCTGTTCCCTTACTGTCCCTCTGCTCACTTCTCCTCTCCCTGATCCTCCCATTTCCCTTTCTTTCTCTCTCTCTCTCTCATCTCTCTGTTTTGCATCTGTGGGGACAAGTAATGAACAGCTTCCCGACTCTGATTGGATGATGTATGAAGTTATTAGGTGGGATGAAAGCGTACATAACTCAAAGGATATGAAATGGAATAGGGGAGAAAGAAGAAGAAAGTGCAGGAGTAGAGACACTGAAATGTTTTGACAAGCGGCTTTGAAAGAGAGAGGATAGGGAGTGCTGCAGATGTAACAATGGGAGTAGGTCACAGTTTCACTGATGCCTCCACCCTGGCACACTTCCTTTGGGAAATTGTCCTACAGATCTCATCCCTGCATCTTCTGCCACTCTCCTGCTCCCTGTGCTAGTCCGAGGAAGACAGGCAGATTGCGCAGTGCCCTAGGTCCTTCCCTGGGGAGAGCGGGTGAGGGCATAGGCGAAGTTTAGCAGAGGGGGAACTCCCAGATGGCCCTCGGTCCTCCAGAGGTTCCGTCACAAACTGCTTCTTCATCTATGTTTCATCTCCCTTATTAAAGCTGCAACAGAGGAGTCTGGTCACTTCGCTAAATCACTGAGCTTTAAGCTATAAGTGAGGGGACCTGCGGTACAAGGTTCTCCCTGCTGTCGGAGTAGCCAGGCAGAGGCAGCGACTCGTTGAGCTCGGGAGACAACTTAGATTTCCACAACACACAGAGTGGTTCGAGTAATTGGGGGGCACTGGTGACGTCTGAGCGCTGCTGCAAAGGTTCTGTCTGTTTCTTAAATGAACGCAAAGTAGGCTGCAGGGACTCCGCTCATGAAACATTCAACCTCTCTATTCACCCTCCGTCTTCTCCTGCACCACCCAGCCCGCTTGATTATATATCTTTTATTTAGCGGGAGACAGGCCAACGCTCTCACTTGACTTCATCCTGTGATGGACCCAGCTCTGGCTAAAAATACCACCGGCAGCAAGGGAGTGGACTGATGGGTTGGCTTAAGTTGTTCAGGCATTTTATTTATTGGTCAGTTGATGTTATACATCCCCAGTGCTAGGTGAATTAGTCCAAAACTGTACCTTGGGCAACTCACTAATTAACGAAGAAATTGTTATTGAAATTGAAAGCCTAAACTCTTTTTCTGTGCGCTGAATATATTTTTATATCTTTTCTCCTCTCAAGAGTCAATCTCTTACTTCTAACAAGACATATACAACAGAAATAGCTGCATTCTCTTGTTCTACTGTGAAGTGTTCGTCTATTATGGTAATGATGTCAGAGATCAATCATCGTGTGTTCTGCCCCTCGTGGGAAAACTCCCTAAAGTCATTACAACGATGCCACATAACTTTGATATTTCTAACTTTGATATTTCTCATATATATTCCAAATGTAGTTAATAAAAGACAGTTTGTGCTTTTGTTATTTGAATTCTGGAAATAAATGAGCAGAACCTTAAGTAAGGTATTACATACCATTACATCAGTATGTAAGGTATATCAGCTGTCCGATATTATCAGCCGACATTTTCCTGTCACAGATATGTCGGTTTTCGTCCTGCATGTTGCTTAATATATGAAAACGTTCTTTTTAGGGATTATAATGCAGAAAAAGACAGTCGATTCTTGAGTCTTATTCCCAGGTCGGCAAATACCGACGCTTTGGATCAGTATTCGGCCAAAAATTCTAACCCAAATCATTGTTATTTGGCAACCTGGGAACCTTAGAAGACGATGTTTATTGTGAAACGATAAAATAGCCTTCCTCCATTACATACCTTTGTCACAAGTGTTTGAGGGATCATTGCGGAAAACATGTATATAGGCCTATATATCAATATTAGGATCGATCAGGCTCGAGTGATAAGGTCTAAAGCCATGCTAACAGCTCTCTTGAAGTAAATGGCAGCAGCAACAATGACAATCGTAACATGCTAATGTCTAGCAAGTATAATAGCAATGTTTAACATCATCACCATCTCTTAGTCTAGTATGATAGCACGCTCACACTTGCTAATTAACACTTAACAACAGTTGAGGATGATGGTAATTTGCTTGATGGCACTAGACAAAACTCAGTGGATAACCCAAATTCCCAACAAATAAACAATTCAGGATTTTGTCCTCTGGGACCTTTGTGCAAACTGCAATGCAATCCATCCAACAGACATCAGCTTTTAAAAAAGACTATTCGAGGGTTTTAGATATTACAAACAAACCATGTTCGAGCGTTAAATATTACCCACAGTAAGACTGACTGAAAAACCCTGACATATTTGACTAACCCTTTCTCTTTCAGGACCTATACATCAGTGAATGTCATTTCTGCTCACGACCTCTGTCTAACACGATGTTGTTTCCCTGTGCTCTCTTGCAGAGCCACAACTGAAGGGCATTGTTACCCGGCTATACAGCCAACATGGATACTACCTGCAGATGCAGCCTGACGGCACTATGGACAGCACAAGGGATGAAAGCAGCTCATTTTGTGAGTGTGTGTGTGTTTCTGTCTACTGCCTACATGTCTGCTTGTGGTGGCGTTGTGCAATTCTAATCAAATTATCCACAGTCTAGTCTCCAGCACCCAATAGGGGAACAAGGTAGAAACCATAGTGTACTGAATGCATGAAACATCATTATATAGCTCAAGTATGGAGCAGCTTATACGCTCACTGAGGAGCCATAATCCAACTTTGCAAAGTTAATGCTGTACTGTACGCAGTGAGCTATACAGAGCTACGGTCGGTGTCACGCTGTGCTATAGGGGCCCTGTGGCTGAAGAGTCAACGTTAGGAATTTCTCAGCTCATCTGTCAAATTAGCTCCAAGTTGCGCTACACATTTCACTTCTGCCTTCTGCCTGTCAAGCAATTAAGCAAATCTTTTCGTCCTTGGCATGGCAGATGTGTTTATCCTTAAAAGCCATCTACGCTTTGTTTCAAATCACCGATATTGATTCTCAATGTTTGAAGTTTCACAAAATCCCAAAAGGCAAGGGCACTGTCTGGATCTAAGTCACGTTGTGTAGGGCTGGGGGGGATGCATCGCGTTTCTCTCTTGAAGTTTTGAGTCTTAAAGTAAATGTATTTATTTTAATTATTGAGCATCAAAAATATGCTGTTTTAAAAAATAGTCAGCAGGAAATCGAAATTTTTGAAGCATCAAGATGCACAAGAAGCCGAGAGATTACCACCTCTACTGTTGAGATCATCCATATTTGCGTATTTGACCTTCAAGACTCAGACATGAGCCCTTTTTCAGACTGTAATTTTAAAAAAATTTATTCGATTTAATCAACAAATCAACAACCTACAACCTACAACCTTGATCAGTTGAATCTTTTACTGTTAACAGGCTCAAACTAACAAACCCGCTTGCTGCATCTGTCTGTCCACTTTTCACTGTCTTTCCTCTGAGCCCCTTTGCAGCAGGACATCTCCATTATGTTCCAGGTTTAGAGGCAGTGTATAGCCTAGTGAAGGTGACATGGTGTTGTGTTTACATCAACATAAACTCTGAGAGGTCACTGTATTTTGGGCTTTGGAAAGACATAGCACGCAGCAGTGACACTGCATTGTGACATTCAGCCTAATAAAATAAAGACAGAAAAAACAGACTCTGCCGCAACACAGCATTGTGGTTTGTTGTCACGATCTTCTTTAACTTCCTCTTTTATTTCTCTCATTGTCTTTGTCGCGTTCGTCTCTCCTACTTTATTCCCCAATTTAGCACAGTTCAACTTAATTCCGGTGGGACTGCGGATTGTGGCAATCCAGGGGGCAAAGACAGGCCTGTACCTTGCCATGAATAGTGAAGGATACCTCTATACCTCGGTAAGTATACCCTGTAGATTAGTCACATAGTGTACATAGAATGGGAATAAGAATAAGATGGATGGTACGTTAACTATCGAGGACAGTATTTTACTACTTTAACATAAATCATAAAGTATGTGGCGCATGTGTCTGTGTTGTACATGTAAGTGTTCCTGTTTATGCACAATAAGTGGCAGGAAATTCAAAGAAAAAAACAAGGATTATAACAAAGATGGATTTCCAGAGACCAATGGAAAAAGTAGCTGTGTGTTGTACTTGTTTAGGTGTGTACGAATGTTTGAGAGAGAAAGGTGAGAGCCAGAGAGGCAGGGGGTGAGAGATAGGGTGACAACCTGTGAGACTACCTGCATGAGTATTCCAATTAGTTTTGGAGAGACTGTTGGAGTATCTGGGGTCTCATGAGTGCAGGAACCGTTGACAGATTTTGAGTCCAGGGCAGGTGGGAAACATGGCAAGTATGCACCTTATGTTCTTTTTGTTTTAAATTTCAGATGAGTACTTTTTCACCTTTTATAGCCCTTCAACTTTCTACACTCCGACTCGTTTCGTGCTTGCAAGTATATTGACATAATGACTGCGAACAAGATTCTGGATCAGTTTTTAGTTGCGGGTAAAAGAAAGAACGGTCCGATTGATTTGTTACATTAACGTACGTTAAACTAGATAGATTATATTTCAAAGATAGGAGACAGAAATGTGCGAGCAGTTAGCAGGAGGCTGAAAAGAGAGATGGGGAACACTCTGAAGTACAATACTTGCGACAGACAGACAACTTGTTTGTTTAATATAGCCAGCGCTGGAAAGCACTACATCAGCTCTTTAGCATTATTTCAATAATGTCTAATACAGTGTCCGAGGATATCAACCAATTATTCATAAGGGCTTCATTCAGTGCAAATAATCTGTATTCAGTGAAGTTACTCCTACATAGAATCTACAACTTGAAATGGAGAGACAGGCTGCTACATTAGCAGGAGGCATTGTCTTCATCAAACCGAGAAACGACGAGGGATTCTAGTGAGAGCACTCACTGGACGATTTTAGTTCCAGTGTGCAGTCTGATCGGCTCCTCGGACAGTGCTGTAAAATTGCTTTAGCGTGATGATATCGCTAAAACGCTTCACATCACATAAATTTGTACAATTTTTCGCAGGGAAGCTTGAATGATGAGGGGCGTCTCATCAAACTCTGATAAAACTGTCTAAACTAGGCAGTGCTGCCAAACAATAAATCAAGACAATTTATTGCCTAAAATCATATTTTAGTGTACTATTACGCTGCAAAGTTGTGTATGTTTATGTACTGTGAAAATGAAGGCTGAAATACCAGAAATATGAACGACAATACTGTTCATTGTCTATTTCGCTGCTAAAATGTTTTCAATGTTTTCAGCGTACCATTTAGAGGCAATGTGATATTGTTTTTTACTCATCAGATTATTGGTTGGTTGGTTGGTGTGGTGCAGTTCATTATGTTTGTAGAGCAAAGTGGAGTACCACTGAAACTCTTTTCTGTGGTTATGTAGTACCAATCTCAAAATTATTTGTATCTTTC
This sequence comes from Pagrus pagrus, assembly GCF_965226575.1. NCBI lineage: Eukaryota > Metazoa > Chordata > Actinopteri > Spariformes > Sparidae > Pagrus > Pagrus pagrus. The sequence continues at coordinate 14,519,033 of NC_140198.1, forward strand.
TTTGATAGACAGCCCAGTTTCACGAAAAGGCCATCTTTCCAGCGGTGACATACTTCTTTCACCTGACTATTTACACGTTGTTGTGGCTGCCATTGTTATCCAGTTATTCAGTTCTGTGTGCGATAACAGCACAATAGTCATACGGCTTTATGTAGGCTCTGATAGCTGTTTATCTTTACACCTCAAAAAGACAATCATTCTCTGGAGCGAGGATATCTCTCAGTTTGATTGTATGTATTTGAACATTTGCCCATAAATAGTATATAGTAACAGAACATTATAGTACAGAACAGTATGTAGAGGTAGCAGTATATGTATATAATGGAATAAATGGGATGTTATAGCTCCATCGTTTTCTGGACACTTCTCTGTGATGGTTTCAACGGGATGTGTGGGAAATGATGTGCCAAAGTGGTTTTATGCATATGAGATGTAAAAGAGAAAGCATCATCCGCCTATGTGAGAGTTAAATCTTGAATTATGGCAAATGCGCCACCTCCTATTATCTCCTGAGCCCCTGATTAGCATGCAGTAGACTTTGGTGCCTCGCCTCTGTGAACAGAGAGGAAAAGGGATTTCCTCAGCACCAGTCGATAGCTGTGCTGCATCCCACACTGACCTCTTTCAGAGAGTCTCCTCTCGCACACACATACAGTTACAGGAATGTGTTGATACGGGCACACTGCAATGTAACAGCTGTCTTCTTGTGTAATATCATGCATGTCTGATTTTATGACTCCCATGGTGTTCCCTATAATGTATCTCATGTACTAATTTGCTGGTGTAGGAGGGAGTGCAGGTGGCATGATATGGCCCTTTACACATATCATTGTGCTGTAAGAGCATGTTTATATTAGCTTTTTACATTTAGAAGGTGCCAAGCGAGTGCGTGACACAGACGAGCAATGTTTCCATTTTCGATAAATAAGCTCATCACTGTCATTCTCAGGAGAGCCGAGGTGACTGACAGAGTGACTAGTCGCTTCCTTCCAGCTATTTTCTCATCCCCCTGCTATACCGCCTCTTCTGCTGCTTACTGATAGTAATTATGCTGTTTTCTCCCGAGCAACTCACAGTTTTTCCTTGCATTCCTCGCTCTATGGCCCATACACACACGTAGTGGTCAGGTTGTGGGGCCAAGGCTCTGTAACAAGCATAGAAGATCCACTGCTTCCTTGTCTTAGACATAAATCTCAGCCTCACTACCTGTAGGTGACAACAGGAAATGGCTGATCCTGATTTAAAAATAGAGCTTGGCTCATTCGTGCCCCATTTTATAATCTATGTGCTCTGGAAAACTTCTCATAGACAGATGGAAAGAGGAAGAGGGAAAATGGCTTGTGCTGAAGGAAGCTGACATGACTGTTGACAGGCAAGTTTTCACAGAGAGAGTTTTGTGTGCCAATCAAGATTTAGACATGGTTTTTCCCTGTTATTTTAAAGGTCACTACACGTGAATGCTATCTTTGTTTTGTCGGGCAATTCTGAGGCATGTCAGATTGGTCAATGAATGCAAAGAATGAGAGGAGTTGACCTGGACACATTATACAGGATTGGTATCAAAATGAAACCTATCAAATTGCAATCCCTTTTTTTAACTGCACAGTATTGTTTTTTTGTTCACCTCAGCCAGCTTGTGTTGCAGTGCTGCTCTCCTCTGTCACCACCAGCTCTACAGTTTGAGCATTTCACAGAAAAATTAGTGTCTTTTTGGGCGACCCATTGATTGATTCTGAGTTCAGACTGAGAGGCTGCAGGGTTGCCCCTGTGAAAGTTGTTAAATCTGGCAGCAAGTATCTTTCCACAACCTTTCACCTCTGCCTTGACCCCCACCAACCACACAACCATACTTTGAAATGCCACACTTTATGTTAACACTTACTTTTTAACTGCTGAACAATAACCATAAAAATAACTTAGTAAACAGGGGAAACTTGTTACTGTTGGGAGAAAGCTGGCGAGAAAGAACACATATTGGCCCAATGACAGTGCATTATGGGTAATGTAAGCACCAGGTTTTGAAAAGCAGTCCACTGGACCGGCTTTGCACTACTATAACACTGTTGGTCTCATTTTGGACAGGAAAAAACAAATTATCAAAATCGATCCAGCAGAACCAGCAGAGATCACCTCTTTTTAGTCTATGCTTTCTTCTTCCTTTTCAAAACCCGGTGCCTACATTACCCACAATGCAACTTAACCACTGAGCAGAATCACTGGAGGCAAATTATCAGATTACATGCAGCTTCCTCTGGAGTCAAAAGGCTTTATACTCACCCATTGTACCCCAAATACACAATGCAGAAAGATAGTTGGTTGAAGCCGAGAACTAACTTGTCAATAATCATAACCATTTATGCAAAATGATGAGTTCAATATTTTGAAAGTTCAGTAGCATGCAACCTTTTATTAATGTCCCACCCCCTCCGAGCCGCGATTGGTATAGTATTGACTTTACTATCCGGTCTCATTTCAACTGTCCATTCAGGATTACATCCAGTGATCAAGTAATCTTAATGGCACAAGCTAGAGTACAAGAAGTTCAAGTAGCAGCTTCACAATTTTAATCAGTGTGTTTGTCTCTTTCACCACTTAAAATGACAAATGAGGTCAGCGACAGGTCGTTTTAGCTGTTGCCGATTCTGTAAACACGTTAATTTCGTGAGGAACTTGATATCAGGCCAAACTTAATCTCGTCTGTTTTCTGCTTAAAACACTCTCTGCAGCTGGTGTCTGCGCTCGACCAAAGATTGTTTGTGACAGATGATCACTGTGTTACAAAACTGTGCAACCAGAAGTGGGCTGAGGTCTAACAACTTGCAACAGAGTGATACATCGTTTACTTAGCTCAGGGGCGCCTCAAAACTTAAATGTAGGCAAAAAGCTATTGACTGTTAAATGTCCCTCTGCCCACTATGCTGAGATGATGAAAAGTAATTAATAATGAGTGATCCTCCTACATGTTTAAAGAGCATTTTAACCTCACAAAAAATATAACTGTATGAACGTAGATTTATATTATAATATTTTTTTTTTTTGCAGCCTTCCTCCTGCTGATTTCTGTCACCTCATGAGTTGCCGTCTCTCACTTACTTTCATTTATATGAACTGTTAAACTTAACAGTTTTAAACCAGGTCCTTCAGTATATTGTAAATCAAGTTTCTCCTGATTCAGATGTTTTAGTGAGTCAGATACATATTTAATCAACGTTAAGTTTAATAGTGTTAGTTTGGACTCGGATCAGGATCAGGGCAGAGAAAACTTGGACCTGGACATCCCAACCTAGCATGCATAGAAATTGTGGCTCTTTTGTTTTTCTGCAATATTTATTGCAACATAAATATATTGCTATGTAAAAAGACATATTTTCCATTGTTTTTATCGGCACCTAAAAAACAAAAAACAATACTTTGACCTGAACTGAAACACGCTATTCAGAGTGGATGACTTTTAGCAAAAGTCACATTGTGAGAAATTTGGTTGCTGGCTGTCTTTGGTCCCCAAATCTCTAAATCTGCTGTTGTGAACGTGTCTCACAGCAGGGACAGCACCGAGTGATGCATTAAAGAAATACTCAAAGGACAGCAACACAATAAAAAAACTATTGTTTGTGATCTGTGTCGGCCTGTGATACTTGTGAATGCTAGAGAAAGACAGACAGAAGGACACAGGAGAGGGATAAAGAAAGAGACAGAGCGTGAGACCTATTGATAAAAAGCCGTGTCCTTTCTATTCTTTTCATGGAAGGATCGCATTGAGATGCAGGACAACACCGGCGGCGAGATAGCATCGCTTTTATCACAGGACAGGATAAAATGTGGACATTAGAAAAAAGTAGCGGAGAGAATAATTGGCCCGGGCGGGAGAGAGACGAGATGAAGTGCGGAAATGCAATGAGAAAGACGGACACTTTGCCAGGCAGCCAATTAAGAGCACTTAGGGAAGGCAAAACCTATTCTTTCTGATTGACTCGTGATAGACCTCGTAACATTGCTCTCCTTCCAAAACTGCCTCTGGGATGTTTAAGAACATAGTCCTGCGGTGATGATGATGATGATACACAATCAACCACCGCTTTTTGTGTCCCGGAAAAATTAAAAGCAGGGTGTGTGTGTGTCACCTCTGTCACTGAGGGTCAAACAGGGAATGTCAGATACCACTCTTCTCAGATTCATTTTATTGACAAGGGCCTTCCAGCTGTCAGTCAACACTGCACAGTCCCTGCACATTACTATCCACTCTGCTCTTGTCATGCAAGCACGATGCCTCCCTGGGCTATCATAAAGCATTAGAGACGGGCCATACATGTGTGGTGCTAGACAGTATTAACTGCCAGTCTCATCCTCTGTAAAGCCCCTCTTAATAAGCACGTCTATGCCCTATTGACTTACGTAACGTGGCGTGTCATAGTGCATCTACATCTGGCCTCGTCAACAACATCAGCAGCATGGCCTGCAGAACGTGGCGTTCTGCGTCGCATACACTCACACGCACCGATTACATGCGTGTGTCTGTGTGCATGCATGTGAGCGGGGTCGGTGCAGCGGCACTGTGGAAATACGGGGGGATTACTGCAGCCGGGCAGATTTCCCGGCTTCCCATAGATTACACTGGGAGCTTGATGGGACAGTCAATAGATGCGGGGAGCCTGTGTGACATTGTGACCCCTGCTGTCTAAACAGGGGACTGCAAATAATTGCACGTCATTTATGCTAAAACGTGTTTTGAATTCCAGAAGTGGAGCTACATTTTCAGGGGCGTTAGTTATGATTTCACGCTTGTGCATGCATGATGAAATGAAAGTAAACAAGAGATTAAATATTATTCACGGCTTCACTTCAGCTTTTTCGTCATAACATTCATTCCTGTCCTCATATCCTCATTAAATGCAGGGAAAGACAGTAGATTTAGGGGAACTCTGCCCTGTGAGTGAGTATTATGAGTACTTCGCTGTCTTTATTTGGTGGAAAGTGCAATCCCAGTGTATGGCGGCACGGAGGGTTAAGCTTTACTGAAGCAGGTAGAATCGATGTAATCAGAGATGAGGAAGGAGGTGGTGTGTGTGGGCGGGTGGGGTAGAGGGGTGGGGTGCTGCTCTGCATCATAAAAAGGTTCTTCCCATCTTGGGGATTCTCAGCACGGACGCTACGTATTACCTCTCTCGTCTGCTTTCGTTTCAATTCATTTTTGGCTTGAGACACATGGAAGGGAAGCTACCCAAGTCTCTCAATAAGTCACAGTTAAAGAAAGGGGTTTTTATTTAATTTCTAGTTCGGGCAGCCACACATTTAGATGGAAGTATTCCCCCATCGCTCTTAAAAAATGTGCAACCCTCAACACATCCTCAACCATTAGTCATCTGCGCAGGTAAATCTGGTGGTTTGACTGATACCTTAAGTCAGCAGGCCCTAGGTGCGCTCTGTGGTTCGGCTGAGGTTACCTCAAGGTGAGCTTCGGAGATGGGGAGTGATCACAGCAACATATTTGTGTCAGTTAGGAGCAGGCATATTGGCCATTGTGGTAGGTTATCATGACAAATCACTCCAGAGTGTCTGTCTTTGAATCTTCGGGACATTTATTTCATTGTCGTGTCTGCTCTCTCTGGGTCATCTTTTTCCTCCAGACCTTTTGAGACTTCTTGAATGAAATACAGAAGATGTGGGTTCTATCATTAGGCTAATTTCAGGGGACTGATTATGATGGGTAATTATAGGATGACTTGGGAGAGGGGTTATCACGGGTGTCATTTCAGAGGTTGAGCTGAAGGGTATTTTGCCGGAGTGATGGGCTCTCTATCCAGGGGGGCGTGAGTGTTAGATCGAGGGGTGCTGGTGCTAGTTCCTGCTTTGGTCCAGGGGGAGATGCAAAGAAGCAGACCTCTCTCTTCATAATCTCCTTCATTACCCAGCAACCCCTCTGTCCTCTCCGAGTGATCTTCTCCTCTCTTTTCCTGTCTCTCCTGCCTTTCCCCTTCTGTCTCCCGCACTTCCCACCCCTCTTGCTCTCTGGCCTGATTAATAATGAATGAAGCAGATCATCTATCGATCCCATCCTCTTTGTGTTAGCACAGCAGAAGATATCAAACCTGTCAGAGGATCTTAAAATAGCCCTGCGATGTGTTGGTCATGGTAGTGGGAGAGTTTGTCGAGTTAAGGGTAAGGGCTTGTTTTTTATGATGGGAAGTCAAAATGTCTTTAAAAAAAATGTGGTGGAGCAGCAGGACAGGAGTGGACGGAGAAAGGGCACACAGTCCTGAATTGCCCTCTCAGCTAAAGGATGACGGCTCACTGTGAAGGAGAAAGGTGATGATCTGTGATAAGTGTGAAACTGGAGGTCTCTTATACCTTCTCAATCTACTTTTGGCTCTTTATTAAAGCTCGTCCATGCCAAGTTGTGATCCTCTGGCCCCCTTCTGTCGTCCCCAGTCTTGGAGGAATTCTCCACTCAGCCATTTCTGCCCTGCTGCTCTCACTTAATCAATCCAGCAGATTGGCTTCGCTCTCTGACAGGGGAAGGACCCTGTCAAGACCCTGATGGAGACTAAGAGAGATGTATATCTGTCGCTATTGGTTAATATCACCAGTCGACATTATGCAGGGTTCAGTAGTCCTTATGTTGAGGACAGAGACGGAGGGGAAGTGCTGCCGGAACATGATCATTTACAACGACTGGCTACACGGTTGGATTTCATCCAAGTTTAGCTAATTTAATTTTGAAATGTCTATTCAAATTTAGCCAGTCACGAAACAACTGACAGTACATGACAGAAGCCTATAGTAAAGACATACTGGTAACTCTCCTTCGGGGGAATGAAAGGGGAATGAATGCTAGTGATAGTATGTTGTGGTTCCCAAACTTAATCCTCATCATAATCACAAACAGTTTCACCAGACAGTCAATTACCCCGTTTTTTACGTTTCCCACCCTGTGTTGTAACTCATATGCTAACTAAATAAAGCAAAGTTCTAAGTTGTCATATCTAAATAAAGCGCTGAAACATTGATGGATTAGGCCGATCAATTGATTAATCAAATAAATTGGCAACAACCTTGATATTAGAATAATCATTCAAGCATTTGTCGAGCAAAAACAACAAAACTTTCCTTGAATAGGATTAGTTGCTGGTTTTCTTAATATCTTTATACTAATATAACAAAACAGGCAAACTGAGTGTGGGTTTTGGGCTTTTATTGATTACTGATCTTTAGCTGCAGCCTTACGTCTAATAAGACTTTACCCCGCATCACTGAGAATACAAAAAAAAAACTTTGTTGATGGTCAACGCACTACGACTCCTAGTCAGGTTTATTATTTTCTGCTGGTTACTGTACATCTGTGGCAACAGTGTTTCTCTTCAGTGGCCTCTGTTAGTCCGTTATTTTCAAATTTGCCATTGATATTCGTGCTATTGTTTTCATGGCTCAGTTTCGAAAGTATAGCTAGTCGGCTAACGTTGTTTCAAGCAACCCAACTAAGTTGCGGTGCGGAACCCAGAGTGGGGTTGTGTGTCGGACCCTCGCCTGGCAGGGGTGTGAGAGTTGATGGGCCTGCTCCTTTTGCTGTTGATGGGAGCCAGAGTTTGGTCAGCTGGGTGATACAGTTGGAAGTTGCTGCACGAGCGACAGTGGTAAGCAGCCACGACTGCAGCGTTGCGCTGGTGAGGATTCTTTCTGCTCAAGCAAGTCGGCTTTTCTGCAGCCTGCCTTCAACGATATCATTGTTCATGATGATGTTTCACTACGGACATTGTCGTATGCCAATTCAGTCGACGTCACCTCACCCTGTTCCAAGTACTATTATGTTTGAGTGATTTTGGATCTCGTTCAACCAAAGCTTGGAAACTCGGTCTTCTAAATTTAGGATTCCTCTGGACTAGTCACTGCAGTTTGATGTCATTATTTACATGTACAGTATGTTTTTAGATTGAATGTGTTATTGTATTGGTATGTAAGTGCTTTTCATCTCCTCTGCTCTTTACCGTTGGGAACGTGTTATGTTTAGCAAAGATGTTAATCCTATTTCTCCATGTAGAACTATAGTATGCATCCTTGTCTTGCTGGTCCCAAGGGAACATGATGTTCACGCTTTCAAAGAAACACAAGTCCAGATATAATGCTATCCATCCTTCCCCTCAGGAAAAAGTCACCTAATTAATGTACTTCAATGCTTGTGTCCATGTATTTTTTTCTTCAAGTGTTTGCTGCTGACGTGTACTGGAGTTCATGTTCAAAGACTCAGTTTTCTCATGACATTCGCACATTATTTTTCTTCTCTTGCTTTGTTTGCTAACATGAACGCACCTCCCCCCCTTTATGCATTTTTCTTTTCAGGAGCACTTCACTCCGGAGTGTAAGTTCAAGGAGAGTGTGTTTGAGAACTACTACGTTACGTACTCCTCCATGCTCTATCGCCAGACCCAGTCTGGCCGCTCCTGGTATATCGGTATCAACCGTGACGGCCAGATCATGAAGGGCAACCGGGTGAAGAAGACCAAAGGAGCTGCACACTTCCTGCCCAAAGTTATAGAGGGTTTGTGTCCTTTGTGTCACTTTGGCACAATTCAAAACAGCTTATCTTAGCTAAAAATCAGATAGAAAGATAGATTACTTCATTAATCCACAAGGGAAATTTCACTGTCGCAGTAGCAATTCACATTAAATCACAAAAACTCACAATAACGCACAATAAGTCACCTCCTTAATTTTTAACTAAGCTTCTGTCTTTGTCACACAGTTGCGATGTATAAGGAGCCATCGCTACACGAGCTCGCCAGCGAACCGGTGAGTCCTCCTCGGAAGACAGTGAAGACGTCAGACTCGCCGTCCCTGAAGAATGGACGGAAAGAAGCTCCCAAGGCCGATGCGTCATAGCACAGGAGACTGAGGGTGGGACAAAGGGCAGCAGTGACACTGGGAACACAGCCGCCCATTATGCACTGAGGGTGGTTGAGGGAATGGCCCTCACTGGCCGCCACATTCCTGAAGTGCACTATAAGATGCTGAGGGATAAAAGGGTCGGCAGTCCATCAGCAGCCAAGACGCCCTGAGAGAGAAGTCCCCCCCTCACCTGTCCCCACAGAAAGAAAGAAAGCCCAGGGCCTCAGCCAGAACTTCTACCAACTCCCCCTCCCGCTGTTTGTCTCTATCTCTGCCCCCCGAAGCACAGTCTCCTTAATTTCTCTGTCATGCTCAAGCTTCTCTGTCCAACTGACAATTCCGTCCTTTCTCACATGCCTACCCACCGTCTGCTCTATTGTACTGTATATTCACCACTCACGCATTTCCAGCGCTGACTCGGCATCATAATCCTCACCCGTGGCCCCCCCCCCCTCTTGAGCCCTAAAGTTGGTGACAGTGTGGCTCAGCCAGCTTTCCACCCACCATCTGCCGAGCAGCTAAGCTAATCACTGAGGTCAACTAAAGCTCAAAGTGAGATGAAACAGCTCAGAGAGGAACGATATCAGCAGGAATCCTGGGTCAGGGCAGGTCAGCTGAGCAAGAGAAGTGTTTGAGAAGGTGTGTGGACAAAATAACAGCTGCATTTAAAGGGGAGTCCATTCCATTGAAACTGATTTTTCTTATTTTGTTTTCTTTTGTTCTTGTGAATATTTCAACCGATCCTGTGATGAAGAATTGAGGCCCAGATACTGTATAAATGGGTGGCGATGATAAAAGTTGAAAAAATGATGGTGATCCTGATGCTTATGGTAAATGATAATGAAGATTGAAGAATTCCAGCAGAAGGGGCACAGCTAGAGTAAGCGTCACATGAAATACAATGAAATGAAACAACTATTCTTCCTGGGAAGACGAGCCATAAAATAGAGCGTTAAATACTGGAGTTTTACTTAAAAACGCCTGAGCAATATTTGTGTCAACAAGCCAGAAGATGATTCTCAGTGAAGATACGAAAAAAGTGTGTGTGAATGTTTGAGAGAGTGAGCGTCGCCCCAGATCCACTCCAGCCTCTCTTCTCTACCAGGTGACCACTTCTTATGTTGCACTAGCTCGTTAAAAAGGCTACAAATGAACAAGTGGGTCGCGTTTTAAACCCGAGGTGGATCTGAACTCAGTCACCTGAAAAGGGAGCTGTAGTGTGTACTTCACTCGGCATCTGCTGTCAGCATAAAGCCAGGTTTTGAAGCCAAACATCAAAGCCAGAGGAGCCTCTGAGCTGGAGCACTTGTTATTCTGAGGATGTCTGGCAGCTTATCCACTCGCTAGCTTTATCAAATCACCTTGGAAGAATCACCCTCAAAAATGTAGTTGTCTGAGTGAGTGTCTTGATTTGATTGGGTTTTAACCCCTGTGTGTGGACATCTTCTGTGGTATGGATGCACTGTTAGAGTCTCTGTGTGAATGAGTCCCCCTACAAAGGATAGATAGAGACGATGTGGGTAACCGCTACCATGTCCTTCAGACAAGACATGACATTGTGTCTGTGAAGAGGTGATACTTGGGGGAACGTCTGCCTCGCGTAACTTAAAAGAGCAGGGAGCGGGATCTTTGGGCAGTCTAATGGGGCTGAACCCACAGAAGGGACTACATTCATTTAGTATGTGTATGTGAAACTAATGTTTTTAGAAGAATTATGCAATGACCTTATAGAAATTGAGACTTCTGCATCCCAATCATCGAGATGAATTTCGGCAATGTACGTTTTTGCAAACCACTGATATGTTGGAACTTGACATTTCTTTATGTAACACTTATTCTCTGGTTAGGTTTAGGCACAAAACCCATTTGGTTAGGGTTAGGAAAAGATCATGTTTAAGCTTAAACATACCTGGTTAGGGTTAGCTGGAAATGTCCCAACTTTTCATCAAAAACATTAGGTTTTGTTGCCATTAACAAGGCTGCAAAATGTCCCTTTCTTCACGTTTTTCTTCAGCTGTTCTATCCGATAAAGGTACAAAAAGACCCCACTACTCCCACAGCTGTAACTCCACCACCACCTCACCATCAGGATCTCTAACTCCTGACATGAAAGTCAGCTCATATACATGTAATGTGAACACGATTTGAGACACACTGTAAAATTATCGATATGGTAGGTATTACACATACAAGTGCGAACGTATCAGTGGTTTGCAAAATGTAAAATGCCAATATTTTATTCTTGCCGCTGGGCTGGGAGTCTAAACGGGAGCTGTCAGGGTATTGGCTGTAGTCATGTCAATGATCGCTGCTGCAGAGAGCTGTCTGCTCTGGTAACGCACTGAGTGAAAAAAATGTCACCACAAAGCGAATGAGCACCAACAAAATCAGACAGCAGTGAGTCCCTCGCCGTGTCAGGAAACGCAACGCCGAGAGAGGTGGAAGGCAAACTGTAAAAAATGCTCATTATATGGTCGCTAAAAATCACAGATAATCTCCGAGAGGTTCAAAGCGCCGGGATGGTGTCTAATTTTAATGGTAGCATAATGTGCAGGAGGGTAACAGAATGTGAAGCAGAGGCTGAATGAATGTGCTGCATTGAGGGTGAGAGTAAGTCTGAAATAGGGTGATGAATTGTAAAGAGGTCAGTGCGTGGAGGCAGTTATTTAGAAAGAGTGAAGGATTAGCAGGTGTATTCTTGAGGAATGTTGATAAGGAATTTCTGCAGCAAACTAAGCAAAATTCTTGGCAGGGTTTTATGCGGCATGTGGATATGATAATTAATGTAAGACAAAGAGGCATGTAAGGAACTGTGCGCTATTTATGACAGGGGGTCTATGGAGGAAATTACTTGGAGGGCTTTGCATTTTTTTCATTAAGTCTTTAATTTTCTGGGCTTTCCCAGGGGGGGGTATCATTCAGTTCAAATTTGGATATTTTGTCCTTGTAGCAGATTTTGCCTACAAATGTCTATTTTTTACTTTAAGAGCCGATGTTCCCTCTCTCTGGTGAATTTTGGTGCAGCCTAGTATGGTTTCCAACTGCGAGTTACCATCTTCTACTGTATATCAAAGTGTGTGCACAGCAGGTAGTACACAGTGCTGTGGGCTTATTTTAGCTGTAATACAGTGTTCAATATTTGTGCATTCCATCTGGGAGCTTGTTCATGCCAGTTCACATTTCAAAGTTGATCCGAAGTCCGTTCTTTTACAGGAAAGCACTTGGAGGTGCGAAACAGTCAGTGACTGACAGCAAGCGAACCCTGCGTGCCAAGTTGAGAAATAATGGCATTTCTTTTCTTACTTTTTCTTACTTTCCTTACCTATTAATCTGCCAAATATTATTGTTTACCACAGCCCAAACGGACATCTTCAGATGTTTGAAATCATCACATGCCTGATGCTGAAACCAACAATTTTTGGGTTAGGGTTATCCATCGACTAATTCGTGCAAAACTACTTTAAAGTTACACTTAAGCACACAGAAAAGTAACAAAACTTGTAGAATCAACCCTCAGCTTGGCTTAAATGTGACTTTATAGCGTTAAACATCATACAGACCCACATCCTCCATAGATTTCTCTCTCAAAAAGCACCCAGTCCTTAATATTGTAATACTGAAGAACGCCATAGTAAGTTGTCCGACCGTGATACTGTAAGTAGACAGAAAAGACCAGTGAATGTTGTCTGAAAGTCGTCTGATGTTGAATGTGAAGTGAAGAACGAAGCAGAATGTAAGCCAGGAAGATCTGTACAGAAGCGTGCGTTTTGACGATGAATGTAAAATGAAGGACGTCGACAGGGTCAGAGACATGTAAGTGCAATGAAAGCAACAGAAGGTAGGAGTCTGGTTGTGCAGCTTGTAAGTGTAACTAGTTCTGTTCTTGAATGTAAAACGTTCTGGAAGAAAAAGGTTGATACAAAAAAAGAAAAGAAAAAAAGCTAACCATAGAGTAGTAGAGGTATTAAGAGGATCTTTGTCATTGTAGTTTAAAGAAGTCAGACAGTGGTCTGTTTTGTCCATTGACATTACATTTATAGTGCAAAGCGAGGTGGTAACATGGAGAAGGAAAATACGGATATAGTTTGTGTGCCCACGCATGAGAGATTTAAAGTGGTAATCCCTTTCCTACACACATCTCCTAAACCACAGCCCTCAGTATCTACAGCCCATTAACTTTCTTTTCAACACTATGTTGCCTGTGTAGGTGTATACTTACAGTGTTTTTAAGGTCTGCCTTTCTGTATGTGTGTGTGTTTGTGTGTTATTGTGTGCCTGTGTGTGTGTGTGTGTGTGTGTGTGTGTGTGTGCAAGCATCTCTGATTAAGAGTAAGGTAAGACAAGACAGAGAGGCAAGGAGAAAAAGAAAAGGGCATGAGATTGAAACAGTGATCGATAGACTCAATAAAACACAAACAGCGAAGAACATCCACCCTGCGATGGGTGCAAAAATTCCCCCAAGGTCTGCCGGAGACAGCAAAATCCATTTGTTCATAATGAACTCAGAGGACTGTTGTTTGATTTCTACCTGTAACCCAACAAAGAGTCCAGTTGGAGGAAGTCGTTTTTCCTCTGGCCCTTTCCTCTTGTTTCAAACAGTGTGAGCATCAACAGCCACACTGTCCTTTTGCTAAAGGTAGCACAGGTACATAACACAAACCACATCCCTAAACTTGGCCTACTGAAATATCACTGGAGAACCGGAAGCACGTTGCACCTTACAACCACTGGGCATAGCTTGAAACATTTCAAAGGTAACTCGCTGTCTTTGGAGGGTTTGAGATTATAGCAAACAGGGAATCCCTCGACTTTATCAGAGCCAGTGGGAATAACAGGCAATAATGATATTAAAACTGCAGCTAAAACATCACCAGTGTTTGAGCAGTGCAGCAGAGGTTTAATGCTTCCGTTGCATTGCACAAAAAACTACCAACATCCAGGGAAACCACATCAACATTTGATTGATTCCAGGTGTATTATCAAGGACCAGCAAGGCATTTTAATGACAGTAATACTGTAACAATACCACTTCTGTTAGCCTAAATTAATGTGTGCAACATGAGACCGTTCATCTTTTGATTTTAAGATCTGCCTGAAAATCTGTATTTAGGATTTTGTTACGTTTTGTTTAAGCATTGGACTGCAGATAACTAATATTTTCATCGCAGAGTAATCTGTGGATTATCTTCTCGATTCATGGATTTGCTATTTTGTGTATAAAATGTCAAAAGCCCAAGATGACTCCCTCAAATGTCTTGTTCGTCTACAACCCAAAAATGACAGAGGAGTAAAGAAACTAGAAAATATTCACATTTAAGAAGCCAGAATGAGAGAATTTTGACATTTCTTTCATAAAAAACTACCCTAACCGATTTAATTATTATCAAAACAGTGGTCAATTAATTTAATAGTTGACAACTGTTGTCTTTTTAATCAAAGTGTTTAAAATGGAGAAATTTCAAATGATGCTCTGGTCCTTTTGTGAATTACCACAAAATCAAGAGAGTGATCCAACTTCATATCAGATGCTCGTGATCAAACAAAACCTCATCGCTGTCCAAAATCACAGTTCGCTCCAGTGGTATAATATAACATGCTGCTCTTCTTTGCAGCCCGTGTCAGTATTTTGTTCCAAGTACTGCTGTGCCAACGTGTTGCATATTAGTCGGCACAACGTGCTGTGCCGGCCAACATGCATACTGAAATGTGCACCGTGCAGTTTGTCAATTTGTGGGGAAAATCTGTGTATAACTGGCTCCCTCTAATGGAAGCATGTGGTTGCTAAAAGGTAATGTTGCTAATGAGGGCTGCAAAGAAACGCTGTCTGGTTTGTAGGCAGAAATTCTAATCATCAATCCAATCACACTTGAAGCTGATTAACTGTGCTGAGATGCAATGCCCACATTTTCACATATAACTTAACAGTGTACCGCTTTATTGTTTGAATTCCTACAGTTTCTTAAGAGGTTCAGTTGTTTACATCATGCTGTGATTTGTGGGTAACGCATGCCAAATGGCTTCCAAATGTAGTTGTGACTCCTTGTTATACTTTATGTGCAACACGTAAAAGTGCAGCAACTTTTTTCACTTGATTGGTGCTTTCCTATTGAATTATTTTATGTATCACAACCAAAATTCCAACATGATAATATTTCGTATTGGATCATTCTTCTGAATTTTATCCAGTAAATATGTAACAATAAATTGAATAAACAAAAAAAAAAAACAGTCCTTAAATTATAATACAATATGGTGTGCCACACTCACTTTTCTCATGTACTAAATATTGAAAGGATGAAACTTCGGGAAGGTTGAGTCTCAGCTGCAACACTGTGTTTGATTATTCCAAATCCAATATGAAGCATCACAACCCAGAAGCCATTTATTTTGTAGTTTATAGAGTATTTTTGCTGCTGCAGCATCATTTCTTTTCTGTTCAAGTGGGTGGCCTCTTTGAGGAATGCTAAAAATGTGAAGGATGTAAAATGTCTCCCTTGATCTCTCGACAACGAAGCAGCAAGCCACCAGACAACAAAACCCGTCTGGACGGCCGAAATGTAGGGAATGCTGCCAGTTTACATGTATGTTACTGTCAATACTACAAATAGTGTATCTGATGTGCTATGTCAGGTTGATTTTTTTTTTCAGATATGTACTTAAATAGTCAGTGTTGATGATTTTGTTTATTGTCTTTCAGTTGTTCTATCTTGTCATGTTTCCTTTCTAATGCAAACTCCTCGTGCGGAGGAAGAATTGTTGTTGCTCTCCGAATGTTCCTCCTTACTCGATGTGTTTTTGTCTTTTGGTCTGCACTGCTGTATCCACACTGATGTGTCCCCCCGAGTGAACTTCACCCAAACTGAATCCCAGTGTGCGACTGAGTTGTGTGTTTGTGAAAGATGCAGCGTATTCAAGTGAAAACAGCGGGACAACAGCTCCTAAAGCCAACATGTGTCCTGTCATACACAGCAATGACCTTGCTGGTCTCAGAGTTACGGTCACGCAAGTCTTCCAGAAAGTTCCCACAACCTCTCGCTCTCTCTCCTACTCTCATTGGTTTAACTCCAATCTTCTTGTCTTCCGAAAAACTGACAAAAAAAAAAAATTAAAAAGGACCAAAAAAAAAAAGCCATAAATAAAAATGGGCCTTGGCACCGATGAGCCACAGAGAAGAAGGCCTGCATCCTCAAGCACCTCCCGAGTGTTAGCAGGGATTTGGACTCCTTACAATAAGAGCCAAAGCAAGTGGCAGCGAGGTACTGGCTTTTTTGACCACTTCAGGAAGCAGCAAACAGGGAAAGACCAGCAATATGCAACGAGAACTACCAGCCTGCACGCAAAGAAAGGAAACAAAGTCAACAAACTACAATCAGGATTAGCAGGACTACAAAGGGAACCAGTGGTCTGCAATAATAACTGCTACTTGTCTTGACTGACGTGGGAATTTTTTTTGCAAAGCATGCATACGTCGCATGGCTCATTTGGGATGACTCCCTCTCAGTATCTAGAGACACAAGCCCTCGATTCACCCTCTCTCCATGTGTGTCATCAGACCTGTGTACATTTCTACAATAACTCCTACATGGATTGAAAGGAGATGTCTTATTATGGAATATTATTCAATAAAATAACATATATTTGTATGATTGTAAGCAAGTGCCCTTTGGTGTGTTGTCTTCTTTTTCCCCTTGTCCTTTAGAGTCTCTGATACTGTATTAGTAAAGGATGGACCGATGTGATTTTTGATTTCTAATCGACTGATAACCTTTATGTGGAACTGACCTGTATTTGCATACATACTTCCACTGCACTACATTGTGGAGGTAAATATCCACTAGATTTATTTGACAACTTTAGTTACTAGTTACTTTGCAGATTTAGATTACCAATACAAAATAAAATAAATTATTCTAAACAATCATACCTACCTTTACCAGTGGCAACATTCAAGTGATGAACACATTAATGCATCAACAATTATTACCGACTACAAACAGAGAGGCGGTTGCAGCAGTCACAGCAGTGCATTTTTTCCTCATTTCATTTATTTAATTGGCAATTGACTAAAAAAACTATTCTGATGATCAGAAAAATGCTGAATATCAGATCCAGTAATCAGCCAGGTTGATAATCAGAGCATTAGTTTCCTCTTGAATCAAGGTGCTGCAAGTTATTTGCATATTTTTCTTCCCTTTTTGAGGTGTAGGATTTAATAAATGAGTAGTCTCGATATAATTAAAAAATATTTTTAAGTATGATTACTTCTAGAAAGTAAGTCAGTGTTTTTTTAAAATAAGTGGAGGCCCCTGCTGAGACAGGTGACAGGTGGTGGCTCCACAGGTCCCAGCCGGGCAGGCTGATCCAGCTGACCTCACCTGCCCTGATGCTCTTTTTTTTCTTTCTGTGTGTGAGGAATCGTAGTCAAATAAGCTGTGCCTTTTCATGTGAGCAGTTTTAATAGTGGGTTTAGCAGTGCTGGTTTTGAGATGTTTTGACTGCAGCAGCCAACAGAAAGGTTGGCTATCTGGAGTGCATACATCTCCATAAATTCTTCCAGTCACTTGGACATCTAAGTCAATAATCATGTTCAAACAAAGTCAAACTTACAACTCAAATGCTGTGTTACAAATGTTCTTTAAAAAAAAGTTTAAATTACATTTACTACTCCGTTGATATGCTGCTCCCCTTTGTTTGGCGTATGAATTCGACATGTGCTCATTTCTTACATATTGCACCTTTAACACTAACACAAAAGCTAATTTCTTAGGATTGTCTATTATCACATGAAGCTTTTACTACTGATAATAATACAATAAAACCAATCAATCAATCCACTTTGTCCAATGTAAACCTTGGAATGGCCTACAGTACTTTACAGTACTTTAGCACACAGCTAACATTACAGCAGAAACACAAAAACTGCAGCTTTTCTAATGTTAGCTTCATCTCTCTGTACACACACACACACACAGTGGATGCCCTACGACACTCAACACTAGCAGCCTGTATGAAATTCATACCGTGTTTTAACAAGCAGACTATTAAGTTATCTGCCAAGGTGACACATCAGTGTGGGCTTTTTGTGCTAAATAGGCAAATGATCGACTCGTCATCAAGCTCTGCTGAGGCCTGATAACGAGCCATTCGTTTGAATCAGGTGTGTTGGGCAGGGAAACAGGATCAGGATTGAAAAACAAAACTGGGCAAGCTATTCCCACCTATCACTGCTGCTGTCGGCGTCAAGCATTTCACAGTCCCACCTTGCTGTACTAAATATGCAATATACACAACAAAGTCAGTGCCGGCGCTCCAACATTGTAAACAGGGGCGAAATGAACAATTTGGTAGTTATTCAGTTCTACCAAAGCCGGACTTGCAGTTTCCCTCTGCTTCCAGTCTTTAAGCCAAGTTAGACTAAACACATCCTTATCTCTGTACTGAAGGCAATCATTTGTAATGATTATCATTATGTCATGTCATGTCCAATTAATATGGGCTGATGGGCTTTTTAGTCATGCTGCCTACTGGCAGTTATCAGCCCCAGAGGGGGATCCCCTCCTGTGAGGATTCTTCCATTTTCCCCCCCATTAACATGCTAAAAACCATGGAGATGATGGAAGACAGCTGCATCATCACACTCAACAGCACCGTGTGAGCTCGGGAATCATACAGGTGTCTGGGATCTATGATTGGACTAATGGGATGTGAGACACCAGCAGCTCTTGGTCTGTTCTCTTTGGGCCCATCGCAGTCTGAGTTGGCCACCGAGGAGGAAAAGAACAGACTATAATAGACAGTCATGAGAAGAAGATCTGCAGAGGAGGTTATTGGTGTTGACCTGCCCCCAAGTGTTCTGCAGTACCCTATTACACATTATTGTGTAATACTTGTGCAATAAAATTAATGTTTGAACAGATTATTGTTTTTCCCCTCCTCACCGGTGTATTTATGTGTAGTGAGTGCAGTGTATACTGTCAGTATTTGTGAAAACAGTGGGGCTTTTATTGTAGAAGGTTTTCAAGTGTCATGCAGAGACACTTTGTTTTGGTTCAATTTTCAATTTTTCTCTTGTCACAATGCTGTGTGTATGCTCTGAATAGGTTTAGGCACCAAAACCACTTGGTTAGGGTCAGAGAAGCGTCACGTTTGGCTGCCACAAACGCAGCTGCAGATCGCCCTGCGTTCTGATGTCCCAACTTCTTATCAAAAAATATCGACTCGAAATAGTCCCAATCCCGTGACTTGTCTGACTCTTGGTTAACAGGGCACATAAACCAAGCTTGCCTGTCTAGAGACAAATCTCACTATAACGCCTGTAGCTACAATAACTCTTGCTCCGTCATATTCAGTTTCTGTTGGTAATTGCACATGCTGTAATCTTATCTTAATTTTGTCATCCTTTATTAAAACTAGACTCAAATGTGTCTCATGACCTTTCACAAAAGCCGTACTGTCACTCCTCCTCACATCTCTCCTCTAGCTATCAGCCATGACAGTAAAGCTTTATAGTCGTAATAAAACCCTCTGAACACAAATACAGATAGGTCAGCTGTCACATATTTTCATGTTAAGCATGACGGAGTAACAGTGACAGCTCAACTTTACATTTGCAGCATATCCACCAAATGTAGCATGATGTATGAAAAAGTTCATGTAAATCTGCAGAACTGATTATAAGCTGAAATATGAATGTAGAAAAAAATATATATATATATCCAGCCCAGACACTATACAATATCATCTGGTTTTAGATTAACAAGCTAACATCTGTCTGATCTGCTGAAGACTCATCTGTCTTTTCAAAGAACCAGGCTTATTTAACCAAAATGTATCAGATGGATGAATAGCAGCAATTACTTCTAGTTCACTACCCAGAAGTCAATTAGACATTACAATCTCTCCGTGATAGCCGTGGTAAATGGATGATGGCTCATGTCCCACAGACTGGGATAATTAAGCTACAAGTCATCCTCCAGAACAAGCTGAAGTTGAGCAGCATCTGATCTGAGCAGATTATTGTGTGCCCTGGGCTGTCACTGACTTTCACAACGAGTTCCCCTTTGAGACGTAACCTCAGCCGGGGTCACCCAGCCCTCTTTCCTCCTCTGATCCTCCCTGTGCTTTACTGGGCCATCTAAAATCTCATGGAAGCATGACTCGTGCATTTATATAAGATTATTCTCAGTAAACCCACACAGAGATGAGCTGTCTGCGCTCAGACTGAATGGAGCTTTATATTTCTTAATGCAGCAAATAAGGATTAAGGCATTAAACCAAATATAGTTCTCACGATAGCTGGAGGAACCAATTACCCTCAGCCTGCGCATGTTTCCATTATAGGCCTCTACATGCTAAATTTGAACAAACGTGGGAAAATCACAACCTTGGAGGTTTTATGTGCATGTGTTGCATTTAATTATGTTTCTCAAGCACTGGCTGCCAATGTTCTTCAGACTACACACGCTTCAACTGTTTTTTCACCATTAATTATATATTCATTACAATCAAATGATAATATAATATGTTATATAATCGTTTATGTCAATAACGCGGGATGAGGTGGATGTACAACCAATGATTAAATGATGAACAAGGTCACCAGAAGTGCACATTATAGTGGGTAACAAATATGAAAATGATGCCTAACAAAAGCCATTCAATATTTCATCAAACAAAAGAAATTACAGAAACAAATGTCGACATTTATAACTCATCACTCGACTGATTGAACCTGGAACACCTCTATCTCAAATGTACCATACGCAAGAGCTAATCACCATAATTCATACTCCCAACACATAGGGACAGCATATCATCAGAGTAACTGCTAACTGATGCTAACTGTATTCTTTTTGTACAGCCATGACTGTCGCTACTGTTAGCTTATTAGCTCGGTTAGCTACGCAGCTAGCCAGACTACAAGGAGAGTGTTGGTGTTTATGCCACTGGTGCAGGAGCTTTGGACCACTGGCAGAAAGAGGTTTTTGTAGGCCTGGGGCTAGCTGGTTAGCATGTTAGCTTCAATGGATCTCTTCATCACAAAACAAAGATGCCAATTTTTCTGCTTAACTGCGATTTTAAGGTGCAATATGTAAGAATTGGCCACCTGTCAAATTCATACTTAAAACAAAGAGGAGGCAGCAAATTACCAGAGTAACCACTAACTGCTACTGACTGCACCTGCTGTTAGCTAGTTAGCTCAGTTAGCCATGCACCAAGGGATCCAGAGTGGAAGCTTTGGATTGGGGCTAGCAGGTTAGCATGCAAACTTTTATAGATACGTTGAAATGTCAAAACTGTTATTTCATCACATTCTGTTGATCATTTTATTTCATGTATGTTTTCATCTATAGGTCCTACATGTTGCCCCTTTAAGTGCATCATTTCAAGCATTTAACAGTTGCAGCTATAATCATGCCATTCTATACAAAAACAATGAAACTGCAAGGAATTAAATGTTTGTCAGTTTGGATATAATTCAAACACTTCTAACTGGAAGATCATTGTCGATTATGTCTCATAGCTGACAGTTTACATTTATAGTTTCTGACATGTGACAACAGTTTTATCCACCACTGTCTCTCAGAACTGCAGAAGAAAAGTATGTGTTCACTCTTCTCACGTGTCCATTTGCAATTACATTTATCAAATTTGCAAATGCAATAGAAATGGGCGAGAAAAAAGAACAGAAAAACACAATTGAATTAGGAAGGAAAAACTTTATTAATTCTCGTATACAGCGTTTGCTTCTTGTGGCCTTTTTTTTTAAATTAAAAGCTTGTATTTTTTTGTTATTTTTGTAACTCGTGAATTGATTTCTTTCTTATGTTGCTCCTGAACAAAAAACAAAAACAAAACAAAACCTGGGAACTATTGTATACCAATTGTACTAAATTGAGTGGTGTATTTTTTTATTCTATTCTTTTTTATTTGACGTAATCTGATATATTTCACTTCCCAGGTTGAAAATATGGAAAACATAAGGCTGCCCCAAATGCAGTCACATGATGTCCAGTTAAATCTTTATTCTTGAACATTGCAGCAGTCATACACTGTTGGTATAAGAGAATACTTAAAATATGTTCAGGTAAGTAAAGCTCACAAACACTTTATATATAAACCAACTGGTGATTCTTAAATAACCACAGGAATGCCTTGAGACCATGACAAATTTGAAGCTCAGAGTTCATTTGATCATTTCTGAAATTAAACTTTTTCCTCAAACACGGCTGTCTAGTTCTTTCATACAGAATTATACACATCATGTAAATATGGTGCTTTATTTACTGAGTAAGAGCTAAAATGGGCATGTGTTGTCAGCTTTTCTTTATATTCACATCAACCACCAGATGACAGTCTTGCGCCTCAAAGTTCTGTTTGTTTCATGAAACCTCATTTAACCTTTCCTCCTACAGCCTGCTCCCTGGAATGATGGTACAACATGCACACTGAGGGTAAACGGATTAGAGTGAGGCATTAGGGTAACATCAGTGCACATGTGTCAGATGGCGAGGTTAAATCCTAATTGGAAAACATCTGATCAGAGACAGAGAGAAAAAAAAAATTGGTTAACCACCAAAAAATTAGGACTCAGAATATCAAAGGAAAGTTTTTTTTTCAGGTAATAACTTATTTTGTTTAGTGAAATGTAACTTTAAGTTGTCATTTTCTAAGTGGTCCTTTGTTTTTAGAGGTTTAGTCAGCTCTAAGGTCAACAATACAGTGTAAGCCATAAAGTCAAACTTTAAAAATATTTTTTGTCATTGACTTGGGATTTATATGGAAAGGTACTGAGGGAGGAACAAAATAATGTGATCTATTTTCTAAGTCTGATCTTAATTGTTTTCTCTCTTGTGTTTATGACTCAAAAAACACATATGAAAAAAAGGTTTGCCAGGATGAACTTTCTAAGATCCTAGTTTATTTATTTACTTATTTATTTATTTGTTTGTTTATTTGTTTATTTTATCTTTACCAGGTGAAATCCTTTGTCAGACATTTGTTTTAACATTTCTCTTTCTTTCCCCTTACAAAACTTTCCCCAAAGTTTCCCAGATGAAAATGTTTTTTAGGAACATGACTGAAAAACCTTTATTCACCTTATTGTAAGACATAAACACAGGGAAGCATTAAATGTTTGCCTGTCAGGGCTTCTGTAAAAGAGCTTTGTGGATACAAAAACTGAGACAGCTGACCAAGAGTAGACACACCCTCTGAAGCACAACAAACACATCCAAATTGTTCCATTCAGTGTCATCTGTTTCTCTTCAGATGACTCATTTGACATGCTGAGAAAATTGTGACAAGATAAAAATATTTACTCCTCGCTCACCGTGCCTTACCTAGAGTATACGGTGATGACTCACAGAGTGGGTATCAATGTAAAAATTCTCAGTGTTGCGCAAGTATCGTAGTGCTTACGCAACCTGACAACCACTTTATATATATTTAGACATTTACGTGCCTGTGCCTGTTTAGATGTGCTTGTGCATGTAAATTGCTTGTTTAGATTTTTTCATTTCTTAAGAACTGCTTGGATACCACCAGCTGCTCAATAAAACCTGTTTGACTGGTGAGGCCACTGAACCAGGTCAAACTGTGACTGTGGAGCCGCTGTTACCGGTGCACAACATGACTGTACAAGACAAAATGAAGGCAAAAGCGAAATTGATTCTTACAGACACCGGTCAGTCAGGTAGTTTTCGCCATTAGACACGCATGTATGGTTTGTAACAAAGATGTGAGTGTGAACAACTCAGAGCAAAAAGTCATCTGAAAACTGTTCTCCCTCAGGGTGCAGTGCTCTGAAAACAAAACTCAGTGTCTCTGCCTCCTGGATTACTACTCAGAGCTCCACCTTTCGAGGTGTTTACTATAGTAAAGGATCAAGGGAAGTGTTTTTCTTTTAAATAGTTGTATTACTATTCACGCTGACATAATATACATAAAGATAGGATATGAACTTAAGGGAAAAGATTTGTTTATAATTATTTACAGGAAAGACAAAAAAGAAGTTCTGTTTTTTTCCATTGTCTAACACACCAGCCCAGAAGAGCATCTAAAGGGGAAGTGAGGGTTACAGATAATTATCATGAGCCGGAGCTGACAAACCCAATCTGTTTACCAGTGAGATGTATTGGAATGAGCCATGATAAAGGACAATGTGTGTTTACATTTTGAGTCTCACACTAGACTCAGTACAGTATCAGGCATCGATGACTCATACTCTGCTTTCCAAGCCGCAGTGTACAGAGAGCCATTTAATGTCTCCTGTAACTCAGGCAGGCACATGGCAGCCCCCCACACACAAGTACATGCTGAATATAAAAACTACAATGGCAACAAAATGATATATGGTATATAAGATTGTGATATCAGACTAGTGTTTAATTTTAGAATCCGCTTTGGGCTTTGAATAGACAGACATACACATGTAAACATGATATGGGATATTTGCATGAAACGTGTAAATCAAGATGAAGACAAAATACATAGTAACCACTTTTTTTCTTTTACAGGAAGTTATACTTGACTAAAGGCAACCATGTAAATCATGTGTCTGACAAGAAGTTAATGATCAAAATGGCTTCCTTATTTCCATAAAAAGTCAGATCCCTTCTGGTACCCTGGCTCACGTCTCCTAGCTGCCATGTTCAGGTGATGATTGTTCAGTTAAAACCTTTAAAGTTTATGTGAGGTTAAACCTCCCCGAACTCTGCAGTTCAAATGAGTACAACAACTTACTCACAGATATGTTTATGAAATTCATATTGTCCTGAAAATAGATGGTGAAATGTCTTGTGATACACAGCCTTATTTGTTTCATATTAATACTATTTCAGTTGTATGGAACTTAATTTTTCACTCAACTTCCACTTACAACTTCAACTTCCCATTTTGACACTCATATTGTTAAGCCCTTCACAGACTGTAGGCCGGTGTAGTGGCTTCATGTCTTGGCTTTAATACAAAGTTTCGGAAACATCTCCTTTTTGCTTTACCTATTCATGAAAAAAGTGTACAACAAACATTAAGGATAATTACGAATGCAAGAAGTCAACTTAAACATCAGGCTTGAGTTCTGATCTAATCTATTAGCCCAAAATGTATGGTACTGTGCTGTCTTGTAGCCATTTCTCATTATAATTATTTTAAATGTAAAATATTATGACAGTATTGCTTAATAGAGCTGCTATGATTGATTAATCAACTAGTCTACCAAAAGGAAATTAGTCGCCGACTATTTTGACAATCGATTAATAAAATTTAAAACTTTTCCTGGTTCCAGCTTCTTAAATGTGAGGATTTGCTGCCTTTCTTTGGGTTTTGGACTGTTGGTAACTGAAAGATTAATCAATTGAGTGTGAAAATAATCAACAGATTCATCAGAAATTAAAATAATCATTAGTTGCAGCCCTATTATTTATTTATATATACATAAACAAATATATAATTGATCAGTAAACAGAAAAGGAATATGGAATTAGGCCTACATAATAACTAGAAAGTAAAAAAACAACAACAATAACTTCAGAAAGAAATGTGCAGTCTACAATCTAATAATGTAAAGTAAATAAAGTAGTACTGTATACACAAATGCATGACATATTAAAAAGAAAAAAAGGTTGATTACCAATGTTTTAAAAATCATGAATAGTGAATAAGATTGTGGCAGAGAGAGATTACAATGATCAGCTGTTGCTGAATGTCTTGTGGTTTTGAATCCTCCTGTGTTTTATCTGCTTACCAAGCCTCTCCTGTGGTTAAACATCCAGGAATATGACAAATGCTGACTCCCAAGGTCCACTTTTACTTTGTTTTTTAATCAAATAATATGACATTTAAAGATACTTATTGGTTTGTTATAAATGGGACATTTACAATATTAACCCCAGATGCTTTTTATGTATCATAATGTATTATAAACAACACAAACCAAATCATTATACACCAAATTAACTTCACATGATATTCTCAGATTTATCAAAAAATCACATGTCTATCTATCTGCAGCTCTCATGCTGAGATATATGACTTAATGGGGGTCTGTTCCTGCTCCCGGAAGTCCTGACATCATGAAACTTCAGGTGTTTGCCGCGACGCCTGATGAGTCGATACTGCGTGCGCGTCCCCGCCCACCTGCAACAGAAACCGCCTAGAAAAGCTCGCTCCCGCCGCTCCCTCCCCACTCAAGGTGCGGCTGAGGAACAGGTGCGTGAAGAATCACCGAGACACCTCATTTAGTGTCCCATCAGCGCTGTGTGCGAGCTCATTCTCAGAAAGCACAGGAAAACAAATATATAACAGCAAGAGGAGCTGACTTTACCAGCAACAAAGCAAACTTCAGCTAAAAAGCCTTCAGGTTGAGAGGAGTGGGATTTGGACGTCGTCTTTGTCGGTTCAAGAACAAAAGAAGAAGAAGAAGAAGAAGAAATGGCCAACAAGGGTCTGCAGATTTTGGGATTCGCCCTGGCCCTCCTGGGTTTAATTGGATTGATAATTGGCACAATTTTGCCCCAGTGGAAGATGTCTGCGTATGTCGGGGACAACATCATCACAGCTATAGCCATGTACGAGGGACTGTGGATGTCCTGCGCCTTCCAGAGCACAGGACAAATCCAGTGCAAAGTCTACGACTCAATCCTGCAGCTCAACAGTAAGTAACTCACAGCGTGTGTCGTCGAAGTTCTTGTTTTTTCCATTTTTTTAAGTCATATTTAATGAGGCCTGTTGGGTTGAGAGACCTTGAAAAGCTGTGATGCCTTTAATGTCTCACATTTGTTTCCTGCCGAATAAGTAGGCCCTTAAACATATCACATATGGGCCTATTTGTTAATTTCTTAAACGTTTATTTCTTGGTAATTAAACTGGTTTCAGTTAATTTAACTGACCTATAAAACGCGATGCGGGAAATGATGTAACAAAAAAAAGACATGCACCTGTTGGGAGAGCAAGAAGTAACTTCTCTCTCTTTCGGCCATTTTCTCACTTCTTGGCTGTTCCCAGAACCCCCCACCCCTCCGGCCTAACCGGTTTATGTCACTCATTAACCTCTCCCCAATGCAGGTATTTGGTTTAAGGCAAGCTGTGAGGCCTCACCTGAATTGTACAGCAGAGTAGTTTGATGTTTAACTGCCAGAATTAATTTAATTAACTAAAAAAACAAAAAAAAACCCAGGAGGGAGTGTGTGCATGGCTTTTAGGCTTCTTGGACAATGATTAGCCCTTGTCCTCAGCATGGCTACCCCCCCTCTTCCTGCATGTGTGGAAAGGACCCAAGGTGTCGGACTTCCATTACACAGCATATGTAGTTACAGGTTAAACAACACCTGTATGACCCACTGTTTAGTCAACAGAACTGGATACCAACAGCCCCACAAACTGTTGGCCTGTGTAAGGCCTCAAATTAACTACTTTGCTAAGTTTCTGGCCCATAATTGTTGACTCTTTCACAAAAAAAGATTAAACGCACTATGAGCTTCACAATTACAATAGGCCCCACTTCCTGGGTATTGTATGTGGCAGTCAAGGGCCATTTGCCGTTCAGAGAAATGCAATAAAATGACGAGGTTACTCAATGTTCGAAAAAGAACGCCTAAAGCTAAATGAAGAAGTTGGAACAGTTGTTATGCTTCCTTGTCAGGAAAGTCCTTGCACTATATCTGTCTTTATGGCTCTTATCTCTTCTCATCAAGCAGTGGCTAAATGGGTCAATGGTGGCATGACGGTTGGATTCATTCACTGTGCATGTCTGGAAATCAACTGATTGATAGTCTGCCCTCAGGCACAAACTGCCAGAATGTCACACAGGGATATGTTTCCTATGAAGTCCCCTCCCTGTGTGTTTATCCTGACTCGCCTTATTCACTCAAAAGAGTTCACAAGCTGCAAGTTACTTGTTAACTTTGAGTTAAAAATTCACAAACCGGCCATTTCCTCCAAAATGGCTTATTTTCTTCCTTTTTATTTTTTCCTCCCTAGTTGCTTATCAAAACATCTGATTAAATATCTGCAGCACATTGTGCCTTATCGCCTCTTCAAACATGAACACAAACCAACTTTGATAAACATTGTGTGATTAAAGCTGTGGTTAGATATGGAGCAAGTAGACAAATAGTGGCTCATTATTCAGAAATACCTGCTCAAAAACCTGCTTACACACTTCAAGTTTAGGAACAATTGAGTCCTACTCTTAAGTCGAAGCCACATTGAGCATTGTTAACATTTTAAAGATGGTTGTTTCTTTTATAGGTAGCAGTTTGAAGCTACGAAATGTCCACCTGCTGAAAAGCGGGCTGTGTACACCTGAAAGTGGGAGTGCCTTTCTTTTTATAATGAAACTTGAAACCTGGTTAGACCTGTTTCTGACTTGCATGCAAGCACACAAGCCCACACACCTACTCCCCAACCCCCCTTTAGTTTTCCTTCAGGCTTCCGGTTGGAGCCAGTTTCTGTGGTGCGTTGTTATAGGGAGCGGCGATGAGCCACAGGAGACAGAGGCCACTGTGTTGTGCATGAACAGTGCTTGTTTACAGTGCTTTGTTTGTCTCAAATTTGTGACTTCTCAATGCTTAAAGCCAATATAAGTTTAGGCTTTTAATAGAAGTGTTATCACATAAATCATTCAAATATAAATAATGTTTTTTTTTTTGTGCCAAACTGGTGCAGCCTTTCAAGTTTTGCCACACCCTTTACCTGTATTTTTATTATTACAAGTATTTAAATACTTGTCACAATAACTGATGGATTAACCGTTTCTTGTCCTCTTACCCAGGTGCCCTCCAGGCAACCCGCGCCCTCATGATTGTCAGCATTATTGTAACGGTGGCAGGCCTGGGCGTAGCCTGCATGGGAATGAAGTGCACCAACTGTGGAGGAGATGACAAGACGCGCAAGTCTCGCATTGCAATGACCGGAGGCATTATTATCCTGATTGGATGTAAGACACCGCTTAAACTTGTTTTTGTTTACGATTGTCTGTTTCTTTTCCCCGAGACAGTCTCAGTGACGTTCTGCTTTGCTTTCCCACAGCTTTGTGCTCCATTATCGCCTGCTCTTGGTACGCACACGACATCATCCGGGCCTTCTACGACCCATTCACCCCCGTCAATACCAAGTAAGTACACGAGCAGAATACAATATCTCCAACACGTTAGATGTGCTTGTTTATTTAAGATACTGGATTTAAGCTCGTCCTGCCCTCCAGACATTTGCATGAGTCCAGCCGTTCTGTCAGTGCCGATGAATGTATCGTGCATGTTTGTTTTATGTTCTCTGCTCTGACCTACTGTAACTTCTCTTCCTGAAGGTATGAGTTTGGCTCCGCCATCTTCATCGCATGGGCTGGAGCTTTCCTGGCTGTAATTGGAGGTGGCATGCTGGCAGCATCCTGCCCAAGGGGGAAACCCTCGCCGAAGTACCCCATCTCTAGACCCCCCAGCAGCAAGGAATACGTTTGAACAGGACAGGAGTCGGTGTTAGAGGCTGAAGGAACACTTTGACATTCATGCTAGTCCTACTCCGAGACTGAGGCATTGAAAACATGTATCCCAGGAGACGATTCGTACCTGTTTTTATTATTTTTTTTATTGTATATTTTAGTTTCTTCAGGGCCCCACTATGATGTTACTGTAATATTATTTTACCAAATTAATTATTAAAGTTTTAAATAACAGCTGTTTACTTAAAGAGCTTGTTGACCTTGCCCTGGTGACACTACAGTCAGTGCCTACTGTTTTGTATACTGTGTTGTATACTATCCACGTAGTTGACACCTGTAAAGCACTATATGTCAAATGCTTCATGCTAACTTGTACAGTTGTGTTTGGGAAACAGTTTGAATGTACTGACTAGAAATCAGATATCACAATCACAGTGGACAAGTCTTGCATCACTTGTTACTGTGAAGCTGAAACCATATAGGTTAAACATCTGGCACCTGAGAAGAGATCTGTGTTCATTATTATCATGTATTTGTGCCTTATTTATAATAACGTGACAAAACCTTTGGACACTCCTCTGTTTTAATCAAGTGCCGGAATGAAATTGTACCTAAATCACCGCAAACTGATTCCTTAAGCTCCGATTGCCAATGATCTTGCTGACGTACATACAGCAGCAGCTGTTGATAGCTTTTGTATTTGTTTGACTTGTTCTGTAATAAGTTTGTGTGAATGGGCTTTGCTTATTGCTCCTGTTTTTAGTCTCAACAGCTGTCGCTGCACTCATCAAAGATTCATTTTTTAAAACTTTTTGAAGTTGTGACTTTGCAATGTTTGTATTGTATATAAAATAAAAGCATAAAATTGAATGTTTCTGGCTTGTGGAAATGCCTTTTATACAAAATCATTTTAGGATAATATTTACAAAGAACAAAACCCAGACTATTCAAACAGTTTAAATATTAAAAACATTTAAAAGAGCAGTGTTGTATACCATACTCAAAAGTCATACCTGAGTTAAAGTAAATATATTGTGCTAAAATTTTACAATATGTGTAAAAGTCTTGCTGAAGTAATACAACTACATGGAAAAGAAAATTCTAGGCTACCTATATTTCTATGGTGTCAACTGACTACTGGCCTAAATGAATTTTAAATGCATTACTTTGGCTGTGATTCAGCAGGCAATTGCAATGCAATTAGTTACAGTCCATCTCTGTAAAAGAGAAAGAAAAGAAAATAAACATGATAAACAGAGGCTGTATGCACCAGTACATACACATGGACAATACAACAATAAAGTACATGAGATTGGTCCTGCATGCTGTGAACCTCAGCTGGCATGTGCAGATGTTATGTAGTTCTGAACACGTTTCCCTTGAACAGACAGCATGTTGGAATTTGTAATTGTTGGTGATTAAACATGAAAGACTGGTTGCAGATGATTTTCTTACAGAAGCAGGAGTCTGAAATGATCAGGGCCTCACTTGACTCTGGCTGGAGGCCATCTTCCTTTGAGTTGATGGCTCCACAGCATCATAATGGCTAACAAAATGAAAGTTGCTTTGGTTTTTACTGCCACCTTGTGGTGTGTATAGGCAACTGCTTTTAGTTGTGGTAGATATATATTGTAAGGATGGCTGAAGTCACTGTGCATTATAAATCATGTATTATATGTTCAACTATCGGTTAAAGTATTATTGTGT
This sequence comes from Pagrus pagrus, assembly GCF_965226575.1. Lineage (NCBI taxonomy): Eukaryota > Metazoa > Chordata > Actinopteri > Spariformes > Sparidae > Pagrus > Pagrus pagrus. Next base: position 14,550,057 of record NC_140198.1, read on the forward strand.
AAGCCAGCATACACGGCTGTTTGTGGATTTATTTCAAGCTGTCAGATGATGTGGGAGAGCTTTAAAAGAAAAGGCAAAATCCACCTTCCTCCTGTCTTTTTACAGTGTCTCATCTCTCCTCACTTTGTCATTATATGTCTCCAAGTTATGATTCTTGTGATTCATCAGAGCCAGCAGTGTCTTGCTCTAGTTCTCCTTCTCCTCTGCTCTCATTCTGCCTGCTGTTCTCTAATCATTATTCTTTCCTCCCCTCGGGTCAGATCCAAAAAGTAATAATGATAATGATTTCACTCCTAAGTGGCCAAACTGTCTGACCCCAGTCTGCCTCTGTCCTATAAACTCAACACAGAGCCACCAGAGAACTCTTTTCTTCTATTGTAAGACTTTATATCTACACTGTGGTGATGAGCTGATGAGTTTCATTTGTCATTAACAGGGGGGTGTCACAGGATTTGTCACTTAAAGTGGCTCATGTTAAACGTTCTTGTGAAATCCTCTACTGGAATTTAATTGTTTTTTCAGAAAACATTCTTCCCTCCTGCGTTAGTTCAGACCACAATACACCTGTTCACTTCTCTAATCTAATCATTTAATCAAGGTCGGGCTATTTATCACAGTAAATCCAGGCCATTACACCAGGCATTCCTGTGCTACTGAATCACTGAATAATAATGAAGACTTATCACTGTCCATCAGCCTGACAGTAAATGATGCACTGCTCTGTCTAAGTGGTCATTTATTGGACCATTAAAGGTAAAGATGAACAGAATGGGTTTGAAGTGGCCTTATTACCCTGTAAGTGAATCCACTACTCAAACTGTCGTCACATAAACAAACATGCACATTCATTCATTCATGAATGATTGGAGAGACTTGAGTTAGTTTGTGTTAGGAGCTGCATGGTACAAGATCTTCAATGTAAAATACATCAAATAGCTGCAATGGAAAAAAATGGGCCTCATCTCCCCAAAACTTGAACTAGATCTAGTTGGATCTAGATACGATTGTCCGCCCACACAAAATAAAGAATCAAAACATCAATGCAAATTTAGTGCAGCTTGAATCTGAGGGGAAAGGGAAAGATTTCTGTACCTTCATCTTCACTGGTTTTGAATTACGACACAAAATGCAAGAGATCCTGGTTACAGAAGGAGTCGATATACATTCCCCGACTCTATAAAACACAGTACCGGCTGCTTCTGCTGTGAGACGAGTACACGACTATAAAAATATTATTGGATCAAGGGTCACAAAGTGCAAACAATGCAGTATGTGTATGTGACCCAGTTGACACGGTAGTTGCGTTTGTTACGAGCAAGAACCAGAATATTAGACCTTATAAGAGTGTCGACGTTGTGTTATATTTTGAGACACAAAATAAGAGATCATGGACACACAGATCACCATGTTGCAAATATCTGGAGGTAAAATAAAGTTATTATCCCCAATGTGCCACCAGGATATCTTACTGGGAGAAAGAGCATTATTGGGTGCAACATGATCAGAAAATTGGCAGTAAGAAAAATACAGAATATCAAGGAAGAGTGGGTGAAATTTTGGCCCATGGTTGCATAATTATACTGGAAGCACAACACGTTTTGGCTTCAGGGTCTTATAAGTTCAATATGAAGTATTTATAGAATTGTGAAACATCAAGAAATTCAGAACTATAGTAAATGCTCCTGTTTTAGTTTTTTTAATTGTCTTTTCGTTAATAAGTAGAAAATAAGAACCCACACACTTTATTTTAAATTATTCTGCTCTAGATCTGTTTTTTGTGGCATGTTGAGAAATCCAGTCCACTCACAGTGACTCCCAATGACTTCAAGATTTAAGGATAAATCATACAAGGTAAAGAATCATACAAAGAATAAAGATATAATGTGCACCTTTCCAATAATCAACTCTTTACTAAAACTGCACTTTCTGCCTAAAAATAGTCAATCCACTTTAGACTCATTTAAGGAGACAGCTGTGCAGACCATAATCTATTCAAAGTCCACATTAAAAGAAACGAATGGCAAGGCAATTGTCAGTGCTTGAAATTTTAATAGAATGTAGATTGCAGCACAAAAATTAAACTTAGAAAAATTATCCATCAACTGCATCCATCTTCAAAAATGGGTAAAATCAGCTATCATCTCAGAGAATGAGAACAATTACAACACTTCCACAATATTATTTTTTTATTTAATTAATCTTGTATAGCACATCCAAACCCACAGCATATTTAAAGTCATACAAACTTATACTTTGAGAACATGGAATGATCTTCTGCTTTAACATGCCTTATGGATCAACATTTGTAACATTACTTTAAATGGTCAAATGAGAACAGTGAATTCATTAAACTTGAGTACAGGTGGAAATGTCTAAGAACACTCTAACATCTGCAAAGTCTGGGTTGGAGTTAAAATCAACTCATAATTGAAAAGAAAAAACACCCTCATTTGCAAATTCCTTCATGCATTCAGTCACTCAGAGTGTTACTCAACAACTGGCCTGTTTGCTATGAGTAGTCATGGCAATACAAAACAAGTGAAACAGTCTCCACTCAGGCCACTTACAGAGCTGAACTGTGAAGGCTGCTTTAGCTCTTTGCTTCAAATGGTTTATCATTTCCGGACGGTAAAATCTGAAGAATTTACAGAATACGTCTAATTCTGACACAACGTTTCAAACTGAAACTCAGTTGACAGTTTGTAGCCATGGTTTCTTTACCTTAGGAATCTCACAATAGCATAAACATTCAAAACATTTCAAAAAGTGCAAAATGTCCATGATAACAAACAAATTAATATTAAATCAATATTGTGATCATTAACTACTGATGTCCACCAGAAATTCACGCTTACTAAAGCTGGTAAATGATCTGAAGATGGCTAATAGCTGATGTTTTATTGGCTGTTGAATATAGATGTGACTTTCTCGAGCTCTGTTGCCAGTCTTGTATGTGCTTTTAGATGTGTCATAATCTGATGCAGTGCCATTGTTCCTGCATGAGGCCAAATTAACCTGTACTGTCTATATATATATAAAAAACAAAAAACAAAGATATCCTCCACACTCATGGGCCAAGAATCTAGTGAGAATTTTATTTACACATTTACAAAAGATGCAAATTTGTAACGTGTGTCTACGTCACCATCTCTCTAGTCTCTTCATACAGGAGGGGCTGGACAAGCCTTAGAATTAATTAAGTGTGAATGAAGTGTGAGGCACAGAGTTTTGGCTTCAGAGGGTTTGAGAGGTGCTATGGGTATAAACAAGTCATAAAAAGAGACAATAAAACTATGGAGACAATTATTTAGCATCCTTCACCGTCTGCCTCCACTTCCACAGCTCCAACACAACCTGAAGAAAAAACAAAATGTCTGTTAATATCATGGCACAACTTTATGGCAAAGGCAGAAACATTTAAGTGTCTAATTAGAAAGAATCAAAACTTTTCTTATTTCTTTCCTGTGTACATTATTTTATGACTGGCTCCTGTGCAATATGTATTTTACATCACTTCCACTGCTTGTGATTTTAAAACTTGGGAGCCCTCTAGTGGCAGAACACAGAGGGGAAACAACAGATTGGGGCCAGTTTAAACCAGGACTGTCAGTTTTTTCTTCTCCAAATAAAAATGTAGAGCATCAGGAGTTTAATTTCCAAAGATGCTTATTTTCCTGCCATGCACTCTGCACTAAGTAAATGTGGCCAAACTAACCAAGATTGATACCAAGATCCGTTCTTCATGGTAACATGTCTTTGTTAAACTTTTGATAGTCAACAATGGGTATCAGATAAATACTGGCAAGCACTGTGAACTTGTACTGTACCTTGGTATCTGAGACTCTATAACCGTGCTTCACAAAGTTCTCAAACTTGGGCTGGATTTTAGGTAATGTTCCTCCCTGTAGAATAAAAACAATGACAAAGAATGAGCATCTTAATTCATGTCATATTACATTTTCAAATGGAGGAAAAGGTTTGTGATAACACCAAATAAATTTTAAAAAAAAGGACACCAACCTTCTTCACTGACTCAAGTATCTTGGCTTTAATCTCAGAAAGTGATAATTCACTTTTGGGAGTTGTTGGGGCTTTAGGGGACTTCTCACCCTTACCTTTAGGAGTCTTTGCCTATGAAGTACATCAAGTTTAGATATTAGTAAAAAATACTTTTTTGTTAATCAACTGAAATAAAACTGGATAAGAGAAAGCTTTGCACACTTTTTAAAATCTTTGAAAATATTCATATAGTGACTGCCTCCAACAGTGGTTAAGTAGACTGCCAACCCACTATGCAGCGTATGACAAAAGGCCAGTCAATGAAAACTGATAGTTACCTGCGCCTTGGCTGGAGTGTTGGGTTTCGAACTCTTGCCATTCTGAGCAGGGGCTTTTTTGGATGGGGTCTGCTTGGCCTGTAACAAAGAATCAGGTGTTAGTGACAAAAGGACTGCACGGTCATTAAAGCTCCAACTGCAGAAACTCTATGAAACAGGTGCTTGCCTTAACAGGTGACTCTTCGTCTTTGCTCTCCTCATCTTCATCATCCTCGTCATCATCCCTAAAAGAATAGTTATGGTGAAAAAAATATTGTAATCAATCCACAAACAGAAAGTGAACAAAAATCCAAATTCTAAATGGTATTTTCATCACATATCAAAAATACAGTTTTTTGGTTAAAGACGACAGTTCACAATGCATTTAAAGACTAAGCATAGACTAAAAAAACACTGTCCTCTGTAAATTTTTACATCCGTAGTGCTTTAACTTTAACAAAAGGCTTGCATCTGAGGTCAAAGTTGTTTTCCCCAGCGCTGAAATATGGCCAATCTTTTTCTAAAAAGGTAGCAGTATAACAGACACAATTGAACCAAATCATGTTTATGTAAAGAACAACCAGGTACATCTAAAGCCACACCTGTAAATCAAGCTAATAGAACAGCATTACCATCACAGAGGTAAAGACAGGCGGAAAAAAAAGCACCTGTATCTTCCAGTCAGACTCTATCAAACTGCCAAGTTGTAATACAACCGTTTCCAAACAACTGACACGAAGCGTTTAATATGAACCAAATCGCATTAAAAATTTCACTGGCAGATTGTCAAGATCAAGCTGATGAAAGAGAAAACCCTGTTTGTTGTACAGATGCATGCCATGCCAGCTGGCATCAAGATGAGCAGAATTAGGTTCATATCCCAGCAGGTCGGCGAACTTATCATGCAGTGAAGCTACCGTCTGTCTGAAGTCCAAAAAAGTTCTATTTGACAGATTATTCTTTATTGTTACTACAACTTAAACTAATTAAATATGTTTGGAAACATTTGAGTCAGGACAAGCCAAACATGTAACACCACAACAGATATTTACAGAAATGTTTTTTAGAAGGATGAAAAAAAAATGGAGAAGTGTAACTTCATTAAGTATTAAACTATTGGTGATTTACATAATACATGTTACTGTATGTAATTTACATACATAATTCATATTTGCAGTTGTTTGATAAAAACAGAACTGTTGAACCCCACTGTGTTTGAGTGTATGTAAACTGAAAAGGTTAGCATGATGTGCGTGCAGCTCGACACTCACTCGTCATCATCATCCTCGTCATCATCCTCATCATCGTCGTCATCATCCTCCTCCATGTCCATTTTCATTTTCTTCTGTAAGGACGAGAAAAAAAAGAAAGGTTATGGCCACTTAATCTGGACGAATTTGAAACTAAAGCATTAATCTTTGCAGCTCTGCATCATTTAGTCATTTAAGGAGTTAGTCAATATCAATGAAAATGTATTGCCAACTATTTTGATAATTAATCATTTCGGTAATTTCTTAAGCAATCCGTCACCTTGTTTGCATTGTTGTGATATTGTGATGAGCATTTCTCCCAACATTTTGACATTTTAAGGACAAAGCAATTGATCATGAAAATAATCATTTGTTGCACCAAACAAACCTGAGACTTGATGGCAGGGGAAGAAGCAGGTCTTTTCTTTGATGTTCTGACATCTTCCTCTTCCTCTTCATCATCGTCATCATCATCTTCCTCAAAGGACTGATCCGCCTCCATCACTTTAAGAACAATTCAGAAATGTTAGGTTAAAACACCGCTACCAAAACCAAACTGATATAAATTACTATTAAAAAAAACAAAAAAACAAAAACCTTAATAACCTTAACATGGGTTAGGGTCATATAAATACTTACTGACAAGGTGTTGTCCACTGATATGGATTGGACCAGAACCCGACTTCAGACGGAAAACTGCTGGGGGTGTGATTGTGAAACCACCAAGGCACACCTGCAACCAACAATCACATTAGCATCCATGTTGTACAGTGTTGCACACTACTGTTACTGGGTGCTCTTCAAGTTTGAGCAGAGCAGCATTTAAAAGAATAAAAGGTGTTAATTTTCTGACCCGATTTAACCAACACGGCCTTTGACATGCGTGGGTGGCTGAGGGACAAGAAACCTTGACACACTGAGATGACAAAACGCAGTTCACTTACACTTGGCAGGGTAGAGGGCTTCAGTGAGACCAGTGCTGCCTTGATTTTCTGACCCTCTGTGTCTTGTCCTTCTACCTCCACCATGTGAAGTTCATCTTTCGTGCTGGCATCCACACAGGCCTGGGGAGAATAAGGCAACATTAGACTGTATTCGACATTAATCTTTGGGACACTTTCAAACCTGATCTGTTTGGTTCTGTTCAAACTAGCTGTGGTGTGCTTGCCCGTTTGTTTATTTTGTTTTTGGTGTGAACAGCCACTGGATTCTGTGATTGTTTGTGTGATTTTAGCAGCAACTCGAAAGTGAACTATTAAATTAATCTGCAGATCATCTATTGTCAAGAAAAACATACATATAAGCGCTTTAAAGAATTGTTTTTGGCATGTCTTGTAACCATGGTACAGTGTATTGACCATCAATATCTTGATACATCAGAAACTGGAGGCAAGTTAAGCTTGTGTCCTAGTCAGTGTAATCTTGCAGTCCCTTCTCAAACAGTAAAACGGTGCAACCGCACACAGGAACTATCCCAAGAATATTACCGTTCAGCACAGTATTATTTTCATCCTATTTCTACTTTTTTTGTTGATTTCTTTGTGACATCAGATGAACAAACAAGATGAGCAAACAAGTAAGGTTCAGTTAAGTACAGCATGACTGGTTGTCAGTCAGAGAATTTTGATTTGGATACTGAATCAACAGAGTAAAAGGAGTGTTTGCGTGTTTGTATCCTAAAACTGCTGTACGGAACATAGTTAAACACTGACCTTGTTAGAGAGGCACTTATTAAGGCTCCAATTGTGTTTCAAGCTCAGGCGTGTAATTATTCTTGTGTAGACCGTTATTATTTTGTAAAAGAAAATGAGCGCAACTTCAATACTATGCACGAGAGGGTAGTACAAAAAAATTTAATCACCTCATGAAACGAGACGCTAATGTCGAACTAACTAAATTGCAAAAGCAGCGAGCGATTAAATTTAAACTACAAATTAAAATTTGGTCGCACTACTTAAGATTCTGTTTGCTTCATTCATATTCTGCTTCTTGTGCTACATCCAGCTGCAGGAGACCTTCGTCTCCAAATGTTAAGCAGGCTGCCAATAGAGAACATTATTCAGTTAGCCAACCATGGGACACTTGACACCATGCCTTTGTTTTTTAAGTCATTTTAAGCATTTTACTAGGTTTACTTAATCAACTGTCAATCTATGTGCATATAGAAAATCAATATGAGTCAAGTTTTAACAGTTGTAGATGCTGTACCCTCATGTTTGTCCAAGATTCAAAAAACAATCTAGTCCACGAACAAAACAAAAAATCCAGGAGAAGTTAGCAAATAGCAAAAACGGTGGTTCGTTAGCTGTAGTTAACATGTGTGTTATATGCAATACTACAGGCCCCCTTTGAACACCTCAGATCTCAGTACTCACCATCCGTAGGTCTAGCTGATGCTCAAAGTCATCGTCCTCAGGATTGAACACCACCTCCTTCCCAGCTTCCAGCATGCAACCTGATGGAAAGATTTCAAATAATGATATAGCATGTATACACTGAGGAACATACATCCTGAGATGTTTAATCTGTGACAGACAGGAAATAATTTGGCTGTAAAGTGCAATATTTCAAACGCACACAGGAGGGAGCCATACAGACTACTGATGTGAATACCCCCACATGGCCTTTTTCCACATGGCCTGAAGTCCCCTCAGTGAGGAGACACATGTCTAAATTAATTTCACTTTAAACCACGTGGTGCAAATTCAACAACACAACTATTAGGTGTCTGTGGTGCTTCCTAACAAATACGTTTTTTGACTTTAATAACCCTGACAGATGAATACCATTTTGCTGCACTTATTTACACAAGAATATATATTTCAAATAGGTTTTGTTAAAGTAAAAAGTATTCTGCTGTGCATATACCGGCCTAACACTACTACTGAAGACATTAACATATACAGTGGCACATTCACTAAATTGATTATCCTGTCTGGAGCATGATTATGAAAGTGATATGGTGTTTCTAGACGATTCCTTGCTAGGACAAAATCCTTTTCACATACCACATGTGAGAAATATTTTTGCTCATCTCTCTAGTGTCTCACATTCCTTCAAAACTCAGTTCTCAGCAGAAGAGAGTATTATCCTGCGTTTCCTGTCTGCAATGAAAATCTAAAATCATGTCTAAATATAAAATTTCCATCTCAGGAGGGAAATAAGTGACAACCATAGAAACTTCTAGGAGACATGTTGGTAAAAGTCTGACCTGATGGCTAATTCACTCACAACGATATTCGCTGATCGTGAAAAAACAAACAAACAAACAAAACACATTACAGTTTTTGCAAGTGTTTGCTGGGACAGGGTCAAACGAGGTAAAGGGCTCCGGGTTAGTAACCCAGAGGAGGACGTCAGCAGCTGGGTCCGCATGTGCCTGAACCCACGTTGAGATAGCTTTCACCCCCTGACAAGCTAACGTCCGGGTCCAACGTTAGCTTCAAATTCGCAGTTAGTCTAAATGAAATGTGAATGATACTATCAATTTTTTTCGACGTCTAGTGCGAAGAAAATGCTTAAATATCAACATTGTTCGCTAAACATGGGCGCCGCCATGTTGATAGTCAAACACGTGTATGGCTAATTCAGTCTGGTGAGAAGCCGCGCTGTTCACTCACTCAGCCTCCTGCTTCAGTACTATCATTTCTAATAACATATTTAATAGACTTCTTATAATATATCTCTTTTAATCTTATAATATGTCATTACAAACAGTACCTTCCATTACAGAGGACCAAATGCAGCTAAGTTAGGCAGCTAACGCTACATTTACTCGTCTTCTCGTCCTGACATCAGCAGTTAAACAGCTTCAAACCACCAGGCAACATGCAGAAGTTTTCTCACCGTAAAGAAAGGTCTGTGGCGCCATCGTTTCCTCGTCTAAACCGTTCATTTTGGAGATGAAGTCGCTGACAACCTGCTGCTTGCCTGCGGAGGAAGAATAAGCAACTCCTGACGGATGGCAGACCAACGTGAGACTCCGCCTCCTCGTCTTCTTCTTCTTCTTCTGCTTCACGCTGGACAGAAAGCCGACAAGACACGCAGACCGGAAACAGCGCCACCCAGCGTACCGCAGTGTGGAGCGCACACATAGCACAGCCAGAGTGGTTTGCTTGTTTTCTCTTTGATTGCTGTGTCTCACAAGCCTGGAAATTAAGGCGTTTAGTAATTGGTGTTCATCTTGATTTCTCTTGTATCAGTTTAGGAGATGTTTTTGTGAATGAAGCATTGTGAAGAGTATTGAAAGTGATTCTGAGTGCTGTGTCGTAGGCAACTGGACTTGTTTCAGTTCTTTGTTCCTCATGACTGAGATCCTTCATCAATGTATTGAAAGTGGGTTTCTTTGATTTTGGAATTCTCTGTTGTAGCAGTGTTTTATAAATGTACGGTACTATATATGTATGCATATATACTCTGGACTCTGTGAATTTGAGGTGTTCTGTAATCATCATCATTCATTCATTCATTCATTCATTCATTCAGGTTGTAGAAGACAACACATTTTTATAAACTATGTGTTCACCTTTAGCTTTTCAAAAATAATAATTAAACCACAATATTTACTAGAGTAGTAGCGACTTCCAGTCACACTACTTTGTCATTTCTACCCAGAGAAACGTATATATATATATATATACAGTATATTTATTTTTTTAAATGTTTGTGTTATATGTTTTTATATATTTATATGTTTTGTTAGTGGGATGCATGTTTTCGAGCAGAAGGAGTTGTATTTCTAAAGATGACTATTTGAAAATAATAATAAAATAACATTTAGCTGGATCTGTATCCCTGAACCTTTAGCAGTTATTGCCTCATCCAACTCAGACCTCAATTTGAAGGCTAAATTAAACGTAGGGTGAAAAAAACAAAACAAAAAAAAAACTGAGACAGATGGATTGGGATCTGGGGATTACGAAGGCCACGGCATAATATTCTCATAATTTTCATACACATCAAACCACAGTGACACCCTGTGTGGAGTCAACTTCATTTCTTATGCTTTCACACTCATTTATTTAGCATAGACAGACACACACGTACACACACACCCCTAAAATAAAAGTAATACACCACTCAATTTAAGAATTTACATATTTATTCTTATGGCTTAAAATTAATTTTCTGTTTTTGGAGATCTAACAACTCTGTTCCAAACCAAGATATCAGGGACCAGAGGCTGTGATGTCACGCTGATGTACCTGACAGTAAAGACGCTGCTTCACAGACAGCAAAAAGAACAGTGATGAATATTTTAGTGCTTAAACTACTACATCCTAGAAAGTTTTCTATTACAGGGATGCTTTCCAACGCATCCCGACTCACAGGAAACCATCCGCAGGATTCGCCCTGTGATGTCTGTACTTGCACGTCAGTGTGACATCACAGATCTAGTTTGAGCAGAGGAAGCAGCGCCAAATGTTGACTTGTACAGATGGAGCTGTCCTCCGTGTCATGAAAACATCACATTCCAAAGCTGACATTCAGTGGTTTTCCCTGCAAGATGATCTTTCTCATACCCGGATTTCATTAGACTGGCACCCGCACCTCCCACCAGGAAGGTTGCACCATACAAATATTTTACTGTCATCGTTTTTTATCCCATCTCTGATTTCACCTGTGCGAATAAAGATATTGGTTTGATGATCACAAACCTCTTTCTGACTATTCAACAAATTTGTTTTTGCGGGCCCTTCATCACGAAATCCCAAATATATGCACATTTTCCCACAATACTTGTTGACGACACACCAATTTGACCACAAGAAGCAAAGCAGCATGTGAAAATATTCAAAAAAGGATTCAATTCTTCTTTGTTTCCACTAAAACTTAAGTTCCAAAATAGACAGAAAGACAGACACACGCACCATACAAGACCCACGTTTGACTTTCTACTGAAAGCTTTAGACAGACTCTTAACAAGACAGACTCAGCAGGCAAGCGACAGCCAGGTCCACACAGAAGTACAGGGGTCACTGCAACAGTGAAGCCAACACCTGACATTTTAATTATTCCATATCGTCAGCCACTAGATGCATGAGATAAATACAGAAGTCCTTATGGCCAAATTCCCATAGCAAATATCTGGAGATAAATCAAAACCTCTGCAAAAGCATGCATTTATTTTGGACAACAAAAAAAAAAAAACTTCCGCTGGTTGAACAGGAGCTCTTTGCTGGTCGGGAGCACTTTATCTTTAACAGGCCAATCTTCGAGACAGGACCGAAGAGTGATGTGTCCAAGTCTGTCACATCAGTCACTTTGTGTCGTGCGGAGAAATCTCTGCAGGAGAGTGTAAAGCATTCCAGTCCAATCCCTTCATTCAAGTCACCGTGGGGCCTTCCATCCAGAACCACAGCTGGATACAGATGGGAAGAGGAGGAGAGATCGGACGTATTGCACATATGCATCCACACACACGCACTCACACCAAGCCCTCTCATTTTCCATGTCTTTTGTCTCCATCATCTCCTCTTGTCCTACATCACGTTCTCAAACAGCTGCATGGATCTCATCATGGTTTCATCCTGCAGAGAGAGAGAGGATGAGTAATCAGGGAACAATGATGCAATTAAGAAGTAATGTGCTGTACCCTGTATAGTGTAGTGTGTGTATAGTAATGTATAGTCAGCCCTGCTGCACAAGCTGCATGAAGTTTCATCATTTTGCATAGAAGAAAGAAGTTTTTAATAACTCTGTTCCACATTAAACAGGACGTCACCTCCAAGTATTTCAACACTGTTTCAAAAGGACATGTTGGTGTTTGGACACTTTATTTATGGTGTTTATGTCTGTTTTCTCTGCATGTGTATGGCCTCATTTGGACTTTGGACATTTATGTATTCATGTATCCCATTCTGATTTGATTTTACATGTTGTAAATCTACATACAGTTTATATCTACTTGCACTGTTTGGTTTGTAAGTATCATTGTAACATATTTTTTTATAATTATTCAATTTTCATCATGTATAAATATTTTTTCTAGGTTTTTTTTGCAAAATTGTAGATGCACATGTAACAAAGTAATCTAAGCTCAAAGGTCCTCTTACTAGTTTTGGGATTTTAAACCGCATCTCATGGCTTTCATTGTGGCGAACAGCTCCGAAAGCAAGTCAGTGAACCTTTGTGCGTTTAATGTTAAGTTAATGTTTTTAGAAAAAATAAATAAATGACAACAAAGAGGGATCAATTCATTCTAACCAATGTTGGCATACGTGAATATGTTAAAACAGTAAGTAAAAGCACCAAGAATGAGCAAACTCCCAACAGTCAAGACAGAAACACAATGTTAAAATGTTCTTTTTCACAAATATAATACATTTGTGCCCTTTATGTTTTTTAAAGTGCCAAAATGCACTTGAAACAACATATGGTTGACTGTGGTTAATATATATTTATCTAATTTCTTATGGTTTCATTTGGAAATAGACAACTCAGATGTAGGACAATACATACCTCCTGACAGGCTATAACAAACTCCTCTAAAGTCACCACTCCATCCTTGTTTTTGTCCATTTTCTGTGAAAAAAGCAACAAAACAATGTGAATCAGTATCACATAGAAAGTCATTGTTGTGGCATTGTGTTCACATTATATAATATAGTATACAACTATACTATTTATAGGTTCTGCACCCCGGGGACTGTAATCGCTAGTGTTAAACTTAATAAGCCTTATCCAAAACTTGTAATATATGCAAAGAGTCTCAGTAAAACCGCAGAGGTTCATCCTGGAAGCTGCTGGGGTGCAATGAGAGACATTAAGTGTCAGGATGTTTTCCCTCACGCTGTGTAAACACAATGGCTTTAAAATCACCCCTCACTCTTAAAACATTTGACTTTCGTTTATGTTAATCCCATGTATTAGAAATGAACCTGAAAAAAGGCGTCCACATGCTGCTGGGGGACGTCTCCTTTTAGTGCAGGGTAGGTGTACTTGCCCATCATGTCATAAATGGCTCTCACAATCTCAGTCATTTCCTGAAAGAAGAGAAGTTTCACACTGTGATGAGACGTGGCCTTTAGATGACACACAAAACACTGTATACGTCGTGATGGGCCAGTCTCACCTCTCTGTTTATGTAGCCATCTCTGTTAATGTCATAAAGGTGAAACGTCCACTCGAGCTTTTCTCTCAGCGTTCCTCGCAGCAGTATGGACAAACCCGTGACAAAGTCCTGGCAGCAATGAGACAGAAGACAAACTCAGATTCTAAAAGTCTCGTGGCACATGAAAGTAAAGGTATGAGTAATAACTTACATAAAAAATGCAACATTTTGTTTTTACCTTAAACTTGATGGAGCCATTGTTTGTAGTGTCAAACGCATTGAAAAGATAATGTGCATACATGCTTGCATCTGCAACACAAAAATACACCAGTAAGGTCTCCTGCTATCAATAAGCCTCACAGAGCATTGAAAGAGATGTGAAAACAAAGCACTTTACCTCCGTGAGGGAAGAACTGTGCATAAATGTGTTTGAATGTCTCCTCGTTCACCATACCGCTTGGACATTCCTGTGTAACAAAAAATAAATGAGTTAGGGTTAATGTACTCAACAACGTCAATGTTTTATTTCCTGTTTGCTGGAAGAATTCACCAAAACCATGTAGTCACAGTCGTGACCCTACTCATATATGTCATTTGTCCCCAGAGTATCATGAGAATCATTTTTTTTTTACAATATGAATATATACAATACATTATGTCACTTCTATACTTAAACTGTATAAATGAGCTATATTTCTCAATTTATGATTCTCTGCACAGCATTTCCTCATTCAATCATAAGTTTCACGTTGTAACAATGTAAGTGTACAAACACTCACGTTATAACATGATAGATATTATTGTTATAGCAAGAAAAGTTTCTTGTTACAACATGTTTAGTTTGTATGTCAGATATGAAACATGAAATCATCTTGTCTTCTGTTCTGCTCCTACGGTTTTTCTTTGCTTCAGATTGAAATATCTCAACAATTATTGATTGTGTCTTGTACAGATATTCATGATCCCCAGAGATTAATAATAATAATATCATAATATCATAACCTAACTTCCATCTAACGCTGCCAGCAGTCAAAGTTTTAACATTTCCAATACATGAGTTTTTAACAACACAGCCTCTGGGCAAAACTAACAACGTCTCAGCTGTTCTTTGATTTTTGTGCTAGCAAAATGTTAGCAAGCTAACAAAGTGAACTAATATGGTGACGATGGTAAACATTAGTCTTTAGTACCAGCTAAACATCAGCATGCTAGCACTGTCACTGTATACATGTTAGCATTGTCACTACCAGATCGGAGTAACAAAAGCTTGCATTAGCATTCACAGCACTGCTGGCTTTAAGTACAGCCTCAAAGATCTGCTTGCATTAGCTGTAGACTCAGCCTTGTTCAAATAGAAATCCTCTGCATGGCTGGATACCATTAGGAGTAAATGGGTAAATGTTTTTCCTGGAATTAGGCTGATCCACATCTGAAGAATTAGAAATGCATGCCCTGTGTGCCAAAGTATTCTAATGAGACAATCAGAAAGTGGGTGATTACATTCTTGAAACCACGATAGAGAATCTGTAGCTCCTGTTTGGTGAAGTTAGTTTGGGCTTCCAGTTGATCGAGGCCCTCTGGCCTGTGGCACACCATCGTCATCTCCAGCTCGTCATCTGCTTTATCTAGAGGGAAGGAGAAGAGAGACAGGAAGAAATGTATCTATTATCAGGTAAAGACCTCTACAATTTCTGTCCGACATGTGCTCTTACCATTCTTTGGAAATATGAAAACTGTAACACACAGCAAAGAGACAAGTCAGCAAAGTGTGAGAATGTGAGGTCGACAAGAAACATCAAAAATGTGATTAGACAGCAGAAAGAGCGCTCACGAAGCAGCAGAATGATAGGACACCAGGAGGCTCACATAGAGGTAAGAGGAGATAAAAAAGATGGATTATAGAAGAGCCACATGTACTCTCCCCTCAGGGGTTGAGGGATTTTATTAATGGCAGCATGGAGCACGGTATCGGGCGCTGTGGAGATGGATGGTGCTTAATGATGTGAAGCGTTTTGGTTCTGCCGCGGGCAAGTGTTTGTCACCACGACTGTCTCCAGCTCCAGGGCAAGACTAACATCCTGACATCAGGCAGTGGACACAATACACACACCGGCGAGTTCTCCAACATGAGCAAACATCCAAGAGAAAACAGCCGTATAAAGAGCTCTCTGGAAGTCTTTATTGAATTCTGGCAGCGGCAGAAACCTAAAGTAGGCCGATCACACACATTTACAGCCTTGTGTATAGAGCTGGTGCGTCTCTCGTATGAGATGTAGTGAAAATTAGACCAAACTCCCTGTTCTCCTCAATTAAGCTTCATTAAGTCAAATCCCAACTGGTCCCTGAGATCTAAGCAATACGTTTTGCTTTTACAGAGACCAAATGATTTTACACACCATATCCTTTAATTCATTATTTTAATATATTAAATCCCGCCACATAAAACGAAAGCTGACCAGCAAGCCACGACTTGACAAATGTTCACATGTGTACACACGTGTGAGTCCAAACAATCATTGTGCTCCAGCTGTGTCAGCATCAATTGGCTCAGTCAGCCTTTAAGAAAAGCAGATTAAAATGGATATAATACTCCTGCTTTTGGGGAGGGTGCTGATGACTCATTCATTTCATCCCATTAAGCAGCGGTGTCAAGATTAATCCTCAACACTGAAACCGTATCTAATGTCATGCATCACCTGCCAGGGGCAGTTTTAATTTGAAATTTACATCAAATATCCTGTTGGTCATCCGATTTTTTCAGCATTTCCCAGAGGCATCAACTGTGTGTGACGGTAATATGAAAAGTAAGCCCTAATTAGCTGCTTTTGTGTCTTATTTGTACGAGAATAATTGCTTCTGCTTTTATCTTTAAATCATCCTCATTTGGATCCAGTTTGCCATTTTCTTCATCTCACTTTCAATTCGTGCAAAATGGTCTAAACTTGCAGCCGTTCACGCGCGTTTACATGTGATTGTTGAGATCAAAGTCGAGGCTTACAGTATGTAGGTTACATACAGCATTTATGAGTACTACTCATACTACTATTAGGTTTATGCTAATATCGAGATGGTATGAAATTGAAAAAAACTAATTTGAAAAAGATCTTCTACATCCACAGAAAGCTATTAGAATAACCCAGAGAGATAATGTGCCTGCTGGTGTAAGACATTTTTGTGAGATTAGCACATTTTGAGACAGATTTCCTGCCCCCATTTCGCAGATTATCCCCGTTTTTGGCTCTATCCTCTCACGGTTTTTGTTTCTTCTATTCAATGCTGAACCAGTGTGGTATATTTAGAATATTTACTGATATCAGCTGAACATACAGTACAGCGTGTACTTATGTGCAGCTTTCCCTCCATCTTCCTGTTGCGATCTCCCTGACTCTTGTTGTCATGGGGACAGACAGCCAGGACGAACATGAACAGTGGTGCGTATACTGGATCAACTGATCAAAAAGGTGTCAAACACAATTTGTGCAAAAGCCCCTCGCATGACAGCAAAAACAACAAGGGTGTTGCTTTGCTGCACTTGTATGCGTGTATTCCTACTGCCTGGGTGCATTTGCCTCCCTGCAAATGCAATGTGCGATCGGAAACAGATGAAATGAAATGAGGGCGAGAAGAGGAAACAGGCGGAGGTGTTGATTAGAGGAGGGGTGAGACATCGGGAAGACAGGAGGAGGGAGATGGCGGAGTGTGAAGAATACATTTTAAGGGAGAGGACAACATATGGCAGAATAGCATACACAATATGTTTGTGTATGCTATAAATGGGATGGAAAGACAAACACTAAGCTATTGATCTCAGAAGCGTGATGAGGAACCAGACACATTGATTTTGAATTTGAGGTTTTCTAGTAACGACTAGCTTTGAACCACCTGGGGGTTAAAAACACTTATTGAGAATAAGAATATAACCAAATGACAACATGATCTGATTACAAGTGATGGGTTTATGCTTAGAAGTCTGCAGAAGAAACACTGCAGGCTCTCTATAGTCTTGATGCTTATATACAAGGCAGGAGTCTTGATGTAAACATTTATCTTCATGTGCTGGGAGGGGGATGCTATGTGATGAAGTGATGGAGATAAGATGGTGATTGCATAGACAAACAGCAGCTCTGTCATACAGACACACACAGACTGAGGTCTGAGGTGCTAAAGGGTCCAAGTGTAGCTTTGATTGCTCGCAACAGGTTGGATTCATTTTTGCTTTAACTTTGATATTTTGGGATATACAGTTACAGCATCCGCTTTTTTTTTTTTGCTGAGAATAAGATCAGAAGATTGATGCCACTCTCATGTTTGTGTAGTAAACATAACATTACATCCAGCAGCTGGTAAGCTTAGCTTAGCATACAGACTGGAAACAGGGGAACAGTTAGCCTTGTTCTCTCCAAAGGCAACTAAATCCACCTCCCAGCCCCTCTGAGGCTCATCAATAAAAGCTTTTATCTTGTTTGTTTTATCCAGTAACATCCTGAAGTCCCTGCTTGTTGCCTTGCAGCCTCATGGTGATGGCAAAACTCCAGGAAGTAACTGCAGCCCAGCCAAGACCGACTCATAAGCCCCCCATAAAACCACAACATGTCGATTTATATACGGTAAGTGAGCTTTGGAGCAGATCTTGTGTGTGGAAAAAGCCAAGCTAACTGCTTGATCCTGCTTTCATTATTTGTGCTAAGCTAAGCTAATTGGCTGCCAGGGGTAGCATAGCTTAGCATAAAGACCAGAAACAGCGTACCTTGCTCTGACCAAAGGCGACAATATCATAGTAATCATATCAATATCAATAACATAGAGCTAGGCTAACTGCTGCCTGCTTTCAGTCTTTATGCAAAGCTAAGCTAACTGGCTGTTGGCGGGAGCATTATATTTACTGCACAGACATGTGAGTGGTATCAGTCTTCTTAAACTATTCCTTTCATTTCCAAAGAAACAGAGGGGTTATTCGAGAATGACAGCAACCACTTTCTACTTTATAGTACACTATATTTTCTACATTCGTGTCATGGAGCGATAGCAGCTGTCGCTTCAAATCTTTTGTTTGTTCAGCGACTTTGGTCCGTGCAATTTTTCCAGACTTGGGTTGTGACACCGTAGACGTATCCTGGTGAAAAAAGATTTGGTCTGTTTGTAAAGCACATTTGCCGTCTGCTCAGTGGTCTAAGATATAGTATTGTATGTAACTCTAGCTTATTTTTTTTGGATCCTGCCTTGACCTTAATCTCTGCTCTGTCTCTTACACTGCTGTGACACTTACTTTCCCTCCTGGGGATCAATAAAGCCTTATCTTCCTTATCTCATCTCATATACCTGTGCACGGCTGACAACACAGGACAAACTTTAATGGACCTAAAAAAAAGGTGACCTCAGTGCTTTTTTTTCCTTTTTGTTCAAAGGCTTTTATCAAAGCAGGGACGGACGATCTCATCTCATCTCTGTAAAAACAGATACCGAGCATCGCCCTCGTCTCGTGGGGTGTTACGTCGGAGGGCAATTCCTTTGTTTGCCGCTTCACGTATTTTATCTCTATTTCATGCTGCTATAAATTCATCATTCATCCTGGCTGAGAATTGCTCACACTCTCCTCCTATGCCCCTACAACCCAGTCTCCATGACAACGAGGATCTCAAGCATAAGGCCAGGGAGAGGTATGATATGTGAGCTGCGTGTTAATTCACATGCTCCCCTCTGAACCTTCGCTC
Organism: Pagrus pagrus; assembly: GCF_965226575.1. Lineage (NCBI taxonomy): Eukaryota > Metazoa > Chordata > Actinopteri > Spariformes > Sparidae > Pagrus > Pagrus pagrus. The sequence continues at coordinate 14,569,387 of NC_140198.1, forward strand.
CTCTGCCCCCCCCTCTCTCACTCACTCACTCCCTCACTCACTCACTCACACACTGACTCATTGAACGGACACCCACACGTGCACAACACACACACCCACACACATAATAATAGAGTCAGGGGCAGTGATTTTGCTCTCTGGTTATTTTCAAGGACACACTACCACAGGGTATACTGTAATCTCTCCATCATGACCACAATATATTGGTTATTCCTCGCACTTTGTATCACTGCTTAGTCTTTGAATTAATATTTATAGATTTTTATGAAAAAAAAAATATATATAGAACACTTGTACATAAAAAATAATGTCAGTGCTTTTGGTTAATGTACTTTACATGTATATGCCATTTGGTCACATGTAAGTAACATATGGTCACATGCATTAGCTGATCCATTTTTGCTGTTTTCTGACTGACTTCCTTGTTCAATAATTTATAGTCCTAGGAAATCTGGCACATATAGAAATGTTAACGTGCAGGTCTGCAACATACAGCAAATAACATAAAAAAAAAAACATGTATCATAAACAACAGCTGGTCCAAATGTGTATCTGAATGTTTTCTTTCTCGTTGTTCTTCTCTCTCTCACTTTAGCTTTCTGTTGCTCTTTTGTCTCCTCTCCATCTTTCTCTGACTACTGTTGACGTACCTCTGGACGGTCTCCTCTGCTTGGTTTGCATGGTCAAAGTGCCCACCACTGCACCCATGTTGTCACCGTGGAAACCAGCCTGGTCAAACAACCCAGAGAATAATACTCCTCTATTTATTTCACGATCTTGTCAGCCTGTCGTTCTGTCTTTATCTGCCTCCACAGCTCCGGATCTTAAAGGGGCTTTGCCCCCGTTAGTTCCTCTGGTTGGTTTTGTCACTGAGGGACGACTCTCCTCTTTGAGCTGATTCTCGTGGATTTCTGATCTCTTTCTCCAAACACACTCACAAGCTGCTCCTGCCTTCCTGCGCCACTCCCTCCGCTCTGTGCCTCACTCCACTCATCTGTCAGCTTTCCCCCCTCTTTCTAGCTCCCTGCCTCCTCATGCCTTCATGTTATTGTGGAGTGCTGGTGGTAACCAATGCTGTGCTCAGTAATAACACCACTGACAAATGAATGGTAACAGGTGAAGGTCATGAGACTGTCATCACTTATCTCTGTTTTTACTACCCTGACACACACACACACACACACACGCACTCAACACAAATGCTAACGATGGCTTCAGTTCAATACCACTTCAAATTAGCGCTCTGCTCCCTGCCACATGTTTTTTCCCATAATTAGCCTGTAGATATATGTCAGCTGTGACCCTCTCCCTCTTATTCTAATGTGAAGGGCGCCAGAGAATGATTTTTTCTTTCTCACTATGGTCTAAACAAGCAAGTTAAAGTGTTAAATGCTATCAATTAATATTCATGGAGCGGCTTCGATTTACGAAAATGAGACTGTGTGCATAGGGGAAAGGAAAGCAGTCGGTGTGAGTAATGTTTATGTCTGTAAAAGTGCTTGGCATTAAAACTCAAACAGCTTTGTTGGAAGCAGAAGTAAATGTTGATTATATTATAAGTGCTTCACCCTCTTAAACGATGTCATTCACTGTGGTAAAAGGCGTCTAATGAGTCTGAGACAGATTCGGTCTGATTTAAGACCGGATATGTTATCCGACAGTGATTCTTTGCGAACTCAGCTGAAGATCTAAATGAGTTAATCAAAGAAAGGACGTTTTAAGAGCGATTGCTTTGATTTATGAGAGTAACACAGCACACTGTAAAGGGGTGGAGTGAAGCAGAAAATGTGAATGTCTTTTTAAATATTCCACTGGCTGCAGACCAGAAATGTAAATGCTCTCCCTGCATCACTCTTTCTTTGTGTGTATGTGTGTGTTGGCTTCAGAAAAACCTCTCTTGGTTTAAAAAATTCATGCTCTGCCATTTTTTTTCGACGCCGTTTTCTTGTTTCTTGAAAGTTGCGTTCCACGTCCTCTTTTTTACAGCTGTAAGAAGAGCAGAAGCCGTGTGTGTGAAAGGTGTCCGGTGGCATCAATACAGTAATTCATGAATTGAATATTTATTATGTCATAGTTACGTAACCCTTGGAAACTTGCCTTGTGTCTGCCATGTGTTTCTCTATGCTGTTTGACTAGCAGAGCACTGCTCAGGACTAAGTATGCAGATAGCTGGTGTAGGGACATTAAGTTGTGTGTGTACATGTGGCTTGCAGAGGGCAGTGCCGAGCTGATACAAGCTAGATAAGACTTTAACATGCACTGATTAATTAAACATAAAGTCATGCATAATTCTAATGTACACCAATCTCACGCTAACTGTCCTACCTTTTGCTAAAGTCCTTTCCCTTTTTGCATCCCAAATCCCTCCATGTAAACATTGTCATACAAGAAATTTACGTCTATTTTACAAATCAAATACACATTCCACACAGTCACTTCATCTCAGACCAAGAAGCAAAACATAAAAATTCTCAGTGATATCACAAACAATATTTCTCCTCCACTGCCCCAATTTGAAGCCTCCTGACACACATTCAAACTCTTGCAGATGGAGAATTAAGTGTTCAGATTACTATGAGTAAACCATTGTAATCCCCGTGACAGATGTCTGGAACTTTCTCTCTAGGACACGTCACCCTGCACCGTGACAAGCTCCAGCAAGTGATTTATGGGGGTGAAAGGGGGATGCTGTCCCACTTGTTGGCAATATTACCAAAATGCATCCCCCTTGTTAACCTGCCATCCCCCCTCTCCATCCACTAATCAGAGAGAGAGAGTGCAGAGGCAGAGGGTCCCGACCATGGCTCTGGAATATCAGTAGCCTAACTGTGTACTGATATATCCACGGTGCTGTTTAGTGTGCTGAAGAAGTCAACACATTTGTTACTGCAGCCCGTCCTCATCAGGAAAACGAAGATATAGGTCAACTGTAAAAGGAACTTATTAAGACCCATATTTGACATTTTATTGTTAGGTGGTGACCTCTAGTGGCCATAGGAACTATTACAGTGGTAAAGGAGGAAGTCAGGTGAGGTATTGGGATATTTTAATGTTTCACTTGATTGTTTATTCCATGATGTTGTTCCATGGTGTTTTGTGAATATTTTTCCCTACAAAAAATGCAACACATTTCATTTGACTTTTATTGCTTATCCACACACATGCTTATATACACCCATGTCCCTATCTAATTTGGAGTAGTGTTATGTAAATAATGAGAAAGTCTGAATAGGGAGGAGGTCGGCAGGTTGGATCAAACAAGCACAAGACTGTAATCCAGGATACCTCTGTTTGTGTGCCATGTGAAGTCAGCAGTGAGTTATTTTAACTTGCTAACATAAGAAAGGGACGACATCTTACGTAACATAACTGCAGTTACGGATGTAATGCAGGTCGGTTTGTGACTGAAGGAGCATAAGTAATGTAGTTATTTTTACCCAAACCACAATGTTTTCCTAAATCTAACCAAGTAGTTTTAGTGTAGAAACCAATAGTATATCTATATCTATCTATCTATCTATCTATCTATCTATCTATCTATATACATATATATATATACATATATATATATATATATATACACATATATATATATATATATATATATATATAGACAAACAAATATGTTAAGAAATAAGATAAATGTGTTCAAAAATGGGGGAATAAATATTGTGTTCAAATGTGTTAATAAGAAAAATAAAAATATAAAAGAGCATTTGTCATTGTGTTAATACAGTTAATTGTCATTCAAACAGGTTCGTTTACGGTGCACAGAAGAGTAACGTGGTTAACTCACAACCTAATCTCAGAGGTTATGTTGTCCATCTTCTATTTTTGTGAATTGCATTGGTTGTGGGAAATGTAGAGGGGCGGGATGTCATGATGACCCCTGAAATTGAAGCCAAGGGCTAATGAGAAGATACACAGACAAGCTGGTGTAAAGCTGCTGGAGACTTTTTAAGTCTAACACTGTGGTGGATGCAGAGTTTACCGACGAGTTACGGACATAAGGAAGCATGCATAAGGTAAATACTTGATGTGTGTATATTTGTACTGCTTCTTCAGAATGAGCGGAATAACCCTTATTTCAATGTAGTAGCAGCTAATGTTACTGTGTGTTGTAAGTATGTGTTAATGTTATCAGCTAGTTTAAAGCTCACATGAAGTCAGTATGATAAGTAAATGGCTGTTATTAGCTTGTGAATTGGTAAATGAGATTAAAAGGTCATAACACCAGTTGATAGAGGTTGATTGTATGTGCTAAGTGAAATCTTTAGAGAAAGGTTTACATTGAAAAGGAAAACACTTCCAAGCATTTTGGCAAATCTTTAATGTCTGTTTTTATGTTTTTACTCATTTAAAAACCATTTCTCATTTAACTAAATTCATCATTTACAGTTAAAAACTGTGTGTGATATAAACGGTACATTTCATTAGGGTATTTGCATTTCACTGAGGTGTGTTTTGAATTTTAAAGTACAGTACTATGTATATATTCCTGCTAAGTGGAGGCATTGGCATTTATTTGTAATTCATAAATAAGTTCAAAAGGTTTAAAAGCTTCTAATTTCATAACTGTAACACAGGTTAGCAGGGCCCCGCTCATAGTACTACAACACCCATATACTGTACAGTAGATACATGGGTCGGGTGCTACTCTTGCCTAAACTCAACCAAACCGGTTGTAATGTTTCTCACTTCTTCTTATTAACATTAACTCTCATACTCACTCGGACAGTCATTACACTCTTTATTGACTTCTCTTCCTCTTCCATACCTGTTACGTACTGTGACGTCATCACGCATACTCACAACGTGAGTTGCCAGACACTACACTGGTACACTCGTAACCGGTACTCAGCAACAGTCATGTCGTTTTGGGGACGGTAATATATGTTGTTTTGTGGGTGACTGGCAATCAACCTATTCAGTGGTTTAGGTATCAGGATGTGTTGCATTACTGCTCCTTTTTGTCTTCCCTCTGTAAGTTTTGTCTTAGATCTATAATAAATTAAAAGTAAATATTATAAACACTCTATTCTATTCTAAATTGTAGCCTAAATACTGTACATTGTCAGCTTTATGATCAAAGTGACAAGCAGGAACACGAGCGAGAGGAGCATAGAGACACACTGCTGCCACGTGACTACAAATCGCAGTTAGTCGGTTACTATAGATGTTTGGTGCAGCCTGGGAGTGAAGCAGGTAAAATGACCGAGGACATTAACCTGCACTGACTGCACTGTGCTCAGCGTTTACAGTTACATAATTCTTGCTAAATATACCATCAAACCTACGGTGTGTATTGAAACATAAGCATCATTAGAGTGCTTAATGTCCACATCCAGTACAAGAACAGTGCTCCCATTGGGCCATCCCCCCGGTTAAGATGAACAAATCACCCACTGACAAGGACCAAGGACACTGCACCGCAGTCTGACTTACTAATGGCTTCATTATCTGTTAACCGCTTCATGTTCTACTCACGTTAAGCCCATTATCGGACTGAATCCATTGTGAAATGTGATAAAAATCAATTTAACAGATCATTTTTTCAAGACTAAACAGATTTAATTTGGAAGAGATAGGAAAATCTATGTTTGTTCTGTGATGATCTGTGGGCAAACCGCAATCTCTGTTGTGGCAGCTCCAGACCAGATGAGAGGTTCCCTCGTTATGCAACAGCTGCCATTATTGAATTATTTTGTCTCTACTGCTCTGCTCTCCACTTTAACATTCCCTCTGTCTCCTGCACACTTCACATTCAAACTAGTTGTGCTTCAAGAGATGACGAACATGGATTTGACAAAGGGAAAAAGCTTATATGATGTATGAGTCGTCACGCAATTCAAATGTATACAGAGAAAATGTAGTTATAGTGATTGATTGGTTTACTTATCTGCTTTTGTATGTTTAATATTGTTATAAATTTAACTGCTTGAGGCCTGTTTGACTGGTCAGACATGTTAATCAATTAGGTGAGTAATGGAAAATGAATTCTTAATTAGAAATTGAGCAATAGGAAAATGTACCCCCCATATTTTAGTTATTTAAAATGTATTTTGCAATGCATATTTATTAAAACCCTCTACCAGTATCAGTAAGAAGTTTTTTTGAAAATGCAGATTTTTAAAATTCATTTTAAGAATAAGAACTGCATAATAACAACAGCATAGTTTTCCTGTGTCTTTAAAATGAATATTAAAGCATGTCAAAAATGGGGAAATTCAGTTAAATTAAATATTTATTTGCTCATATTTAAGTGCTCATAGTGCTCGTACTGTACAGAGCAGTGCCCTCGAATAGATATAGACAGATATTCAGCGGAAAAATATGCCACTGGCTCTATTTGATGAGATGGATTACATTTAGAGCACAACATGAAGGGGAACCAACTTCTGACCGAGCAAACACACACAAGTAACCGTAGACACAAAACAGCAGAGTCAGAAATACACAGACGTTAAATACTTTTACTCACATAATATATGAAAGTGAGTATACCGTGTGCTTTATTTGCCACGTTTGTGTATATGTGGCTGTGTCTTTAACTTTGTTATCTGACAGCACACATTCCTTGTGTGTTATGTTGTGGTGTCACTCTTTGAACAACAGGTGGCAGCAGAGTACAATGTTCCTGGACACAGTCAGCACCTCGGGTCACCACTGCATCAAGCTCCTCATGCTCATGACTAAGTACAAAGGGAGCTAAAGTGAACAGATGAACAACAACATGAGAGCATGTAAGCTGAACGCACAGCACCTCCCAACAACACCACACATCACTTCATCATCACAATACTATTCACTTGTCAAAAGTGTATTTTGCCTGCAAGTTTCAGATACTAAAACAATGAGGCCGGAGAGAATTAACGTGGAGAATGAAAGACACAGTGGAGGCAGAAGATAAAAATAAATCTAGACGAAGACAGTTACATAAAAGTGCGTAGTGAGGTGATGTAAAAAATTAAAAGCAGAGACACACACTGTCAGCTCCAATCCACTGCCTCTACAGCCACAGACCAAGAGAGAGGGAGTGAAAGGAGACAGAGGAGAAGGAGGTTTTTGGGGAGAACAGTTTACAAATGAAGGGTGATGTTGGACAATATGTTTCGGTCATAGTAGAAGTGTGGTCGAGGTACACCAAGCTGTAGATTTGAGTCAGTCTCCGCAGTGTGGGATGAAGTGAGTCTTGCTGCAAGGTTACGCACTCAGAGGGCACATGTGACTTGTAATGGCAAGGGACAAGTGCAGCACAGGGCAGGATGTTTGGTTTGCTGTCTTCACACTACACTGTTTCCAGTAGGATGTCTATGTGGTGTAAACACAATAACATGTATATCATAGTAAAAGCAAAAAGTCAAAATACTTTAATGGTCGACAAGATTGTAAGAAATGGACAGAATTGAAAGGTAGCAACAAAACTATAGGGGTCAGCTTACCCGCTCACCGCTGCTGTCTATTTGGCTGTAGCGACTAGCTGCTGTTAGCAAGTAGCTCAGTTAGCCGTGGAGCTAAGTGGCCTTATTAGCTGACAGGAGTCTGCTGGCTGGAAACCAGACCAGGGACTGAACACAGCCCCTGAGACAGACAGATGCCAGTCTAAAGACAGGGGATACAGTACAGAGGTGAGCCGCGCTGACCAGGACATGTACACGTGTAGAGCTTGAATATTTTCACATCATACTTGGTCAATTGAGGATTTATTTGACTAAAACACAGGTGATTGTGGAAAGACAAACCAAGAATCTTTTGGTAAGTCTTATTTTGTTAACGACAAGTTTGAATTAAGCTGGTTTAATGATGAAATGCTGGGCCAATTAAGCTAGTCTTAGCTCTGCAGAAGAGAGAAACTTGAATTCAGAATGTGTATGGCTGTATTTTTCTGTTTAATAATGACAATAGGTGTAAAATTATCTCCTTTCTTGACATTTTGTGAGTTGAATTTGTTTAGTTTTTACATCTCCCAGCTACTACAAAATAGTAGGCTGGGCTGTGGCTAGCTAGTTAGCATGCTAACTTCATTAGACATCTCTGCAACACAGTACAAAGACTTCTTTGGCATAATGTCAACACTGTTGTGTCTTTACATTCTGTTGATAATGCTAAATTCTAAACTGAACAGTTGCTACAAAAGAGAATTATGGCATAAAGCTAAATGCTAAACATCTTTTCGGCATTTAACTACAAGCAAAACTATATCTAAACAGTAGCACAAGTGAAGAAGAATCATACAGCCTCCAGACGCATACAGACTCCATGCACTCGTTATACAGCACTATTTACCTCAAGTATGCTAACATTAGCAAAGATAAGCCACTATACAATCTTTAGCTAATGTGTTTGTTTAATGTAAGTAGTCTACTTAGCTTTGTGTTGTCAGACTTTCACTTATGGAAATGTTAATACTTGAGTTAATAGTCTTGACGCCAAGGACGTATAAGGTTGATGCTAGTTGCTCAGTGACTCATTTAGCTGTTAATGCTGACTTTGATGGTTGGCTAATGTGTATGGTTTTGGAGTACATGATAATGATAATGAGGTTTTACATATAAGTACAGTACACTAAAGTCCAACTGGTAGTCAGGTGGTTCTGAGTAATTTTTCCCCAATCCATACAAAGTGGTACATTTGCTCTTGGGCTGTACTTAAGTACAGGTTTAATGTATATACTTGCACTTACTTGAGTCTTTCCATCTAATATATAGATAAACATTATGTTTCCTTGTACTTTTTACTCCACTATATTTATCTGACAGTTTTATTAACCAGTCATTTTATAGATTCCGTTTATAAATGCAAAATGTAACCAACTTATAAATTATGTAGTGTATATGTTATTTTAGACAATGCCTCCCGGCAGTACAGGATGTAGTTAAAATAAGCTTCACTGGTTACAACATAAGTGCTTAGTGATCATTAATTATAATCCAGTAATATAATATATATGATTCTGAAATGGGTCGTTCTGCACAATGTACTAATTACTTTGGTACTTTAAGTACATTTTGATGTACGTAAATACTTTTGCAATATTACGTAATCACAATTTGGTATTTTTACTTAAAGTAAAAGATCTGAGCACTTCTTCTGCCACTCTCTGTACTTTGGAGGGGATTATAGGTTCCCCCACTGACCCGCAACTCAAGTACTCCTGTCCATTGATAAGCCATACATTATCAATGACTTGAAAAAAAAACTAGGAGCTTTGTAAGCCTGGGAACTGTCTTGATAGTGTTGTTCAGCTGCATGATAAAGAGATAAAGCAGCTAAACAAAAAACAGTTGCTTTTATAGGCTTTTATAGTCACAAAAACAATAATTCTCATTAACTTTACATTACCTTACATCTTACAGATGAAAGCTAAACCCTTTTTTAGAAGCAGAACTATGTAGAACAAGAACATAAAGTTCAGTTTACAAGTATAAACAGTTAAGATACAGGAGCCACTGGGGACCTCAGAATAACTGCAGAGCCAGTCAGTTTAGGGCCTGGGGCATTTCTCAAGCTCCGTTTCCACAACTCTGACACTCTTGCAACGTTTAAAGGTCTGAAAATGAATATACATGCAGCTGCAGTTGTAAGTAGAGCACTTTAAAGGTTAATAGGTAGCGTTTTACAGTTCGTGTCACTATATATATCCAAGTGTGTGCAGGCAAATATGCATAATAGGCCAAACTACTGAAGATACGTGTGTGTTGAACATGAGGGACTCAGATTTTTCAGCCTACCTGACATGCTTGCGTGTGTGGAGATGAATATGCATGTGTGTGCAGGTTTTCATGTCTTCTTCCATGCATATGATAGCATGCAGGTCCTCTGCACCATCTGCAGAGTGGGGATGATGCTCTGAGATGTGATGATGAGCAAATTGTGCAGAAATAAACGTTTCAATCTACAACCACGATGAAAAAATATAGGTTTAGGACTGAAGGTTTATGGACATTAACGGAAACATACAGTATACAGCAATCTTACACAATTGCCTCACAATAGATACTCAGATGTCTTTGTTAATGTTCAGATTTTACAGTCTGTATCAGAAACATTTTGATTCAGCTTTCTTTGTGATGCCCTAGTTTTAGAGGTTTCTACTAAACTGCACTGTATTAGTCAAATGTGTATGTAAAAGGTGAAAATGCATTAGGGTAACACCTATAAATTTTAAAAATCCCACTGTGAGCCCTATTTTAGATCATTTATAACTTATTAATCTGACCAGAGGAACTTAATAAACTCAGTGACGTTCAATAATGGAACTGAATGAAGACATGGCCTCTGTACTGCGCAGTGCACAAGCATCTTAACCTTAAATAACAAAAAGGGCAGTGCCGTGAGCCGCAGTCAGCAAAGCACAAAAAAACATCTGGGGAGAAGCAGCCAACATATACGGAGGCACAAAGACAAGGGACTCGATGTTCCATAGAAATCACACGCCATTTCACCAACTAACAGTGAGGACACAGAGTTTGGAGCCCAGAGACTGGAGCAAAAAAAAATAAAAATTTCTGCCCTCAAGATAATAATCTGTGTGCTTGGAGTACTTAATTTGTGCTCTGGATTTAATGTTGATTTTGGTGCCAAAGAGCAGGGGTGGAAGAAACTAGTTACATCTACTTTGTATTTCTGTAATTAAATCATTTGTTTGGGCACTTGTACTTTTTATGAGTACTTTTTAAAGTCTGTTATTTTACTTGTACTGATCTACCTAGCTACTTTTAAAATCATAATTGAGTACTGAGTACAATTTGAATTAATATGTAAACCTTTCATCTGCATTTTTGTAGCCAGAAAGGCTATCCAGTCACAAACGGGCCAATGAAAACCGTGACAAACACAAAAAAACACAAAGCTCTGCAGCAAAACTCAGATTTTCAGCACTTTTTCCACCTCTGCCAAAGAGCCACTGCTTAATGGAACTGATGTAGTAACATGTATAGACCTCTCAGTAGCTGATAATATCTTCAATACTTGGCAAATAACCCCAAAACAATCTAGATGGATCGATGGAGTAGCACTACAGGTAAGAGGGAAAATATGTATTGTTGATTTTGGGGTGAACTGTCCCTTTGATTGCTACCTCCACACAGGACAACATCTAAGTGTATGTTTTTTTTTTGTATTGTTACTTAACTTTGGCAATTAGTCCAAGCATGACCGCATATTTCTTTGTTATATAAAAGGATGGATTGTCTCTGAGACACTTGAGATCTGTGGCTGCAGTGCATGACCCAGATTGTCAACCCATGGAGCCATAAGTAGGCTGCTTTATTTCGAGAATAGCTCAGTAGCTGACGAGAACACCGGTTTATAACACGTAGATTCACCGTCAGTGGGTTGTACTGCAGGTTTTCATATCAAAGGACTGCCACATACTGTAAATATGCATATACTGTAGATGCTTTTGAGGTTAGATCGAGTTTAGCAGTGTCCATTGGGCAGCTCTACTGGACAACCACATCCTACATACAGGTAACAAGACATAAGTCATGTGTGAGAGTTTGGTCAGGTGATCTGTATAAAGGCAGCCTAAATTGAATGGATTCTGGCTTTTGGAAACACTGATTTTGTTGCTATTGTCAATTGCATATTCATACTTTTAACAGAAACTGTAGAAAATAGGATAATGAAACAAGCTACTGTTAAGTTGTGTTCTTACAGCTAACCTGCTACTTTTTTTTAATATTAGAAAAAAGAAGAAAAAAAAAGGAATTTTTAGGTTTTGTTCAAATCCTGGAGGTGGCTATGCTTTCAAACAATTCAGAGCATCATAGAAAGAGTCATCCAAATGTTTCTAGTTGGAAAATAAGCAGCTGGTTAAGCAGCATTGCCTGCACCTGCACAATTGACATATTTGGGTGCAGGTTTTTATTTTTAAATTTGTATCGGAGCAGAGGCTTTTTTTAATGTGAGTGCAGCCCCAGTGTGTTTTATCAGTCGTGACTAATTGCAGCAGCACTCTGACTTGGTGACTCAGCATTTGTTCCTCCCTGTTAAGGTGAAAAGTAACTTAACCAAAGGCTGACGGAGGTCGAGAGCAGAGAGAGATCCAGGGCTTTTAACACGAAGATGACGAACATGACAAGAGGTGGAGAGTGCACCCCAACTGTTGCCCAAGGGGGAAGACCGGATGACGCATACATCGTTCAGGTTTTACACAGATCATGCAGGAAAACCTAAAAAGCCCTAATGCACTGGCACATAAAATGTAGGCAAACTCAATAATTACTATAATTAAATGTACATTTTTAACAAAATGAGCCATTACTACAATCTCTCCACCTAGACCAATAGAATATGTTTGTAGGGAAGCTCAAGGCGTACTGATGGTGGATCAAATTTAGGTGGAAATGAATATGTCAAAATGAAAGGATAATTGCCAATCATTTTGAAATAGGACAAATTATACCTAGTTTTATAGCAAGAATGCAAAACCATGTGCAGTTATGGTCTCTTTAGCCTAAAGCAGATGTTTCTGATGATCTGGCTCCTTAATGTGACCCCCTAAAACATGCTGTTCGGCACAGATGATCTGGTAATGTAAGGGGTTTACAGATCCAGTTTGTCGCCTCCTCAGCTCTCACAGACTCATCTGGGCTGCCCTGATAATATTACTATTTGATATTTATGATTCAAAATCTGGATGATTACATTGGTACTCTCTGAGCAGGACCAAGACAACCAATGAGAGAGGCATCCCGGAGCAGCTAACGGTGCTGCAGCAACGGTAAACATTCTAGGCCTTTAGCCTAGCGTTAGCTAGCATACTACTGTGGAGAGAAACTTAAAATCTCACTGAAGAATAAAAAAATAACGTGCTGACAGCATCTCCACAGGCTAAAGTCCATTTTGTATATGTCTGCTTCTGCATGAGTTCATGTGAGGGGGATAGCCGCAGATCTATGAAGCGAGAGCACTGAAGCCACGCCCCGCTGCTGCACAGAGCGGTGTCCTCTGTTTATTCAACATGTGTTAATACTGAACATGTTGAGTGTCGAAATTGCACTAAATCCGGCACTACACTTACTTGGGTCCTCAGCAACACACCTGCCAAGTGTGAAGTAGATGAGATAAACAGTTCTCGTGATATGCGTATAACATCAAGACACGTACAGACATTCCTTGCTTTTTAGTTGAATGGCCTTCAGTGTGTACATTAATTGTGGAATTGTTAGTTTTACTTCTCAGATTTCTTTCCCTTGAAGCCGTTTTAAAATATGAAATATTTTACACGAAAAAGAGAAAAAAAAATGAGAAAACTGTGAAAAAATCAACTATTATGAATAATTTAGTGTAACAGAAACATCTCATTAACCAAACCCGGGGTTGGGTGCCACTGGCCTATATGTACAAGCTACAAATCCTCTATCCTTACTTGACTCATCTGGCCTGATGGCTCAATATAGCAGCCACCAACACAACACCAGTTACAGTGTATCTTCTGGTGCTCAAAACATAATAGTTCAAACTCATTTATGCAGCGCCTATTGCTGGCATTACCATCAAGAATTGTGTTGCATTTCCAAGCCGTGTTACATCTAAAAGTTACTGCATCAAGTAAGAGGTTGTGTTGTATTTATATAACTGAAACTCTCACAGACCTAGGCTTGCAAAGAAAAGGCTCAATGTTTTGCTCAAGGACACTGTGACAGCACACATGGCTGCTGATGAATAGACTGCACTTTGGCTGTTGTGGGAACTGAATCTTGACCTTGTCCACTTGACAATATAAAGTGTGCAGCACTGCAACTGAAATCTATTTGGTAAAAGGAAGCTAGATACATAATTCCACTATAAAAGGAGAGCTCTCTGACTGGATGGTAGCTGTGGCAATGGCACTAAATTTGTATGTTTTTTAACACGTTTTTGTATGAAAATGCCACGATAACACTCATACAGATAGACATCCTTATATCCATTAAATGTTGGGTGTAGCCCTCTCATAAAACAATTTTGTAACAAACAAATACACATATACAAAGTCATGAATTGTGCACATTTGAGTGAAAGATGTACAATAATAGCAATAATTTGCGTTTGAGTAAAAAACCACAGTACCTTTCGTGAGGGTTCCTGAGACCAATCTCTGCAGGGACTGGATTAATTTGAGCACCCCCTGCCTGCAGCGGCTGGTACAGCCAGCCATCCTGAGGTAGAGGCAGGGGCCGACGGGGCCGAGTCTTCACCAGAGAGAAACTGTTTCCTCCAATATGTCTCAACGATGGCTTAAGCTCGCAAGTCCCTCAACAATGTCCTTTAGGGAGCTATATTGTGGTGTCCTGAATCCAAAGATGAATCTGCCTCAATCGTTTTTGTTATGGAACATCTTTAGGTTCTTTAAGGTAAAGACGGTGATAAATGATAATTTACCAGCAAAAGTAAGCTTCTGCTGTATCTTACGATTGAAACAATGTGTCTTCTCTTCCCACCGGTCCAAATGAATGAGATACAGTTCACTTACTCACTCAGATACTGATGCTCAACATACAGGCACATGCTGTGGTGAAGTTTAGAGGCAGGTATTGAAAACAGTGTTAGAATTACCAAAAGAGGCAGAAATGCTGAGTGGAAATAAAAATCCAGACCTGTATGTCAAACTTTTAAAAAAGCAAAGTTGTGTTCCACAGACCAACATGAGCCAGAAGATAAATTATTGAATGGACTCCAAAAGTAGAACGCGACGAGCTGCGTGCCCTGGAAGTTCTGTCCGTCTAAGAAAAAGCAGTCCAGTTCTTCTCACCTCCTTTTTGTATGTATCTGATCACTCTTTCCCTCTCCTCCTCTTTGTCTTGTCTTCTGTCTGTGGTCTTGCGAGGTAGCACTTTCTCCTCCAGTACACGTATTTCTGTGTGAGGTTTTTGTTTGAGCTGCAGTGGGAGCCCTGCGGCTGTGGTCTGTGGAGGAGCTCCGCTCTGGCACTCTCAGCAGATCTGTACTGCAGAGAGCGCCACCAGCCACCACTGTACCCGCCCTCCCTCCTCTGTACTCCCTCCTCCTGTCTTGCATATGTGCTTTCTCGCTGTCAGTCTGGCTGATGCTCATTGCTCTGCTTTTTTTAGAGCTCTAAACAGTTGCGCGATACATGATCCAGTAAATAACAAGGTGTAAAAACAAGGGGAATTTTGATTTGAGCTAAAACTCAGATTCCTGTGGAAAATACATGTAGTCAAGTTTTTCTTAACTATTGCAACATCTTCTCCACATTGGGATAACAGTTGCATTGTTTAATTTTTACTGTGATATCACACAATAATATCAGTTTCCTTCACACATCTTACAGTCTACAGGACACACCATCAGAGCTGTGAATGTCTTTTTCATAAGTCCATATCACAGCTTATAGAGTGAGACATCAGATCATCTGTATTTAATCAGTACATCTTAATGTCTTTATGAATCAGACATACTGATGTCTGATTCTAATGTACTTTCTGTGAGAAAAGAGAAAAAAACTACACCCCAGACCTTTTCTATTTACCCTTAAGTGTGGCCAACATTGGAAAAAAAAAGATTGTGCCACAGTTGCCATATTTAATTGTTAATGTTTATAAAAAATGGTATGCACTACTAAAATGTTCATTATGAACTACTAATATGTTCATTATATCTTTATATTTGCTGGATGTGCTGACAGAATTACCACAAAAGATTAAAGAATGGATGGTTGAAGTTTCGTAGCCGAAAAAACATTTCTCGATCTTCATAACAACAACAACAACAGCAGCGTTGCAGCATTCTCCTTAACGGCTGAAGTCGATGGGGAGCTGAATAGAACTATTTCATGTTGTGTTGTTTGTTTCTCTTTCAAATCAAGTCCTCATCTACTTCAGGTGTTTAGGAGAATGCGCTGTTTTGCTGTGAGGTTCCAGAAATTCACTTTCCATCAGCAGAATTTTTAATTTTTTGGGTTAACTTTTCCTCTAAGAACCTTTCCTTGCAGAATATTGACATCTCCCGTTGCCTAGCTAGCTTTCTGTTTTGTCAGCATACAGATATTCTTAGTTAAAACACACAGATAGACAAATATTACTACTGTACAGCAAATACATACCCATTATGTTTCTGCTTTTTGGCTGAAAACAAAAAAGGTGGCCCTGGGGAAGGGATGAGAGAATGCTTTCTAATGTTTAGTGATATATCCAGTTCATTAATATGTATGTAGTGAACTACCAAAAACAACCTGTATCTAAAAACATGTTATGCTACAGAGGTTATCCTAGAAGAATACAGCAATATTAATCATCATCATAATTATGATCTGCTTTCATACTTTTATCACAGCTAGGCAGGAGGTAAATCTGTTGTCCCGAATGCACATTTTTGTCTCTATGGTGATCAGGCAGCCACCAGAGCTGAGAAGCTATCACTGCTGAAATAGCACCACAGGGTCTGTGCCAAATTCACATATATGCAGGCAATCGCCCGTAAACACACAGTCTAGTCTATCACAAAATAACTCCAAGATAGGTTATGTAAGCCTGCAGACCGAGCTTTTTGTTTCTCACTCCACTGAACTGGGGAAATGCTTGAGGAGAGCATGACGCAGTGCTTCCTCTGTCTATTTTCCTACCCTTAATCCTCTGTCTTGTCTATATTTAATGCTTATAGATTTTATTATAGCCTCACAGGCACAGTTGCATTTTTGGAGGTCCCTGTCCTATAGTAACTCTGTCCTAAATGTCACAGGTAAAAACAATCAAACAAAAGTACCTGCAAAAGGAAGACCATAGCTTTCGTGACTTGAGGTGGTTGTTCGCACAATCTTGTTTAGATCCCAGGAGAGGGGCACTTTACTCACAGAAAAGTGGCAGAGTAAAAATAGCAGCACAGTGCTAGCCACACTGTCAAAAAGAGCTTACGTATGTACAGGTAATTATATAACGTGAACAATGAAATTACTTCAGATTTTTCATACTTTGTCAGAATGGGCTTTGTTCTCTTTTAAAAGGCCTTTATTTGTAGCTTTATTATAAGGGTAAAAGGAGCCAGCGCAGTATTACTTTGTATTATTCACAAGTTTTAGTGGCAGACTGCATCGCAACTTACATAACAGCAGGTCGCATTAATAAACTACCTCTTTTACACCTTTGCTTCACCACTTTTTAAACAGTGGTGGGAAAAGTACTCAGATCCTTTACTTAAGTAAAAGCACTGACAATCCTTAAGGTCAAGTTCACCCATAAAGGAAAATTCAGTCATTATCCACTCACCCCAATGCAGATGGAAAGTCGGGCAAAACAGCAAAACAGCATTCTTCTAAACAGTTGAAGTAGATGGGGACTTGTTTTAAAACATAAAAAAAAAAAAACTGAAAAAACCCATTTCATTGCTTCATACTCGTTCAAGTCTCTTGAAGCCGCATGGTTCTCAAACTGATTTGACAAGACAAGTCCTTGATGTGCCGTTGATCTTGTGACCCCATTACATACAGAATGTGCGCTCACGCTTTTAGCTTAGCAGCTAGAGTGAAGCCTCTTTAAAGGCTTTCAAAGACTTGGATGATGCAAGATTAGCTGCATGGAGGCATTTTATGTTTTTTTTTTGTTTTTTTTAAAAGTCCCCACCTACTTCATTTGTTTAGGATTTTTCCGTGGAGCTCCAGAAATGTTTTTGAAGACTATGAAACTTAACTCAACTTTCCTTTAACTTTGACTTGAAGACATTGGGTCACAACTCAGCACAAAAGCTTTGGAATGACTTGTTTAAACAATGTGTTATATTTTATAAGCCGGTCATGTGTTTTAATATAAAATCTTGATTTGAAAAGTGAAGGTTATATGCCTCTGAAATGTTGTGCAGTGGAAGTATAAAGTAAGAAAAACTGCAAATACTTCGGTACAAGTTATTTTCCACCACAGCCGCAAACCACCTCGTGAGTCCAGAAATTAAACTGATTTAAACGCAGTCATGCATCTTCCCACTCAATGTAACCTTTAGCAGGAAAGGCAGTGTCAACACACATTAGACCACAATTTACTAATGTCACATAACATCTGGGCTCTTCTCTCCATGGCACTGTAAAGTTTTGTATACAGCCCCTCAGCACTAGCTGGTCCCACGTACTATAAAAACTGAAAATACACCAATTGAACAATTAGAAGTCCTGCATTCAGTCCTGACTTGAGTAAAAGTATATATCAGCAGCATTTACTTAAGGTATCAAAAGTATAAGTCGCCAATGTGCGTAAAACTGACTCCCTGTCAGTTGTTTACTATTATATGATGATTTTTGATTAATAATACTGCTGCATTAATGTAAATGTTGCATTTTACAGCTGTGGATGTTAAAGGTTGAGCTCTTTTGTACTACGTTACATACGGTTCAGTGGTTCAGACTTTAGCAGTGCATCATATTTTACGGGGTCGTCACTCTCCTGTGAGAACCACGCGTCTTAAAGAAGCCAACTTTGCTTTTCATGAGCTCAGAAGAGCAGCCATGTTTATGCCTTTGTTTGAGCTTCCAGATGAACATAGCAGAGTAAAAAGTACAATAATTGCCTAATTGAGATTTAGTGTAGCAGTAGTATAAAGCAACATAAAATGTTTTCTAATGTTTACTGGTATTGATTGTGATAACATGTTAATGCCTCCATAAATGTTATTTTTAATGTTTTAAACATTAAACATAGTAGTTAAAAAAAAAATTGCAGCAGTATTTTCAATATTATCATCACTAGAAAAACCAAAAGTAGGTGAAGAGGAAGAAAGGCTGCATGAAAGATACTAGTGTCCATGGTGATATGAAGATATTAATAATAAACTCACAAAATGACTTTGCTGCAAATATTGTTGCCATAGTGAAGTGAATTGGAAGTTGAAGATACAAGAAGGTGGCATACATTTTTAATGCTATTGACTTGCTTTGTTTTCATACCCAGTGATTCGTTTATCCATTGATTATGATAATTCTAGTTATTGAAGTCTCAGATTTTCCATTTGCCACAGGGCTGGCTCTTCAGCGCTGTCAGTAAAAACTGCTGCTGGGTGCAGGCAGATACTGAACCCCTGCAGCAGCACTGTGTTGCCTCCCACACTCAGATGTTAAGTCCCACAAGCCCCCGCACTGAGCATGCTCAGACCAACCTGCTTCTTGATCTGGAGACAGTAGTTTAGCAGTCATCTGCACATGGAAGGATGAGAAGTGACAAGAACAGTGGGAGGCCAAGGAGCTGAGAGATCCTGAAGTGTGAGGCAAAGCCAACAGCTGCTTTATTACCAGACCCACTCACAAACTCACACCCACACACAAAAACACAAAAAGGGCCACAGAAACATATACAGTAAGCAAGCACACATGTCTTGGCTGTAACACAATAGCTTTTTGTAATCTTTTTTAAAAGCACAAGTTAGAGTCTCAGTAAGTTTAATGTGGAACGAGCCAAAACCTGCTGGAGAAAGCAGATCTGGTTAAAGCATGTCAGTACATGAAATAAATACAGAAACATCTGAAGACAAAAAAGTAGGCTACAGTACATAATCGGCTTTAAAAAGAAAAGAAAAGAATGACTGTGGAATAGTCAGCAAGCTATTGTTATTGTGGTTAAAAGCTGCAGAACAAACTTTTGTGAAGTAGAAGTGAAGTTTATCTGCTGCATTCAGCTGTTTTTTGCATTTTGTCTTAGCGTCTTTGTGCAGCGTTGCCATATTCAGCAGGTTTCTGCCCATTTGGGTTACTTTACGATAAATTGGCAAAAATAGTAGATGCAACTTTAGACTGCATGCTTTTGTCAACGTGTGACAGCTGATTAACGCAAAGTCAATTAGTGATAAGCTTTTGTTGTGTGTGTGTGCTCAGCGGAGTCTGCCCTCCTGTAGTTTTTAAATAGGTTGGATTTTGATGGGCTGTTTTGTTCATTCTGACATTTCATGGCAGTATTTTATCGCTTAATTGTGGCTGTACAGCGACAGAGGTGAATTTTACAATTTCACGAACATTACTGATGCAGATAGCTGTGTATGCGTATAATTTGTTTTATTGAAAATTTAAAGGGTTTTACGGTTTTGCACAGATTTATGGCAAGTTCAGGCTTGTAATTATTGATTTGGACAGGTTTTAAGTTGTGATTGGTCGGAAAATGTCAATCTGATCGGGCAGCACCAACTATATGAGGCTGTACTTGGGACAAGCTAAGCTAAATGCTAACATCAGTGGGCTCTAATAACATGCTCAAAATTACAATGCTGATGTTTATCTGTTTCAATGATTACCATGTTCACCATCTTAGTTTAGCTGGTTAGCATGCTAACATTTGATTATTTTGCACTGAACAGAAAGTACAGGGACTTATTTGTTTATTATAATAATAATAATAATTTTTATTATTATTAGTTTTGTTTGTAATTAGCACCTACATTGCATCGGACAAATTTGTTTGAGTTTGTATTTACGACAGTGGTGTTGCACTCAGAAATTGTGGGGGCCGGCAAATCGCACAAAATGCATATTTCTACACAACGTTGCTTTAATTTTACAAAATTTGGGCCACAAACCATGGTGGGGCTTTACAAAAAGAATGTTATACCAGATGATGGCATGAGATGAAAAGACACTTCATGACTGATAGACCAGAACCATGTTAAATTGAAAAAATTAAAAAAAATGCCAGCTAATGAGGAAAATGCTCAGAAAAAAGGATGGTAAGTTTGCTAAAACTTGGAAATCAGTGCTCTTGAGTCTTTCTGCAGCGCTTCACATGAAAACGCCTCTGTTGCAGATGGCACTAATGTGGGAACAATAAAGAAGTGCAGAGAAAGCAGAATCTGCATTCAGAAGATGAGTGTTACTTGAAAGGGACACTGTGTTACAACAGAGATGAAGATAAAAACATAATTTATCACAGCCTTTTGGGCACAAATCTGCAGATAAGAAATGAGACACAAAATGCAGCTGCTACTAAATTGAACTGAACAGCTCCTTCATTTGCTTGTGTTTATTCTGTCCGATTGGCAGACCTCCACAAAACTCACCACACGCAGAGCAGCCTGCAGAAGAAATTTGTTTAATTATCCATGGCAACTGCTGTCCTGTTCAGGTCCACTGGGGACAATTATGATGTGTGACTTAACAAACACCAGCCAGCACTCCAATCAAATACAGTGGCAGTATTTATAACATTACAGTGCAGGCTCAACAAGATCGCTTTTTTTTTTTTTTTTTACGCTTCGCACCTCACTACCCACCTTACCTCCTACTCAGTTGCATAATACATGAGGTTTTTAAAACACTTACTGCATTCCTATGACAAGTATGTATATATATATATATATATATATATATATATATATGTAAATGAATAAACAACCAAACAAGTGGAAAAAGATGATGCAAACATGAACAATAGGTGATCAGTTTTTCATTTATGAATTTATGATCAAAATCAGTGTTTGATCAGTTCTTGAGCAACAGATTTGGAATAAATGCAACGTCCAAGTATCCTGAAGAATGAATTAATCCACATCTCTTTTCTGCTTTGCTTGCTCTTGTACTGAGGAGAGCCCCTCGTGGACAGAAACATCAGCTTTGTTTTTTTTCATTTTTCTACTCCCAAATCTCAGAGCTGATTCTCTCTTTCCAACAGTAACATTTATGGGTTTTTTCCTATTTAATGACTTCAGTTTATAATGAATCCAATAGACCTTTTTAAACTCTAAGTCTATACCTTTGAGGACATATTACCACAATGACATGAGTGCTGTTTCCGCCTTCCCTCTGGTGTAATCCTATCTGTATGCTCCATCATCAAAATGTTTTGTCTTGAGACCAGTAACTACATGAAGAAAGAATAAGGCCTTGAGAAGTCCACATTAACTGGAGGTCAGGTTTGCAGCGAGAACTAGTTCATACTGCCATCTGGTGGACATACTTTGAGAGAACAGAACTGTTACTGTCCTGTTGTCTTTGATAAAAGCTGCAGTATGCCCCATAGAGACACCACGGACTTACCCACAAAGCTTTGTGAATCCACTCACTGAAAGATGTGCGTGTGTTTGCGCTGGCGGAACTGATTCAAATCTATAAAGGCTATAAATGCAGCAGCTGCAGCACGGCCAGCTGAACCCACTAGGGGTAGGTCTTGCGGCAGAGATGAGCTATGAGCCCAGATTGTTTGGAGTAATTTGCTAAACACATATTTATTTAGAAGTGTGCACCATGTAAGTTTAGGCACAGGGCTCCTCTACAAGACAGGAGCACAAATCAAGTACTGCAGCCAAAGCTTTGGGACCCCCGAGGGTCTGGGTCCTTGGGGAATTTGCCTTCCTTGCCTCTGATCCAGCCCCAAGAAGGCTACTGCCACTTCTCTGCTTCTCCACTTCAGAGAAAGCAGTTGAGAAAATCACTGGCTCCTTCAGAAGTCGACTCACACACACACACTGGCACTCCCCTGCCTTGGCTGTGAGCATGACACTGCTACAGTTAAGTTGTTGGCAGCAGTGGGCTTATTGTCAGTGATTCCTTTGCCCCTGTGTTCAATGTACTGCGCCTACTCATCCTCAAGGCAGAGAAGTATTGTCATCCTCAACTCAGACAAAGACCTCTGTCCCAAATTTGGTGAAGCAGTTTTACCCACAATTTAAAGCATGACATTCCTGCACCACTTTGGTCTCAGTTTCTAAGTGAGTATGTGCCATCATCGGCGTCAGAGTCAGCAGAGAGTAAATCTAGAAAAGAATGCATTACCTAACACAAGGTAATTGCTAGAACAGATGTTTAAGGCATGAAAACATTTCTGAGTATAAGGGAAATAGTTTCACTTTATATGAAATATGCTTATTCATCTCCTTGCAGAGAGATAGAAGATTGTCACCTCTCTTGTATTTGTATGGTAAATACGAAAAAAGGAGCTGGTAGTTGATTCTCGAAAAAAGGAGGCAAAGACACCTATCCCTGTCTACATCAACTGAGCAGAGGTGAAGCAGGTGAAAAGTTTAGGTTTCCTTGGACTCTAGAGAACCTGTCATCATCATCACACATCTCATCCCACTCAGGTAAAAAAAAAAAAAAGCACAGAAAAGGCTCTTACACTGAAGAAGGTTAAATTCCTGTGCCAAGTTCTTGTCAAGTTTTACAGAGGAGCAATAAAAAGCATCCTGCCTGGAAACATCACAAATTGGCAATGCTCTTCAGCCGGTGATTAAAACCACCCAGAACATCATTTGTACCCATCTGAAAATTTGCGATGTCAGTGAAGTGAGATGTCTGTACAGAGCCCAAAGGATACTAAAAGACAACACTCAACCCAGGCACAGTCTGTTCACCCAGCTGCCTTTTGGCAAAAGATACAGAAGTATCCGCTGCCGTACCACCAGACTACAGACTTTTTGCACTTTTACTTTTCATGGATCTAACAAACAAGACATACTTGTTAATTAGTGAACTTTAGAGCTGCTGGTAGGTTATGTTTTGTTCCTTTTAGAAACAGCAAGGCCAGCTGTTCCCACCTTTTCTAGTGTTCGTGCTAAGCTTAGCTAACCAGCTGGCTCAAGCTTAATTTTTGCATGCAGAACGTTTACAAGCTTATGACCCGAAATAAACAACTTTTTAGATCTGTTTAGGAATAAAGTGAATTCTGTTCATTACGTCAGTTATACAATTTATCAAAGTTGACCGTATTTACAGTTCACACTTCATTCATCTGACATGTTTACATGTGGGATTGGAATAATATTTATGTCCTGGTTCTGTTCCTCTTTTTTTTGCTCTGCATCAATATAATTAGTGTGTCTTTGGAACAGGCTCATAGAACATACAGTACTGTGATGCTGTCTGGTGTGTTTTGTCTCATGTTGTTATCACACTAAAATGGCAATTATAGAACAGAATCCATCTGTACTGTTGGATTATTTACACTATAAACACTCATGAAAAAATAATTTGTTCACACACAGACGCACACCAAAACAATAAAAATATTGACATTGAGATAAAAATGTCGCTCTATTTAACAGCAGGTGGGGTTTTATCTACCTCCATGGTACTAAGATGTGAAACAGGAAGAGACAGTGTAGGGGTAAACAGAGATAACCGCAATGAAAATTAGAGACCTCAACATCCCAGGTCACGGCAGGTAGCACACCACCACTGATTCACCAGGCCTTACCCAAGTAATGAGACAAGTACAATATTGGATTAGCCCACTTCTGAGCGAGTGATATGTTTTCATAAAGCACACTGGTGACGCACACTGCCTGGAAACATTATGGATGTGTAGTCTCTTAATTCAGTTTTAACATGATTAAAAGGCCCATTTTTGGTCCCATTACGTAGAACAACAAGGGAGGACAGTTCAATCATGGCTGAGACTATCTTGGCATGATAAAAATCAGTGGTAGATCCTTTTATTTTTTGCATTGTTCCTTTTGCTCTTTGTTTTTGTGGGGGTCATTCCAGGTTCAGTGGCAGCAGACTATTTGTCATCAAACATTTACAGATGCACAGAGCCCAGACTGGCAAAGTTTAAGTAGGTAGAGCTGTCACGAATGGAACTTCCCATTATGAATTTCACACCAATTTTTTTAACCAGAATTAATGCATTATTTCCAAGAACCGTGTATTATCTATGCATGCATAATATAGTAATACATCTAAGATACATGATATGGATAAACTGTAGTGTACCTTTTATACAATTTGCAGGTAGAGATATTTCAGAGCTTAAAGACATAGACTAACAATTTTATTTTTAATGTCTTTGGCAGCCAAGTAATGTAATTTCGAACCATCATTTTATTATGTTTTTTTTTTTTTTTTTTTAAAGGAGCACTTAATTCACCATCACAATAGCAGACAAACAAAACCGACAGAGAACATTTCAAAAGCCTAATTGAAAACTTGAATCTCTCACTCATTTCACAGAGGACAGGTATTAAAAGCTCCAAAAGCTTCTAGATTTCCCTCTGATCCATCTCTTGGCTTAAACCTTTAATTTCCCTATTTGCCACTTGAACTATTGCTCTTCCTCAAATCATACAACCCCTTTTCCAAAACAGTTGGAAAGCTGTGTAAAACCTAATCAAACCAGAATTAGATGATTTGTTAACTCTTTATGACACATGTCCAATTGAAAACAATATAAAGATATGCAATCTATTTAGTGGTTTACCTCATCAACTTCATTGTTTTTTCCAAATATGTGTTTATTCTGAATTTGATGCCAGCAAAATCTTTCAAAAAAGTTGGGACAGGTACAACAAAAGAGTGGGGAAGTGGTAGATTGTTAAAAAAAAAATCCTGAATGTTTCACAGGCTAAAAGATTCCCTGGTAACAGGTGACAGTACACGTGATTGAACTAAAACCATTCGTAGAAAAATCCCGTTTCTTTTCAAATTATTGCTTTCTGTTTTTATTTATGCTTTACATGCAGCGTCCAATGTTTTTGGAATGCAGGTTGTATAAAGATTTATAAGTAGATTTTTAGAAAAGGGTATAAATTGAATAATACTTTTGTATAAACAATGCACCTTTGTAAAATAACATTTGACAATAGTGACATTTGTCACTGTGCCAACCAGCGTAGCCTCCATGAAGTCTCTTCACCCTTGAAATCTTTGACTATACAGCTGTCACTGCCACCTACTACTGCAACATCACTTTTGTTTACTCTTTCCATGTCTGCACAGAGACAGGCTTGATATATTGTATGTAAATACAGCCACGGAGCCATCTCTGTTGGATTCCAGCAAGTTTTATAGAGACAACTCTTTTAACCTCAATTTCACTGCACTTGCAACACTCAAAACTCTGAGAGACCTTTGTGCTGGAGATGTACTGACGTGATGTGACTGGGAACAGTATCAAAAATTCACTCCTCCTCAGTTCAGAGGACTCAGCTGCATTTAATTCTCCCTATAAGTGGTCCTGCACCTCCATTCTCACCTTTTACTCCTCTGCCACCTGACCTGAATTAGATTTGATAATTTTATTACTTCCACCTATATGTCACTGTGCAGCTGCTGGCTTCATCGCCTCCACTTTTAGACCATATATGCAAGAATCTAAGTGTGATCTAATGTTTCCTCCTCAGCAGTATACCCTCTTCTACAAGGTTGAGGCAAGTCATCAATTCATTCCAACAGGGATTTAAATCTCTTTTCCTGTTTCAGCTTACTGTATCAGCCTACATCAAGTACCACTGACAGGGCTGAGGCTCACATTAAACTTTCAGTAATCACGGTCAGCTTGCCTTGCCTTGATACTGACAATGCATGAAAAACTGCACATTACTAGTGATGTTCTTCATTAAAAATTCATCATTAAAAGCACCAAACAAACCAACACAATACCTCCATTACTTATACAGTGCAGTATTTGCAATATATTGATAAGCTAGGGAAAAGTGTATTTGATGGATGAACAATTGCCTAAAGAACTATTATATAGTCTGCCTATGGAAGAAAACATTTTATAATATATATATATATATATATATATATATATATATATATATATATGTGTGTGTGTGTGTGTGTGTGTGTGCGTGCATGTATATATATTTTTCCCTAGTTATTTTATTTATTAATTAAAGAAACATTTGTCAGGGATTAGATTATGAGCAACAATGTCTAAAAATATATATATACATATAAAGGTGTAACAAAGAGGCAATTAGCCTTTGATTCATATGTATTACTTTATTATAAAACATATTATAATGAAATATCATCATTCATTATATTATTAATTGAAATTATAAATTGTTATTTGGTAATTAATTAAAATGAATTAAAGCAACATTGTTTAGAAATTGGCATTTTGTGTGATTTGGCGCCCCCCACAGTTTCTGAGCTCAACAACACCGTCGTGAGTACAAATCCCAGGTCTGCGACAATTAGTCAGATGTAATGTAGGTCAAATTTATTTTGAAACTATCAGTGTGCTTTCTTTCCAATAATCCATCTCAAAGTTATCGCTCACGTTTCACTCCATTTACATTCCTTATCTTTACTGAGACTAGTGACAATGGGTTACAGTGTCAAGATATTTCAACTGTTGTTGATGTCTATGCATGAGAAAAGTCCAAGCAGCATATATAGTACATAAAGGCAGCAAAGTTATCATAGGTACGTCTTTGACATAGATTTTAATTCATATTGTTATATAGTGTGTGTGCAGTAGACAGTCAGGATTTTTGCGTGCAGCTTCGTTAGAAATATTGTGACTTCATGAGGATAGGTTATTGTAACCTATCCTCATCCTAACTCAGAGTTACACTATGTTCCGGGTAAACGACATAAAAAATAATGTTTAATTTCTTGATGTATTTTGTCTTAATTTATTTGTTAAAGTGGAGTTTCCCAGCGGAAACATCCAGGAAGTCATGCAGGTCATATGCACACATTATACATATCAAATCAACTTGCTGGTCACTTATTCACTTTTGTTGGCTGGGTTGAGGAGAGAGAAAATAAACAACTTGCAAACTTTTAACCACCTGTGTCCCCAGGCAGCTTACTTGGAAACTTACTGAGTCATCCATTCATTCCACTCAGCTCAGCTCTGCCTACTCTTTATTTTGAACATTTGACAATGCTGTATGGTCACACATGTAACAACATGCCATATACACACATCTTATAAATAGACATATCAATACTGTGAATTTCACTGATTGTAAAATTCAGTGCAATCAAGAAAATAAGAGGCAACAAGTTATGTTCATTCTTGATGTTGTGCCTTGCATTTGACATAAATTGCATCAGCTTTGGCACCAAACACTAAACAAAGTTAGATTCTAACTGATACTGTCTATCTGATACTGTGAGTAGTGGAGCATGTTTGTAATTTACAACATTTTGCTGCCAGTCTACAGTCCAGCAGTGGGTCAACGGGACTTCAGCTTGGCTCATTGGGGAAACCATTTTCCTCATGTATGGTGAGGCTCTTCCCCTCAGTTTCTTTCTTAACTGTGTCTATATGTTTCTCAGTTTGTCGAGGAATTCTTTGTCCGTTAGTAAAGGTCAATCGTTTATGCACAGACACACGAGTCAGCTGCTGTTTTCTGTGAGACTGTCCTCTGCAGCGAAGCAGCTCTGCATAGGCCCTGCGGAAATCCCTGTTGAAGGCCGGATACAGGATGGGGTTGAGAGCAGAGTTAAAATAGCCCAGCCACAGGACCACAGAGTGAAGTATGTTAGGCGGGTTTGTCTTTTCCTTTATGCCCATGCAGGTGAAGAAGGTGAAGTAGGGGAACCAGCAGATGACAAAGGCCCCCAGTACAGCTGCGAGGGTCGCAGTAGCTTTGTGCTCTCGAGCTATGGCTGCAGTTGATGCTGTGCGTGCAAATGATGGAGTGGCAGCACGAATACGCCGCACCTGAAGAGATGGGTTGAGAAAAAGTTAGAGCGCCACAGCACACAGAATATAAGATGAGGTCACGCACTGTCCTGTATGGAAGTGTGAGGATTCAATTCTGCAATATATCCAGCCTGTCTTCATCAGAAGAATGGCCTTATAGGTTGACTGTGCAAGCACCTTATTACAACCTATATTTAGGTTAATTGTTAGCGACCTCTAGTGGCCATATTAGTTATTATAGTGGCAAAGGAGGAAGTAAAGTGACAGAGTATAGAGAGCGACAAAGTCTGCGTTAGGAGGTGGATGGGGTGAATCGTTGGGTTAAACAAACAGACTTTCAAACAAAACAAACAAAACTGCCACATGATTAAAGGATAACTACCGTTTTTTACAACCTGGACCTTATTTCTAGCAAACTATATGGTCATTTACTCACCCAGATAACTTTGGTGTCATTTGAAGTCGTTCGGACGAAATTAGATCCAGCGTAGTGCCGATATATCCATATAATGCGAGTAACGGGGCATCAACACACAGCCTCTATAACGCATTATCTGCCACGAAACTAGTTCATTTCACCAATATTTTGTTACGATATGCTAGTGCTATTCCCCTCTGAGTCCGGGCCCGTAGGTAAACAAGCTGGGCTGTCGCGGGTGCGCGCGCAGCTCAGAGACGACATCTTCCAGGTCAGAGGTAGTAGGGCAACCTACAGACCCCGGATGTTGACAACAGACGAGCCCGGACTCAGAGGGGAATAGCACTAGCATATCGTAACAAAATATTGGTGAAATGAACTAGTTTCGTGGTAGATAATGCGTTATATAGAGGCTGTGTGTCGATGCCCCGTTACTCGCATTATATGGATATATCGGCGCTACACTGGATCTAATTTCGTCCGAACGACGCCGAATGACACCAAAGTTATCTGGGTGAGTACATGACCATATATTTTCCTGGAAATAAGGTCCAGATTGTAAAAAACGGTAGTTATCCTTTAATATTATGCTCATTAATTTAGTTAGGCATATATTTTAGATTATCTACTTATATGCAATCAGTTTGGTACAAAGTTATTACACATTATATGAATTTAATATTTCACTTTAATGCGTCTTACTCAGATTAACATATTGAAATGGAAAACTTGCATTTACAGATACTATCTCCTGACTTTCGGTCAGGTGAAACCACTGGCACACTTTTTCCCATACTCTGATGCTAATGTTGTTTATGTTGGTTTGTTTTTTAAATAAATAAATGAATAAATAAAACAGTTGATGTTCTTTTCCCCTCTGTCGGCTCCCCCTAGTGGCAAGGAGGCCCATGGCATGTGCCTAGAATTATTGTCATGGGAGTCACTGGGTATCGGCCTATTCAGTGGTTTAGGTATGAGGATGTGTTGAATATATTATAAGTGAATATGACTTTGTGAATGTCATTTTAAAGTCTGTTTCCAATGTTGGTTTCCATTCAAATGCAAATCACTAATTTGAAATTGTGATTTCTAAAACAACAGCCTCAGTCAGGTGCAAAAACTAATGCATGCCAAGTTATGACCTTTTATATCCCACCTCAGCATGTTTAACAAAATAATTTAAATACATGAGGGAATTTAAATAAACAAACACTGACCTGTTCTCGCGCCACTCTGAATATGCGAAGATACATTCCACACATAAGCAGCAGAGGCAGGTAAAATGAGCCAAAGGCATAAATAAGAACATAGTTGTTATTCCATTCAAACTGGCAGTAGCGTCCCTCCTTGTCCTCATCCCCAATGCCCCAGTCCAAGTGCTGCACTCTGTAGTCCACTGTGTTCCAGCCCAGGTGGATGGGCACAAAGGACACAGCCAGTGACAAGGCCCAGATGGCGATCATGGCCAGTGTCACCCTTAGAGGGGTAACTCTCCGGGAGTAGCTAAGAGGAGCTGAAATGGCTAGATATCGGTCCACACTGATGGCCATCAAAGTTAGGATGGAGGCTGCACACAGTAGGACATCCAGCGAAATGTAGATGTTACACAGGGCTCCTCCGAGGGGCCATTTTCCACTGCGCAGCTCCACAGTGGCAGACAAGGGCATCACCAGCAGGCCCAGCAGGAGATCTGTCACTGCCAGTGACACAACGAAGCAGTTAGCTATGCGCCAAAGTCGTCGGCTGAGCCCTACAGCCAAACATACCAGCACGTTCCCACCAATGGTCAGAATGATAAAACACACCAGGAAGAGCCAGCGGACAGCTGTGGAGATCATGGTGACCTCCTCCTCAGGCAGTGGGTCACTGAGACAGTGCCGCTGTATCTCAGTAGAAAATGTTCAAACAGGCTCATCCACTTGTTTTGAAAATCCTCTCATGTACTACCAGTTCACTTCTCCATCAGAGGATCCTTTCCATGGCTCCTGTGCATGAAGTTAATCAGGTTCAGAAGTAGATCACAGAGTGGAAAGCACCCCCCAGCCATGTCTTGTTTCACCGTTGGCCTCCAAAGTAAACACTTCCCTGGTGAACAAGAATAAAGGTGATTACTTTGAAAATGCACATGTCACCATATAATGGACATTTGTGTATTTCAAAAGTAAAGCATGTTTATCCTTCTGACATTTAATGAATAGTCTAATCGCAGCTGCCTGTTAAGGGTCATATTACCAAAAATGGTCATCAGAGAAAGTATGTAGAAAGCTTGGGGCCATAGCATTCTGAAATATAGTTCTACATGAAAATGTATACCACCTCCAAAATAAGAGCTGAATTAGCTACATGTATGCAGGGTAGAGGGTTGTAGTTGGTGTCATGAGTAGACTTTATTGTCCTCTTTACTCTGTTGGGAATTCCAATCCAATTTGACTGCCTTCCGTTCTGGAGGTACACATATCACACATATCACAGAGTGAGATAAGGACAATGTGCCTTTGTGTAAACAAATGTTGAGGTTGGGGAGCTGTCCCTGAGGACGGAAAAATGTACTACAGAGAGGAAGCGTTTGCTAAAGCGTGGGCTGAGCTATATTGTGCATCACTGTCACTGGCTAAGTCAAGACAAGATCTTAAAAACACTCATAAAACATGCAGTCACGGTTTAAGGAGTAATGTAAACAAGTTTCAGCCCTCCAGTCGGAAAAAGGAAAACATTCCTGTGTATCCGACCACATAATGTATGAAATTTAATTTTTATTGCCTATTTTAGAACATTAAAGACCTGCAAACATATTTCCTAAAACTACTTTTTCTCTTTAAAAGGATAACACAGCTGAATATACATCATAACTCAAAGTATGTATGGATGACTAAAATATCATCCATCTGGACTCACAGACTTTTGGCATTTTTCTGTCAGGTGCGCTTTCAAAGTCCCAGCTGTCGGAAGCTAAGCTATTTTTTTCATCATCAGGCTTCATCCTAAAATCACTAGTCTTTTTTACATGTGCAACGTCAAAGAAAAACTTTATTAATGAACAAGCTGGACAGATTTCCAGTGACAGCTAATACAATTATATTATATGAATCCAATATTTGTGTTTCATGTCACTATATCACTCTTTCAACAAATTTAGAAGTTCAAAATAATAGGCACTGATACTGACAATAATGCTGTGTTTCTAGTGTGTTCCACTGTTTTAAACATAAAATCATGCCAGTAGTATTGGCTGATTAAAGTAGTTCAGCTCTTACTGCCTCAGACTGCTGTTTGACAGGCTGTTCTGACGGTGTATACATTGTGCATGTTTGATAGTGTTATTTTTAACCTGCTCATCTGCTTCCTTATTACATCAAGGCCATCCGATGTACTCCCATAAAAAATAGATGATGTTAAGCTTGTCTCAAATTCTCTAATTAAGGTTTAATGATCAAAGGCAGCAGCGGACTGATATTATCTTAGATGGGACTGTATATTTAAGGGGCTTTAAACCATATGTGACCGCCATTTACCATTCTATGATTTGTCATAAAACTTTGCTGAAAGAAGTCTTGAGTGTATGTTACCATCTTCAAACTTTAAACTTGGCAAAAGTATGACTGAGCCTGTGTTATTTAATTCAAGTCAAATTATCACATCATGGCTAAATCCATATGAGACGCCAGGTGCTGTTTGACCTGACCCATCTGACCTCCTTGCGATAAAGAGGGATTATAAACATTAAGGTAGGACAAACACCTGTAACATCATTTGAAAAATGTGACAGTCGCTGTTTTTTTGTTTTGTTTTGTTATTTAAGTTTTCAAACAAGAAGCTACCATATGTCCATCATTCACATGGTAGCTTCCACCATCCAACATGATTCTAAAACCAAAGTGTTACACAAGCAATATTTAATAGTAGCTGTGGTTTACACAGATAGCAGCGTATCACTACCTCCGACTTTATGACTTGTTAAACCAAACAAACTGCTCGCTCATTTATGTTTAAGAAGGAAAATGTCAAACTTGTTGGGACAACATGAAAGTACAGATTACCACTTCCTCCCGGAAGTGCTTCTATCTCTTTGTTTTGTGACAATGAGTCAGGTAAGGTCACCTCATTCAGGGTTTTCCCGACACAATATCACCCCTGCTGTGACATAAGATATGAGAATATGAAGTGTTTACAGTGACAATGATAGGGAGCAGCGGATATATAGTTATAATGTCTAAGTAGGGCGGAGGAAATGATGGGGGTGTTAAAACAATAATTTCTGTATTGGTGAATTATATTATATATTGAAGTATAATTAAATCTTTATTTACAGTCAGAATCCTCCTAAAAAGGTGCAAGAACTGAACGTGAGTTAACAACATGTTTTTAGGACACAGTGATCATTGTAGTGAAGATTTAGATACGTCATTGTGTCATAGGTATCTATAAAGGAAACAAACCTGATTTAGGATTAGTGCATTACCATTTTTTGTTATACTACCATCATTATGAAAAGTGCAATAGTAACAATTTCATCCTTAAAATGTGTTCTGCAAGAAATGATTACCATATAATTAGATGATCTTTTCAGGCTATCGAAAAGATAATCTATTTTTTCAATAGCCTTTTCAATAGAAATTTTAATGAAGATTTCAACTTTGTGTTTTCCCAGGCTTTAAGTTAATTTATTTGAAAGTAGCCATTGTTTCAGCTTTGCCTTGCCTTTCAGAGAATCCAAGGTTTTTATTAATGTCAATAGATCCCCTCAGGGATAAACACTTCTTGTTTCCATGGTGACTCTGCTTGTTCAGCACTGACATAGTGTAGATCGAGCTGTGTCCCTGGTCAGCCTGCTGCTTTCATTTGGTCCCACAAGAACCAGGCTTCACTGGACATGACGAGTCACAGAGAGGTAGTGAACTGTGCTCAAAGAGGATTTAATACAAAACTCAAAGAACAACAAATGATCCATGTTTGTCTACGCTTTCATTTTGCCTTTCATTGCTGATGTACCAGATGACTTAGGTAACAGGTGAAACACAACACTGTGTTACCACGATGAGACCCCAGATCATTTTACAATTCATTGCATAATTAATTTCTTGCTTCCCAGACAGCCTTAGAGAAGAGGCAGAAAAAATGATGGTCAAATTTTCTCCATGTGAGAAGAATGTGCCAGAAAATTAGACAGACATTGCTACACTGGCATAGATCCATATGATGTGAAAGGGATGTATTGGTATATTGTGCTTGTAAACTTTGGCCACATGCTGTATTACAACTACCTGCACAACTACAAACCACATAATATTGGCTTTGTAAGCCATGTGCAGCATATCTCAATGGTTTGCTTATTAACAGTTACCAATTGAGATTTATGGACCGCTGTCATCAGATATGCAGGTGCTCTACACTACAAATGATCTCATCTACTAAACTGCATGACATTATATTGCTATTCAGCAGCTCTTAATATAATAGAGGTATATCTGCACACAAAGGTGGGCATCATAGAACAAATTCAATCTAGCTGGTGAGGTTGGATGAGTCAACAGTGTGTGATAACATCGTGGCAAAACATCCGGCCCAGAATGACACATGGTAGGCCGACAATATAGATATATTATTTAACAACATGTAAGCAGTGAAACCACTGAGAGCAGAATGATACTTTGGCAATGTGCCAAGGTCATGGCCAAGGAGACTTTTATATGATCTGTGTACTGTGCATTTGTATGCATACCTCGTCGTTGCACAATGTTCTGCCACAAACTGACATTTTGGTTGTACTTATAGTAACCATCATTAATAAATGTTACATTTATGTGAGTAAACTTTAGTTAATAGTCAACAAACAATGAACATCAGTTGCAACTTTATTATGGCCATCTAAATAATAGATGAACTACACAGTATTTATTAACCATTTGCAAAGTAATATAAACATCAGTTGCA
The DNA here is from genome assembly GCF_965226575.1 of Pagrus pagrus. Taxonomy (NCBI): domain Eukaryota; kingdom Metazoa; phylum Chordata; class Actinopteri; order Spariformes; family Sparidae; genus Pagrus; species Pagrus pagrus. Next base: position 14,604,028 of record NC_140198.1, read on the forward strand.
CGTTTACAATATACAATTGCTTAACATTTTTAAGCAATTTACAAAAATAGCAATTGCACAACAATTGCTTAAAAAACACTTGCAAAGGTTTATAAACACCAGTTGCAACTCTGTAATGGCCAGCCGAATAATGTTTGTAGACAAACCACACAGTAATTATAAACAGTTTACAAAGTAAAACTGTTTAAACATCAGTCGCAACGTAACAATAGACAGTTGCTTAATAGATGGTCTATAAAGCCTTCCAATGTTTGTTACCAGTGAAATAACTATTATCATACAGTGTTACCAACATTTTTAACCATTAGTTCATCCAGGATGTGTTGATTACACAACGCAGACCAGTAACATCTTTGCAGAAACACAAATTTAATTTCTTTGTGACTTACTGGAACAACTTCCACATAATTTTTAATTATCTTATCAACCAGCTACACGTTGAAACCAACAAAAGAGAGTGATGCAAGTTAGAGTGTATGCTAATGTAGGATCAAAATGATTTAAACTGAGTGACAACATTAAATCCTGTTTCAGCTAACAAACTAATATGCTGGACGGGTGAAGTAAAACCACAAGTTCACTCAGACTTGCAATAATGTTATAATAACTGCCACACATGCAACCACTTACAGGTTTTTGCCTTGAATATGTACCTATGGCTTGTGTGTTATAACAATTTACTGCTGCATGATCAACCATCCACCTAAACCATCATGTGAATGTGTAACAAGAGAAAATGAGAGATAAATGAATCACTAAGCAACACATCCTGAACAGTCCGAACACCAAACATCGTCTTTGTGACTGGGAGTTTTATAGAACCCCCAAATGAAGTTGCTCAAAGCGTGTTGACTCACCTCACATGGTTTGTTTTGCAGTAGATCTCTCTCAGATCCCAACCTGCTTTCCCAGATCATGAATGCTTTCCTCTGTTTCCCTGATCCTGCTTAAGTGTAAACTTATTTCTTTCTCTCTCTCTCTCTCTCTCTCTCTCTCTCTCTCTCTCTCTCTCTCTCACTCACGCTCTTTCTTTATCTCCTCCCTCTCTCCCTCTCCGTCACTGCTCTGCGTAGACAAACACTTGGAATGGTACAAATGCTGTTTAACTCCCTCTAATGCGTTCATTCATTGTTTGCCCATGAACGTTGTCACTGTTGTTTTAGCTTGATAATTTATCTCACCCATAGCTTTTAAATAGTCGCACACATGACTCTGCTCATGACAAGGAGATTGTCAAATTGTGTAATTTTCCATAAGAAGTATTTCAACTGATTAAAATGACATTTAACAAATAGGGATTTTTCATATAGAATCATTACCTGTCTTCATTGTATGTATGTTTGTAGCCTCTATATTTTACTTGCAATGTGCAGAAACTACATGGTGAAAATGGGGTAAGATATGCCATGTTTTACTCACTTTAAGCATCATTATGTAACTTTTTTTTACCTTAAAATAACAGCTTCAAAATCATTTTGATCGACAGTGTCATGTAATAGGGTGAATTGTATCTCTGTAACAGCCACTCCGCCCCTCTATCACTTGTTTCTGCGCTATGTAACTTCAGAGGGTAGGATCACAGTGTCACATGCATGTTTACTTCAAGATACAAGTTTTCAAGACAAAGTATTGATATGATTTTATTTACATTTACATTTACATTTACATTTAGGGCATTTAGCAGATGCTTTTGTCCAAAGCGACTTACAATAAGTACATTTGTCACAAGAAAGAAACCACAACATATCACTGTCGATAAAGTAGAAAAGAAAAAATAGGAACGAGTTTTGTGTGTAGTTAGCACCTACATTACGTCTGACAACTTGTGACAGACCTGGGATTTGCATCCGATGGTGGTGTAGCACTCAGAAACTGTTTCTACATAGTGTTGCTTCCACTGAAGATGGAGTGTGTGTATTTATATATATATATATATATATATATATATATATATACTGTATATATACACATATACATATATATACATGTATATTATACATATGTATATACATACATATATATACTGTATATATATATATATGTAGTATATACATGTATGTGGTAGATTGATGATTTGTTATACAAGTTGTTATTTCTGCATATGTTTAGCACGTGGAGAGGATATGTTAAGCTAAAGCAGCATTAAATTTGAATCACAACATAACCACTGAATTTTTTTGTGACACCCAATTCAATGACAATTTAAGACAACCAAGAATCTACAGTCATGCTAGCAGCTCTAAGAGGCAGTAGTTGGGAACAGAGCTGCTTTGAACTGAATGCTAACGCCAGCGCGCTGGCTGAGATTTATTTATTCATGGCACTAGATGACAGTACAAAATTTCATGACAATCTATCAAACAGTTATGTGGCGATTGTTCAGTCTGGACACCCATCACTCATCTTCAAACTAGTGACTATCCTAGATTGCAAAGATCATTGTATTGGTGCTGTAAAAACAAAGACATTTAAACATCTTAATTCAGCTTGAGTTCTTTTTATTGAATTTAAACTGTCCAGACTAATGGTCTGCTTGCCCTGTAGGCTTTACCTCAACCAGATCATTTCCAGACCAGCTGGTATCCTAAAAATGTTACAGTATATGACTGGTATTTCAGCCGGCTTTGGAAATGTGTGATATAGCATCAAGTGAACATTTTAATCAAAATTATACCTCTTTCCCCATGACTCTTGTGCACTTTAATTTGGTATGCAGATACCTGCCAGAGAGACTTTGTGGAGGAGGTGAAGGGAATTTTAATATGATGCATATTTGAAACTCAACAAAATCTTCCCAGTGTCAAAGTCCCAACTTTAAAAAAACCAAGACTTTGCTGTGTGACTAATAACTTCTAACATGTGTGACATTGTTTTTGATATCTTTACTACAGGCTCTATAATCTTAACTGTGTCAGCATTAAATAATTTAGAGACAAAAAAAGATTGTCCTCCTCCATCACAGTAAAATGTGGAGCTATTCACATTATGCGTTAATGGTTTCCTTGCAGCAAGGTAGGGCTCAACTTTACCAGGAGCTAATATCAAATCACCCCTCTTACCTCAAAATGAAAACAAGTTAACAATTAAAGCAATTTGAATAATCGTGCAGGCTAAAGAGTTTTATGAATAATATGAGTAACTTGGGGGTTGTGTCAGTCAGCCATACTGTGGTCTGTACTGATGTGGTACAGAGTCACCATCCTCCAAAAACTCCCCTCGAGAAGTTATAGCTTTATTCAACTAAAGAAACCTTCTTTTAGTTGCTTTAAATGGATGGTAAATAAAAGGTTAAAAGATTACAAATGGTAAGATCAGCCTGGATGTTGATAGGAATATTAATATCTTCAATAATCCAAAAGGGAGTCATAAAATAATGTATTTAAGGGAGGAGGAGAATTCCTGAGAATCACACAGGCTGGTGAGACTATTTGTTCAACTAGAAATAGCACTGCGCTATGTTTCATAACTGACCAGGTCAATAAGGGTAACAGAAACTTCTCAAGTGGAGAACAACTTGAGCATTAAGAATATTATGTGACTGGAAGGAGGGGGGGCTGTTTATGGTTTCTCTATTAAAGTGAACTAATTAGAGCCATTTGAATGCTCCAGACATACAGACGTGAACACGCAGCGAGCAACGCCAGATAATTGTGAAAATCATGTTATTACAATCAATTCAATAAAAAACAGGGAAAAACAAACCAACTGCATTATCTTATTCTGTACAGCAGTCTCACTGTCTTATCTTGGAAGCCACTCCTTTCAGCTTTCGCTGGCTGAGTCGGTTGAAACAACACAGTGTTTCATCTTAATAATGAAACAGTTAGCAGACTGTGTCGCACTGCAACCGTCATAGTGGTCAGTGTTTTTGTCTGTTTTAAAATGAATCAGAACCTTAAAAGCTCTGCAATTACATAATGCACTCAACCCTAACCCTAACAACACATCAAGCCTTTCTCTCTGTATTTCTTATCAAGTACTTTGGTGACTGACTGAAAAAAACCAAACACTCTGACTCTTTTCTTCCTCCTGCTGGACATTGGCTGGTAGTGAACTGTAGATTGTATGTTTTTCCATGCTGACACCTGGAAAGTGGCCATATGTGACTTACAGTACTTAATGCTAAAGTTCTCATATTTTACTTGAGGATTTAAACGGTGTATGCCTCTAGTCAAATCCACTCCAGAGTAAAATAAAGTACTTTTGACTCCACTGCATTTGTTTGAGAAGAATAGTTTGTCAATTAGTTTTTAATTTCTCTTGCATGCCAATATCTGGCCCATACCACACAGAATACCATTGGCATTGCAAAATATTGTATCAGTTTCCAGTAATACACGTAGCAGCAGAGAACAAGAAATAGAATAAATGACCACAGAGTTTTACCAAATTTTTTGTAGGAAAAGAAGATGTATTGAATCAGACATTTCAAAATGACTGTACAGTGAAGAAAGAAGAATGCTTGGAATAAAATATGATATCTCTTGTTCTGCTGTGTCGATTTTGATAATTTGTTTTTAAACTTACCATAATGAGCCCAACAGTGTTATAAGCAGTGTAGTGCTGGACAAGGGATGGCTGGACCACTTTTTAAGACCTGGTGCCTACATCAACCCACAATGCAACTGAGCAACTCAGTGGCATCACTGGAGGCAGTTTAGCAGATTACATGCAGCTTCCTTTGGAGCCACAAAAGACTTTATGCCACTGTTTCATATACTCAGTAGTACTCCCATAGGACTGTATACACACTGTAATGTGTAAAATTGGCATAGTTACTCTTTAATCTTTGTGCATCATCCAGTTTTGATAAATATCTGTTTTTATATTACTGGACAAAGTTCTGCAAAAAGGGAGTAGAAAACAAAATTAAACTAAAATAGTATAGTTACTAGTTACTTTACAACACAAACATGTCAGTCTCTGAAAAACATATAATGTTGATTGATTTAACGTCAAACATCAATATATAAAACCAGTTCTAGCTTGACAACAGTAAAATTATTAATGCATTAGCATTAATAATTTAATGCATTCATAGTTCTAAGAAACTTTAAATAGATTTTCCCAAACATACCTAAAGACTTATACTTACGTAACGTTCTCAGTGCTTCAATATAAAGATGGTGCTGTGCAGCTGCATGCTTGTCCTTTGCAAATGCTTCCTATACAAGTGATGAATGTGTAGACTTCAGGAGAGCAGGCTGCATTAGATGATTCTAGCCACAGAATATAATTCTTCTCGTCCATTAACAAGAATTAAAAAGGCCTTCCAGCTGTGTTGTCTGTGTTGTCAATCATCCTCATTCACACGAGTGTGCTAACAAGATGTGAGAGAGCCTGAAGTGACGTTTCTGACTAACAAGCTTTTTCTCACTGTTTCAAGGCCGCTGGTCTGACCTGCTTCGTGTTGCTGCACTTCCTTCATTGCTTTTTGTCTATCATCAAAGCTGTCTTCTAAATCAAATGAAAAATACTGGTACTGGATGAAATATTTCAACAACTATTGGATGGATTGGCATAAAACGCTCTGCTGACATTCAAGGTCTTGAGAGGATGGAAAGGATTTTTCATCTATTTCATTTATTTGGTGAAGTATCTTGACGTCTGTAAGACACACACAGTGTTTCTAATACATATATTAATGGGTTCCAGATGATGTATCCTAATATCTTTGGTCATCCTGTGACTTCACCTGTTGCACCACCAACAGTGAAATATCTTTGAAATGGACTGCTATGAAATTTGGTACAGCTGTTCGTGTTTCCTACAAGATGAATCCTGACACCCTGCCTTGTCCGTTAGTGTCACCATGAGGATCACATGTTGTTTTTTTACTGAAATATTTCAGCATTATGGGAAGGATTGGAATGTATTTGGTACAGAAACTCATGTTCCCCAAAGGGTGAATCCCCTAATAGTGCTGCATTCATCTGTATTCATCAAAGCCAACAGACATATTTGTGTAAAGAATGAAAAAGGCTCCTTTCTCACCTCCACACAGCCGACCAATTAACGTGACGAGGGTGTGAATGCTGGATTGTGGGTTTTCAGAAAGTTATGCCACCCATTCCAACATGTTCTCACACCCAACACAACACGTCAGCTTGGTCAGTGGCCTTAAGCTTCAGACTATGACACTCTACTTGTCCCTATAGTGTCAATTTTGCAATTGAAGAGCTCTGTGGTCAAGTTAGCGATGCAACTTCTGATTAGACTTTCAAAATAAACATTCACATGACAAACTTTGACCTTTGGACCGCTATAAACATTGTGAAACGGTCGTGGTTTGATTAGCTTTAGGCACTGAGCTTTGGGTTCAAAGGGGGTTTCTGAACATCCAGTAAGATCGTTGGATGACAAATACTGGCGGCTTTATCTTGTGGTAACTAGCCAAAAGAAGTCGTGAGAATTTGAACCATAATTCATCTGTATTTACTCCCCGTGATAACAAATGTCAAAAGATACTAAAAGTAATATAAAATAAAAACTGTGTTTTGTAAATGTATAACTAAAATAGTGCATTATAACAGTTTTGATGGTAATTGTAATTAAAACATAGAAAGAATTAAGAATATGCTTATAATAAAAATCCCATACCTAAAATAAGCGTCTACAACTTTCTCTCTAATGCTCAGTGCCCCTTGTTTACATTTGGATTATGCACTGTAGCTTTAAGGACTGCGGAAATAGGGTTGAAGAGACACATTTGATGAAGTGGAGCTGGGAGCTTACAATAGATGCAATCCAAAAGTCAATAGATTGACCTAAACAAACAAGCAACACTAAACAAATTACACAAACTGCGTCACTGCAGCTGCCGTTACATGTTTTGCTTGCATTCTGTGCGTGTGTGCGGTATCACTGTGTGATATGATCCTTGTCAGCCAAATGAATCGCCCTCTTGGGGCAATAAAGGAAGTCATTACTAGATATACAATGTTTTGCTTACTATTTTTCAAAGTTGTCATACTCTGGGAGTATTTTGTGATCCTGTATTCTTTGTTGAGTCAAGGCAAAGTAATTTGTGATCTCAAATGATTGTATAATTCACTCACAAGACAGCTACCAACGTGGCTCCTGAACACGAAATTGTTATGTGTGTTATGCAGGATTGTTAAGCCAAATTCTAACACGTTCAAGGCCGTATAAAAGCCTCCAGCTATTTCTCGCTGTGTTGTAAAGAAATTCAGCCAGTCCTCTTCCTTTGTGCGCCGTCATATTACATTTCCTTTCCAAGGGAAGCCATTCTCTGACATCTCAGTGGATTACTGCTCCTCTGTAGCCCCTCTGGAGGACACTTGACCCTGGGAGGAGGAGTGAGACTAAACCCCTATCTGCCCTCTTCCACCCCTTTTTGTCCCCGAGGAACACTGCCAGTGCGTCTCCACGTCAAAATGACTCATTAGTTTTGTCTGTGAATCGAACCGGCAGCAATGTTTCCTTATAGAGAAACAGGGAAGAGTCCTCAGTGCTTATACTTGGTAGCTGTAACGGCAGAAAGGGGGTTGCTTATTAATAAAACAGGCTCATGTAAACAGACAAACAAAACCTGACATGGGAACTGAAATCTGCTTCATAGTTTTGCTACTGACCGGAAACTTGGCACAGCTACTGGATTTTTTGCCACATTTGGCACGTATCTGCAGGAGCACTTTGTCCACATATAATGAGATCACAGCTACAGCTCAAGAATGTGAGCAAGCTTACATGACAACCATACTGCTGTCTCAGTGCAACCTGATTACCCCGTGATATAGCCTATTTGCATATTACCCTCCCAGTACAAACACAGTACAGTCAAGTACAAATGGATGCTGCTTCTGTACCTACATTTGCATGCGTGCACACATTTTTCTCTCTCACTTTAAACATTTAGCCTCATAATTCATTATTAATCAAACCAAATTTGAATAATGCATGTATAATATATTTGAACCAAATATGCTCGATAGGGCGTCACAACATCCACATCTAAATCAAAAGGGATTGATATTACACCACTTTAACAGACCATATTATACATTTAACACCAATTAAAAGTAAATTATATTCAATTTTGTACTGAAATAACCTTTTCTCAACAGGATCAGAAATCATCTCCCACACATGATGTTATTTCTTTTATTTCTGGGAGTTGCATACACAATAAAGTACCAATACAGCACTATATAATAACATATACAAATTGGTACAACAGATATACAAACATTTTTCTCAGCTGATTTTTTAACTTTTGATCACCTGTCTCCATGGAGTCAACAGTCCTCTGCTCACCTTGAAGGGCATTATCCCCCTTACACCATGGTCACTTGCCACAGAAAAAATAATACAATTATTAATTTATATTTGAATGCACAATGCGATCAAAATGTTTTTCACAGGCAATGTTGTTACCCTGGCGACACCTGAGGGTTTGACTAAGAGCTGGAACAGTCATTACAATCCTCCTAGGTTCTTATATAATGGAAACATTGTTCACTACTCTGGTAAATAGGACAGATCATAGATAAGACTTGACAGCAGAAGATGAACTGGTCTGCTCCGCTCATAGATGCCTTTGGCTCCGCTATTAGCCAGAAGGCTCACGTTATGCTCGTAAGGGGTAAAATCAATAACATTGACAAACAGGTAATATCATTTTATGATATTTTTAACAAGAGGACTAGCTAGCTATCCAGCCATGTCATTGCTCCCAAATCAATACCAAGATTTTTTACAAACGAATGATAGTCCATGTGCACAGTGAGAAGATCGCTTGCGTTCAGAGGGGCAGTGTAGGCTACTGTGCAAGGAGAGGATGCACTAAAGGATTACACTCAGCGTTGTAAACAAAATATTCATTTTTGATAACAGAGTTTAGCACGTTTTACTTGAACTAAGTAGTGGCTCAACAGGTGTCTGTCTATCAGGTGTTAATTGGCACCCTGCAACCAATCAAGCTGAGCATCCACCAAGATCATATTAAAATAAAACAAAAACAAAAAAGCAGAACAAATAATACTATGATAAAATAATCTGATAAGAGATACATTAATACATCAAAAACAAAAAGATCTGCATGTATGTGGTGAATGCCATTAAATATAAAATAGCACATAAAATGACAGTCTAGTGAGGATATACTTAAACTTGTCGAGTTTAAGTGACGTTCACACTCACTATCATTAAGAAAAAGTGCATGCTGCATAATTTGAGAAGCAGGTCTCGACTTGGTGTCCTGAGAGTCTGAATATGATTATACTGCATATTAAATATAATATGAATATGAATTTCCAGTGCTCAGATGATGAAGATGATTTCCATTTTTTCACAATGACTCTACAACAAATATTATTTAACATTATCATATATAGCAATAATAATCCTAGCACATATATATATATGCACTTATTTGGGCCAAAACTGCTATGTAAAGCTACATAAACAATTGTCATTCGTAACTATAAAACAAGTTTGGCGACAAGCCTTTTCTTTTGTGTCAGCTGTCCCTGTTTGCATTTGAGTAATATCAATGCTGGCATAATTAAATTGGGGAATACAAAGTGAGAATTGTTAGTGTGTTTCAATATCTCCTCTACAACACAGGAAATAGCTTACAGCAGGAGACGCAAGCTGGTTAATAAAACTTCAGAAAGTCATCCGCAGAGATTAATGTTCTATTGTCATGTCTTCCAAGGGACACAAAGACAGTCTTGATTACTTCATGCTAATTAAAGCTTCATCAGAGGATATGCTGACACAAGTTGTAAAACTGCCAAATCAGAGTTAAATCCTTACAGTAAGAGGAATAATGAAGAACCAAGTAACTGTCCGCATTTACTCTCGCCTTAAGCGCATTTGCTTTAAAAAAAAAAGCCCAACTCTTTACCCAATCATTGGTACGTCACACAGAGGGCAAGATGAAGACAATTATTTGCATGAAAGTCCAAAATCTATACTCAGAAGACATTTTCTCACCAAAACAAACACAAAGAGAGGTTAAATAAGAACTCTCCGCCCTTTTGTTGTTGAAATCCTTGAGGGTTCCTTCCTCCATGGAGCGAAGCAGGAGTTAACAATTAGCGCACTTCGTGTCACAGCAAGTTTACAGTAGGAGTTGATAAAGCATTTCAGAGTGTAAAACATCATCATGATGACACCGTCAGAGTTCATTTACACAACAAAACTGACACTCATCGTCACACTAATTGTTAACGGCTACAAACCGGAGCTAAGTGGACTCAAGATAGTTTGTAAAGGTCATGTGAGCACCAGAAATCAGAGTCCGCTCAGAGTGCCGTCCGTTCACGAGATTAGTGTTAAAGATGTATTCATTAGCATCCTGTAGATGTAGCAATTCACATCACAGTTCACTGTGCTGGAAAGAAGAATAACAGGGCAATTTGCACAGAATTTGAGAAATGTCTGTCAGTGCACAGCAGGCTGCCCTGGGAGAAGGAGAAAAGCACTGCAGTGGAAGTGAGTTTGTCTTCTTTGAAACCCTCTCACACGGAGAGCATACAACATCAAAACATGTTGCCAAAAAATATTTAAACCTAAAGGATTTATTACCTTTAGCTTGTAGTGTCTATTTTTCTCCATTATGGCTTCAGAAGAATGACTGAAACGGTCTCTCTCTGCTCTTGTTCCTACAGTAAATTTCAAAATAAAGGGAGCCCTCCTGGCAAAGCCTCCCTGGGGAAATGGACTTGCCTTCTACTTTTGCTGCTATGTGTGACATTTTACGCTGCACTGCGTTGGCAAATGATTAGCATATGTTCTACTGGATTAAAAGCATGCGTGAATCATTGGTGCCACATACAGCTTAGTGTGGTGCAGAAATGCAAAAAAATGCTAATGAGCACCGGTGGCCTTTTCAGGATAGTGTTCTTGTTTGTCGCGTGCTTTCAGTTTGCACAGAGTAATTCAATGTGGCTCTCAGGGTCTGTCCACTTTGATCCAGGCTGAAATATCTCAACAACACAGGCATGCTTCATGTCCAAATGGTAGATGCCGCACCTTATCAAAAGCTCTTACTGTGCGCTCCGGATCTCATCTGGCCAGATCCTGTCTCAGCTCTCCTGTCTGTCGAGGCAGTTTGAGCCTGAAGTTGACTGATGTGCAAAAATTCCTCTCAATACATCACAACGACTATTATGTGGAGGGTGCATACTTTATATATCATCATAAGATTTTTGCACAGACATTCCCGGTACCCAGACGACAATTTGGACTGACTGTGATCATCCCCGGACTCTTCTGCCATCATGACATCGATATTTCTGGCTCTGAGTGAAAACCACCAGTTAGAGCAGCAGTTCTTAAAACTTTATTAAATCAACCTAAACTGATGCAAATTCGAGCCTGGACCTCCATTTGATAAGATCGTGGCCCAGGGTCCCCAATCTGATTTTTGCTTTTAGATATTTTATGACAGAAAGTGGATGGAACCTAAAATAGACGTGTATGTCTGTAGTTCTGTAGTAAAAGAAGTCAGCATTTTTGCACTTCTCTCGTCTCGAAGTCAATGGGTTTTTTAAATGTTCACTACTAAATAAATGCCTGAAATAAGGTCTGTGGTTGACACAAGCTTAAGAGATTTTCATGTTTTGTTCTATGGCATAAAATATGTCAGTGTATACCCTATGTTGTATCATAGCTAATGTGTTTGTATCACATTAGCTTTATTCCTCCGGGTGATTTCATTTACACTTCAAAAATCATAACAGTGGTAATCATTTGTTCAGAGTATCATGCTAAACAAAAAACGTGAAGCATCATAAACTTGTGTTTGCCACATACCTTATTTTCTGCAATAATCCAAAATACAGTTAGAAATCCCACAGACTTCTGGGTTAACCTACAAGAGTACATCATCTCTGCAGCACAACACGGAATTATAGTGAAACAAGTTTCAGAACCCCTGGGATAGATTTCCATCTGGTGTCTACATGTCCAAATTCTAATTTGGTTTATCAAAAATTACCTGAAAAAACAAATTCACATCAACCGCAGTTGCACTAGCAAATGCTAGCATGTTAAAGAAAAGTGGTGAACATGTCACATATTAGCCTACACCTGCTTAACATCAGCATGCTGGCATTATCACAGTGAGTATGTTAGCATGCTGACATGGAGGTTAAATTGAGATTTACTTTTAAGTGCCTACAAATGCTCTGTGACGCTGCATAAAAATTCACCAGAATGCAGGAAATTAAGTGTCTGACACTCAAAATGTCATGGGGAGGAGAAACCTTAGACCCCCCTTTATTTGTGTCCCCTGGGCATGGAGCAGCTTGAAAGGTGTTTGTTATTTTTTCACATTAAAGGTGGCAACTCTAGTTGAGGCAGAGCAGTAGGAGGACAGCGGAGAGTAAACCAAGAAAATAATTTCTCCTTAAAACATCACATGATTTCATTAAGATCAGTGTATAAAGTTCCACAGTTCTGGTTTTGTTGCTGTTATAAAGTTGTGTTTCAGTGCAGTAGTGAGTGAGACCTGGCCTCTAGACACACTCGCATCATTGGATGCAAAATTAGTATACCCCCCAAAGTGCTGGATGAGTCATCAGCATTTTTTTTTATTGTTTAGCAGGAAAGGACAAACTCTGAAATACCATTAAGAATAACTAGAAAACATATAGTTGACAATCTGTGCAACACGTGATAAAAAACATCTATTTAGATTATGATAATTCTTGCTAGCTGTCAAATATGAGTCCATTCGTTTATCCCTTAGCTCTTCTTAGCTCTTCTAACTGACTTAAACGTGGGTCTTTTTGGCTTGGTATATGTTCAGCGTTCTTCTTTTCGTTCACCTCAGCTCTCTGCCATTTTCCTATGCACAGGTAGTATGCAGGTTGTTTGAGCTTGTGAGCTGGCAGCTGCCCATGGCTCTTTATGCCGGGGCTGGTGAGAGCCGTTGGACCTCAACCAGACGGACCAGTGAACCAAAATAATGAGCTGAAGGCGGCTGAGGGCTGCGCAGGGCTGCAGACTGGGGTGCTGCTTTTCAGCGGTGTTGGCAGTGTGGGAACACTTTCACATTAACAGGGAGCCATTTGATTCAAAGTTAATATCAGCTAAGTTGCTTAATGGAGATTGAAGGTTTATTTTTCAGCTTGTAGTTTGTTTTTGTTAAGTCATGGAACAGCCATAAAGGGACAAGCAATGTTTGATTTGTCACATGTCACACTGTTTTACAAGAATATATATACGTATATGCATGTGCTTTTTTTATATGCAAACATGCATACAGTATTATATGGTGTCTGTTTTTCTTTAATGGAAGTTTAAAGTTGTAATTTGTGAGAAAAGGCCAGAATTTGAAGGTAGCTCTAAAACTATAGGGAGCGGCATACATGCTTACAGCTGCTCATTATCCCGGAGTCACTACTTACACTACACTACAGCTAGCTGCTGTTAGCAAGAAGCTCAGCTAGCTGCGGGGCTAAGTGGACCTAGTAGCTGATGGAAATCTGCTGTTTCAGTGAGTTTAATTTAGTTCCTGTCGAGGTTGAATGAAGTGTGTTTTAGGATGAGTTAAAGAGGCAGTTAAGCTCGTCTTAGTTCGGTATAAGAGAGAAACCTGAATTCTGACATGTACGGTTGTATTTTCCATTATTAAGTAAGGAATGTAGGTTTAGAAATGTTTCCTTTTTTTAAAGATTTTGTCAGTTTATTTTATTTATAATATGACTAAATAATAAACCAACTGCTTCTACATTTCCCAGCTGAAACTACAGGGGCTATCGGAGTTTGGGCTTTTTGTGGTACCAGTGGTATTAGGAGACAGGAAGAGCGGGGACTAGCAGGTTAGCATGCTAACTTCAGTGGACATCTCTGCAACACAGCACAGTCTTTGGCATAACATCAACATTGTTGTTTCTTTACACTCTGTTGATAATGTAAGTTAATTTTTAAAATGCATGTTGCTTCTTTAAAAGGAAACCTACTGTACAACATTTAAAAACAAAGACTGGTCCACATGGCTGTATCTGGCATGTACTGCACATACACGCTCTAATAGCCCACCAGCAAATACACCCTTTTCACAGCATTAACACTGATAACATTAAGGACAGCTGCAGAAAGCTACTTTAAAAACTACTGAAAGTGTTTTTTGTGCAGTCTTTTAGACAAGTGGGCACATCTTATTTGCACCAGCACAGCAGTTCTATGCCTGACTGGAGATGAATTGTCTCTGAGGCATAACAGACGTTTTAGTATTGATTAGGTAATTTCCCCCAATATCTGCCTCCAGCTCTAACCAGTTATCACACTTCCAAAGAAGCAACGCAATCAAATTGTTGATGTGATTACATAACTGAGACGCACTGAATTGTTCCTTTGTGCCAGGAAGTGAACTACGCGGATGCTTTTTATGGCTGTAGGGAGGGTTTGAACTGATATTGCAGAACTAATTGTCTTTGAAATTTAACACTTTAATGTTCACGCTGATGACAGGTAGTTTCATTCACTGTGAAATATATTCTCTGATATGGAACATAATTGCAATATGTTGTCTGGCCTGTTTATGTTTTGTTTTATAGACCCATTTGTCTTTGGCTTTTAGGACTCAGTGCAGTGCTGTGGCCGCAATATTGTTCAGCAGGACCACTTTTCAAAATTGGCCAGTCCATTTGCAGAGAGCTGAAGAGTCTCCGTCTTGAGTCAAGAATTTAAAGCATAAGTAAGCATGGCTGAAGTTAGTTAATCCTATTTTCTAAGTTTCTATATTGTCTTCTCTGTGTTCTTCCCTGTATTCTTTTTTTTGGGTTAGTTGGCTAAGTTTCATGAAAATGTTGGTTAAGAGTGTAACATGTTTTAGATGAAAATATTTAAAAACTAACTAAAATTATCAACAAAATGTCTTCGTCATGACATCTATGTTTTGTGATGCAGCTGTATGCTAAGCAGGTAGCATAGCTAGCCTGTCTGTTTCAAAGGTCCTGTGCTGGCGGTGTAAACAGCAACACTCTCCCAGCACTCTGAGTCCCCAGTCGAGACCACTAGATGCATGGCTAACTTGGCTAACTAGCTAACAACAGCTACAGTCAGCAGCAGTTGGTGGTTACTCTGGTGATATAGCATATCACCAGAGTAACCAGTATCCCCCTTTGGTTTGGAGTATGAATTAGACAGCTGGCCAAATTTTACATATTGCACCTTCCAAAAACTGTTATCATGATAATATTTACAGAAGGTAATAATTTAACATTACACATGAAATTAAATCTGACTTGAGTTGACTTTAACATCCTGCTTCGGTTAAAGCTGGCACTTGCATTTACCCACAGTGCTGTCAGCACCCAACCATGTGGTCTGAGGTGCAGGTGTGTTATGCTAGTAGCAGCTGATGTAGCCTCAGGCTAGCAGAGAAGAGGAGCGGGTGACACAATTCTGGTAAACTATCTTGTTTCTAACTTCACACTCCCACGTTTTTTTTTTATTTTCATTTTTCAAACTTGTAGTCTTCAAACTCAACCGAACATAACTTGAGGCAATTTATCAGACTTCACGCAGCTCCCTCCAGAGCCACAAAAAGCCTTTATACAACTTTTTTTCACATATGCAGTTGTACTCTCCAACGCTTGGAAACACACTTTGATGAAGTTGCATACAGTGTAAAGTGCTGCGGAACATTTATAAGGAGATTATTGGCCATTGTCAGAACAATGCATCTCTGTATCATTTCTACCTACTTAGAAAACCATGTAGTTAAATGGACCTTGGTGGCAGACAAGCTGTACTTGCATGAGGCTGCAAGGCTGTTACAGTTGCTATGGACCCACATTTCCCTCTAGTACCATTGTTGTGCACAATTTCATTTTCTGCTGGCATTACTCTTCTGAGAGGTGTTTAAATTAAAGCATCTAAGTATTTCCTGCTCAAAAGGCAATAACCCAATCTTTGATGCTCAAATAAACTGTTTATAAATTCCTTGCTCATAAGCTTTTATCCAAAATGCTCCAAATCTCATGTTCCCCTCACATTGATAATTTATGACGCCAACGGTTTTGGTGCAGTTCACTTTTTATGTGCCTGTATCCATGAGAGTGTTCATAGGTTTGTGCATGTGCACATGGACATTTTGACTGTGGCTCACGCTTCATTGCAGCCTTTCGTCATGTCATTGTTTTACTCAGAAACCTTTTATGAAGTTCAGATTGTTTGGGGATTTGGAGACCATCAGCACAATTGGCAAAGGCATAATGAATGTTTCTCTATGTTCCGCACTCTGTGAAATGGTTTAGATGCACTGAAGCTGTACGTCTTGGCTGAAAATGTTCTTTATTTCATCCAAAAAAGTGTACAAAGGGAATTTTTGCATTCAGAAAGCTCACGAAAAAAAAATGAACAGATATACAGACAAGATAAACAGTCAGTTAATTCTGATTTATTTTTGCATTTCAAAATTATTCCATTCGAAAACCTTTTTTATACTGCACATTAAGTCTGAAGGGAAGCAGGAGGAGGGGACAATTTAAGGGGAAATGTAACAACACTGGAACTCAGAGTGCATTAATCATAACAGTGCAAAAATATCAGAATCTCATATGTGAGATAAGATAAAGAAATATGTGGCTGCGGTTAGCAGTACATTTTAAGCAAGCATTGTTGACAACAAAATAACATTAACTTTTAAAAGTGAAAAGTGGAATTCCTTATGGTTGATAATAGCGGAAGGTCACAAAGATCAGAGGTGAATTTGAGTACAAAATCCTGCTTTTAAGCTTTGACAGTGTGCAGGAGAGTGGAACTCTACTGGGAAAGACTCCTATTCAAAGTAATCTCACTCAATGGGATGGGAGGGAATAATAAGAGTCCTCTGCAAAGGCTTCTGCTGGTCACTTGTAACACAGGCTTATGGCTATTAAACAGCACACATGTATTGTAAAGAGGTCTACACTTGCTGGATTTTCCTGGGCAGCCATTTGAACAGGGTCTTGCACAGCTTTTTGCTTTTCACCTTTGACTTTGATAAGTTCTTAATGATGATGTTTCTGAGCAGGCTAAAGTTCAGGGGCTGGGAGAGGTGCGTGGAGAAAGCATTAGTTCCTCTTGCTGAATGATTCAGAACCTCCAAGAAGCGTCTTTCCTGCTGCCTGAAGTCATACTCCACACTGGACAGATAGACATGAAGCCAAACATTAATAAAACCCCAAAAAATGCAGATGTACGACACAGAATGTGTCAAATTTAGCTCAAGCAAAAGAAAGCAAATTAATCAGCAGAACAGCTTATTTTTTCTATTGTGCATCAAGCTTTTTAGCTCCAGTTAACTTTGCTTTGTGTTGTGCTCCTCATGTGGGAAGCTTTGTGCTTGTCAGATTTCAAAGTGGTTGATTGGTTTCGGCAGGAAGACATTCCCCGGCAGGGTGTCTTTGTTTTTTCTGAAGGTGCACACATCTCGTTCGAATATCCTTATCTCCCATTTGGCCTTTAAGGACCACATGCCAACACACACCAGTCAGCGAATCAACTTATGCAACATCTTTTTGTCATGCAAAAGGGGGTTTGAACGTAAGTAGATCAAGAGGAATGTTTTGAATATTTCAAGATAAAGAGCGTTTTAGGTTTCGCTTTGTAGCGCATGGGGCATTTTTTCCAAAAGATGATGAGAAGACTTTTAGATTTCTTAGCCTCTCTTAGCCTCGTTTCCACATACAGCGTTTCTGGGACAATTGTTTTTTACTCATATTTTTTCCTTTGCCTCCACCTGATGCAACATTTCGGCTAATGGGTGCAAACTGAGACCAAAGTTTGAATATTTGCCTGGAGCTACTGCATAACACTACACTTTCAACAAAATTGGCAATAAGTATTAAAGGTTTTTCTCAGACCACAGTCAAACAATATCTACTGTTATCTTTTTTCAATAAAATGAAAATTACACTTTCACTTCTTTCAATAACCCTCTTTATTGTTATAGTCAAAAAGGCAGATTTAAATTGAAGTCTAAACTGCTGCAGGACATGAAAATGTGAAAATGTCTCATTTTAAGATAAGACTACTGCAGATAAATTCCACTTTCTCTCACAGCTCATGTCATCTGCTGAAATATTTAATGTTTATATGACTTTTTAACGATGCTAACTTCATTAGGTCAAAAATCAATATAAACTGTCATAAATCATGTCATGCAGGCTGCGTTGACACAAAACTTCTTCCCATTTACTGTCTTGAATTTTACAGGATCTAATCTGCGGTGTGAATAGCACTGATTGTCACATACAATCAGTGCTTAAATCTGACAGTGGCTCCGAAAGATTTATGGTCCACTGGAAAATGTAATCTCCCTATGTATTGTGAGTGAGAAACAAATGAGCAGTACAGAGCTTTTCATTTGGTGAGCTGCCCATACAGTAAGTCATTAATTTTCAGTGAAGTGAAGTGAGCCGGCTGGCAGACAACTGCCTGGCAACCGAAATGGCAAATGGACTCAACCTTGTTGAATTGTGTGTGTCACGTACGAAGGACACTTTAAATAAAACCTGCATTCTGAAATTGTCCTTGAATGAAATGATACATGGTCCCACTGCTGCTTATGTCCAAATGTTTAGTAATATATGTATGTATATGTAAGTAGTTCTTAATTCTGGATTAATTGAAATCCATGTACATATATATACATATATATATATATATATATATATATATATATATATATATATATATATATATACAGTATATATATATATATATCAAATAGATGATTGACTCCTATCCCAATTGTCTGGGGGTGGCGCCCTTTGTCCTGCGGCACACAGTGTTTTGTGTGCCTGATGCTCAATGAGAACCCGAAAGTAAACACTGACTTATTATTTTAATCCAAACCAGGATCTTTTCCTAAACCTAACCAGGAAGTTTTAATGCCTAAATCTAAACAAAAAGTTGTAGTGCCTTACCCGAACTAAAAATACTATAATAATACATGATATAATATAATATAATATAATATAATATAATATAATATAATATAATATAATAAGAAGGACAGGGGTTGTTGTGTGTTTGTAACACAATAATGCCTATCCTATCGAGAGTTCAGTGAATCAGTTATTGTTTATTTAAATAAGTAACACATTCATGGTACGAAGAGAAAAAATAGTTCTTGGAGAATTCCTCACTGGAATACTGTTTTAAGAGAAAGTTGGTATGAGATTTAAATGCTGGAGACACAACTGAACTTTCCTTCTGTCAAGACAGGACAAACAACTAATTTGTCACATTTGTTCAGCATTTTTGACTCACTCGGTTCTATTTGTGGATTGGAATTTGTTGTTGTATTTTTTTCCTAATAAATAATGAAGCAGCCCATGTCCCAGACTGCAGCAGTACATTTGTTTCCAGCAGGCCAGCACAGAATTAAATGAAGAACAATAAAAAAAAATCTACAGACATAAATACAAATGTATTAAACATATTAAAAGTCTACATTAAATTTTTATCTGGCATTGTTTTATTTAAATATCTGTACAGAAAGATGTATTTTAGATGTAAATATTGACATTGGTGTTTGTTCTGATGAATATAAGTTTCAGACTGCAGCAGTACAATTATGCCAGACGCAGAATTAAATACAGAATTTGAAACAAAACTGTGTGTTTACATTAAATATATGTTAGGCATTTTTATTTTTTTAGAAGTGGATCTTTTTCTCAACACAAACAATAACACAGTCAACATTTGACTGTCTGTGGAGCAAACACAGCACACGTAAAGTACACGGTTGTATATAGTTAGTGAGTTAATGGTAGAAATACTCGTCCGATCAAGTAGTGTCATTCTAAAATATTGATTTCAGTTCGTTTTCTTTCAATCCTTCTGAAAATATCTCACCTGGGAATGTTTTAGGACTGGGTTAGGACAACTTTATCTTAATGAAGGCCCCCTGCTCCAGCCTATAATCACCACCAAGGAGTAACACAAAGCAATTTCATATTCAGGATATTCCTCAGCGGTAGTCTTATACTTGGAAAAGAGCTGAATCTTAGAGAGGCTCTGATCACTTATCAGTTTGAACGCTGCATGCATGCATAATTGACAATTTCACTATTATCTCACCTGTAGACAATACACGCAGTCTTCTGGCAGGTTGAGCAGTTTTTGAGGTCCTGTCCAGTTTTGTAGCCTCGCCGACTAGAATAACAACAAGTAAATAAATTAGCATTCCGTAAATTAGAGCGTTTTTCCCCCCGCAATTTATCTCTCCTCCTTTCAGATTCACAATTTAATATTCCCTCCACTCATCCTCTGTGTCTGATATTCATTCAGACCGCAGTTGGCAGCGATGAGCTTGATAACATGCATTATGTCAGACATCAGTCGGTTATTAGGAGTCAGTTATTCTGAAACATGACCTCAGAGGCAGTCACAGCTTATTAGCACACTACAGTGGATGAGAATGATTGACAGAGACACATTGCCAGAAGCAGGTTTTAATTCCTGTTATTTGTCCCAGAAGAGTTCTATGGCTAAATAAATCTCTCTGAGATGTGCCCTCTTGAAATGCCCAAGTAGTTTGCTGTCACATTCAGGCACACGTTCACAGACCTGCTCGCACAAGGTGTAACAATGTTAAAGTTTCACGTCAGCACACTACCATCACTGATATATAACACATTTATAGTGACCACAGAGACAGCTTCGTAACATATTGACAGTATGGTCAAATTCAAAAGGGGACTTCTTACATCATATTCAATGAATGGTTAAATGGTAATTAGTTTCTCTTCTTCAGGCTTTTTTTTGTGTGTGTGTGTTAGTGTCACCAGAAAATCAGTAACGGACAATTTGTTGAATGAACTCTGAACGTCAACTTCACATTGCATTTAGCTGTTACATTTTAGAGGAAAACAGTGTTGCACAAATTATCCATATTTTCTTCAATGCGTCACACAGGATGACCATACAGTTTCTGTGACAAACATTCACTGCCATCATTACCTACCTTGTTATTGGGAAAACGTATCTTATCTGTTGATGAAAAATGTCTACCCCTGGAAACTACAAGTGGGCATAAATAACCTCAAACTGGATTTTATGTTACAAATGTTACTGCTATCATGGTAACACAATAACCATATATTATATATGGTAAGTTTAACGGTGTTATTGATAACATTCAGTGACAAAATGTGGCATTTCCAATTTACCCCCGACCATTGCATTCATGTTACAACACCGCTGTTGTTCTAACTATCCGCCCCCTCAAGAGCTTGCCAGTTTGCGCATTAGCTAACATTGCTAAAGCTAGCTAATGTTAGGGCAGTATGCTGGGTGCATACTGTGCAACCATTTTTACGTTTTTTTCCCACAAACTAGCAACTACCAAGACTGTCGATCGCTGACGAAACACAGATACCATGCGATACCAGCAGCATTATACTATTGGCTAACAAATCTTGAAGCTCGAACCAACTGTCAGAATTCTTACACAGAGAAAAACAAAAGAATGATTTGGGATCTGACAAAGTTTTTTTTTATTATTATTGTTTCACCATCATAATAATAATGTTTTTTAGGAAAAGAGATACTTTCATTCTGCACCTTTCTACAGGCTCTGTAGATGTATTAATTTAATAAATGATTTGTCTACATCAAAATGTTATCAATATGTTCTTTAATTAAGCTTTACTTTATAATTATTTCATTTTCAACAATGAAATGCTTTATAAACTGTTATTAAGCAATGTTTGCGTAAAGTTTCAAATGATTTTTGTAACAACATTTTTGTAAATGGCTAATAAATACTGTGCAGTTCATGTATAAAGATTATTTGGATGGCCATTATAAAGCTGCAATTGATGTTTAATTTAGTATAAATTTACCATTATTAAAGATGGTTATTATAAAGTGTTACAGAAGCTTTTTGTTTGGACTGAAACACAATGCTGTTTGCCAAGAAATTACAAAGTCACTGAGTGTTTCGAGTAAATGCAAGTGATGACTCACTGGAAAGTCAAAGATCAGCACTGCAGGACAGCTTTTAAAGTAAGTGAGTAAGCCAAAGTCTGGCAAACAGCTATACCTGAATTGGACAGAATTTAGAGTATATATATAAAAAAAAGAATCAAAGACATATCTGACCCTGCAGAGTTAAACTATGACTCAAATGATTAATAATCATAATCATTAATAAATTATTAATAATTATTGTTGCAATTCCATATGTTAAACAGATAAAACATTACTGGGAGTCATTTCACCTACACTTACAAACACACATGCAGACACACACTCGTCTCCTTACCCACTCGATGGAGTGTGGCACGTCTCCAGGTCATGGATAATGTTAAGCAGAGTAGTGATCCTGTCCTTGTTGGCTGCCAGGTTGGCCTCCACAGTCTCGAGCCTCTGCTGTAGGGCTGCTGATTTGCAGCACTGTGGGGAGGGAGGCAGCAACAGGGCTGCATCAGCTGGGTGGGAGTGAGCCAGACTGGTGTCCTCTGGGCACGGCTGAGGGCGGGCAGGGCTAAACTTTGAATCTGGTCTGACGATTGCCTGTGCGTCGCAGGGCTGGAGGCGGGGAAGGGACGCCAAGTTCATTGTTGATGACGGCAATATGGAATTACATTCCTGGCTTGCATGCGGACAAAGCTCTCCCTTATTGTTAAAAGAAGCTGGTGTGAAAGAAAGCTCTGGACTTGTGTGTACTTGTGGCAGCGATGAAGTGTCTAAGTATTGTGGGGATGAAGATTCTGTGGTGGTTGTGTGCACGTGTGGTCCAGTGTTTTCCAGTGATGAGATGATGGGCTCAGAGTTTGTTTTTGTCGGGTTATTGGGACGTGTCTGTTCATCTGCACTGGATTTGAGCTTAATATTTGCATGCCTGGCTGATATACCCATGGCAAACTTTTCTCTATTTGCATCCGTCTCCTGGGCTGTTTTCACTGGTGGGCATGCAGCACATTGTCCCTCATGTTCTGTTTCTGTGTATCCTTGATAATGTGCAAGCCTTTGTTGTTCTGTGTTTATGCAACCCTGCAGACAAGAGCTGCTTGACTTAATTAGGGAAATATAATTCTGAAGGCCAGTGACCTGTGATAGATTTGAATTTTCATGCTGTTTTGATTCATACACAACTAATTCATTGATTAGATTACCATTGAATTTGTCAGTGTTGGGAATAATGGTTGATTTGGGATCGCTTGCATCACTGCCTCTGTTATGATGTTTGGACACATTTAGCAGCTCAGATAATGCAGCTGGAGTTGTTGTGGAGTCGTTCCCCTGATTGGAAACAACAGATTCATTATCCGTTCGAGTTCTGCTGTCTGCCGCTTGCGTGTGACCGCGTTGATGTGTGCGGGGTGCTTCATTACGACTGAGCTCTCTGCTGCGTTGTGTTGTGTCTGCTGGTTGAAGTGAAGCTGTACCTGACGAGCACACGTTCATTTGGTTTCCTGACAATGTAGATGAGGAGGTGGCGGCTGTGGGCGGTGAATATTTCAGATTGACTGAGGAGTTCCTGAGGGCTATATTTTCGTATAGGGTGCTGCTACATGTAGATGTGGAACTGGAGGCTGCGCTCGAAAGCAGCCGAGCTCTTGAGTCTTGGGGTTTTGTTGCATTAGGAGCTGCGCTTAGAGACGCTGTTGAAACGTGGAGCGTAGGTTCAGAATTGGAGTATTTAGGCTTGATTTGTGAAGGCTCAGATGTGTTTTTAGTGCTGGTGTGCGTAATTTGATCTGAATTGGAGTTATGATTCAAATTGCAATGTGGTGTAGTTGTGCGCGCTGTACTATCAAAGGTGGGGAATCCAGCTGTGTCGACAACAGATGCTTTACTTGGTGGTTTGCTGTTAATGTTTGAGGATGGGTTTTCTTGCATTTTATGACCTGGATCTGGCAAAGTAAGTGGTATAGGATGTGCAGTTGTTTCCAGTTTATGAATGGGGTCTAATGCATTGGCTGCCAGTGACACAGTGGGACATTTAAGGGTCTTTCCTGCGCTATGAGTTGTATTTGTTGCTATGTTTACTTGCGTTGAGTGCAAGGTTTCATGTTTAGCAACTTTAGCAGGTATACTTTCAGTGGACATCAGTGCAGTATTAATGGTTGTTTGGTGCGTGTTGGTAATGGATGCTGTAGTGTACAAATGAGAAGGTAGGGACAGAGTATTTTCAGGTGTAGCATGTACGGATACACAAACATTTTGAGGTACAATATGTTGTTGTTGTAGTGTTTTGAGGGGCTTGGGATAAGTGTTTGAATGTGGGTTGTTTGGTTTGGTAGCTGTGGCCATCTGTGGAGTCAACGTGAGGCTTGTCGGTCGGGGGATCTTACCCTCCTGTGACGGTTTTGTACTGGGATCATCGTGTCTTGTTTCAATAGTTGCTTTAGTGACAGTGATAGTTTTAGCATGCAGGATGGTTGTGGGTTGGGTTGTGTCACTGGCAGCATGCGTCTGTGACAAAGTGACCAAATTGCTCCGAGAGTGCACCGGACAAGCCGGGTGTGGTGTTTTCCGATACTTTAGCTCTTCACTGAGATACAACAGATGTGGATTGACTGTAATGTGCGTCCGTTTGTCTCTGTTTGTGACGCTCTCAGAGATTTCATGAAGCTTATGGGGCATCTGGAATTGCGTGCAAGTCGACATCGAGTTCAGGCCCTTTTCTCCGAGGCAAGCGTCAGCGGTGGAGCTTTTCTCCCCCAATGTGACAACAGTGTTGGCTACAGACTGTCTCCCACCACAATGGCTGCATATTTTTTGTGGCAAACCGAAAGGTCGGGTGGCAGATAACAGCAGCGACTTCCCAGACTGCTCTGCATAATGACCTTGCGGTCTGGTTTGGTTTCTTCCACTCTTTGCAGGCTCTGCTTCATCGCTATCGAGGCTAATACCACCGATCGCCTCTGAATCAACCACGCTGCCATTGGTGTAGCGGGCAGAGGGTTTCAATTTAGGCCTGACGCTGGTTACAGTCCCTGCAAAGTGTGGGTTGGTCTTGATTGCCCTGGCATAGCAATAAGTCCCACTACTGCTCCTCTGACTGCAGGTCACATCCTTAGAGGCCTCACCAAGTGCTCTGAAAGTCACTTCCTTTTTGGTCTTGGCTTCCCCACTTTTCTGTTTTAAAATAGCCCTTTTCTCCTTGTCACTCTTTGTTAGCAGTAATATCTCCCTGTATTCCGTTTCCTTGGTAATATAGCTGCTGGATGCTTGAGTAATGTTATCTGATGGTGTGGACAGTGTATCAGTTAGCTGTACACTGTTCTCCGTGGGTGGTCTGCTTATCCCCGGGGATGTCTGAACACCAACGCTGCAGTGAGGTCCCCACGTCTGCAGCAGGGCTCCTCCGACTCTATCTCCTCCCGTCGTCCTCCAGCCGCGCACTCCAGCCAGGGCAGGGACACCTAAAACTGGAACCGGAGTTGTCAGGTCGGTCGCTCGTCTCCCCATCCCTTGTCGTACTGACTCAAAGGTCTGATATTTCAAGAGAGCAGCGGTGTTTCCACACCATTACATTCGTCTAAAAGTAAGAGAGGAACAAGTTTACTGTGAGAGGCTTTTTGAGACGGTGCTGTGAAGAAATAGATGAGTAAGCAGGACAAGCTGAAACAATGCACAGAGCAAGAATTGTGACAAGGAAGTGATTCATTGCTCCAGGAATTAGGGATAACTAGAGTTGTCAAAAATAATTTGCAGATTTGAAATAAGGGAGGAAGAGTTATGCTCTCATTTGTAAACTTTTCTGACAAAGTGTGACAGGGTAAGACAGTGGTTGTCAAACTGGGGAGCAGGCCCCCCTGAGGACTCGTAAAGCAACTGCTTGGGGGACGAGCAGGGACACAATATGGAGTGAAACTGAGTGGAGTTAATATGATTTGTTAGGGAAAATACAAAAGTGGGCTGACGCTAACATTTTGACCGTTTGTTCACCAAAATCCAACTTGGATGCTTTTTATATTAGTTGCTTTCTTTGTCATTGTTAAGGGGTAAATACTACTAAACAGTAGTATAAAGCCTTTTGTGGCTCCAGAGGAAGCTGCATGTAATCTGATAAATTGCCTCCAGTGATGTCATTCAGTGGCAGTGTGGGTACTGTAGGCACCGGGATTTGAAAGCATTGCACTCCTATAACACTGTTGGACTCATCACGGGCAGTTTAAAAACAAACGATTAAAATCAATACAGCAGAGCCGGAGATATCCCTTTTTTATTCCACGTATTTTTCTTCCTTTTCAAAACATGACGCCTACATTACCCACCATCCAACGTTGCTACTGAGTGACATCACTGGAGGCAATTCATCAGATTATACGCAGTTTTCTCTAGAGCCAAAAAACGATTTTATACGCCTTTTTTTCACATATGCAGTAGCACTCCGTAAGACCTGTAAACACACTTTAATGTGTAAAAAATGGTGAATTCTCCCTTTAATGATTGATAACAATTGTAGGTTGGGGGACGTGAACTTTTGTGAAGCTTCTGAACGGGGAAAGAAAAAGTTTGACGACCTCTGGGTTAAGAGATAGGAATGGCAGTCTATTGATGCTCATAATAAGGGGAGGCTGTTGCTGGGAAAACAAGTGTTCTATATTATATTAGCATTTCAAACATACCACACAGATCCCCCTCTCAGTGTCTGACAGCACAAAGAATAATTTATTTGAGGAATAAAATTCCAAACGTGGCTCCTGTGGCGAACTCTCTCTCCTCTCTCGCTGAAATGTTTGTCATAGCGAGCAGCTCCCGCTCTGTTGTCCTCCACACTCAGCTCACCTTGGAAAGAGGCCATAATGTAGACACTGATGCTACGGCGTAGACTTCATTAAGCCCTGCGTGCATTTAGCTGGAACACCCTTTCACAGAGGTGGCATTTTGTGCCTGTGCGTGTGTCCGTGCCACCCGTGAATTCACATGTGCCAGCTTCCTTCTGTGTGCAGGTCATTTTAATGATTTGCGCAACAACGTTTCAGTCAAGAACAAGGCGATAATGTGTGGATTTTTGCATATGAGCAGAGGTTTGATTAAATACAGTGTGTGTTGGTGCTTGCGAGCTTTGATTTATGACATAAATTTCAAGCCAACACATTCTGACAAGCCTCCCTCCATCCTCACCAACAGCCCAGGGATGTCAAAATTGCGAAAAGAACATTTAGTCACCTTTTATTTTGGTTTTTCCGTGTCATTTCATGTTACTTAAGCTCAGTCAAGTGACCTATGTCTGTTGTCACCGTCTAACGCTAAGTGACAACTGTCCTGCCCCGTTAATACACCATTAAATTGCAGTGGAAAAAATAGATTCTTGCAGTACCACACACTTTTTAAATAATCAGGACTAAAGAACGGAGCTGCTTCTGGCTTCAATACAATTGCAACCTGAAATGTGTTTGTGTTTTAAGCAGGCATACCTGAGTGTCTGATCCTGCTGCAAGATGTTTCCTTGAGTCCAAATGTCAGGAGCCAGTTCTCCGCTTTCTTACGTCCTCATAGGTCCTCAAGGTTTGGAGTGACTTTGTCTTCACATCTTAAATCCCTTTGGTGGTAGATTTCAAACTCAAACGAGTCTGCATGCAGTCAGTCCTGCAAAGCAGTGCTGTCTTAATGAGCCCTCTGTTCTAATGCTCAGATTCTGAACTAATCTACCTTTTATTGATCAGGCATGAAGCCAAGCTGTGTCCTCATTGTATCCCCTTCTCCTCTTGTTTTGGTCCTGCTGCTCCATGCTCACTCCATGATCACAACACAGCAGTATGCTACAGTATGCTGCCCTCCAACACACTCTGTGCTACTATGTCTTGCCTTTTTTTTTTTACCTCCTCTCTCTCTCTCTCTCTCTCTCTCACCCCCTCTCCCTCTCTCTTATTTCTGCCACTGCCCTCCTCCCTAGCATTCATGTATCCTGATCTACAGCTGGGTGGAGAAAGAGAGCAAGAGAGACAGAGAGAGAGAGAGAGAGAGAGAGAGAGAGAGAAAGAGAGAGGGAGGAAGTGACTTGCATCAGTGGGGTAGGGACTGTGTGTAAATTACCATGCAAGTTAAAAAGCAGGAAAATGCAATGACACCAAGGAGGAGATAGAAAATAAAACTGCGAGAGAATGATTTTACCCCAACTCTAAACTGTATTTTAAACCACGAACAATTACATCATCCGGACATATTAATTTCAAATGGATATGCACCATCTGGATTCCCTTTACTGGCAGTGACTCAGTTGGTGAGATTTAAATGCAAATGGCTTTTATCTGATCTGCTCTCAAACAAAATGCTTACGATTGTACCAGTACCAAGAAAGTCACTTTTACCCATAAATGGTACAGATATATGTATGAAGCTGGTTTTGTTGTATACGTGGGCTAAATAAATGTATAGGAACATGCATTAAATGTACTACAAGGAACTTTGAATTTGTTACGAAGCAGTCTCAGTTTCATACCAGTGCCTCTATATGGCCTACATTAGCAAACAAGACCATCAGAGAGAATATTGTCTGTTTTCTATATAGCTATTTGTAATGCCACCGGGTCGGGTCAGACTGAACGATTTACAGCACACAGACAAGAAGAGCCTATGTCTACATTTTTCAGTCAAAGTTGGCAGTAAGAAGTATTAGGGAGTGCTGAGCAAAACATCTTAACAGTGGTGGCACTGACAGGCAGAGGGAGAGTTGGGAGATTTTTTGCAGTTTAAATAGACTGCCCAATTGACAGGGTGCGTTTGGTAGATGAGTGTTGAGAGTGGGGCATGCCATTGTATAGCAGTGCAGCTAAAGTTGCATGCCTGAACTAGCGCCCAGGCGTCGCTCCATTTTTGGTCGCCAAAAAAAGCGCTGAAAATCTCAAAATGTTGGCTTTCACAAGAAAAATATTATAACCAAGGTGTTAGTTGTAGGTTTACATGTAACCTATGCTGGCACTAAAACAAAGTTTCCTTTTTTTCACCATCGTAATATCACAGTTATTAATCCTACATAGCACCAAATAGATGACCTCATCCTTTAATCAGCTGTGTTTAATAAACAAATATATTATAAAAAATATGTCGCTTCTTTCTTTCACTCGCATCAAAAACAAATGCACGAGCTAGCCAGATCACTACTGGAATCCCAGCCACTTTTGTCCACAGGGGCCGCCAGAATCAACACCAATCTTTGTAGTTGCTTTAATTTAAAATGAATAATTCATTACTGTTCATCATTACCATTTTTTGTTATTGTGACAGCTGTTGTACCTTTTGAAATATGATCCGAGGCTTATTGTTATTGTTATATTACCAGCGAGGAGGATCCCGTTTCTTTTCACACAGCGTTTCCATCAAAAACAAATAGCCCGCAGCGCACGGATAATTATACTCTGTATGTAGGGGCTTGTCAGTAATCACTGTGCTCTTGTGATCAGCAGTGAAAGTACAGCCCTACCCAACTGTCCCACGGTGAGCTCTGTCACATTCAATTCTTGTTCTGCGCTTTAGCAGCAAACAATAGCGGAGTCTGTTTTAGAACTTGAAAATCACAACGACGACTAATTAACACAAAGTCAGTGAAAGTCGTTTCAAATTGGTGATCAAAACCGCCTTACTTTTTGACTGACTTATTTTGAAATCCCCCACCAAGTCGCCGTGGGAGAGATATACATGACAGTTTGATTGAACCCTTTTGTGAACCAGCATCATAGTTTGGAGTTGTTTTAGTTTAATTAGAGTAACTTCCCTGCCTGCTTCAGTTGAAAAGGACTGGAGAAAGTCTGTTCAAAATGGAAACTAGGCTGTCGAAGAGAAATCTACAAGTTAACATAATTAGAGAAAAGTTTCACTTCATAAAAGTCATCAAACCACTCAAACAATATCATATGCTGGAATCGTGACTCACGTAGACTTAACCTTTGCATCTTTGTTGGTAACATTTCCTTTTTAGGAAAATCTTCACCAATTTTTAGCCAACCTTGATTTGTACTCCAGTTGTTCACTCTAATATTACTCGCTCTGCTACACTAGTCAACTCTAGTCTACTCCAGAAACCCACAAACTCTATTATCCTGTCCCAGTTCACTTTTTAGTGGGTCATATTAGGCTACATTACATCACTGGAACACACATTATAAACTGTTAAGACTCCTTTTGACTCCTCTTTCCAGTATACAGACAGTCTTATACACAACAATATTAATGTTTATAGCATTTTCACATCATTTGTTATCAGAGAGGAACTTCTCAAATAGCAGGTGGTTTACATAATTTGACAACAGTTCTCAGTAATTATTCAAATTTACGGTTAGAGCGTTGAAATAGCTTCATAATTTAGGATGCCTGCGTGTGCTGAGTGGAGCAGATTGCACTCATATAACATCACTGCAGCCCTGGGGAACATGAGGCTGACTTTGTGAATAAAAAATTGTTCCATAGCCTCGAGGTGATTACACATGATTGTATCAGTAAAAATGCCTACTGTGCCTTAGTAACAGTTTTACTGTCAGTGTAAGAGTTTTGTGTGTTTTGCATTTATTAATGCTAATAGTTTGTTCTTCTTAAGAGAAGTGTATAAATGTTGCTTCGTTTATTTCTCACTCAAAGTGTGAATCTTCTTCATCGGACCCTAGTGCATGAATGTACTGTATTGTATCATCTATTCCAGTGGTGAGAATAGGCTGACAGTGAATTCGCCAGGATAAAATGCAGTCTCAGTTCAGAATGCCATTAATACCTTCACATGTGATACAGACTCTGTTGACATCACTGTAATATGGTGTCATATCACTTTTAAATGACATGTTTATGACCTGACTTTCATATCTGGAGGGGAAGTGGATGGTGGTGGAGTTGCAGGCGAGACGGATGCCAAGCCAGTGACCGCATCACAATGCTGCGTGTCAGCGTTTGCGAGAGTGAAGCCACTGGATACTTTTACAGAGACCTCAGGACAATTTCCAGCTGTGTTTGTGGTGACAAAACAAGTATTTTAATCCAAAACATGATGTTTCCCTAATGTTAACCAAGTGTCTGTTGTGCCTAACCAGACCATATGCACAGCAGTGTACATTCATTATGATAAGTCATCCGATGCCTGCACATTGACTTAAGTCTTTGTCTATGCAAGAGTAGAGAGGTTTCTCCAGATTAGATAAGATAATACTGTATTAGTCCCACAATGGGGATATTTGCATTATTACAGCAACAAAGGAGGGAGCAAAAATATAAATAAGCATCAATAAAAAACAATAGTAATAAGTAATACAATACGTAAAAATCAAGAGAAAAATGAGAAAAAAAGAAAACAGTAAGAACAAGATTAAACATAAATACAAACCAATTGCACCAGTGCACATTGGTATAGCACAGTGCACGTTGAGATGCTGAAATTGCACAGTTGAAAGTGTGTGAGTGAGCAGCAGCAGTTCAGCAACGCCCTACACAAGCATCCAGTGTGGCCAGCCTGTTAAGGTGAAGCAGCCTGTCGCTGAAGGCGCTCCCAACCGCTGTCAAAGTGTCCTCCCAGAGGTGGGAGTCGTCCTCCATCAGGGATAATATCTTAGCTAGCATCCTCCTTTCTCCCACCAACTGCACTGGGTGGAAGGGGCATCCCAGGACAGAGCTGGCCTTCTTAATCAGTTTGTCAACTCTCTTCCTGTCAGCAGTCGAGATGCTGCTGGCCCAGCACACCATTACATAGAAAATGGCTGATGCCACAACATAGTCAGAAAAGGTCCCCAGGAGTGCCTCTGCTTTCCGAAAGACCCGAGTCTCCTTTCCTGTAAAGTGCATTTGTGTTGTCTGTCCAGTCCAGTTTGATGTTCAGATGAACACTCAGGTACTTAAGGTACAAAAACATGTCATTCAACTTTAATATGGAACTTAAGAGCTCAATGAAGGAGGAGTTTTTTTTTTGTATTTGTTTAAACCTGCATTTATAAAAATGTCCACTGTGAGGCAGATGAACATCAGATACTCTCACAAAGCCTCTCAGTGCAGTTTTGGTTTTGGAGTTCCAGGTAGTTTTAGAAAACAGGAAATGAACAGCGATTTGATTATGTGAGAACTGTCCTGTATGTCTGTCTGTTGCATGTTCATTCTTGTATTTAATTGTAAAAGACTGTTGTCCTCCTGAAAAGTCTTGTATAACTAAGGTAAGCATTGAGGGTAAAGCACTACTCCTCCTGCACATTGTTACAAACTCCCCCCTTGTGTTCTTCTCTCTCCTAACTCAGGTGCTCCTGGTCAGCTGACTGGTGGGTGCTGCCCCATTTTTGAGTGAGGAGAAGGAGCTTTCTCCCACACACTGCAGGTCTTCTCTTTTTTGTCGTTTTTGCGCCTTAGTTTTTGTTAATTTACTTTTTTTTTCGAGCTTTGCACGCCTTGTTTGTTGCTTGGCGTTATTCACTAGTTTGGGGAGGGCAGTTGTTGGTTCCCATGGCTCATTGCGGGACAGGTCCAGACTTCCGCCATCTTTTTTTTCTTTTTGGCCATGCTTGCTGACTCCCACAGTTTTGGTTTATTCATTCTGGCATTGTTTGTAACAGAAATCATTTTACTTTACAAGCTGGTCCTCCAGTATCGGATTGTCTTTGTGTATTGCTCAAAGGTCACAGGGCTTATTTTGTTGCTGTGATGAGAATTTTATTATCTATTAATTGCCATTCACCATCCCATTTCTCCAAGTCATACTTGAACTGTGTCAGTTTTAATTGTTAATGTAAATAGTCATTTTTTTGTGTGTGTCATGGGATAAATTGTGTCATTTTAAAGCTGAATGAAAAATGCATACAATATGCTAATAAATGACAACAAAAGAATACAGGATGCAATTTTCCTGTGTTATAGAATATGAACTATGTGGGTCACTTGCAGGTCTTTGCCTTCATCAGTAGATGTCAGTATTACTGGAGAGATGAACTCTTGGAGGCGGCACGGGGGGCGTGAGTGATGATTTCTCCAGTCTACAGGCAGATGGAGCCCGTGGCACGGACATCGACAGACTCCCTCAACATTAAGAAAGGGAACTCTTTGTTCAAATGGAGGAAAAGATTAAGTTCCCATGTGAACCGAACCAAACCTCTGTGGTTTCCTTGGATCCCTGCCATCATGTGTCTGACCCTTCACCTTCAGCTCACTGGAGAAATTCTGAGCACAAAAGGTTTTCATTAGTGACCCATGTCAGATATTTGTATTGTTTTTTGCTCCATTGATTTTTTTATTCAGTCACAGGTCAGCAGCTTGGATGATTATCAGCTCCCTTGTTACCATCTGTTTCAACTCACTCTGATTTTCATTTGGCAACGGAGCAGTTTTCACATGTGTTTCAACAGTGGTTGTCGCCCCTGCCAAAAAACAAGGATGTTTGTAGCTTGGCTGAGTTGAACTTTAGTAGGAGAGGGGATTGAGTAATATTGTCAGTGTGGCTGAGTTGTTTATTAGGGGAAGGACACATGTTTCAGTTTATAGCCAGAGGTTAACGTTTAAAAGCTTAATATTGTCTGACGGGAAAGATTATAAAAGTTTCACAATCCCTGATGGTTTGTTTCCTGGAATAATGGACTATATACTATTTGAAAATATTTACTGGAATCATACAATACTATAATAATGTGCTGACAGTAAATGTTACCCTCTGTCATCCACCTCGGTTTCATTAACAGTAGTAGTCAGATTGTTCCAAAATAGGTTGTTATCCAAACCTTTGATAAGAAGAAACTCTTTTCCATATTATTTAAAGGATAAGTTCACCTAAAAATGAAAATTAAGTCATCATCTACTCACCCTAATGCTGATGGAAAGTCGGGTGAAGTTCGACTTATGTTTTAAAATGTAAAAAAAAAAGAAAAGACAACAGGAAAAAAAAACATAAAATGACTCCACACAGCTTGTCCAGCGTAAACCAAGTCTCTGGCATTTCCAGGTTTTAAAAGAGGTCCCCATCTGCCTGAGCTGTTTAGGAGCAACTCTGTGAAGCTCCAGAAATGTTTTGTGAATGATGAAAACTTCCACCAGACTTTCAATCGACAATGTCGGTGAGTAGATAATGACCGAATTGTCATTTTTGCGTGAATTTATCCTGTAACACCACTGTTGGTTGAAATAAAGTGAGAACACAGTTCAGATATTAAGATATTTAAGAAAAACTTTATTTGTGACTTGTTAACAAAACACATTACCAGATTGATGAAATCATAAGAATCACTATTATCACCTTTACAATGATGAAGCAGGTGTACAAAAAGAAGTTATTAACAGATCTGCACTGTCACAGTCCACTGGTATGTGCCACTCACTGCCACTACCAGTGACTGAGGAACATTCACTATACACAAGCAGAGAATACATCAACTTTATTTTTTTTTAATACCATTTTTTTTACTTATTTTCATCTTTTTTTTTCATCTTTTTTCATTTTCTTTTTGTCTCTACTGGGCGAGGGATAGATATGGAGGGTGAGTAAATGATTTCCATTTCACAATAGTGTTTGTTTGATCATCGTTTCGAAGCTTAACACAACTTTAAGGGTCGGTTTTCTCACCTATGAAAATCATGAGGGTAGAAACAGAAAAAAAAAAGCATTTCATAGCATAACACAATAGCATTATGTATATCTAGAAGATTAAATTCATTTTCAACAGGATAAAAAATGTGATTCTTTTAGGTTTTTTCCACAAGTTACTGTTCGCAATAGCGTATATGTGTGTATGTATGCTGTGTGTGTGGGTCTTTCAATGTGCGTGTATTGTCTTTGAGAATGTGTATCAGAGGTATATGTATTCCAATACGCATTTCCCAGTGGAAAAACATATCTATGTATATATAGTATCTATATAGTATCTGTTTCCTTTGCTTATAACATGCAAACAGCCACTTGGTGATCTGACAGCACAGAAGTACACCTGAAGGACAGGGCAGGGGGGTTAAGGAAACGTGTGCATGGGAGGGATTGAGCCTGATAGCAGCACCTATATACCCCTACGGTGACTGGTAAGACGACGGTTGAAAAAAAGGAACACTGAGGTGAGATTTAATGACACTTCTCCACCACGCTAGACCTGGGTTTCACAATATGAAACAGTTCACACCTGCGTCACTGCATTTCTTCCAGCAGCATAATTGCTGATGTTTGTGTTCAGCAATTAGGCAAAAAAAATGCATACTTTTAAGGTCTTTCCAGCTTTGATTATTGATCTCATCTTCCCATAGTCCACCATGTTACCTCTTTCAACAGAGAGCTTCACCTCCATTTATCCCTAAGTGGGCCCCCCCTCCCCTTTCCAAGTCAACCGCCAACATCTTTCCGCTGCTGCTTCGCTTATTTTGCAAGTGGTTTCAACCGACCCCGGTCAATCGACTGTCACTAATGGCTGACACACAGGAAAAACTGCAACACCTCTGCTCGTGCAAAAGAAGAAAGACTCGCCCAATTAACTCTGCGCTAGCTTCCTTATCTACACAACACACTACAATGACTGCTATCCTCTGCGACTCTTCTTCCGCCCCTCCATCTTGTCTCATCAC
Source organism: Pagrus pagrus (assembly GCF_965226575.1). Taxonomy (NCBI): domain Eukaryota; kingdom Metazoa; phylum Chordata; class Actinopteri; order Spariformes; family Sparidae; genus Pagrus; species Pagrus pagrus. The sequence goes on from NC_140198.1 coordinate 14,639,455, forward strand.
AACCACGACAGCGTAATCTCACTTTTTGGCGAACCTGTCAGACGTCCTCGCGATGCGATGCGTGGAACCGAGGCGAGAGATGACAGGGCTGTCGACAATGAGCCATCAGGAGAGACACTCTGGCTGAAGCGCCTAAGCTCCGTTTGAAGTTAACCCTAACAAAAGATGTATGTGGTGCATATGTGTGTACTCTGTGTGTGAATACGCAAATACACAAATGTCACTGTGTTACGACGGCACAGTTCATCGAGGGACGGTGACTCGAAAAGATGCCGTCCGACCGAGTTGACTTGAAGAAACTGGAGTAGAGGGAGGAAACAGGCAGCGGGCAAGCAAATCCTACAAGCACTGAAGCAGTCGAGGCAGTGGTGCAGGGCTTGAAGAACAACTACTTAACATTCAAAGACAGAAGTAGAGGGATCAGGCTTGAACAGAAATGAAGCGACGAGCAACGTTCCTGCGTCCCAGCCATATAATACACTCCCACATTAAGGATGGCACTGGCCTTCAGTCTTGGGGTTTCCAGAGAGGGGCGTGTATTCTTTTGTGTGTTCGTACGTATGAGAGGATGTGTGTGCGTGTTTGCTCGTGTGTATGTGTGAGTAAGAGGCGGAGAGAGAGTCAGTGTTTGTGTACAATAACGTGTGTGTCAGACTGGGCGTGCTGATACACGGTGGGATTAAGACCCCATGACCGGCTCCATATTCCAAGAGAGGGGGCAAGGTCAGGGGCCGGTTGCATCAGCTGCACGTAGGTTCCCTAGTTATATCCGATAGTAGCCACTAATCCCGATTCACGCATTGCTAAAACACAAGCGGTAGCACCACGAAAAAATCTGTTACGTAACCTTAAGTAACAACTAAATAGTTAAGCAAGCAGTAAAGCAGGTGCAAATGATACAAAGTCACACAATTGCACTCACTAACAGTAAAGCAGGAATTTTTTTTTCTTCTTTTTTTTCTTTTTTCTTTTTGCACACGGCGTATTTTTTTGTCTATAGTAAATCCATGCCATTTTGCGACTTAAAGGACTGTAGCAGTGATTTTGGATGTTTTTGCACCCATTTTCTACAAATTTTTCTCGATTTGCCAATTGAATTTTTATGTTTTTGTCATCTTCTTCTCTTTTCTTATTAAAATCAACATTCTGAGACTTGCTAGACATACGTGATCCATCATGTTTAATTTTGCCATATGTTACTTTATAAAGGAGTGCAGGTTTGAGTCTGCACCAGGGATGGTTCTTGATTTTTGAATACGGTTTGGTCTGGAAAAAACACATTTTCCATTGCTTTTCCCTCTGTTGTTACCGGGCCTGAAAATAACGTTTACAGGCCTTGGTAGAATGGCGTTATTATTACCAGGCTCTGGTAAAACTATATGCTACAGCACATACGAACAGCAGATCATCAAATGCCTATCCCTAGTCTGCGCTTCAGCTACCATGTGATGAAAATGTAACTTAAACAACAGTAAAGACGAACACTGTGATGGATTTCATAAAGCAAAAAACGTCTCAGCTCATTTATTTTTGTGTAAAACCAATGGCTGCCTGCAGGGAAGGGAAAATAATTTAAAATTTCCCTGAAGTCATCGGTCTGTGACATAAAGTATAAAAGATTTGTAGAGAATGGACGAAAACATGCAGAAACTAGTATTGTCCTTTAAGAGCTCAATATGGATTCTATTTACCAATCGTAATTTTTCTGCCAATCTAGTCAACTACAAATCCACATGGCTCGTCATGAGCGAGGTGCTGATTGGCTACAAGTCTGAAGTCTTAATGTTTTTACTACTCTCCTTACTACCTATGGTACAATCGAATTTAGTAACTTGCTAATTGCAAATTAACTAACAGTTACGGAGCCACTAACTTTATACCCTAACCTGGGAACTAACTTGCGCATAGTTGGTGCAAACCAGTCCAGTTCCTCAGCCTCTCCAATGTGCTATGATACACTGAAACAGAGCTATTAATTCGAGTGTGGTCCCGCTTGTCTCAGCCACCTCATTCTCTCCAAGGTGCTAATCTCATGGTACATATACTGTATGTTGTTGCTTTTTCATTTTTCTTTTTTTTTATACAAAAGACCACATTTTCTGAATTTCTACAAGGCCTCCATAATAGCGAAGACAAAAGCCTCTGTTTCATTTATTTCGTTCGGCGTCCGCTACACCTCCAACTAGGCGAGCCGAAAAGGAAGGGGGGCTGCATAAAGACAGAGATGCCAACGCAGGCAGCCTCAGCTGACAATGGTCAGATACAAATAGTACACCTTTTCAGGTGTTTTTGTTTTTAGTTTACAAACTGGCAGGGGGAGGGGGGCAGAAAATCACAGAAAAGTTAATCTAATTCAATAAAATCTTAATTTGGTCCAGTCTTTAGGTGACGTAACATTTGTTTACCATAAACCTTTCAAGGGCCAAAGTTATGGGCCAAATGAGCCAAGAGAAAGAGAGTTAGTTTAGTTGGTTCACATGGTGTGGGGAGCCAGGACTGGTCTAATGAGGGTTTGGCCACCGTACAATGTCTATGGTGCAAGGAGGCTCCCTCTGTTCTATAATACGCATTTGGCTTTTGTTTCTGGCTGTGGGATTGGGACGGTAGCTTGTTGGTAGCTCTGTTTTCAAGTCACCCCTTCTCCTCTATTCGTCCCCCCCGTCATCCTTTCCTTTATCCTTCTTGTCCTTCTTGTCCTTCTTCTTCTTTTTCTTCTTCTTGGCCTCCTCCTTCTTGCCGAAGCTTATGAAGTCACCCTTGTCGTCCACAGGGCCGGCGTCGTGGCGGATAGAGATGATGGCCGGGGATCCGGGGATGATGAAGGCTTCAGGAGGAATCTCTCCAGGCTTCAACGGCTGAGGAGGGCCGTAGCCTTGTGCGGCACCGTATCTGAAGTGCCAGCTGTTGCTGTTGACTCCAGCGCCCACTGGGGGTGACAGCTCTCCACCACCCTCTCCATCTACACAGATATGATGAAAAGAAAGAGGAATCAGGTTAATCATGGCTACTCATTACCGTTGTTCAATCACTGTTACCACCCTGCTTTATTAGGGCCTGTTGCATATTGGCTGAAAGAATGTGACCAACAAAAAAAAATGTGATCTTGCTGAGGTGCTGTGAGTGATGACCCTCTCAGAAGCATCTACTGTATATACAGACATATGTCTTTTGTGCATAGTTTGTTACCACTGTCATGTGTGTATGGCAGAATATAAAGCTACAGGCTGCAGCCAGTTAGCTTAGCTTAGCACAAAGACTGAATACGCAGGAAAAAACCTGGTGTGGCTCCGTCCAAATCAATATCTTTTTCAGCAAGCTCGCTGACCATTTTATATCTTGTTTGTTTAATTTTACATGGCGATATGTATGCATTGGCTAGGAAGCAGTAGCTAGGCAGATTTTCCAGGAAAGGACACGTTATTGGACCCACTGAGTGAGATTGATTGGGGTTAGGTTTACACTGGCAAGCCAATCAGAGGCAACAAGAGAGGTCTTATCAAGTAAAGCAGTGGGATCCATCACCACAAGGAAAACACTGAACCCAGCCATGAAATAGTCTGACCCCCATCCTGTCAGATGGCTAATACAAATTAATTAATTGCTTGCCATGCACCACACTGTACTTAAACTTTATAATTTGTTCTCTGAGATGTTCATAAAATCTGACACACAAGGAAAAAAAATCAAAATCAAGCAAAGGCGAGCAGAGCGGTAGCCTGACAATGGAGCGTTATCCGCGGGGTGTAGACATTTTCAGGACAGCGATTCAGCCGAGACCACAGGAGGGAACGCTGGAGGGGACTAACCTTTAGACCACAGGGATGTTTAACTTGGCAGTGCGATTTGTATTTGCATTTGGATGATGGCAGCAGTTTAATCCAGCTCTCATAGGAGGCCAGAGACGGGGATTCAACCTTAATTGCTCAAGCACGGATGCGACAGAGAAAAGGACCTCAGATAGCAAGTCGGGAAAAAAAGATACTGAAAAAGAGTCTTTAAATAGAGAAATTATTAAGTAAAGTGAAAAATGAGACATATCTGTTAAGGTCAAAAGGTGAAAGATGCCAGAATGGAGAGGAGAGAGGATGTTGGATGAGATAAGGCGAGAGAGAGAGACAGAGAGAGGGAGAGAGGCAGGAAGGAGGATGGGGGTGGGCGGGTTTTGCAGACACGGTGCTCTCAGGCCCACACCAGTTCCCTCTGCACTGACCTACTTTCAGTCTGGATTTTATTTAGATCAAACACAGGCCCTTGCAAAAAGATTCTGTTTGATTTTTCTTTGTAGGCTATTTATGACATTGCTGGAGCGCTGAAATGGTTCCAACCACTGTCCCATCGGGGAGTACACTATTTTGAAAATACACACTTGTCCATAAGCACAGTGCCTCACTGAGTCCCAACAACGAGCTCGTCGAGGATGAGAATAAATTACATGTATAGAATATTAAAGAGCAGACGTTATGGACACTGCCACACTGCACAATGGATAGCGCTGCATTAACCACTCCTGTAAAGGAGCCATGACTCACTCACAATTGATCATGTATTATTGTGCTAATGCAACGCTGTAAAGGACGGATGCTTTGAGTGCAGCAGGTTTTAAGGAACATAGCAGCAACATGCCATTGTGACCAGAACATGAGACCGCAGACACACATAAATTATTTGTTTTCCACTTGCAAAAATAGAAGTATTCATTTTTAAGTTACATTAAATAATTAGCATGTGACGGACCAGTATAAATAAACCATGAATGAAAACTGAGAGAAGGCCAGATTTAGCCTAGCTGTTTTTTTTAACCACGGTTTTGTCTCATATTAAACAATTTTTGTGCAGCTAATTGACCTGTGTAATTTAGCTTGTTTAATGATTAGTCAGTGTCAGATGTTATCATCTTATCTCGCCATTAGCAGAGTTGGCGTTTTAATACTCTAATGCTAGTCTGTTTCTGAGGATTATGACATCTGATGGTATGATCTGTCTGTTTGTATTTAATCTGGGTATTAAAAAGAGGAAGGAAGAGGATCTGGTGTTTTGAATAAGTCCCATTCAACGGCTCTCAATGGTCCGGGCAAGGAAGACTGCTTCTCATGTGGAGGAGGACAACCGAGCTTAAAATAAACCGAAAAAGACAGCCGGTGAGTTAAAGGAGGTGTGCAGAATACTGCGATGCAGGATGTGGATGAGATTATTGCGCGGGTAATGCAGTGCATGGCATCGCTGCGCACAATGTAGCAGCACCTCCATTTTATATAACCGACGCACCATTTCCTGTTACCTGACGCTACTATTTAAAGGAAGGTGATTTGATGCTCAGTCAGAAGAGGCTGGAAATACTTTATTTAGAAAGTCTTGTGTTGACAGATGACTAAAGGTCAACAAAGGGTCTTTCTTGGGGGAATGAATCTCATATTACAGAAGAAGTTCAGCTGGAGACGAAAGGCCAATCAGTGCACAACAAAAAGGGTTCCTTATTTGGAGTATGAATGTGCTCAATACATTTCAATTGATAAAGCCTCATGATGCGCTTGAGCAAAGGTGAGGGGTTTACTGAACCATTAATATCCATCCTCTAGTGCACATGGATATTAACATAAGCTTTTATAGACATTTTTGACATAATCTTGATTTGATCCAAGTGTCTGGAATCAATAGTGATTATTGGGTCAGCTAATCGATTTTGGTAAGACTATTACAGTAGCCATGACCTACTTAATTCGACAATTTATCATGGAAGAATAAACAAGACCTAAGATATGGTTTAACTTTTTGAAACTGTTCTTCACATTGAGGTAAATTCTTGATCTGAAGCTCACTAAGCAATTACGAAACGTGAGCAACATAACCGGACTGGTACCGGAGCTGCAACTGCAATAAAACTCCTGTGTTTTTCTGGCATTTTTACACCCGATGGGGCAACAGCAGTTCATATTCCTACGCATGACCAACTGAGCTAAAATGTCAAGTGGCTGTGTAGCGTCTAATCAAGTGAATATTGTCTCAGCGTCTTGGGACATCCCAGGGCTCTCTGCACCGGCTGTGACAAATCCAAATGTCTGACATTGTTAATTAGAATCCCGGCCCAGGTATTAATCTGAGATATTCCCGCGTATGTGTGTGTGTGCGTGTGAAACAGTAATTTACAACGAGCAGGTCAGATGAGTCTGCGCCGCTGTGAGGAGCTTTGCCTCGTCTGTGCCACAGTTTCCCTAACATGGAGGATTATTTGTAACTCTGCCATTGCTTCATATTAGCCTATATTTCCCGGCAAACGCGCTGAAAATCTGAAACGGATTATTGTCTAACCGCTGGTAAGCGGGTCAGTGCGGCTCCTTGTGAGGAGGTTGCCATGACACCTGGTGGAGATGTGTGGGTGTTTGAAGCCTCGTTTCGTGTAACCTGATGTCCTACATTTAAAATAGGCTACGTTATTTCCTGTCTAGTCCAGGATTCCATCTAAAACGAATCCCTCTGGTGGTTTGTAGCACATGCACAAATCTGACAGCCCCGTAGTGCCTGTGCAAATATATGCGGTACATCATACATATTCTGCATGAGGCACATCTACCCAAACAATCCTTTTTTGGATGTTATTTCCCCTCAATTACTGCCTGCCCTCTTTTCCCTCTTAATACCTGCCCTTGCAGAGTCCCCATCCCTTTCCCGCTCCTTACGCCTTCCTTTTTTTTTTTCTGTCTCTAAATCTTCCATTCAGAGATATGAGCGGTTGCTATGGAAACTGCCTTCGCCCACTCCCCGCTGATGGAGGGTGCGGCCGCTGCAGCAATCTTTCAGTTAGACAGTGTTGCCAGGCAACAGGTCACATGGCGTTCCCTAGCAACAACACTACTGCAGGAACCTGCCAATCCTCTTAACCTTTCTCTTTCTCCATCCCCCCACACCTCGCTTTATTTCCCTCCATCCCCCTGTACGTCTCTCCTCTGCTCTTCCTCTCCAAAATCGCTTTTAATGTTTCCGGATCTCTTTTTATTTCACGGTACCTTCCTTTTACCGATGATAGCTTCTCTCCCCCTCTGGCATTAGACAAATGTCTCCTCATCTGCGCCATGGGTCACTTACATAAACCCGGTTGTGAGCGCGCCGCATGTAGATACATCGCGGCGTATCAGACAACTTCATGGCGATAACAATCCACTGCAGACATGGAAATGTGTCACAAAAAAGACTCCACCTCTTCATGCATAGTAAAGAGGATCAACCTGCAATCCAGTACATGTCTTTACCTGAGTACTGAGCTTCTCCTAACAATTCATTTTCTAAGGCAACAACACACCCCTGCAACCCAGTATCACGCTAAAGCATGTGCATGAAGAGTACACATTCTCATGAAGCGGGCAAGTTATACATTTGGTTATACTTTCCAAATAAAACTAGCGGAGAAACATTCCAGGTGACAGTCACTTTGGTCAGGTTTAGGCACTAAACTTCTTGGTTAGGTTTAGGAAAAGATCATGGTTTTGGTTCAGATCACTACTTCCTTAAAGGACCAGTGTGTAGGATTTAGTCGCATTAAGTGATGAAGTTGAAGACTCCAACCAACACCGTCATCCCATCTTCCTTTACAATGGAAGTTGAAAACTTGGAAAAACAGGAAAGGCGCTCTCCAATGTTTGGTTCATCCATTCTAGGCTACTGTAAAAACATGGTGGTCCAACATGGCGGACTCCATGGACGAGGACCCGCTCCCTATGTAAATATAAATGGCTCATTCAAAGGTGACAAAAACAATGATTCTTGTTTTCAGGTGAACATGATTACTCGATTCGATTTCTGCCAATAGATCCCCCTAATTTCTACACACTGGACTCGACAATCAACGTTGACCAATGCGGTTGACCAATCCATCCACCCAGACCCTGCTGGTCTTGAACCTTTTATATCCCTTTCAGGCCTTGGTGAGGCAAAATATGACACTGACATGGTATCCTATCCTGTCTTGGATGGGTAGGTGTTCTTCCTGCTTTGTCATGATATTGGGCTGACTGCTTATAGGTTGCAGTATGGTAGGGCTGAAAAAAATGTTTAATTATTGATTAATCTGCCGTTTATTTTCATGATTTATTGATTATTCATTTAGGCTATAAAATGTTTGTATAAAATTGTGAAAAATGCTCATCACAATTTCCCTGAGCTCAAAGTGACATCTTCACATTGCTTCTTTTGTCCAACCAACAGTCCAAAACCCAAAGACTCTTCATCTTCTTTCATAAATAACAAAGACGAGCAGTAAATGTGTACATTAATGAAGCTTGAACCAGCAAGTGTTTGACATTTTTGCATGTAAAATGACTCAAAAGTTTTAGCAATTATGAAAATGGTCAGCAATTACATTTATTTTCATTGACTTATCGACTCAACGTTGAAGCTCTACTGTACACAATACTGTTTGAGTCTTTACATGACCTCAGAGACGGCTTTTCAAAAAACAAACAAACACATTTCTCTGCAGAAAACTGTCCAGAAACTGGTACATCGTGTACCTCAAACGATTGCAGCTCTCCTTTCCACAGACAGAAAAGCTGACAGACAGTGAGACATATTCTGTCACTGACTGGTTGAGTGATTGAGTGTGATGTTACCCTTCACCCTCAGGTCTCTACCTATGTTTTAATTCCTGAGCTCGACAGAAAATCAATGAATGGAAGCTTGGCTGGAGGAACCAGGGAACAGCTAACACTGTTTCGAAAGCCTAGTTATAAAAAGTCTTCCAGTAAGCTGACAAAAGCTGTTAGTCATTAGCTCTGAGCCAGTGTGTCTGTGAATGATAAAGCACAGTTAATTTTTTAAGGCCAGTTCTACTCATCCTGATGTTGTGTTGCAACACATTTTCAATGTTCCCACCCACTCTTTCCTCATTAAAAAGCAGTCGCCTTTCTTTTTCAGTCTGTTTCTCTCCGTGCTGCCAGATGCTTTTATGGGAGGACATAGCTGTTTATATGTGGCTCTGCATAAAGGCCCCGGGCTTTTGGCACCTCAGCTAAGCTCTGCATGAACATCAAACTGGAATTCAAGATCATGTAGATATTCAAAGGACAATTCTCTCAAATCCCCAGTAAAAACAAAGATGAATTTAACACAATGAATTCAGCGTTTTGAATAGGATTTAATGCAATGGATGATTGTTATGTGTAAAGTGTGATTGTAATGGAATTTAGGCGTGGGGAGCTTTGTTTTTAAAACAAGCGACATTTACTTTGAACTAAAATGTTTTTACAAGTTCAGCATTTTGGGAGATATGCTTATTCTTATTCTTTTTTTAGAGGCAGACCTACATAAGGTGATTGATAACACTCTCAGGTCTGCAGGGTAAATAGAAGCTAAAGCTAGGAGACGTTTAGCTTAGCCTAGCATACAGACAAGAAGTAAGGGGAACCATCCGCTTCCATCAAAAATAGACTTGGCGGTGCTTGTGGTGGTTTGCAAGAACATTGCTCCTAGACCACTTTCACTTTGATAATCATGTTTCGATTGATGAAATACGTTCTATTGCAATGCTGAAAAAAAGATACCAGCTTTAACATGGCTTTTAACAAAAAGCTCGGAGTTGTCATCGATCCCGCCTTAAACTTCTACTTTTCCATACATTTTGGAGCCATCCTGCTCAGTTCCTTCCATTCAAATGTAGATCTAAGTACAAATAGCTAAATCAATTATACTTTTCTGTCACCATGACCCCACAGAAGATGACACTCATGGTGCTTTTTCACTCTATCCTGACTCGTAGGCTTCTACTCACCTGCAGCGCTGGACACAGTGGGCCAGTTCTGGACCAGCATCCCCTGTGCTCCCTGCATCACAGAGGACTCCTCCATGTGGACCGAACTGAAAGGCAGAACACATGCAGCAAACTCAGTGAGACACATCAAGTCGTTAGAAAGACTCACTATTATTAATTATGTTTATTTTCCTTGATAGATATATAATCACCATCATCATCAATGGTCACTGTTTCAGGCCTTTACAGCAAAAGATGCATCAAGTAAACTATTTACTATTTATGTGGAATGCCTTAAAACATTACAATGGAAGACCTTTTACCCTAAAAACAAAGCATTCTTACGTGAAAAAGGCCTGTGCCGAACATCAGAATAAGAATGCATGAAATCTGCCTATCATGGTAAGTCGTTCCCACACTGAAATTAACTACAAAGATTGAGTATGACTCAAGTATTTTGCTCATTTTGGTGATCAAAGGCAGTTACTGGCTGCCTGTCAAGCCTCGTTTTTGAAACAACTAATCAAGGATGAGAGAATATGGCCAAAATGAGAGAACCAGTGAAAGAGAGAATACAAATGTGCACATTATGTAGCCTAAAGCAGAACTCCTCAATTCAATTTGGCTGTTTGAAAACCCGAAGTGCTGTTTATTACCAGATAGTTAATGGCTTCCACCTGGTGAACTGCAGTCATGTGATGACTCGTTTGTAATATGACTGCTGATTTTATGGTTTACTCCAAAAAGAAACTGCTCTCTCGTTGCTGAGGAACAAGATTAAGAACCACTGAACCATTGTTAAGTATCATCTGACATATGCGTAATGGCTGATACAAGTTAGATTATCCAAAAAGTCTTCATAGTGGTGGTGGTGGTGGCTTGCTTTAAATACTGGTATTAAGGGGACTTGTTCTATGCCTTCTCCTTTTAACTACATCCTTACTCTTACCATGCTGACGGCCATGTTAGCAGTCCCCAGCCTCAGTGGCGATGTGTCGACATTACTGTAAAGTGACTGTGTCAGCACACAGTACGTGGCCATGCAGGTGACTATGGAAATAACCCATTTTCAAAGTTTGAGTCATTTTGTAGCTCCTGATAAACACAGCCCTTGATGTTCACTCTTTCATCCCTTTTTTGTCTTTCATGCAACAGAAATAAACCTCAGCTTGTCATCATCCAAATGCCTTCATTGTGCAGTTAGGAGGAGTGCAGTAAGTCTGTTTAAAACCACTTAAAGGCCTTCTGGTTCGTCAATATCTGCATTTGAACATTCTTTGTACGTTGGTGTCACTGGATCGCTTTTAAACATTTGCAGGGAGCAAGTAAAGGCAGGGAGATTCAGCCAAGCAATGAAGATGAGCAACATATATGTTACTGTGGCTTTTTTGTTTCATGGAAATGAGGTTTTGATTATGGTCGCTCACACCATTATATGAGTCAGCACGGGTATTCATCCCTCCATAGACAGTAGGTTTTCTTCTGTAGCATACAGAGACTACAACATGCATTTTGCTGTACAGCCTTGCCTTGTAGGATGACAATTAAATGAACCTTTAAGTTTGATTTTGTGGATGAAGCTACATTCATAAATGCATTGTTCAATTTGATGTGATCCACCTTCACTTTTATAGTTAAATTACATCATATTTACATTTCAAAAATTAATTTTAATTAATTTTAAAATTAAAATTAAAATTGAAAAATGTTCAAAAACCAGTTCATATTAGCCCGGTTCAGATCAAAGTTACCAAATCTGTGACCATGCAGCCAGTGGAGACTTGAGGAAGTCCCACACATGATCCCCAATGAAACCACATTTTGTCATATAGTTGTTTTTCTATGGATTGAACAAAACAGATATCAATTTTGAGTGAGCTTTGGAGGTGCTGGAAAGCATTTTGTTACCACAGCCAGGCCAACTGTTTCTCACTTTTTTCAGTCTTTATGCTAAGCTAAAATAACTGGCTACTGGCTGTCACTTCATAATAACAGACAGATAGAGTAATGGAATACAGTATCTAAATAAGCATATTCTCCAAATTGTTGAACTATTCCTTTTTTGTGTTTAAATGTGCTTGTTGTAAAATTGCTTTACATTACAATGTTCGAAGAGAGAAACATCCAAAGCTTTCCCTCAAAAGCATCATAATACTAAAAATGTATGTTTAAATTTAGAAACTCTCATAATGCATGAACAGCCATATGCATGCGTGCGGTTTCAACCTAGCTGAGAATCCCCCATTCATTGATAATGAACCTAGAGCTCAGTATATAGGAGGGCCTACCCCGACTGGGGCCTCTGCAATGCAGCACATTGTGCATCCATCTCAAACTGCAACAGACTTGTTGTGTTGAATAGGGATTTGCCATGAATATAAAATGGCCATGTGCATTTTAAATAGTATGTGTTTAATGTTTTTACATAAGCAAAGGTGCTGGTTCAATGTGAGTATGACACAGATAGCACTGGTGCTTTCTACACGGACAGACTACACCAGTAATGTGGGTCAGTGATGTTGCTGCTACATGCTGTGTGTGGAGTGATACGTTACAGTCTGCGTGTGTTGGGGTTAGGCGTTAACATGAGCCTCTCTCTGTCTATGTGTGTTACAGGCGCTGCCATTTCAGAGACGGCAGCGGTAAATTGCAATGATGATTTATGTTAATCCATGTCATGTTACAGTGACTTGATGACATGATGCACATCGTGATACCCTCCGCACCAGAGAAATTAACACTAATATCCAATTAAATCAAACTTAGACGGAGCAGTAAGCATTGTTAGCATGAAATTATGAAAATTCAGTGCAAGTAAGAGACATCTGGAGGTAAAACTAATTAGTCCATGTTACAGTTGTCCTCATATCAGATTAACAAAACACTTCATTACATAAATGCACCTATTAGACTTATTTTATACGGTGGCTGACAAGGGCAAGAAAGAAAACGTTAAGCATGCAGTTAGAGCATGTCTCTATCTATTTGACACAAAAAATACACTGCAATGGCCCAACACATTTCCATTATGAGAATAGTGCAAAAACAGATGATTTAAAGTCGAAAACACACAAACACTAAAAACAAACGCAACAGAAATCGCATATCCTGTCGATACAACAGAAGCGAAGTTCTCCAGGCCTGTAGGGGAAGCACTCTCCACCGACTGCAAGAACCAGGACTTAAATTGACTTGATGTTGACATTTAGTAGTCAGGCAAACTAAATACATTTATATTATAAACTGCATACAATTTTTCATAGCTGTAGTGTATTGTATGCTAACATTGGAGTGATCTAGTCATTTGTTGGTTTGTTCCCAGGATTACAAAAAAACTACAGAACAGATTCCCACGAAACCCGGATGGAGGATAAGTCTCAGCCCAGAATAGACCCCATTAACATTTGGTGCAGATCCGGATGAAGAGACAGATTCAATTTTATCTCACTTTCTTTAACATTTTTGTTTATTTCTCAGGGACTAATGCATGGATCTTGATGAAAAAAAAACATATTTACGTGGCACCTGGTATCTATGAGTGAGTACAATTAAATGTGGATCCTAGATCTGGTGAGCTTAAATTATCGTCCAGGAGTTATAGGTGGTTTCAAATTTAGAGCAATTCAGGGCCATCAAGTTTGAAATTGGATTAGGCTTGACTGAATTAAAGAGGACTGTTGGGCCTTTGCGAAAGTATGCAGTTTACTGAGTGTCATTCTAGTTATTGAAGTATTTAGCAACACAAAAAGGTATTGTAAGTGGGATGTGGGGTTTCTTAAAATAACATCTGTACAGATGTGAAGCACTTACAGTCTAAATATCTGACAGATCAATCACAAAAGTGACTGTCTTTGTATTTATTATCTCTATCTTTGACTATTAATGCTTTCAATCTATTTATATGGTTTGAGAGGAACAGGTCCACTCAGCTGATTTATATACACCATGAACAGATATCAACGATCGCCTGTATATCATTTTAATAGGCTACCCTGTCATAATTAAAACAGTATGAGTCTGTGTACAAACTGATATAATGGTCTGATAACATTTTAATAAAACAGAATCAGATCAAATAGGATGTAAGTGTTTCCGTCACTTCCTGTAAAGACTATAGGCTGCAGGAAAATGTCCCACTTGCAGCTTTTTGTCCCTGCTCATTGCTAATGTTGCTGCTCTTGTCCGCTTTCCAGGCGAGGCCACGGATTAAATAATAATGTACGAGACACAATTAATCTCAAACAAGGCTACTATCTCATCCGGTCCATTCTCTGTTCATAAATCAAGGTATTCCTCTAACTGCTCCCCCTAGAGTCCTGGAGAACTTCCATTGTGTCTGGATCTAGTTATTCTTTTCTATTTGTTTTCCGGGTTTGTGTGTTTTTGACTGCATTGTTTCCATATTTGAAGATTTCTCCTCGTGAAAATGTTTTGGGCTGTTGCAACGCGTATTCCCTTGGCCACCAATTGTTGATGGATCCTCATAATATCAGTATTCTCTGATTTGCTGTGGGTAGCTAATGAGGATGCTTACACGTGTAGTACCTCATCACTCAGACAAAGATGGAAATACTCTTGTCTGAGTACATTGCTGGGAAATAACGATCTTGTGTAGATGTGCAACCATTTATCACTGCTTAACAACAACCTAACTAAGCCTTGTTTCAGTGTAATTATTGCCGCAATGTGTTAAACCATATATAATGTAGCTATCCGTCTTAAGATCAATCTATTATTGGTATTTGGTCAAGCAATAAGGTCTTATCTGAATTAACAAGGAATTAACAAGTCTGACTGGAGTCCCAGATGTCCTCTGCTGTCTGTGTACACAACTTCCCCCCATCTCCAGACAAAAATATATAAATACACACAGAAATGCACACGTGTGCATGCTGGGCAGTTGTCCGTGCAGACACTGATGCGTGTGTGCATCTGATCATCTAAGAAAGGTCATAGTCAGCTCATTTGTCCTTCATGCTTCCTGCTTAAAGACTGTAAATGGGGGAAGCGGCACTCAGAATGTAGATGACCTATATAGTATTACACTGCAGAGGAGGAGTGCTATACATGCACTGATGGGTGCCACACATGGCTTTTCCCAAAGGAGGAGGACGGGGTTGAGGTTGAAACAGATGCTGAGGGGCCACTAGCAGTCGCGTCTGACGATGGCAGAGATTTTCAGTGATATGTTGCAATGTCTTTTTTATGATTTTTAATAGAGGTCACTATGAGGTGCAGTTGTCTGCAGGTTTTTTTTTTGTTTTTTTTTAGAGATACCATACATCGCAGCTGTGGTTAAGAGCAGCATGAGGGTCACTGTAGCTGTAGCACAGACTTGATGTAGACAGTGTGAGTGGGATGAATAGGTGTAACTTTTTCGATATGATCAAAAGTTGCAAAAGAGTTAAAGACGGAAAGTGCTTACCTCTGCACCCCTGCCCTCAAAGATGCAGAATATCGCCAGTCAGCATTCGGGGCTTTTGGCTGAGCGAGCAAGAGGTACATAAAGAGAGAGAGAGAGAGAGAGAGAGAGAGAGAGAGAGAGAGAGAGAGAGAGAGAGAGCGATGGGAAGATGGGGGAAGAGAGAGTTTAGTTTGATCTCATACAGTGAAGCGCCAGGCTGGGCCATGGTCTCATCAATTAATCATGATACACATCCCAGCTCTGGACGTGATAGGAACACTGCAGTCGTGTCCCCCATTGCACACACACACACACGCATGCATACATATTGATATCCACACACAGGACTTTAAAAAGGCCAGTGACTGAAAGCCATATTGATGAGTTTTTGGACAGTCTCTCACTCCATGGCTCTATAAATGTGAGAGCAGGGAGAGTTATGCCCTTTTCCTGAGTGCCGGGGTGTTTGTATAGTGTTTGTATAGCCCGATGTGTATGTATTTGTGTGTGACTCAGTAGATCTGTCTGCCCCTGATGAACCTGGGCTGAGTGCTTGCATCCCCCAGCAGTCTTTGGTAAGTTATTGCCTTTAAAAACCAATAAGCAAGAGCTATCATCACCAAGGCAACCACATCCTATACATGTACCTCTGGTCTGCATTAGCCCAGTGTGAAGGGATGTCATACAAATACGGTGTCATGTATGTGTAGCATTTAGTTGAAGACAATATGTGGGGTCATCATCAGTGATATATTACAAATTATCTCTGAATAGTCTTAGCTATTAACTGATTTCATTTTCTGTTATTATTACCATTAAATTGAAACTACTGTGTCGACACCTTTATGGTAGTACGTTTGCACTAAAAACCTAAAAGACAATAATACGGCCACAAGAGGCCATTTGTGGGTTCAAGCCAGGAGGAAGCAGCTCAATCAACAAAAATTATAGAATTAGGAGACCAAACACAAACTTGTTTCATCATCATAGACTGCATCTGGTTGCACTGCTCAATATGACACATAGCATACACATCAAAATTAGTGAAATTCTGTCAAATGGTTTTGAGGTATACATTTTTGGTTGCTTTGGCAGGCCTATTTTTAAAAAATGGCTTCTTTTCAGATTTAGTGGTGGATGGTGGCCATGTTTATCAATCAATTCTGCGAAATCCAAAGGGCTGTATACTTAATTTGGTGTTGATAGATTCACAATACTAAAAGTAGCTCAAAACATTGACTTTTAAAGTCGAAGAGGCTTTTGTTAAGCTGGACTTCTGTGTCCAATTTCAAGTCAATCAGACTTACAGCGTTAAGAAGAATTTGTGTTTTTGTGCCGCAATAGACCCTTTTCATGGCAGACAGACTTGTCAAACCAGGAAAAGCACCGGTGTGACCAATAATGTTAATGTTGGCTCCATTCTATTAAGTGTCCCCAGCTAGCCATGGCAGTAAATGAGCATGCACAACAGCAGAGTCCTTGAAGTAGCCCACCTAAATAGAATGCAGTCACCTGCTTTTCCTGCTTTGACAGGTCAAAAAGTCTGCAGTGAAAAGGGTCTATCGTAGCACCACCATCTGGCCGATTGGGCTCATAATTCTTGGGAATCATTTGCACATTATTGAGCCAAGTTTAATGTTTCTATCTACATAGTAGGGTGGGTGATCTGGTGATTTTAGATCTACTTTTCAGGCGACTCTTAGAGATTGCTGTATTTAATGTCCTCATACTTCTGTTTCCAAACTTCACATAACCTCATTGACAGACGTATCAGCAGTGTGTGAAGAAACAGATTGAGTGATGAAGCCAACTAGATGGCAAAGCTGATTGAATGAATTACTTGAATTACAATATTGGGTTTTTGGCTAGCTCATTCCAGCCTACAGCAACTAAAGTCGCAGCATAGGACAACAAATAACAATGAACCGGCACAAAATCAACAGGGTTCTATTCCTTCAGGGTTTGACCTACGTATTCACTATGTCAAGGCTGCCAGGATATCATTCATTAGCCTAGCCAGATTTTGCTGATGATTATGTCTTTACGTTCAAAGAACCATATAAATTTCACAGGGCAAAAGGTCATATTTTTAATGAGCTACTCTTTCACGGCCATTAATTATGCCTGACTCTTGCATAATGATTTTCCCTGTGAATAGGTACTGCGAACATGCACTGTATGCAACGATCGTGAGCATCTGTATCACCGCTAAAGCTAAATTCTGACAGCATCGTGTATGCTGCAGCCCTTGGACGTCAGGAGCACTGAATAAGAAAAGCTGTGTTTAAGACACAAACCTGCTCAGGCAGCAGCAAGTGTCCCAGATAAAGATGGCACATTATGTTCCTCAGCTGAATTCAGAGGGGAGTGTTTTGCACTGGTAGACTCAGCCTCTTTGAGTAAATCTAATTTGCAGGGTTGAGGAACAGAGGCTGGAGGTTAATTTAATTTACACTGCTACACTTGTCTCGGGAAGAGATTTTTCGTATGACTAATGTACCAGTGACTGGCACCTGATAATTATGATGATGCATCCAGAGATGCCCTCTTAGCCTTGGGAGCCTTTGCCTCAACAATCTGACACTAGGAATGATATTATTCTGCTATTTGAAGCATTCATTTCCCAAACCTATCCTGCATTAAAGCCTGATATATTTTCCCAGACTCCTGTAAATCTATGACTGATAGGCATGAAGATTTCCAAATTTAAGAGCTGGTGCTTGTATGGCTAGGGAAACCGGTATCAGGGGCATCTTCATTGAGATCATGCCAATTAAACAGCAAACCCTAACCTTTGATATTAACGTCGTTTTTGGTGTGAATGTTGGTGGGTTTTTTTTTTTACAATATTTAATCTGAATCAATGATTGTTGATAAAGATGCTCAGACATTATACCAATAATAATATAGATATGGCCTTGCAGGTAATAGCATTCAATGTTTCACTCATCTTGAAGGGCAGAAACGTGTATCATTGGAGTGTTAACGCAGTGTCATCACAGTATCATGCACATCTTTATAGTCAGAGGCAGCAACAACTAGTCTTGCAGGGCCTTTGATCGAGTCAATTAACCCCAACTGCTCCTGTGTCACAGCTTTACTCACAGACACAAACACATATATCCACCCCCACACACAACTCAACCCCACTTGCACAGAGAATGAGCGAGTGGCGAGGACTGTACGTGACCTGTTCTCAGTGTAGATGTGATGACAACCTCGAACTGAAACACAAATCTCTGAATCATCAGAAATAACACAGGACCCTGAAAAGCATCAGGCCTGACACTAATGCAGTGTGAGTGCTGAGCTGGGCTGGGCTGAGCGACTGCACGGTGCAAGTGGGACCTGAACAAAGAGACTGAAGCCTGCAAGGATTCAATTCCTAGCGGGAGGGGGTCGAACTTGACATACAGGGATATCATCACCCTGCTACAGAGAAACAAAACTGGCAGAAATTACAGCAACAATGCATGCAACATAAATGAAAAATCATCTTAAGGGTCTTATGTACTCAATGAAAGCCACTACTGTCTAAATCATGCGGGCAAAGGTAAACATAAAAAATGAATGACACACCTCTGGGCAGATTTGCATCGAGGCATCGGGCATGCTCAGTCTGCGTACAAATCCACTTCCGCTCGTGAAGAAGCGGTCTGCACCGCTGCCCCAAGTGCCACTGATGGGCCGTCCTGTGTTGTAGAACATGAAAGTGTCACTGCCAGAGGTGGCTGTCAGGCAGGTCTTGTAGCAGTAAGTCTTTGTTAGGGAGCCGTTCCCACGCACTTCGATGTAGTGAGGCTCCACTTTAAGGTCTCTCCGAAGCACCACATTGTTATTAGGTTGTGCCCCGGCTGCACCGCCGCCTCCCCCGCCAGCACTCACGCTGCTGCTCCCGCCATCTGGAGGGGGCTTCTGTGACACACAGCAAGGGGAGCAGGACCCCGGCTGGGTGCAGTAGGCATGACAGCGGACGATGGCCAGCACCACCACGGTGACCAGGAACACAAAGGTCGTGGCACTCAAAGCTACGATCAAGTAGAGGGTCACGTTGGAGAAAAGCACATTGCTGTGAGGTCTGATGATCCTCTTGGGGTCGGGAGCCACTTTGGGTGGCACCTCCATGACAGCCACGTTGATGGTGGCGGTGGAGGAGAGACTAGGCTGCCCATGGTCCTTCACTACAACGGTTAGAGCGAAGGAGGTGAAGTTGTCCTCCAGGATCCTCCGAGTTGTCCTGATCTCACCGGTGTGCTCGTGCACTTTGAACAAGTCCAGGTCGGTGGCTGTCTCCAGCACGTACACCAGCCAGGCATTCGGACCAGCGTCTGCATCATATGCCACCACTTTGGTCACCAAGGCACCGGGCTCTGCGTTCTTTTGTACCGTCTCCAAGGAGCGCGTGCCATTGCCGGGAGGGTTGGTTATCAATGGTGAATGGTCATTCTGATCCATTATGTAGATGTAGACTGTGGCGACGCGGCTGAGCGGAGGAATGCCCCCATCTTGGGCTTTGACCTGGAAGTGAAACTCTCTCAGTGACTCGTAGTCAAAGGCTCGCAGGGCATACGCCTCCCCTGTATCGGCCTTCACAGACACATACGAGGTGACAGGGATGCCGTGGTTGTTGTCATTGAGCACTGTGTAGGTGATGCGTGCGTTCTCTTTAATGTCTGCGTCCTGAGCCTTCACAGTACACAAAGAGGCGCCGGGGCCATTGTTCTCTGCCACATAGACTGTATATGAAGTCTGCTCAAATCGCGGCGGGTTGTCGTTCACGTCAGCCACATCCACCTGTATGGTTTTCTGGGAGGAGAGGGGAGGGTTTCCTCCGTCTGTGGCACTCAGAGTGACATTGTAGGCATCGGTGGTCTCGCGGTCCAGGAAGGCTGAGGTAACCAGGGTGTAGTAATTTCTGAATGACTTGATCTTGAACGGAAGGCCTGCTGGGATCTCTAAGCTCACCTGCTTGTTCGCGCCAGAGTCTCGATCAGTGACACTAATGAGGGCCACGACTGTGTCTGCACGGGCGTCCTCCCTCACAGGGCTCGACAGAGACGACAGCACTATCTGAGGGACGTTGTCATTCACGTCCACCACCTCCGCCACCACCTTGCAGTGCGATGCCACGGCTCCGGGGCCCTTGTCCATCGCCTGGATGTACATCTCGTAGGAGTTGGTCTCCTCATAATCGACATTGCTCCTGACTCTTATCTCCCCTGTGTTAGTGTCCATGCTGAACATCTGCCTCACTCTCTCTGGAGTGTAGCTGCTGAAGGAGTAATAAACCTCCCCATTTGTGCCCTCATCCAGATCAGTTGCATTCAGTTTAATCACCAGGGTGTCTTTGGGAGAATTTTCCAGCAGTTTCACCTTGTACACGGAGCTGTCAAACGTGGGGATATTGTCATTAGAGTCCAGGACCCGGACATTGATTTTAGCCGTGCCTGTTTTCTCTGGCGTCCCACCATCCACAGCACTTAGAATTAATTGGTGATAAGGCGTCTGTTCACGATCAAGGGGCTTTTTGAGCACGAGCTCGATGTGCTTCGTGTTGAGGGAGGGTTTGTTGGAAACCAGCGCGAAATGGTCGTTGGGGCTGAGCTGATACATGCGAACAGAATTGGACCCAATGTCCGGATCTTGGGCGTTTTCGATCGGGTAACGAGAACCCGGCAGAGCAGATTCAGTGATCTCCAGTTGGTACTCGTCTCTGGGGAACTGCGGCGCGTTATCGTTGGCATCCACGATCTCCACCTCGACGTGGTGCACCTCAGTGGGGTTTTCGACCAGCACCTCGAGATTAATGAGGCAGGTGTTGGATAAATCGCACAGCGCCTCTCTGTCGATCCTCTCGTTGACGAGTAATTTCCCATTTTTGGGGTTGACAATCACGTAGCGCTTACCGCTGTTGGAGGTTACCTTGATTTTTCGAGTGGCGAGCTTTCGAATATCCAGCCCCAAGTCATGCGCCAGATCACCGACCAGTGCCCCATTTTCTAGTTCTTCTGTAATCGAGTATCGCAACTGTCCGAACGAAAGGCCACAAAATAAGGAAAATATCACAAAATAAAAAGGCACATTATTCCCTATCCGGTTGCATATCCCCGCCACAGCCATCGCAAGCTCACAGGATCCGCAGACGGATTAAACGCAGCCTTCCGCCTTTTTAGCTTGCAGTATCTTGCATCCCAGCACCTCATTAAGGTGGGCTAATTGGTCTCCCGGTAAATGAAACAGCAGCGGCTCATCCATTGTGTTACCCGGCTGAGGTGAATCCTCTCCAGCGCACCCATATTTCCTTTGTCCGTGATGCGCCTTTTTGTCTCCAGTGCGCGCTGCTGACGGGTGTGTTTCCCTGCCGCTGGAGCTGTGAGATCCGTCAAGACCGCTGAATTCAGCCCTGACAACACCGGAAAAGAAGTGTTGTCCTTTCACAATAAAATTACATAAAGTCACTTTTTTTTTATAAATGAGTTCAGTCAGCTCCACTAGACAGGAGCAAATGAGAAACTTAGGGAACCAGGGTGAAGAGGCATTATAACAGAGGGCTGGTTGTCAAACTGATGAGGGGTTTCATTAATTCCTATCTCATAATTTAGTTTTTAACATTTTTTTTTACCTTACGCTCAAGAAACAAACGCTTACTTTTGCTGTAATCACTGTGATATGCACTGTCATGACGCATGTGCCAAGGATCAGCGTGCTTGTGTTTCTTTAAAAAAAAAATGAGCAGAACAGCTTGTAGTCACACAGAGACTTTATTTTGAAAACTACAACCGGAAGCTGGCTAATTGAATATAGCTGGCTTGACCTTGGAGGGACAGCATCCCACCCTAGCGCGCACTCAGACTCCGGCTCTCTCCTCTCGACTGTGGCGCAGCTCCCCTCCTCCTCCCTCCCTGCCTCCCCCTCCCACCCATCTCTCTCCTCTCATCCCTCCATTACGATGTCGGTGTCAGGTCTGGGAGCTAACCGACGAGCGACACATGAAAGCACCTCCAGAATAAAGAAAGGTGGCCATAGGACGCACACATTCTGCCACACCGGTCATTTCACTCCTCAAAGCCGACTCCCTGTGCAGCGCATGGCTGGAAAAACGTGCTGAAATGGAAAATATGACCCCCAGATTGTTGCTAAAACGTCTGAATCACCCTTTTCTAGACATACTGTTGCTCGTAAAGGTATAGTCACAAGCTCCAATCTGCACCAAGCATCGCCACCTCCCCCCAAAATGGAAGATACAAGCAGAAAAACGTGGTCACATAGACACATGTGTTTTTCTTTTTTTCGTGTGGGGTGGGAGGACTGGCTTCTGTTTGTCTCCCTTTGTCTGTGCTGGAGTCGCTAATGTGCCGGTAGCGATTCTGTGGCGCAGCCTACCGCATGGCGAGCGTTTGGCCAAGGCGCAGCAGAAAGGAAGCATCGCACTGACAATCACAACCTTCCCTCCACATGGATCACTGTCAGTGGCAGACCCCAGACTGTCAGGTCACATAATCGTATTTGAGATGCCTGTGGTGGACCCCACAAAGCACGAGTCTCATTTCCTGTCTATAGTAGATATCCTGGAGAGAAACATGATATAGGGTTATATATGGGCAAGGGAAAACATAGAGGCTGGTAGTGTGTGCAATACAGCCCAATATGAAATAATGAAATACACGATGCAAGAGTAAACCCATCATTTAAAGGAACATCCACTCTACAATTCAAAGTGTTTCCTGCTTTAAAGGCTCATTCTTATGTTTCCACTCTTAAAGAGATGCAACAATAAAGTGACCTCACCACTCTGAGACATCTGGTGACCTGCTGACCTGCAAAGCGTCCCCTTTCAGGAGTCTCATATCTGTGCAGTGAAGTCCCCATCACTTTTTATGAAGCATAATTAGTTTAAATCAGCTCAAAACCAGCTCGCATCAGGAAATGTTAGCTCCCAAATTCGATGAAATGAATTTTGATGCATTATGCATATTTTTCCCGCTGTAATTAACTAGTCCGACCTCATACATCCCCCTCATTACATTACCTAAAAATGTTGAAGATCATTTTAAATGTTTGCTTTATCTGAGCCCTTATGTTCTTACCACTTTTCATCACAAAGTGACCCCCTTGAAAAAAAGATATGTAAGACATCCTGCAATTTAGGTACACGACTGCTCAACTCACCTGTTCCTCTATGCAGAGGTGAACGACTGGATGTGGGCTGATTGAACACGTTTGGCCCAGTGCTAAATCTTTGTGTGTGTGTGTGTGTGTGTGTAATTGTAGTAATTTTTTAAGTGGGTCTTCCTTATATTTCCCCTGGCTTGTTTAACTGCGACCCTCACCCTGGCCAGCAGCTTCTAATAGAGAGTTATAAAAAATGTCTCCATATTTGACCTTTAGGCCCCACCAGCTGTTTCACATAAAGTTTTATTTCACTTTATAGACATATATCTTTCAATCTTAAATACACTTGACACATTTAATTAATTAATTTAATCACGTTAATTGTTTTTACCCTTGAAATCTTACTCTCTGCTACTCCTTCTGTGTTTTATGGGTGGAAATAACACCGCCTGAGATGACACAGATGGATATTTGGGAAAGTGGGTGAGGTGTTGGATATTGGCATATATTTTGGTTATGTATGATGAATTAAATACAAATGGGGAAAGTTTAAATACAATACAAATGCAGTATTCAGATGACTCTGTTATGGTCCCGGGTGCAGTTTCATAACCTAGTTAATGTGCAGTTAACCCTGCAGAGAGAAGGTTGAACCATCATGCAATATGAAGCAGTTCTGAAGTGTTATACACGTATTTGAACACTAAAGCATTAATGGGAGTGAAGTTCTCAAAGATGTTGCCATCCACAGGCTCTAAGTGCACTTAATGGTTACACAAGCACACTGTTGCTATCTGTCTACCCAGTCTGCGTCTCAATCAGAGCATTTTAGAGCAGGGACTGCGTTTTCCACTGCTCTCATTAAAATACATAGAGGTCTTCTAGTGTGACTCTGGTATTGCATCTTACTTCTCAAACTTGTGGTAGTGCAACACCATTTTAATACACCTTTCACCATGATCTCAGTATGCTTGTAAGAAAAGTTTTTTTTAAAAAGTCCTCCCAGAAGACTACAGGAGGATGTGGCTGAGCTCAGGAGAGTTGCTGGGTTTTGCAGTTTCAATGGAAGGGTCATGCTAGGGTCAGCTCCTCGGGCTGAGGCTGGGTTAAGTCGCAGGATGAAGGCATTATGTAGCCACAACAGATCATTTTGCATCTGGATACATCTATAACTACTGTTTCATTGGAAGTATGTTTTGTCATTATGCATTTGTTTAACCTGGTTTGGGATCTTCGGATGTAAAAATGATAATCCAGTTAAGCTCATGATGTGATTAAGATGGATCTAATATATGGCGCCTTATATGTTGAAGCCAGATGTCGATCCCTATTTAAATAGATTAAAATATAATCTATATCTGGCTGTATTAGTTACATGAGGAAAATCACATGTTAGTGCAGCAAATAATGTGACTGTATCAGCCAAAATGAGGTGTAAAGAAAATCTGCATAGTATTTTTGTCCTGTTCTGATGAAGCGTTGACGCCATCATCATGCTCTTTGCATGCTAACAGTCCTGGATGGCGTACGAAACTGAAGAATGCATAAAGACGTGTGAATGCATTTGAATTAGCTGTTTTATTTTCAGACTTTATTGTAAAATATACAAAGTTTACTGCATATAGTTTTAGAAAACATCACGTGTCTCTCCAAAATAAGATGGTGGAGCAAGTGATTAAAGTAACCATGACTGTCTTGTATAAAATTTGGGGTAGAGTCTAGAGATAGTGATCGTGCAGTGAATGAATTAGCAGCCACTGCTTCTTATACCTGAAAGGAAACTGTAAAGACGCGCTGAATTTGGAACACAGTTGAGTAACAAGGAGCTGTAAACTGTGTCTGTCGCTTTGGTACAAGCAACAGGAAAAAATCACTAAAGATAAAGAATCAGCACCAGCATCTCTCCGTGAGAGCCAAGCCTCGTTATTTTTGGCCGAAGCTGAGGCAGTCTGGGAAATCCGTCCAAAACAGACAGGCAAAGTCGGTCACAACATCTGGCAGGGCAAGGCTGTCCTGATAGCCCCGAGCAGAATAGATCACTGGGTGAATGCGTCTAATGGAGGAGAGCCACAACGGCCCCTGTGAATAATCTATGCAGAGTCAGCCGGACCACTATAACATCATTTTACAACGAAAATATAAAATAAGTGTTTTCACCAACAGCTGTCTGTCAATACATGCCAAATAAAATGTGACGTGAATCAAAACAAGAGAAGGAAAAAGAATAATAGATTTTTTTTCCAAAGCACACTGAAAATCGATTTTAAATATTTCTCCTCAAGCTGCCCCGGGATCTATAAGTCTTTCACCTTGATGTCTGACTGGCCTATAAATTTCAGCCTGTGGTAGAGAGATGAAATACAGTGGGAGCAACATGATCCTCAGCTGATACAGCATGTGTTTAATGTGGCTGCAGAATTCTGCAATGTGAGACTCTGCCTGGGTTTGTCGATTATTAACTGTACTTCATGTTGAAGGGAACAGGACAGACTCATATTAATTCATAAGACAAATATATAAAAACAGCCCCTGGCCACCGCGACGCTGGCTGTACAACAGATCTGCAAGAAGCATGTGTTGCATTCGAGGAATCTGAGCAGAACATACATTCCCCTTTGAATGTGCTCTGCTGATTGTTCACCTGCTCGGTTATAGGAACCATTTTAGGTTTTGTTGCATAAGACTCGGAAAATTGTGTTTCCATAGCAACAGCAATTTGATGAATGTTTCTGTGCCAGCTGTGATCAACATACTAAATTTGATGTACAGTCCCCACACAACATAATGAAAAGTCTATGGAAGCCATGTCAGAAGTGCCAAAAGAATGACCCTGTGATATTCCTCTGATAGTCACAATCTTTAATCAAATGTGCTTTTCAATAGGAGTGATGTTATTGGGCAGCAGCGTGGGGCATTTGGAGCATTTCTGTGATGAATTATGCAAGTTTTCACACATTTGTGGTCATTTTGCCCCCAAAAATAAATAAAATACAGTACATGTTCTGGATTCCAGCTGACACTCAGACATCCAGCACAACCAGCACAGAACGGCCACCAGTGACCCCGTGGCAAGGGCAGCCCCACATAAAACACCTGCCACAGGCGTCACTCAAGATGGAGCCTAAATCTCACAGCACTTAGCTCCATCAAAGTACTCTGTCAGCCAGGCCACCAGATCAGACCAGACCGCCTCAGTCTCTGGCTCCCCTGTGAATGCAGCCTGTTCCTTATTAATGTTCTGTATATAAATATTACAATGATCAAGAAATGAATTCTCTCTAATCCAAAGCAGCGTCTGCCTCATCAAAACAACATCTTACAGATGTTAATATAAAGGCAACAAGACAGATTTTGTCTGTGGTGATGCACTAATAGATCTGTACTCCTGCCTCATCCACTGTGCGTCCCTAAATCAGAGTGACAACCTGTTCATATCCATTTCTGCTGCGATGCCACAGCTGTTTTATCTTTCACACAATAAAACAAATGACACATCAATCCTCCGTAGTCTGACTCCTGCTCGGGGAAGCACATGACTGGACACTTGCTGAAAAAAATCTCCTCGCTCTATCCTTCCAGCTGTGGTGCAGACCGAGGCTCTAGGTGTTAAGACTCATGACCCCATTGTGCATGGGCTCAGGCCAGGGTATCTTCTCTGCTGATCTGACTCACTCGTGCAAATGGGTCAAGCACTCACAGGCTGTCTCACACTTTGACTGATGCAACTGTCATTGCGACGTGGTTTTAACAGAGATTTACTGATTCAGTGGGCCGCTGTCTGTGTTTTTACTCTGTATCCGCAGCATGTTTGAGTGTGTTCTGTGACTGAAATGCCTCGTACGTTTGCAGCAGGTGCGCTGATAAACTCATCTGATGGGCAAAGTTTCTCTGGCATGGCCTAATTATATTAGAGTGTTACAATCTCATCCTAAAAGTGTATTAATAGCTATGATTTGCACTGGTTATGATAGCACCCAAATCCCTTTCTCACACAGGATGACACACCACTTAACCCTCCCATCCTCCGCATACCTCAGGCGTCCGAGCACAGACAGAGGGCACCAGAGATCACCTTCTGCTGAAGTGCCACTTCAAGCCAAAGTTTTAATTGACTGTTGCAGCCTGAAACAGAGAATGGGCCTCAGATTCCACTATTATGGTTTAAAGATGAATGATTATAAAAGGAAAACTCCAGTTTTAAGTTCAAGATCCATGCTGAAGAGTCTGTCTGAAACTGATTTAAAACGGACTTTCATGCTGACCAAATCGAGACAGGATTGAGCAAATCCACATAATCTGGTTAAAATATGTTTAAGCGGCTTGTTCCCATCTCTGAAAATCTCCATTTTTAATATTCTAATCTGGTACTCAATAGTGAAACACACTCACCGGATCAATATGCTGCTGTCTGCTGGTTTGGCTCGAAGCAAACAGATACACTTCTCTGATTGTGAAGATTTGAAGGTGATTTACGATGAAGCACAAAGACTAGAAATGAAAGCTCCTCCGCACCACACAAAGAAATTCTGATGATGTATAATGGGGTGCTTAATTGCGTCGTCTGATAAAGCTTTTACTGCTTTACTGTGGAGACGAGAAAGTTTTTCAGTGCTGCTGTTTTTCTGTGATTGATACATACAATGTAAGTGCACTGGTGAATCACTCAAAGGCCACATCCTGCATGCTCTTGCTGGTGGTTCTGTAAACTCCTAAGCCCTTCCCACTCTATAATAAACAAGCCAAAGACCACTGTTCAAGATGGCGTTTAAGGTTTTTTAAGTACGAAAACACTGACTATTTTTAACAAGATGTCAGGACCGGTTTGAGCTGTTTTTATGGTGACAGAACCACAAATCCAGCCAAATGTTTTCCTAACCCTACCCATGTGTTTTTTGTGTCTAAATCTAACCAGACCATTAGCACAGCATTGTCAAAACCTACAACTGAACCTGAAGAAACGTTAAGTTCCGATAAAATAAAAATCTGGGGCAGAGCACCCTGCAGAGTAAATTGTTTAAAAGAAAAAAAAAACACGTTTACCTTCAAGTAAACAGTGTAATGATAAAAGTAGTATCGCAGCAGGGTTGTATATCCCTTTCAGCACCAAGGACAGCACCAGGCCTGAACACGCAGACCACTGGGGAGATGAAATAATGGCAAGTATTACAGCGACGCTCAGCCCAGAAGAGTGTAGCCACGCCACAGGTGCACTGCTTATTTCCTCCGACCTACATCCAACCCTTTAAAAGCACAAGTAACCGGAGGACCTTAAGGCCTTTGACATGGCAGTGGCAGCATCGCAAAGTGCTGGTGGGATGAGAGTTGACTGTTGGTTCACAGACTACACTGTAAAAAAAGAACTGTAAAGTACTGTCACAAAAACACAATTTGCTGTTATTAGAATACAGTTTTTTAGGTTTAATTTAACATTGGATGTTTATTTTATTTTTGGCTTTCTGATGTTTAATTAAGGATACTTACAAATGTGAAAACAATTAAATAACTCGCAGAAGAAAAAACGTGCAGAGGAGTCCTGTTATTAGTTGGGTTTTATTATAAAATCTTACATAAAAAAAAATCTTGGAAATTTCCTCAATATTTACAGTAATAAAATGAGATACCACCCACAAAAAAGTTACATTAAGAGCAAGAGATAATCCCTAAAATGACAGAACTTTTTACAGTGTATCCAACATGATGACTTTCTTTGCTCAAATGTAGGATATTACCTCTTTATTACATTTCTATAACATTTGTCACTTCACTCTATTTCTCTATCTGGAATTTTGTTAAGATTGAGAATAATTTAGAATACCAATGCCGAGAGAAATTTATATAATAAAACATGTATTTTTTCAAACACCCTGGATGTGTGTAAGAAAACTTGCACAAAGCAATAATACATAAATCCATTTCTAACAGTTTTTGCTCTGGTTGAAATCACAGGCAAACATGATGCAACACAAATGTCACAGAAATTCATGGGGACCTCACACATCAGTCTCCTGGTGGACTGCAGACTGATAGCCCTGTGTGGTCACAGTGAAGAGCACTCTGTGCAATTTGGCTCTAGGCTTTCACTAATCCTGACAAAGCCATTATTTGTCTGCTTCTGCGATTTGAACTGCAGGCACATCCCCTTTATTTAGTTTTCAATTTCCAAGAATTAGTGCAGAGCGTTATACAGAGAAACTGGGTCAAAATGTGTGTTTGCGAGGGAATTTCAGAGGGAGAGAGAGAGAGAGAGAGAGAGAAAGAGTGTGTGTGTGTCACATTCCAGAAGTCACTTTTGATAACTGTGTTTCACTTTTCATCACAGACACGACGACACAGAGACAGATTAAAAAGCTTTATTCAAACTAGTATGATCAGGCAGAACATTTAAGCCAAATAAGCAACATCAAAATCCGACAATTAACCAGACTTGAAAAGAAAAGCGAGACCATTCTCTCCCATACTGTCTTTGATCCACTAAGTGGGATGGAACCGGATTAGGTTTTGATGTGACTCTCGAAGCATACGGTACAATCTGACTGGCAAATTAGCAGAGGAAAAAAACTGAGCTGTGTACACGAATGAGAAAGAACACACGTTTACTATGCCGAGCACAAGCACCTCCTGTGCCGTCCGATCACAGTGAATACAGAAGATATCAAAAAAGTCTACTGTATAAAAAACACAAAGTATAAAGCAGTTCAATTTACAGTAAATGCATCTACTGGTTCTTCATAGAACGTCTGCTCTGAAACCAAAAGGCTGAGCCCCCCTATCCACTTTAGCAATCCAAGGTGTTTTATCATTGGGGTTACTGTAATTTATAATACTGTTTGACATGCCATTATTTCATTCATTAACAGTCATGGACAGTACATCGTTTACAATGCAGAAGGCACGCAAAGGAGCTCATCACATGTGCAATTTTGTCTTTTAAACACTTTTGGAATCAGGCATCGTCGACTGCGCACCGTGTACTCCGCAGCAAGAGATCCCCCGTTATGTGACGTCTTTTTAGTGTGACAGACAGCCAGCTGTGTTTGTGTCTGGGCGGCCTGGTGGAACAGCAACACCAGGCAACAGTGAGAGAGGAAGAGAGAGGTTAGGTTTCACTGACTCAGAACATGTAGCTCGATACATCTCGAAATAGTCGCTGCATTAGACACATTCAGATTCGGTGCATATTTGCTGTCATCCGCTAAATACTTTTTATGCACCATCCGTGTGTTTTTGTTCTTGACGAGTCAGCGCCGGAATACTGCAACTACGTTCTCCTTCCCTCACCCGAGCAGATTTGATCATTTAGCACCCTAACGAGCGAGTCCTAATAAGCTCCCTGTTTCTGAGAAATTAAAGTCCTGGGCTTGACAGTAGTGCAACAGCGCTACCTCTGAGGTCAAGAAAAAAGTACTTTAGCTTCAGTTTTTACTTATGTACACTATCAAAACAACATCATATGCACTAAAACTACAAGTATGCAACACAAAATGCCCTTGAAGAAGCTCACGAAAGCAGCATTAAAAGTTAATACTTAAAATATTTATAAAAACATGAAGATTCATAAAACAACACCTTGCCTGGACCTTATATTCCCCTGTACCACGGCAAAGATAAATACATTTTTGTTTTCTTTACTCTTTTCGATTCATCATTACAAAATATTTTTTTATTATTTTAACTGTAATTGTATTTTTTGATTAATACGATTTGCACTGCTTTATCGGCCTGG
The DNA here is from genome assembly GCF_965226575.1 of Pagrus pagrus. Lineage (NCBI taxonomy): Eukaryota > Metazoa > Chordata > Actinopteri > Spariformes > Sparidae > Pagrus > Pagrus pagrus. Next base: position 14,670,430 of record NC_140198.1, read on the forward strand.
GAAAAAATGAGATTGGTAAGATAATAGCTTATAATTTTTGATAATATCTTATTATAAAGAGAGATGAATTTACATTTGACCCCAGTCTGGCCCCACCCCAATTCGTGATGTCACAGTGCCTATGGATACATATTTTAATCTGCAGCCACACCTCCCCACGCACCCTCACTGACCCCTAAGAGAGGAGACGGGCTGAAACAGTGGATACAAATTTCCAACATGAACGTGATCAAAGGTTCTGAAAATTCAGTGTTGCAGCCTGATAAGTGTGTGCCCTGTCAGATGTTTTGTACCAGCACAAATGTCTGTACGATATGAACCTGATGTTAGTGTCAAAAGTCTTTTTGCTTCCCTGACCTCATTATCGTTTCTACAGAACTACAGTATCTACAATCAAATAAAAAGAGAAATCTCCTATCTTTGTTCTTTTTTTTTTTTTCCATTTTACAGTTTTCTTTCATTCTTTTTTTGTCATTTTCACACATTCATCACCGTTGAGTACGACAAACACTGTAAAAAAATGGAGAAATCAAAAATCAGATCATTGGTTCATTTCTTCAGCAAGTTTCTAGTCGACAGTTCGAGCCCTGCTGAACGGCACGAGTCATAATACAGTAGAAATTGTTACCCAAAAAAGAAAAACACCAAGTGCAAAGCCTGAATCACTGACATAACCAGCTACAATTCGGTATTCATAAGAATTATGGAAGAATCTATTCACCCTGATTCCTGTGCACAACCTCCATTCCAAAAAAAGTCGGGACGCTGTGAGAAACGTAAATAAATAACAAATGACTTGACTTGGAAATTAAAATTTAAAGGTATTGGTGAAGGGAATATGTTATGATTGAGAAGAAATAAAAAAAAATGATTCAGCTTTTATAGTTATTTGTTTTTGTTTGATTACTCAGTGAATATCAATAATTATAATACAATTTCAATCACTTTCAAACTTTTTGAAATGGCTAAATAAAGTGTCTTCACATTTTTAAGTCTTTAATATCCTTTATACAATCATGTGTCCTGCAAAGCAGTGAACATCGCCCCATTCTTGCTTGTGAAACACTGCATAAACTTGTTGACCTGTGGTATGGAGGTGTTTTTGGAGCATCAAACAACTTAGCCAGTTGTTTGTCGCCCCTGTCCAAACTTGTTTAAAATATTCACCAAATTCAGAATAAGCACACATTTAAAGAAAAATATATATATATCAATGGAGTTGCTGAGGTAAAACATTAAATATATTGTCATTCTGCTGTTTTCAATTGAGTATATATGAAAAAGGATTAGCAAATTATCTGCCTAATTTACGTTTTACACAGCGTCCCGACTTTTTGAAATCAAGGTTGTATTTGTAAATAGGCGTGTTTTAAACTTTTGCTTAAAAAACCGTAGCATGACTTATGTATATGATGGTTTCTAGAACTACAGCACACAGCGTAAACCCTGGAGAGAAGGCAAATATGTCCACTGAGGAGTTTCAAAGCGTTGAGGAGGGAATGATTAACTACATGAGGCAGCTCTAGAGATGTCCGAAATATCCTGCCAGTAATGATTTCGATCCTTATGTCCAAACTTTTTTGACCATGTTGTAGAATCATGCAGATTCATGCTTAAAAGAGAGAGGCAGGTGGAAAGCTGAGGTGATTATTGGTCGATGACTGTATGGGGGATTGGAGGAGCTGGAGAGAAAGAAGAGCTGGAGCAGGGGGGCTGAGGGAGGACAGTTGTTTTACATCTTCTTTGTGAGTCACAGGGAAGAGTTTCAGCCAGAGACTCCCATGAAGAGATGATTATATCATGGCAGTTCTCTTCTGGGTTGCTACGAAGAGACAGAACACAGAATTAGCCGAAACAGAAGGCTGACCTCGATATGCACTTGTAGAAAGTCCTCACTCATGCAACAGTGGATTGTGACTGGTTACTGCCACCATCAGTGATATGTCATTGGGTTTCAGGGACATTTAAATTCAGGTCTAAATCTGAAACTACCTTCTTGTTTTTTCTTTTGAATCAGTATTGTCGAGGGGTTCTGGATTTTCACCAAATCATCCGAAGAAATCAGATTAACACACAGCTAAGATAAAATATGACAATAGGGAAGCAGAGGGTGTCATTTAAGCATGCACAGGCAGGCATCACAATGTGCTATTTGGTATTTGGCGGGCCAATATTACAACTATGGAGGGGGAAAAAATAGACTCCACATTATCGTTGGACATTGCATTTGAAACATGCCCTTACAGAGTTCATGTGCAGGGATGTGGAGATAGCAGACGCAGTCACTGCTCTCAGGTATGTTACACGCTGAGAGCCTATTCAGGACAATTCATTCCATAATCCCTTTTTTGCTGTCTGTGCCATCACTTCGCCCTGAATCTCCGCCAAGCCAGCCAGATGTGCACAACACAAAGTCTGACCAGCAGCCAATTTTATTCTAATCTCTACTCTCGGTAAGCTGATAGGTTTTCACACTTGAGAGACCGGCCAATTTGAATGTGAGTGCTCACAATAGCACTGAGTGTCGTGTTTGTGAAGGGGCAGAAGGTCTGATGGAAATATTCGATTCTGCTCTATTTAATCAGGAGAATACAGTATGTTGACCACAGGATTACATTGGGGACTGTTGAAAGGTCATCAAAACCATTTTGTTTTTTTGTTTTGTTTTTTTTAGCCAAACCAAGAATGTATACCAAATAGAAAAGGATAGAAAATAAATGTCTACACGACTCTAGTGGCTCTACAGAATGTAGTTAGCAACCAGCATACCTCCAGTTGTAGAATGGACTTCCTTTCATTTTGAGTACTTAAGAACAGAAAAAAGAGACAAGTTCAGTGGTACATGTGAAATTCAGACACTCAAACCATCATGCACAAATCTCTCTCTCTCTCTCTCTCTCTCTCTCTCTGTGCACCTGTTAATTTATGCATATTCATACTGTTTAATCTTTCATAGGATCACTTGTTGCAGTCGAGTCTGCAGGTCCAGCTGTACAAAAGCAAACAACATCTGGATCAGTAGCAGCGGTTCTACATTGAATACAGTCGACTGATTCCGCAGACCCCCAGCATGACGCATCCCACATCATGCAGCGAAATGTATCCTTTGTCCTTGAAGAAAACCCCTCCATGTCTGGGCTTCTTTGAAGTACTCCCCCACCCCCCACCCCCGTCTTACGCCTACTAGTTATGCTCTGATTGTGTGTTATGCATCTGCAATAAATGACCTACATACTGCAGAAGACATGGAACAGTGGCACATTATCAGTTTGGGGGTATTTGTTTGGCCTAATTATGCAATGAAAGTGCAGAAAATTGGCTCGAGAAATACACTCATAATGAACATCAGCAGGGCTTAATTCTTATCGGACTTCTAACTGTTGCCTTTGGAAATACATGCATTACAGTGCATTATATATGTATATTATTAAATGAGTGTAGTAGAAGTGTTTTGGAGCTAATGCAGTATTTTTACACCATTTCGCCAATCTTGTTTTCATTTGTATCACATTTCAATTTTATGAAGACCGCACAAAAAATGTCATTGCCTTTAGAGTGATATCAGCCAGTGGATGCCCAAGCACACAAACTAAATAATTATAGATTTTTCAGGCACTGGTGTTAGCCTAAACACATTTCAGAGTACACATGAGCCAGTTGTGGAAGACGTACTCAGATCTTTCACCTAAAGGACAAGTTCACCCAGAAATGAAAATTCAGTCATCATCTTTTCACCCCGATGATGATGGAAAGTCAGGTAAGGTCCACAACAACAATTGTGGAGCTGCACAGCAAGACTGCGTTGCAGCCTTCTCCTAAACACCTGAAGTAGATGGGGACTTCGAAATCTTCACTGTAACTGCTAAGCTAAAAGTGTTAGCGTACACCCCGTATGAAGTGGGTCTATTTTACGTTTTTTAACAAAGTCCCCATCTGCTTCAGTTGTTTATGAAAATGCTGCAATGCTATTTTTGCTGTGAAGGTCCAGAAATGTTTCATGGACTACAAAACTTCACCTGACTTTCCATCGGCATAGGGATGGTTAGATAATGACTGAATTTCCATTTTTTGCGTGAGCATTTCCTTTAAGTAAAAGTACAGTAGAAACACTTTGACACAAAACTCCTGGACTCAAAACCATACATCAATGAGAGTACTAAAGTTCAAAAAAGTATCAATAGCATATAAAAGTTCTTCTGCAGAAAAAGTGGTCTCTTTGACTGGCAGATACAATAATACATGACACCGTTACATTATTAAAGGTCCAGTGTGTAGGATTTAGGGGGATTTAGAATGATATACTGGCAGAGATTAAATATAATATTAAGACTTATGTTTATATTAGTGTATGATCACCTGAAAATAAGAATCATTGTGTTTTGTTACCTTAGAATTAGCTCTTTGTATCTAGAGAAGGAGTGGGTCCTGTCCATGTTTTTACACTTGTTTTTTGCCCAGAATGGACAAACCAATCACTGACTGTAGAGAGGGCCTTTTGCCCTTTTTATGCTGGGGCTAGGGGTATATCACTGGCTGCACTCTGCAACCACACCATTAGATGCCACTTAATCCTACACGCTGGACCTTTAATACTGATGCATCACTAAACAGTAGCATTTCAGTGTTGAAGCTGGTAGAGGTGGAGTTCGTTTTAAACACTTTTATATCACTGACTGTGTATTAGAAACTTTATATACAGTTCAGTTGCGTGGATACGTACAGTTTAGTAGAATTTGATCTTTTTAAGCCTCAACCATTTATTTAAACAAAACCACCTGAGATGTATAGAGCAGAAATGTGACACTGGAGGATCTTATAAATATATCTTATGCTTTGAGGACAATCCATCAGACCACATATCTGCAAAAGACCTGCAAATGACGATTATCACTTCAACAGTAATTGTCCAAATGTTTCTATGTTTAAAATAATTGATAAAAAGTGCATGAAACAAAAAAAACTGAAGTATGAAAGACTGACACTGCATCTGTGACCTGTTCCGAATGCATACAGTAAGTTATTCTGTTGTATCAGCCCTGTGCTTCTTTTCAATTATTCATCCGTGCAAATTTTTCCACTGTTCAATATGCTGGTATACATCGATACTGCATTTATACTGCACGTTTCAATTATTGCTTGTTTCAAATCTTATTCAAATATTATTTACACTGTATTCATTCATTGTAGTATGATGCACAGACATTTACATACTCTTACTCTCCTTTTTTCTTTTATTTGTATCAGAAATTCTTATAATTTCTGTTATTGACTGGGAGCAACTGTAACACGACCCACTTTCTCACCAGGGATCAATAAAGTATTTCTGATTCTGATTTGTGTTTCTGACTCGAAAGGCACTTCTTTGAACCTGCGAAACAACAACTTGTTGGCCTTCTAAAGGAAAGAAAAATCATGATCTGTCAGAAGTTTTTATACAACAGTAAGTCCCCGAACGCATCAGTGAGTTGTTTCATCAACACTGTTTTGTCTGTAGGCATCCCTCAACAAAAGTGTGTTTGTTGGCCTTTTTCATCTAGATCAAATGCTGCCCTTAAAAATATCGTCTCGCACCTGTTCATCGGATGATTAAATCACATCAGAGCCCAGCTATCCTTTCATTCATACATACCTCCAGTGTGGATGCTCTGGAGTCTGTGGTCTCGCTTGGCCCTATGCTTCTGGGTATACTGGAAACGAAATACCCAGCTCCTTTGGGAATGATCGGCTGTCTCACGACCACCTTGCCTTTCCTGGTCTCGGCGAGGAACAAACTGTACCAGTAGGCATCGCTGGAGATCAGGGTGGAATCTGCGATGGTGGAGCTTCTCTGGCTGATCACGCTGTTCCTGCTGATCACGCTGTTCCTGTTGGCCGGAGGGATCTTGATGGCCTTTGGCTTTGGTTTCTGACATTTCAGCACAATAATAACCAAGATGGTTATCAGCAGCAGAAACGACACAGCCCCTAAACCGATTACTAAGTAGAGGTTTAGGTCTGTGAAGACGTCGTACTCTATTGGCAACTCTGTAGTCTCTGAAAAGGACATGACATGTTCTACTGTTGATATCTTGATGGTGACAGTAGCAGAGAGAGCAGGTTCACCGTTGTCTTTGGCAACAATAACCAGCCGCTGTTGTCTCGGGTCTCTGTAACTGAACATCCTCGTTGTTCGGATTTCACCGTTGTACTGATCCAGGCTGAAGAGGCTCGCATCGGTGATCTGCAGGAGCTGGTACGTGACCCTGGCGTTCTGCTCAGAATCTGCATCAATAGCGATCACTTTGGCCACCAGGTGCCCCTTATCTGTGGACCTCGGGATGACCTCCTCCACGACGGAGCCCTGCGCCCGCCAAGGTGCCACTATGAGAGGAGTGTTGTCGTTTTGGTCCAGAATGATGATGTGAACTGTCACATTGCTGCTCAGCGGGGGAACGCCAGAGTCTCGTGCCTCGATGTGGAAGAGGAACTCCCTCTCTCTCTCATAGTCGAAGGTCTTCAGGGCATAAAGATCTCCATTCTCAGGGTTGATGGAGAACAGCATTGACATAGACGTGTTAACAATCTCCTTCTCCATTATGAAATAAACCAAGTACTGGTTCTCGTTGAGATCTGGGTCAAGCGCGCTAAGAGATGTCAACAACGCCCCTGGTAGGTTATTCTCCACGACATGGATAGTGTAGAAGGACTGGGGGAATCTGGGCGCGTTGTCATTGACATCAAGGATCTCTAAGGTGATGGTCTCGTTTTCAGATAATGGCGGTGAGCCTTTGTCCGTCACCCTCAGCGTGATGTCATATTTGCTTATGATCTCTCTGTCCAGTGGTTTTGACACCAGCAGCTCAAAGTAGCCTTCTGAGGATTTGTTCAGCAGGAACGGCAAAGACCGCTGCTGGTTCAAGGTGAGCGCCACTACCCCATTGGCCCCAGAGTCCCTGTCGCTGACAGTGATCACTGCGATCAGAGTCCCTACAGCGACATCCTCTGTCAGCGAACTCTTCACAGACTTGATCAGCACCTCGGGGTAGTTATCATTCAGATCTGTGACGAACACCATGACTTTACAGTGGCCTGACAGCGGGTTGGCCCCTCTGTCCTGAGCCTGTATGTACATCTCAAAACTCTGACTCTCTTCGTAATCGATCACCCCCTTCACCTTGATCTCGCCAGAGTTTGGATCAAGCGAGAAGAGCTCTTGAGTCTTCTCTGAGGTGTACAGCGTGTATGAGTATACCAGCTGAGCGTTGGTGCCTTCATCCAAGTCTGTTGCGTTTAAGGTCATGACCACAGTGCCAGCAGCCGAGTTCTCTGAGACGTTAACAGAAAATACCGGCTGACTGAATAGGGGGGCGTTGTCATTGATATCCAGGACGTTAATAACGATGCTGGCTGTGCCGGAGCGGGGAGGCACCCCTCCATCCACAGCGGTTAAAATCAAATTATGAACTGAATGCTCCTCTCTGTCCAAATTACCACTCAGCACTAAATCGACATATTTGGAGCCATCGCTCCCGGTCTGTATGTCGATGTTGAAGTATTTGCTCTCGCTCAGATAGTAGGTCTTGATTGTATTCGCCCCCACATCCGCATCCACAGCGTTTGTCAATGAGAACCTCTCACCGGGAGGGGTTGCCTCCGATACGTCCAAGTGCATTGTCCTCCTGCGAAACACAGGCGCGTTGTCGTTGATGTCCATGATCTCTAACTCGATGTTAAAAATGCGAATGGGGCTCTCGAGAATGACATCCATTTTCAGGAAGCACGAGGTTGTTTTAGTCATGCATATGCTCTCCCGGTCTATCTTCTCGCGGATTATCAGCTCCCCCGTCTCTTTGTTGATGTCAAGGTAATTTTTGCTGTGAATGACATCGAGCTTCGCCCTGCGCTCCACCAAACTGCGGACATCCAGACCCAAATCTGTGGCCAGATTGGCAACAAAGGAGCCCTCTTCCATCTCCTCCGGTATAGAGTAGCGAGTGATGGAAAGCGCGCATCCCCATAGCGTCAAGAATGGCAAAACAGCCGCGATCAGTCGCGTCCGTGCAGGTGCGACGACGCGCGCCATCATTGTGGTATCTTATAATCTGAAAAATGAAAAAGATCCGTCCTTACGATCAGGTTGTCTTGGTGTAGGGGAGCGCCGGTGTCATTCTTGCCTCCACGCTGTAGCTGTAGCTGCAGTAGGCCATGTACAGAAGAGCACCGCTGGAGGAGCGGGGCTCTCTCATCAGCGCTCTGCAGGGGCGGAGGCAGCGTGTGTGTGGGCTGCTGGGGGGGTGAGGGGGGGCTCACTCAAATCAAAGGCTTATGGGGGAGTCTGAAACCAGGTTTCCTCATGTGGATATTGTAATACACATATTTATCAATTTTTTAAAATGGAGATATATAATTCACATAGAAAAATGTAAATGTCTTGGGAAAAAAAATTGTAGTTCACATGAGAACAGACCAAATCGCAAGCGAAAAGGTGGAGTTTACATCTGAATAGTCAATCAAACATACCAAAATGCATTTTAAGGTGCTTTAAAAGGGATTGAAAAAAATATGGGATGATAAGTAAACCTAAATGGATTTAGAGACCAATGTAAACCAAGACAGCAGTAAAATATTGGTGGTTAAAATAAAAAAAATCTAAAGAATAAAAGATGATAAGAGCAAGAAAAATAGAGATAAAAATAGAATTATAAAATACTACACATAAAAATGTATTTAAACAATATTATTTATAAAATAACATACAATAATAATAATGATGATAAACAGTAAAATGTTTAAAAACAGTTATAATAACGAAAAATTAAATAATAAATAAATCCAAATAAGCATGAACACTAAAACCATAAAATTATAAGACACTGCATAAAAACCAGACTGAATAGATAGGTTATTAGTTTATGTAAAACAATTAATAAAAAAAAAATCTATATTTCGAGCTCCTCTCTGATCCTGAAAGCACCAAATGTTTTGTTCTGATTTGTGGAACAAGGATGAAGACCTGAAGGATCTGAGGGGTCTTCCTTGCTCATAATCCAAAAGCATTTGTGAGATATAGTCTGATGCAAGGCCGTGCAGTGCCTCATAAACTAATAAGGACATTTTTGTTCCAATATGTGGAAATTCTAATTTATGTGGAAATAAGCCAACTACTTATGAATGTATGTAATTCACATGTTAAGGTATAAACATACGGAATTTGCCATTCATACAGTGTGTTAAAAAGAGTGAAAATGAGTCAACATGTGGCCTTTATTCATTTTGTTCTGTTCAAATATTAGTTCACAGGTGGAAATATCCAATCAAATATAAAAATATTAAATTCACAAGTTATATTTAGATTTTCGCATGTGAAGAGGCACATTTTATACATGTGGATTACACAAGAATTTCCAAAAATGAAAAATAGAATATTTTTATTCAACATTTTGCAACTTGCATTCCATATTGACCTACGAACTAAGTACCCTGATCTCAAAATTAAGATTATTTATAGAAATACTGTCTAAAGTATTATTCTGAAGTGAGGAACAATATCTCATAATTCTCCTGTAGTTCCTTGAAAAGGTCTTTTTTTTTAATCTCATCTGCAAGACTCCCATTGTACAGATGTGGCTCAAAGAAACCTATTCTCATTTATTTGTTGACCCCAATAAGAATGCCTTTTTAAAATGTCAAAAAAAAAGTTGTAAAGATTCATAAATTCTACCTGACAGGAGGTACATAACAATGATAGGCTGCTATTTTATATTTGAATTGCTGAATTCTGCAAACAACCCAGGATCTGCTTTGAAGGTTATAATAAAAATATTACCAAAGAGGAAGGAAATGATAAAAGAATATTATGTTTGTGGGTATGTTGTCTCATTCATATATATGTCTGTCCCTTGGGTGGTTATTATAGTGCATTCTTGTGACACTGCATGAGAGTCCTGCCATATGGCTGATGGTGATATAACTGAGAATAGTTTGTGGGTAGTACATATTTCAAATGTGTTCTTGTATTGGGAGATGAAGCATACATTTAAAGTTGTTCTCGCGTATCTCATCTCTGCCTTGTAGGCTATTCCTCACTCATTTACTCCAACCTCATCAAACAAAGAGAGTTTTTAAAAGCAACTTAATGTATTCCCAGCAGTGTCTTTAGCAACACTAAAGCTTTGCACTGTGCATGGGCAGAAGCATGTGTTTGGTTATACTGTCTGGATGGGCATAAGATGAGGATGGTCCTCAAAATTCATTCTCCTTTAGCTCCATCCAGTGACATATTACAGAATTACAGGAGACATTATTTTTTTCTTATGCTTTATGCATTCAAAGGATTATTTTAACAATACTGCATTATAACTATGAAAGTATAGCTCAGTGGTATGTTTATGAAAATTTTAAAGCCCTGAAATTTTCTACCCTATAGAAAGTACTGAGTTTTCTATACATACATGTTTTGACATGATGTCAGGCCCAAAGTTGTTTTGGAAGAAGCTGTCAGCCAAATTAATGTGATTTAAAAACTACAAATGTAGACAAAACTAGAAAATGTGTATTTCCTGCGAAAATACAGTGTGAATGCTGACAGCTGAAGTGATTTCGAAAAAAAACTCCTGAATATACTGGAAAATAATTGCCTGAAATACATAAAACTATAATGCATTGCACTACACTGTTGAAAAACGTTCATGTAGTAGTATTACAAGTACTAGTAGCCTAGTAGAAGTAGTTGTAAGAGAAGTAGTACAAGTAGTAGGATTAGGAGAAGTAGTAGTCGTAGAATAAGTAGTAGAAGAAACAGTAGTACAAGAAGTAGTACAAGTAGTAGTAGTAGTAGTACAAGTAGCAGTGGTAGTAGTGGTACTAGGTAGTACTAGTAGAAGTAGTTGTAAAGTAGTTGTAAAGTAGTAGTGTTAGTAGAAGTACTACTAGTAGGAGTAGTAGTAGTGTGTGTGTGTGTGTGTGTGTGTGTGTGTGTGTGTGTGTGTAATAAAGGGAGAGGGAAAGAGATGAAGAGAAAAAGAAAGAGATGGATGAAGTAACGACTGAAATGTAAATGTGATCTGAATCAGATCAAGGTTTGACTTTATTAACAGTTAAACTCACTAGAAAGAGCTTAACATCAGTCCACCAATCAGAACAGAGGAGCAACATGATTGGATCAGTCTAGTTCCGGAAGGCTCCGGACTGCCGGAGCTGCGAGGGAGCAGATACGCAACGCAGTTTACCTTATTTTGTGTTCTGTGGTTATTTTGTTGTCCTCAAAACTAATGCCAGTGTCATTTGACTTTTAGCGAATATCCATGCACACGCATGTATGCACCCACATCCCAACATCCCTAACTCATTTTGAGTACACCGCTGCTAATGGCTAATGGCTAGCTACACAGCTCACAACCCGATAAACAAGCACCTGACAGTGACGTCTACTCTTTAGTGAGAAATTGTCACAGATGCTGTTGATATTTCCACGTTTCCCCTTTTAATACAACTGAAAACGAAAAGAAAACCCTGTAGCTAGCTTAATAATCTCATGGACGTGATTAACCCCAAATCTCGCGTGACATGAGCAACGTGATCTCGCGAGTCCAAGGCATTCAAGGTTGCTATGGCAACTTGGGGGTTCATCATCGGTTTTCATGTGAATCATTTGATACTTCAAAAACACACATGCAAATATCTGCTCGTTCAACTTATACTACTTGTACTTACTTAATGATAAACAAAAACTCCTGACGAAAAGCACTGAAACAGACAAGACATGGGCGTCACAGAAGATATCCAAGTGAGGTAATGTCATCATGAGTGTTTACACCATTAATATTTATGTTTTTGATTTATTAATGTGGCTGTAGGAACAAAACAAATCTGCTATGTGACCACTGGATAGAGATGTAAGAGAGGGGTTCTATGCTAAATTGTATCTGTAATGTCTTCCCAACTGTAAACAACAGATGTAGTTTTTGTGATTGTGAGGGGTGAAAAGTTTGAATTAAAGATATTTTTGAAAAGTAGTCTCAAAGATTGATATGTTAGGCTACTCATTATTAACAAACCCAGTTTCTGGTCGGATGAAACATGCAGGATTAAGTTGCTTAATATTATATATATATTATTATTTAAAACTTCAAACTCAAAAATCATAAATTGGCTACAAGTATTAGATTGTTTAGACATTTCATATTTACTGCAGTTGTTTAGCAGACCCCAAAAGTTTTTGTTGTTGTTATTCTTTGTTTATCTTTACATTTCTATTACATTTTTTGTTGTAAATTTAATTTGCTATATTTTTACTATGTATTTAATTGTATAATCATTTGTTTTTCTATACGGTAAAGTACTGCAGGCATTATAGCGAAAAAAAACTGTCTGGAACATGTTTGTGCTTCTTGTATTACATGTATTAAATTAGATTTATTTCCATTAAATTTAAAGGGGGAAAAAAACTACTGTTTTTAACTAATTTTGTTTGTAGGCCCTTGTTGCACCTGAAATCTGACAGTAAAATGCAGTCCAATCAAATTAAAATATGCAACAACTTGGTGATGAATGTGTCACATGTGGCTCGCCTGATGGCTCAATCGGACTAACAATCAATAACGAAAAATCCAGCCCAGTGGCAGACCGAAAAGCGAGGTTTATAGATAACCAATCTATATGTGGATACATTTTTTCTACAGCCATTACACTGTGCAATCAGTATTTACTCCAGAATTATGAGTTAAAGCAAAAAAGCTGTATATTGGCAGGTGAAATTATTGTATTTTTTAAAATTAACATGTTTTTTTTGGCTTTGGACATCAACATTGCATGTCAAATCATTTTTGAATTTATAGACCAATTTGATACTGAAATGTGGCATTTACCTGACAGTATGATTTAAAGTAACATTTCTTGATCCCCTTTCTTCTTCTTCTACAGACAAGACATGACTGACCCAGATTATATCCACTTGAAGTAATGTAATCAGAAACGTTTATACAATTCATAGATATTGTTTCTGATTTAAAAATGTAGCTGGAGGAAGAAAAAATCCAGACGTGAATTTTGGGCGATAATATTGACCAACTACATGAGTGTGTCATGTAGAGTTAGGTTAGCGAGTAAAGATCTGAGAGAGAGAGAGTTTCTATTCAAAATTGTACACAGGTATTACTACCCTGTTAAAGCTAACATCTAATTTATTTCCAACTGTAAACAACAGATGCACTTTTTGTGTTTGTGAGGGGAATATATTAAGCATAAGCCTTTTTTTTCCTCATAGTTTTGCAGGTGAAAATCAGTATGAGGAACCAGAAAGAAGTGCCTCAGAAGCTGTACATCAAAATGACCAAGAAGACACACAAAACAACTGCATGAAGAGACTGCGATCCAGCTGGCATGCCATTTTGACTGGGGTTCTGACGATGCTCCTCTGTGTTGTGACTCCCCAACCTCTTCATTCAGATGTATAAACAGCAAAGTCTGACAGCTGAGTTACAGCACATGGCAGAGGAGCTTCAAATAAAGAACAGCCACCTGAAGCAACTCCTGAACTCTACTCATCGAAACTCCAGCGAGTGTGGCCATGTGACACTGCTCATTGACGCAATGCTGTACAACTTCACCTCGTTGTCTGCTGAAAAGACCAAGCTGATCTTGCTCCTGAAGAACATACCGCAAGAAAATGCTCAGCTGAGCCTGGACCTGAAGAACACATTGCAGGAAAAGACAGAGCTGAGCCTGCTCTTGAAGGACACATTGCAAGACAAGACACAGTTGGAAGAGGAGAACAGAGAGCTGAACATGTTTTTCAATTCAACAATGAACAACTCCACTTTGTTATCTGACGAAAAAACTAAGCTGAGTCTGCTCCTGAAGAACGCATTGCAAGAGAAGACCGAGCTGAACCTGCGCCTGAAAAACATGTCCCAACAGAGGAGACAGCTGGAAGTGGACAACAAAGAGCTTACCAAGACTCTAAATTTGGCACTAAACAACTTCACCCTGTTATCTGCAGAAAAGACCAAGCTGGGCCTGCTCCTGAAGGACACATCGCAAGAAAAGAAAGAGCTGAGCCTGCTCTTAGAGAACACATCGCAAGAGAAGAGACAGCTGGAAGCGACGCACAAAGAGCTTCACATGTGTCTAAATTCGGCACTGAACAACTTCAGTTTGCTGTCTGCTGAAAAGACACAGCTGAGCCTGATCTTGGAGAACACATTGCAAGACAACACACAGTTGGAAGAGGAGAACAGAGAACTGAACATGTTTCTCAATTCAACAGTGAACAATTTCACCATGTTGTCTGCTGAAAAGACCAAGCTGGGCCTGCTCCTGAAGGACACATCGCAAGAAAACGCTCAGCTGAGCCTGGACCTGAAGAACACATTGCAAGAAAAGACGGAGCTGAGCCTGCTCTTAAAGGACACATTGCAAGAGAAGACACACCTGGAAGTGGAGAACAGAGCGCTTACCACATCTCTAAATTCGGCACTGAACAACTTCAGCTCGTTGTCTGCTGAAAAGACAGAGCTGAGCCTGCTCTTGGAGAACACGTCGCAAGGGAACAGAAAGCTTGAAGTGGAGAACAAAGACCTTAGCATGTGTCTAAATTCGGCACTTAACAACTTCACCTCGTTGTCTGCTGACAAGACACAGCCGAGCCTGCTCCTAAAGAACACATTGCGTGAAAAAACCCAGGTGTAAGAGGAGAAGAAAGAGTTGGTCATGTTTCTACATTCAATGGAAAGCTGCTACCATGTAGAAGCAGAGAACAGACAACTGCACCTACATCTGAATGCATCACGGCGCATCATCAGCCTGGCGTCTGCAGAGAGCAAACGTTGGCGCCAGCTGTTAGATATTGAACGGCAAACCACCATGCAGCTGGAAGAATTAAATAAACGGCAGCACTCAATCCTGTTCTCCAGCAAGATGTCCTTCCTCTGGAGATTCTGCGACAGGAACACACTACAGCGTTCACACTGCCTGCCCGACTGGGTCGAGCACGCTTCACGCTGCTTCTTCCTGTCCAAAGACTCAAAGAAGTGGGAAAAGGCTCTTAGGGAGTCTCTCGACATGGGGGCTGACATGGCTGTGGTTCTGAATCCTGAAGACCAGGCATTCTTGACCAACATGACTTTTCAGTTTGTACAGCAGCACCCTGAAGAGGGGTTCCATTCAGCGTGGATCGGGTTGAAGGACATGGCGATGGAGAGCGACTACTTCTGGGTCACTGGCCAAAGAATCCATCCAGAAGTGACTTATTGGAGGAGTCGTGAGCCAAACAATGCCATGGCCTCCTGGGACAACAGCCAAGCGGGACAGGACTGTGTTGCAATTGTCCCACCAACAAGCACTGAGAAGCTGGGTTGGTTAAACTCCAGGGATGACATAATTTGTGCTGGTGAACCGCACTACCTTTGTGAAACCACAGCTCTCAGTGTGACCTGACTGACTGGGATGATAAAGGCTGGAATCCAAAACTCAAAACTGTTTATACACCATGTATATATGTAAATGTGCATTTGTGTTTGACAAATTTTGCACTTTTACCTAGATGCTACCATGTCTTTGACTATTTCATTTTAATAATATATTTGATATTCAACTTCACCTGATTTTCCTGTTTTTGAGTAATGCAATACACACTTAGACCACACAAACTCACTGACATTTATTCCATCATGTGAAGAAATGTTGGGAATCAGGCAAACTTTTGCAGAAAAAGCTGAATATTTCCTAAAGTATTATAGATAGAATAGCCAAAAGTACAAGAAGTATTATCCTTAAAGAGCTGAACATTTAGATAGTTGAATGGTTTCTGTGGCTTAAAATTTGTAGGAGGAGAAGCCATACAAAAGACGTACAGAAGAAGAATAATAACTTATTTTAATACATTCCAGAAGAACAATAGTGTGAATGCCTACAGCATTGAAAAACCCTAACTGAAGAGAAAGAGATATACAGTAATAGCAGATAGCCTTAACAACACAAGGCAATAACACCTAACCATGGCTTTCATCACCTCCCTGAACTCACACAGCAAGACCCCTAAAGCATCTCAATGATCACATGGAAAACATTACATGGTGAAGAACTGATGACCAACAGTGGGCGATTTTAGGGGGTTGAGGGAGGATGCTGTCCTCCTTGTTAAGATGCCATGGCCACCCTTAATCCAGCAGCAGAGAGGGTGGTGAGGCATAGGCGTTAGAATCTATGGCCCCTACTCTGGCTCTGAAATATCAGCAGTCCAACTGAGCTGTGTGTCGATACATCTGTGGTGCTGTCCATGGTGCTGAAGTAACAGACAGATTTGCAATTGCACCTTTTTCTCTCAGTCATTCCCTTCTGACAGTGTTGGAATCCATAATATTCTCTAAACTACATGCAATGAATGCTAAATTATATATCATATTATAGCTTATATAATCTAGTAGTGTCATCTTTCCAGGGACTGTGTGCACCCAGTTGATGATTGAACAAGAGATATAAGAGTCAGGGCTGTACTAGGTGGTACACGCTGTATATAAAAGCATCCTGCCTCCTGCCCACCTCCTGCTGCACTATATAACAGTGTGTAGAGGAGGAGAAAGAGTATGAGTTAGAGCTCCAGGCTAACCTGAGACATGAAAATAGCGAGTTAACACGGCTTCGCCTTTAATGTATGGACCATTTGACTGTATGCAGCAGTTTTGACAGGATAAGTGATATAGAAGTCATATTCAGAACCTTTTTCTCAAACGTTTTTCAAATGTGTTTCTATCAAGAAAGAAATGTAAGGGTAGTGGCGCTTCCTGGACTCAAATTGAGTTTGTTAGAGATGCACTTTGCAAGGAGATGTAAAAATCACAGGAAAACACCAAGGCACTCTCTTTTAAACTGTTAAAATGCCTTTATTGTCAGAGTATGGTCATGTTAGACCTTGTTTAAGGAGTAACATTAAAATGGCATGGTAATGTTACCCCTTAAAAAAGGTCTAACATGATCATGCTCTGACAATAAAGGCATTTTAACGGTTTAAAAGAGAGTGCCTTGTTGTTTTTCTTGTGAGTTTTACATTTAAATGTAAATTTATCTGAAAACTTTACGTGCATGCATATTATTAAATGAATTATATTTGACAAAGAATTTATTAAGTACAGAGTATTCAAGTACAGTACATTTTTAGTAATACACTCAAAAAATAATTTGTCTAAAACATTTACTTTAATTTATCATTTTTTATTATTTGAATGACATTATAAGTTATATATGACATATATAAGTTCAATGTAAAGGTTCATATTTATTGCAGTTTTCCTATCATGTTGCGTTAAGGTGTATAAATTAAATGATGTGATGTGTGTTTTATTAGACAGAATTACCTATTTGAAATGCATAACTATATAGCTATAACACCTGAATAAACACATTATGTTCATGTAGAAATTTCCCCCTTAACCTAATATGTAATAACAGAGTAAATACATACGATTTCTACTACTAGAACCTACTACGACAGACTAAGTAGGTTCATTTTTTTCACATTGTCTCAACATGATTTTGCATGCAAAGTGTAACTTTACATTGAACTTATATTATAAAATTTGATTGAACATTTACATGTTATTAAATGACTTAAAGTAACTGCTTTAGGCACATTATTATTATGAGTATATGGAAAAAAATGTTGCATACAAATCACACACATACAGTAGGTACAGTGTGGTTAGTTTCTTCAGATGAGGTATCTGTGAGGAAAAAGTGCCCTCTAGTGGAGGAAATGGGGTAGCTCCTCTTCTCACCAGAGTTGAGGAAGCTTTGGATTGGTGGGTGAGATAAGAGGGAAATAAAGAGAAATACGGCAACACAGATTGGGCTCTGGCACAGAGGCTAGACATATGCTATCTGTCTCTGCTTATAGCACATGGGACATATCATGACTGCTAAGCCTGGCTGTTTCTGGTACTGGTTGTGATACAGTCAAAAATAAATCTTGGCTTGATTATCTGTAATCATTGGCAGGGTGTAGCTGTGGGCCTATCTGGATTTGTATTTTAAATTCCTGGTAGTCTCTAAATGACAGGGAGATATATTCATATTTTTTTTCCTCAAAGGTTTCATCCTTCTGCCTCGATCTGCAGAGAGCTCAAAATAAATCTAAAACTGGCCCTGGGCACTCAGCTTTTTGAACGTGAAGCTGTTCACTGAGGCAGTCAGGCCCAAGCCCAAGATTAACCCGTTGGTCTGCGATAGCTCAGTTAGAGGCGATGGATCTCGAGGATTATCTCCGGAGTCGTAGTTGAAGCCCTGAAGTTTACTGACCAGAATGTCAAGAGTAAAGGTTAAATGACACTCGGGGCCATGAGTCACAACACACCAACAATAATAACAGCTTCTTCTTCCAAAGGCTCCATGTACACAGGTCAGGTGTCCATGTGAGGATAACATGTGAGGATCCCCATGACCAAGACTGGGTTCTTGCCCTCAAATGGTAGACTCAGCAGGGTGCCTGAAATTACTGCGCTTGATTCCGTCATGGAAAGGAACTGGATAAAAGTGTTTGAAATTGTGCAGACGAATCTCAAGCTCTCTTTAAAAGGCAGCATGCAAGGCCAGGGCCAACGAGATGAGCGGCGGCCTTGCCAGTTCTGCCTCCACCTTGTTTTCTGAGAGAAACTTTCAAAGCCTGTTCGGTAATTGTGCTCCAGCTACATTTTATTCAGCACTTTCAATGCCATGAGTTTGCAGATTGATTTTAAAAGTCTGCACAAAACCATCAAATTGTAATCCACACTGTCATTCACCATGTGCTCTGATATTTAAAAAAAAAGTCCTCAATGTCAGCTTTTGATGGTAGAGAACATTAAACTCCAGCATTGTTTATTCATGGTGAATAATTATTTCAGTGCAATGAAAGGACAGGAGCAAAAAAGAAAATTACAAAGACAGTCTGCACACTAGATAACCCTCCCAGGGACATTCAGTAGCTACTTTGTGATGTTTCATGCTCAAACCAAAAAATGTTTCAGACACCCGACAATACAACAAAATACATTAAATACTATGCCTTACAAATATACTTTACTATCATGTGTACAATGACCTCCGTTAGCATAATCATCTGTATATATGATGTTTTTTTAGTGGTTCTTACCTGATGATCTTGTTATGGTATATTTAGACTGTTCATATAATATTGTAAATATGAATTATTTAGGCTTAGGCAGTTGGTGGGTATCTCTGATTTGGCTTTATATAGGTGCTTGCTCATGGGGGAAAGTTGGGTCTCAGTAAATTAATTAATTAAAGAGTATGGTCTAGACCTGACCCGATTGGAAAGAGTCATGTGATAACTTTTGTTGTGAATTGCCACTATATAAATAAAACTGATGAGACTTGACTTGGTTCTTCTCATACCAGCCAGTTGATAATTGGCCTCATTAGTCTTTGTTCTGTGGGGTTCCCTCAGGTTCTGTCCTGGGCCCATTGTTGTTTGCTTTGTATTGCTTCCTCTCGGGAAGATAATAAGCTATTTTAAAATCCTAGTTAAAAGAAAGTTAAAACCTACCCTCTGTAATCTAGGTGTTTTTATGGGTCAGGCCGTGAATCTTGATCAGCATGTATATTGTGTGGTTCGTTCCTGTTTCCACGAGCTGAGAAATATTGCTAAAAGTAGGTCCATTTTGCTATGTTTATGTGTTATTATAACTCATTTTTTCACCTGTCTTGGCAACCACCAAAATCCACCAAAAGACCCATTTGTTTAGACTTGTTTTTGCTTAATTGGTTTTCTTTATTGTTGTTTTGCCTCATGTTTTAGCGGGTTGTTTGCGTCTATTGTCTGTTGCTCTGCCTCTTTCGCTTCTGTTTTTCGTGAAGCACTTTGTGAAGTCTGCTCTTGAACATGGCCTGTCAGGTGAGCCCTTAACACCGGTACTTGTAAGGTGTGTCTCTGTACTTGTTTAATGTCTGAAGAAGCTTGAAACGTTTCATGTGGAGGTATTAAATGCTCATGGGAGTGTTATCTAGTGTGTGGCTGTTTTGTAAAAAACAAACAAACAACTATATAGAGTTGAAGAGAAGACAGATTTATTGGTGTTGCGTCACTGTACATAGACTATACACAGATCATAATAAGCATAACTGTGAAATCATCTGCAGATATACAAATCGCACCCGATGATAAATACAAATCTGGAATGCATTTAACCAGTTACACCTTGTTATTGCCCTTCTAGGTGTCAACAATGTGATGTCCTGCACAAGCCCAATGAACAGAAACAAAGCTGTTGCATTATTACTCTCATCATTTCAGTGTCACATTTCTGAAATCAGCGCGTTTGCTATTCAGTCTCTCATCCGCCTGTGCTGTTTCTATTGTATTACCTCTACCATTTGTTAGCATTGCTTGTGCATTGTGCCTGGGCTGCTGTCACACTTAATAGACTTGTGAACAAATGATGTCACTAAATGCAACAAGAATGATTGGATGATCAAAGCTGAACATATTAGACAACTGTAACTGTAGCACAGCTTTATTATCCAACCAAGATGTATAACATTTGTGAAAAATAATACCCACAAAGATTCTTCTTGCTGTTGAGTCTAACAGTTAATGTTCATCTTCAAACATATATTACATGTGTTAGTTTTAGGTTAAAACCTCTGCTTTGAGGGTTTCACGTTTCTTGCAAGCACAGTTGACCCTGTGAGACAAAAAGGTGTATCTACATAAAAGTGACTGGCACAAGGACAAACCTTATGTAACAGACTGTAAGATGCAGAAATCATGAACCTTTTCTGGAGTTAGACATTCAATATGACCTTACTGAGGGACAGGAGCCTCCAGATCAGATCACATTTAGCTGAGCTCAGTGCTGCTGGACATGAAAAGTCTTTTTTCTTGTGCTCCAGTTTACTGCCCGTAAAATAGACCCATGTTAGAAAAGTCTGTGTCTGCTACCTGGAGATCCCACTATGGCTCAAAATAGACTTTATTTATACTTTATTTCAGTATTTACAAAAATAAAAATATATTCATGGTAGGGAGTGGTATTAAAGGTGCAATATGTAATGATTTTAGTTGAAAACATTCAAAATGTGACTGTGAATGTGAAGTTATCGTGTGTATGTTTTGTGTTGCAGGGATATCTAATGAAGTTAGCATGCTAACCAGTTAGCAAAGCAAAGCTCCTGTGCTAGCAGTGTGAACAGCAACACCACCCTGGTGCACAGGGCTTCCAGTTCAGACTGCTAGATGAATGGCTAACCGTGCTAACTAGCTAACAGCAGCTACAGATAGCAACAGTTAGTGGTTACCATCGTGATATGTTGCCCCCTGTTTTTTGTTTTTTTTTTATTACAAATTTTGACAGGTGGTCAATTCTTACATATTGCATCTTTAATTTCCACTGTAAAAAGGAGTCTGTCAGCCTCCAACAGCAACACTTTCACTGGAGAAGCAATTTATAGTTATAAATGTAACTACTTCGTGACATATACATAATACACAGAATATACAGCATGTTTTGTTGTGTCAATTGAAGATGGGATTGCTTATGAGACCATCGTCTCTGTCAAAAGACTGTTCGTAGTGTGAGATGAATCTCTTTTTCTTTCCAAAAGTGGAGAATGTGTTGTACATATCCAGCTCTCCTCTGGGTGCCAGCTTCAGAGTGCTGTAGTCGGACGTGGTGCCGGGTATGTATACATTGTGCTGGTAGTCAGGTGGCTCCGACTGAGGCTGAGTGTACTTTGGAGCCCATGAGTAGTTAGGACCCGCTCCCTCTTGAAGAGACATCTTGCATTCTGCAAAGAAATGCGCATAAATTACAGTTTGTATCGGAAGATTATTTCAGCTAAGAGCCCATATTTACATACAGTATACTTGATCTGAATAAGGTGGCTTTAAAGGCATCTTCTTAATTTCAGCCTATACTCCTAAAAAAAACACTTCTTCCGGGGACTTTTAGTAATCCTCGTGTTGTTGCATTAAAATCCTCCCTCCTACCCAGTTTTGGGGCCTGCTGGTATTATCTGCTTTTCAGTTTACCATTTTACATTTCAGACTAAATCCTTAGACACAGACAAATGGAGAACCCCCACACCACCACCTACTTTCATGTGCAAAAATAATGAGCTCAAATTGCACAGTTTGCCACCTACCCTTCATGTGATTTCCCCAGGTCCAGTACTGTGGAGCTACAGAGCAGGAAAACCCACCGGCGTCGTATTTTTGTTGGCGAGAAAGAGTGCCCTCCATATTTCCTGAACTATACCTGAGGAGAAAAACGGACAGGACAATTGTATGTTTTGGTTTTTACTTGTTTATGTGTGGATATTACTTGTTTGTGTGTGTATCGGCTCAACGATGTACTCACCTCTTGTATGCTGAGTTGCGTTGGTTCTTTGTCCAGGTCCAGTCCTTGTTTAAATACTTAAGCTGTAAAGTTAAAACATAAAAAAAAAAAAGTTTTGACCAGCTGGATTCATCTCTAGCTGAGTCATGGGTGTGTAATGACATTAGATATGGGAGATACTGTATAGTCAGATGACAGGCACGTCTTTGTGTCTGTTGTTCACGTTGAAAACTAACACTTAATAAAGTCCATAGAAGGACAATTCAACAATGTCAAGTTTTAGTGCGACAGCTGCAAACTTAAGAAGCCTATTAAGTTTTTACCAGACCGTTAAAAAAATGGACTTCATTGCCGTTCACATTTCGGAAATGGACAAATTACATAACAGACTCTCTAATGGCACACCATAATGACGGAAAAGCTCAATTAGTGACTAGCTAATCTGCTTATGTGACCATTGTGAGGTTTATTGTTAATGATA
The DNA here is from genome assembly GCF_965226575.1 of Pagrus pagrus. NCBI lineage: Eukaryota > Metazoa > Chordata > Actinopteri > Spariformes > Sparidae > Pagrus > Pagrus pagrus. The sequence goes on from NC_140198.1 coordinate 14,693,218, forward strand.
CTGATGCTGTAATAAATAAAGCTGCAAGATCAAGAGACAACTTCAGGTTTGTCATGAAAATGTGCACCTCTGTGTCACACACCTTAACACACTGTGGTAACTTGCTCAGACTGCAGGGTGTGTGTTGTCACAGCATGTGGGTGGGTTGAGGCTATATTTTCCAATTGGATAATTTGCATAAAACACTGAAATTGAAAAATAGTCTGACTTTTTTGTGTTGTTTTTATACTGTGGATAAGAAGCCAGGGTTAAAGTATAGCTTTACACACGCAAAAGCACACAATTAAAATGTATTAAACAGTTTTTAACAGGCCATATGGGAGCAGATTGTAACATAATTACACTTTCCTCGTCTCTATCAGTTGCTTATTCAAGCCAGTGGACAATTTGTGTAAAGGTGCACTATGTAGTTTTGGGGAAGACATTTTAATCAGAGGAGAAGGTCTTTGGTGATTTAATTATTTATTTAATTAATTATTTATTGCGTAAACAAACTATGTGGACAAACTCTCTTCATTTTCATGCCTGAACAAACAAACTGACCTTAAAGGACAACACAATTTCATGCTGTTTTACTTTGTTTATATTTGGCGGACCCTGCCACCTTTCTAGCTTCAAACAGTGTTCTGGGGACATAATGTTCCTCAGAGAACATCTTGTTTATTCAGTTATGGATCATTTATATTGCAAATATTAAAATTTCTAGTGCTCCTTTAAGTTGTTGAATTGGTGCGCTGGTCAAATTTTGCGCGACAGTCCAAAGGATATCACTCTCTCCACTCCGCTAACAGAGAGCAACAGTAGCTAAAGTTAGTTGAATGGAGTCCGCTGACATTAACAAACCGGCAGCACACAGAGAGCGCCTTTAAGTATTTTGACTGCATGTGAAATTTCCATCTGATTCTGTTATATAAGTTTAATGTAATCTAATGCAAAGTTTTACTATCATGCTATCATGCCTTTAAAACACATTATGTTTCTGTAGAGGAGCCCCTTCACTGCATGTGTAATGATTGAATAATAATAGACATATATGGTTATGTATGAGTTGGCATTAATTTAACCTAATCAGAATAACTTATTGGATTTATTCACATTAACTAAACATGATAGAAGAACTTTGAATCAAATGTGGCACTTTACATGGAAATAATGTAGTCAACATTTAGGGCATGACTATTTTTTAGAATGTAATATCCTCCTGTAGGCTACACTGTAAAATCTGACAGTGACTTTCTTAAAAAAAAATCATCTACTTAGTCATCTGCTTAAAGTAAAGTTACTTTTCTTGGTAAAGTAGACTTTTACTTCTAAGTTGTTAAAACTTTGTAGCTCGCACAACTTAAATGTGAGTCTACCTTACTTGGTTAATCTGAGGTAGTAAGTGTATCTATGATGTCTATCTATATTCTTCACACATCTGATCAAAATAACATTTTACAGTGTAACATCTCGACACTCACCACCGTTTTTAAAACATAAATTAACAATGTAAATATGCTGTGGGAGGTCGTGTTAGAGCGCCCCCTAGCGTGTCAAATGCATTGTGACACTTGCCCCTGCGGTCAACCTTCATGTCATTTCTAATTGACGTGAGACAGCAGGACTAGTTGTAGTTTCAGGATAAATGTAACTCTCTAACTGCGCTGATAAGAGAATCAGGCCCTCAGTGTGTCACCTCGTTCGGGGTCGCTGCTCTGTTGTTGGTCAGGTCATTCCGGTCCAGTGCGCTCCAGCCAGAAGTCAGGTAATCTGTGCTCTTGGAGTTATTCTGCTGAGCCGACATCACCGGACTGCACGGCTTCAGGAACATGAAGTCACTTTTGGACGACTCCGGTGTCAGACACATTTTGTAGCAGTACACCTGAGGAAGCGCGCCGCTGCTGTTGGACTCCGCGCAGCCCGACGCGCCCGAGGACATCCGGACATTCAGGTTGGACTTCTTGAACACCTCTGTGGTGGTGGACGTCTCCGAGCGAGAGCAGCAGCCGCAGCAGCCGCTCGCGGGGGGGAAGTTGGACTCTCTGTTGGACGCTCTGCCCTTCAGCCTGCGCACTGCAACCAGGACGATGATAGCCACCAGGAACGTGAAGGAGATTGCGCCCAGAGACACGATTAAGTACAGGGTGAGGTTGGAGCTGTGATGCGGGCTTAGTGACAGGTCACCCAAATCGGGCTGCGAATCTGGCAGGCTGTCAACCACTGACAGGATGATGGAAACTGTGGCCGAGAGCGGCGGTTGACCATTGTCCTTCACGAGAATGACCAGTCTGTGCCTCGTGGGGTCCTTCTCCACCAACTGGCGTATTGTCCTGATTTCGCCTGTGTACAGAGCGACGCTGAACAAGCTCGGGTCCGTCGCTTGGAGCATTTGATAAAAGAGACGCGAGTTTTGACCCGCGTCTGCGTCCACCGCGTTGATTTTGGTGACAAGGTGACCGGCGTCCGCAGATCTGGGCACTGCCTCGCTGGGCGCTGTTCCATTCTGCGGAACCGGTGACACGATCACAGGTGGATTGTCGTTTTGGTCCAGAATAAAGATATTCACTGACACGTTGCTGTTCAGAGGCGGAAAACCGGCATCTTGAGCTTGTACTGTGATCTGAAAGTTTTTGAGCTGCTCGTGATCGAAGGATCTCAGCGCGTAAATGTTCCCGTTGTCTGAGTTTATGGACACGTACGTGGACACGGGCATCCCCCGTATGTCCCCTTCCAGTATAGAATAGGACAGGTACGCGTTCTGACCCGAATCTGGATCCTGTGCGGTCACAGAGCAAATGGAAGCTCCGGGCGCGTTGTTCTCGGTCAGATACACAGTGTAGGATGGCTGCTTGAAGTGGGGCGCGTTGTCATTCACATCAGACACTTGAACCAAAATAGTTTTCCTCGTGAAAAGAGGCGGGGAGCCCATATCTCGGGCGGTCAGGGTGATGTTATACTCTGCCACCGCCTCTCTGTCCAGAAAATCACAGGTTACCAACGTGTAGTAGTTCTTAAAGGACGAGTGCAGCTGAAACGGGACCTGATGCGGGATCTCACAGTCCACGTTCCCGTTTTCACCTGAGTCTTTGTCCATGACGCTGATGACGGCGATCACCGTCCCAGGGGGCGCGTCCTCCTGCACAGGTGTGGACACCGAAGTCAGGATCACCTCTGGCAGGTTGTCGTTCTTATCCAGGACGTTCACCAGCACTTTACAGTGAACTGCTACCGCCGAGGGGCCTTTATCTTTAGCCTGAACATATATTTCATGCATCCTGGCTTTTTCATAATCTATCACTCCCTTGACTTTGATTTCCCCCGTGCGGGAGTCCACGCTGAAAAGCTGGCGCACTTTGATGGGAGCGTGGCCGCTGAAAGAATAAGTGATATCAGCATTGGGACCCTCGTCTAAATCGGACGCGTTGAGTTTTATGACAACTGTGCCTTTGGGTGCGTTCTCGGCGAGCCTCACTCTGTAAAACGACTGATCAAACACGGGCGCGTTGTCATTCGCGTCCAAAACGGTGATATCAATTTGCGCAGTGCCGGATCTCTCCGGCGCGCCCCCGTCCACCGCCGTCAGGACCATTTGATGTGCACTTTGCTGCTCCCTGTCCAGCGGGCTTTGCAGGACCAGCTCTGCAAATTTACTGCCATCACTGCGCGTCTGGATATCCAAAAGGAAATGCTCGTTGACGCTCAGCAAATAGGTGCGGAGCGAGTTGGAGCCGACGTCCAAGTCCTGTGCGCTCTCAAGTGGGAAACGTGATCCAGGCGCAGCGGACTCAGATATGTCCAGGTTAAACTCGGTCCACGGGAAGCTCGGAGAGTTGTCGTTCACGTCCAGAATTTCCATCTCCACCCTGTACAGCTCCAGAGGGTTTTCTATGACCACCTGCAGGTGAAAAGAGCAGGACAAACTCTGCTCGCACAGCTCCTCACGATCAATTCTCTCGTTGACAAACAAAACTCCGTTCTCTAAATTTACCTCCACATACTGCTTCTTGGCGCCTGAGACTATCCGGAATCTGCGCGCAGAGAGCTTGTCCAGGTCCAAACCCAGGTCCTCTGCAATGTTGCCAACAAAAGCTCCATGCTCCAGTTCCTCAGGGATGGAGTAGCGAATCTGTCCGCAGACTGCATCCAAGAAACAAGTGAACAACGCAAAACGGCACACAACATGCCATCTCCCATACAGTCTTTTCTTCGCCCCCTGTGTGTCCATCTGTAGGCTGAAGCTGTGCCGCAACTCACACCAAGGAGGACTGTGTCTGTAGTGAACTCATACGGGATGGTTAAGGCAGAATTGTGCAAAACACAGTGTGGAAAAAACTTGACATTGGTGGGACTGGAACAGCGACTGTCTGCCCGAGAGAACAGAGAGGAGAGAGACAGGGATGTGCAAGGGCTACTAGCCTATCTCAGATTAGTGTGCGTGGGCGTGCGTGTGTGCGTGTGTGTGTGTGTGTGTGTTTATTATTGGCCCTACTGTTCCAATATGGGAGGAAACGACATCTGCTCGGATAATCTTTCCTGCCTACTAGCCCGATCAAATTCATGTCACAGTCTCCAGGCTGTGACCGCAGGTCAAACGCACTTGATTCAGTTCCTTATAAGAGTGTGTCATCATTTTGAACTGATACAGTTTAGCATAATCGGATCTAAACCGACCCTCCTGCAGCATATTTACTTTAAACGAACAAAACCAATAGAAAAGTTGCAGCTGCAGACTTTTAACTCTGAATCAGGCTACTTATAATTTTAGATTCATGGATTTTTAAAAAAAATATTATTGCAGTACAGTATAGTGATAGTAAAACATATGTAATTGTCCTTTTTTTAGGTTAAAGTATTCTATTAGAAACACTTTTATTTACTAATTCAAATAATAAACTGGAAATGTGAAAAAAAACATTAATGAGAAAATAGGGTTTTTTTTTAAAGTGAGGATTTCAGTTAAACCTTTATGAAATCTGTGATAAAGAGGAGAGAAAGCTTCAACTCAAAGCAGTGTTAAAGGAGCACTACGTAATTTTGTGTAAGACATTTTGATCAAAAGAGAAATATCTTCATTGACCCATTTTTTTACACCCAAACAAACTTAATAAACAAACTCTCTTAGTTTTCATGACTGAAATAAACAAAATAAACAAACTGACCTCAAAGGACAACACAATTTAATTTTACTTTGTTTATATATGGCGGACCCTGCCACCTTCCGAGCTTCAAACAGTGTTCTGGGGACTTTATTGTCCTCTAAGAACAGCTCGTTTATTCAGCTATGGAAAAAATAAATATATCTGAGGTTGCATTATTACCTCATTAATATTGTAAATATTAAACATCTGAATTTCTTCTTCAAAACTACATAATGCTCCTTTAAAGCCTTACCTAATGAAAAAAGAGTGATAGCAATCCTTCCACAGAGACAGTATTGCAGCACTCTTATCAAAAGACGGACACTGTATTATAGAACGAGCTACTATAAAATGACTTTGAAGTCTCTAAAGAAGAATGTTATGGTGAATCAATGCACAGTATTTGAAGTCTCTAAGTTGTAAAATTGTCCTCAGGAAGCAGCTCAAACTCCTCACAGTACCCTGGCAGGGATCGCTCCTGTTTAAAACAGCATATTTCAGTGCATTAATACTCAAATAGAGCAGTTGTATCTGTTTACCATCCACCTCAATGCACACTCCACCCGTTTGCTCTGAAGAGAAAAAAAAAAAAAAGAAAGAAAAAAAAAACCCAGTTCCCCTGGTTAAAAGCTGAAAACACAATCTGTCTGCAGGAATGAAACTGCAGCAGATGGTGAGGTTTTCCATGGGCTCATGCTCTTTTTAATTAATGGAATGGAGATTAGAGGGCATTTTCCCTGGATCATTAGTGAACAGAGGAATTAAGACATTTTGTGAGGAATAATCCCAGGGCTATCCATGTGATGCACATGTGGTTTTCTCTCTGTGGTCATACTGACCTGCTTTTCACAGCCCTAAGTGCATGGCATCACTTACGCACTGCAGAAACTAAGTAGCTGGGATAAGGGGACACAACCACCACATTTAGGGATCAAAAATACAAAAGAGATTATGTGTCTGTCACTGTCCCTCCCTCTCTTGCACACACACACACACACACACATATGCACACTTACACACTTACACACTGTCCCTCTCTCCCTCCCTCTTTCTCTCACTCAAGGGCAAAAGTAGAATATCAATCCCTTTGTCTTTAACTACTTTCCAGCTTTAAAACTGTGGGCTTAGGATAGGTTAGCCTATATTCTGCAGCTTTTAACACTTAAGCGGTTTTAGCTGGAAACTGCGTGGTGCATTCCGCCTAAATGGAAGAAATGTCCGTCATGTAACGTGCTCCGAGTTCACCCAATTATTTTTGAATTCTAATTTAACCTCTTTGTGAAACACTGCAGATGCTCTGCACCACCTGGCACGAAGAGCCAACAGCAAACTGACAGCGAGGACCTTTCACATGATTGACCGCTGTGGTTATGAGGGAAATTGTAACGTCCAATCTCCTGTTTGTCTTGCCACATAGTATGCAAATGCAACTGCAGCTTGTGCGTACAGGGAGAGGTCGGACCCAAGAGTCTGCTCTGGTGTTGGAGTATGAAAGAAAGTGATGTTTTATCGAATGCACTCAATAGAACAAATAACATTACCAGGAAAAGGGATTTTGGCTCCAATTTGGGTATCCCATTTGTAAACATAGATTTTCATTAATAAATTAAGCAATTCAATAGTCTGCAAAAAATCCATTTGGATATTACCTCATGCGCATGGTTGATTGTGTTTATTATTAAAGTCTTTGTTGTAGCACAAAAATGTTCTCTTTTACCTCGGAGAAGAAGAAAATCAGTGAATGAGAGTTCTTTGTCCTCTTTTCATTTTTACAGAAATTATTATGGAGCCATTTTTTTTCATATTCATCGTCATATCGATGTCGCGTTCATAGGTGTTATAACCAACGTGAAACTCAGATTGTGCCTCTGCTGTCTGAGTAGCTTCACACTTTCATGTGTATCTACCCTTCTCCCTGGCCCCTATAAATACGGCAGCGCATGGGTTTTCGCGAGGTCGACACCTGAGTTATTGAAGTAGATTCAGTGTCTGTTGAAACTTGACATGAATGTCAAGAGCGGAGTCGTTGTCGGAGTTGTCACATGGCGAGCTCCTGACACTGATAGTTGGCTCACAAAGCCTTTGGAACCATCAACACTAACTTTTTGCCCTGGCGACCGACAGCCACCGGCAAACAAAGGCAGAGCCGGGGGAGAAAAAAAAACAGGTTCTCTATCTTTCTTTCTTCCACCCATAAGTTGAAGTGTGCATGTGGCGACTGACAGCTCATTCAGTGGTGACATTGTAACATGTTGTTGCCATGGTATCAGCTGCAAACAGTGATTTAATGCATGCAGCGCACAGAAGGAAGCTGACAGAGCATCTCCTGATTCTAAACTGAGAATCCTCTTTCAAAAAACTACATTTAAGACACTGTGTGAAGCAGGGCTGCCAGATGTTTCTAGTGAAAAAAAAGTACAAATTAATTTAAAATAATATTATCATAAATAAAATGTAATAATGTCATGCTGTGGAACTGGATCTGAGCACTTTTGCATCATAACAATACAAAACAACAGGTGTTTGTTTTTGGTCTGTGGTGCTTTATAGACCTGTTATCAGCTTTTGATCATCAAGAGTTTTGAGTTGCCAGGTTGTGGAAAATCCTCCTTTACTTTGTCTTTTTTGCTCATCAGGAAGACCACCTCAAATGAACTATTTGACCATTTACATTCCAGGAAACAGTTACAGTACATCTGTCATCAATCTTTAAAAAAAAATCTTTGGCTTTTTTATCACTTTAGCATTAGTGGAGAGGTGACAGGAAACAAGGAAGTGAAACATGCAACAAACATCCCCAGTCAGATTTAAACCGAGGAGCTGCAGCTCTTGGGCATTATCTCAACCCTTAAACCACAGTGGGTGCCCTTAAACCCCCAAATCCTGTTGTTAACAGTTAAATAGTATTAACAACTGCACACTTGATTTATTACAGTGGGAAAACCCATTATTCATTATTTATTAACATTTTTATTTTCTGATGACTTTGAAGTAATAATCTTGAAGATTTTCATGTAAATAAATATCTGTTAGGTCACTATCTTTCACTAAATGAGGTAACACAATGATGATTGAGCCCTATGGCCCACTGACGAAAGCTCTTGCATTTCCCGTAAAGATGTATACTGGGAGTTAACGGTTAACGTTACCGTTAACGGTCATGGGCGCACAAACAAAGAAAAGACCAATAACAGCGGATGATGAAACTTTTAAAAAAGGTGCAAATCGCTTTCATGTGGTGTTGTTATGGAGGCGTGGCAAAGCTGACAGCTGACAACTGACTGACATCACACAGGCGACACTCTGGGAAGCAGTGAGTTTCATAAATACACCTGCAATTGCAGTTTCTGGAAATCTTCGAGATTGCCACTTTAAGTGAGAAACCTGTGACCCTTGATTAATAATTGTAAGTAAAGCACAGATGGGTTATCAAATATTTCCCTTTATTAATGACTTGACATGGGTGCTTAGCTCATATCTGCAGTTACACACTTCTTACTTCTGCTCAGATCTTATCCGATCCAAATACTTGAAGTGACTGCTCGGGAGTCATCAGAGAGGTGGCTGCATGCACACATCAACAGCAGACAATGAGGACAACTTTGCATATGAGGACGAAAGTGGCTTTTAAAATGCAGATTCAGAGATTACGGAGCAATTCAGGTCAGTGCCGGATATGGAGAGACTAAACAATTACCCCACCGACAAGCAGATGTCTCTGCGCTACAACACACATGCATCAACGGAGAGACTGCACAGTGTGTGGAGCATGGTCTTTTTTTCCCGAGAGGACACACTGTTGGACAGCCAATTTGAGAAGCTTCTCTTCTGTTGCTATGATCATTACTTTTGCAGGAAGGAAGAGGCAGACTGCAGACAGGAGTGGAGACTGCTCTTCACTGAGTTTGACCTGCTGTGTTGACCTATAATAAAGCCTTGGTATTTATAGTTTAGGGATTTCAGCTATTGTTTGCACAGTTCATCAACAAAACCACAGATGTATTTTAATCATTTTCACCTTGTTTTGATACTCTTTCTATGACATTCTTTGTTTATGACATTCTTATCTTTATTTTATTCTTATATATTTAAAAATGTGACATGATACTTTGAGAAATTTATTTAGAAAATGACATTATACCAAAGTCTGTGATAAAAAAGAGCCTTTGCCACATCTGCAAGCAGCACAAGTGAAGTCAGCTGTGTCCCAATGCTGTATGAATTTTTTAGTATATTGTCCTGCCAGCTTTACTGACTACAGTTTTGAATCTGGACACGACTGTTATGTGCCAGTCGACCCTTTAAATCAGAGTTGATGACATACAATCTCTGTGCATGCTACCCAACTATTGTTCAGGCAATGGAATGATACTTTAAAGGTGCAGAGGTTGATTCTAGTGAAAGATAGAAAGATTAGTGAGTCTCATTTACAGGTCGTCAAATACTGACCTGAAAATGAGACTCAACAATTGCTAGTCGGTGTCCAGTCTCAACACCGACAACCAATCGCAGAGGTGGATTGGCTGTTGGGAGCATCGGGAGGATCCTTGAAGTGTCAGGCCAGTGTTGAAAATGCGAAATGAAATGTGTGAATTAAAAAGAAAACAACACTGGGCAGCTACAGTACCTCAGAACCGTAGACCATCCGCTCCCACGCCTGCCTTTTAATCTGATGGTATGGTATGGTCTCCGTTGTCACATGTGATTGGTGCGAGCGGCCGCAGTGTGGCGAGAAAATTGACAGCACAAGAGTAAGAGAAAATGAGACTAAAACAAGATCAAGCTGAGAGGGAACGCATCGGAAAGGAGGAAAGCTTGGGAGGAAAATGACGCTAAATGCTGTAAAATCACAGACATCTTCACAACATGGTTGGTGTTTAAAAGAGAAAAACATATGAGGAATGCTCTCAGCACGTCATATCACAACTACATTTCCTGAGCTGATTAGAAAAACTTGTTCATGATGTGGAAAGCAGCATAATCTGGAAAATTAAGACCTGTATACTCCACCAGAGCAACATGATGATAAATTCATGTCCAGCCAGAGCTCTGAAGGAAATGCCAGGAGCAAAACACAAACAAAAGTGCACAAAAAAGATATACATGAAAATGTGCCTTGATTATAGTAAGTGCAATTTACAAACTTGAAAACTGAAGACAAATGTTTTTTTTAAACTACTTGGGGTGTTTTGTTTCAACTGAAAGTAAAATGTATGCCCCAATCTTACAAATAACAGAACAAAAATGCAGTGTACTGTAAGTGGTCTGGTGTGAATGCAGTGGATGTGGAGATTGGCCTGGCCTGTCAAAGCAGGAAAAGCACAGGTGTGACCAATAAGGTTACCAAGGGCTCCATTCTATTAATTGTCCCAGTAAGTGGGCATGCACAGTACCGGAGCCCTGAAACTGTGGTGCATCTGCGGTAAATGGAATGCAGCCATCATTAATGCTGCTTTCACAAGTCAAAATGTCTGCCATGAAAATTGTATGTTATTATCCCAGTCCTCCCCTGATCAATTGCACACCAACCCAAGGCATTGGCACTTGACAACATGGGAGTGAAACTCCGCAGTCGACAATTAAAGCGCCATTAACTTCACTCAGTACCACTGTGTTAATTTGACTCATTGTTTGTGTTATTTTGACATCACTGTTGGGTTGTTAGATCAAATCAACTCTTCTGTTGTGTGGTTTTCTACCCATGGACACTATTAGCACCATAACGCTGAAAATTGACTATTATGTAGTAATCGTCTTACGCCTGTTTTGTTCAACTAACACCCCCAAACCCAAGGATATTCAGTTTTACAAGCACATAACAGAGAAAAGCTGACACCAACAAACTTTACACTTTTTTGCTTGACAAATAACCACAAGACTCTAAAAAACTGTTGGTGATTCATCTTCTGTCTTATGACTAATCGCTTCAGCACTAGATTCTCCAATGGTCTGGGGAAGCACTCCTCCACTTAAAGGCTCTGCACGCCCATGCTAAACCCACACAGGTGATTTTAATTATTTTTAGCCAATTAGACCATTTGTCAGGACTGCGCTTGCACAGACAGTGCTTGATTCACATCTCCCTCACTCTGCTGTTGTTGTCGTGTCGCTGCACCTGTTTGTGTGGGACAAATTACACCTCTACCCTTCTGAAGTACATGAAGTCCTGTGACCTTAAGTGATTCCACCCACGTTCAGCCTGAGAGAAGGCCCGCTGATCAGCTGGAGAGAACACCTGTGTTGGTGTGCGAGACCTTCAAGTAAAAAGCAGCAATAGATCTTTTTTATGAAAGGCATTTTGACATGTCAGTGGGATAAGCACAGCTGTAAATAATAAAGCTAATGAAAGCTGAATTGAGTTATTATGCATGCTGGCTCACTGTCAGGGCTGTCGTTAATTTTAGTAGCAACACCTGTACTTTTCCAGCTCTAACAATCTAAAACGTCTGCTTCGTAAAAGGCATATACATCAGTGCAGTGTCTTCTCATTGTGCAGGGAAATATTATTGGTAAACTCAATTTATACCACGAAGAGGATCCATTGTGTTGTGTGTTAAAACTGCACATTTTAGATTGGCCTTTTATTGTGACCAGACCGAGGCACACCTGTGCATTAATCATGCTGTTAATCAGCATGTTGATATGCCGCATCTGTTCGGTGGATGGATTATTGGCAAAGGAGAAGTGCTCACTAACAAATAAATCAAATTTGTGTTTCATATGTTTGATAAATAATTTGTATGTGAGTAGAATAAAAGGCGTCAATCTTTAACCTTTGAAAAATGGGAGCACAAACAAAAGTGCATTTATATTTTCAATGGGTGTAGTTGGTCAAAGTAAAGCTAGTTTTAACTATCTATCTATCTATCTATCTATCTATCTATCTAACCAACAAGGAATTTAAATTTCATTCTAGGCCAGTGTACTAGACTCCATTAGCTGTTGTGTTGAATAAACTGGCAACTGAGAACAAATCTGACGCCTGCCCATCATCACATTTGCTCTGGGCTCACACAGTGCAAAGGGCGCCCCTTACTGTAAGTCCTGAATACTGACTCATGAACGTGGTTGTGATATGTTCAATCCTAAGACCCAGTACATTTGAAATATAGCTATCTTCTCTTCTTTAAACATCTGCAACAGCATTTGCAGTACATTTGACTCGCATGCCACAGTGTTATCTGGATTTAAATATAGCAGCCTGCTTTATGCATTGTCGGCCCCTTTAATCTTCTCATCCTCTCTGAACCCAAACCTGTTATTATGTCATCTTTCAGAGTACACTACTAACAATCAAAAGCTGGCAATAATCAACCAAGCATACTGTTGTCACTAGGGCCAGGCTATATTGTAATACACAGTATATGTTTATATATTTTGAAATCTCTTTAAAAACACTACATTATTGCTAGGACTAGGTGGCAAAATCCAAAATCCTGATACTAACACAACATTGAGGTTGTCAAATTTTAGGTTTTCAAAAGGTAAATATAACAAGGCTCGTGCACTATATGTTAAGCACTACAGCATCTATGTTCATTTACTTCTGACCATAGTCGAAGCCTTTCCCTATCAACTGAGACTCTGCTGTCTGAGATTCCTCTGGCTTCATAGCTCTGAGGGGGATTAGCTCAGATTTAAGAAATCCAGATGGCTGTTGGGCCAACAACAGGACACCGCACTTATCACCAGTTTACTGGGCCATCTTGTTTAATGCTTCAGTGATGTTGAAATCGGAGATGTCACAGATGTCTTGAAATTCCTTACAGAGTGTTGGTCCTTCAGGTGTTTTGCTAAATTTGTTGTGTTAGCACCTTTCAGTGGCACTGCTCTGTAGCATCACTTTCATATGGGCATGCTTATATATCGTTTGCCTTTTCTTGTTCATTTGCCTCGAATGTGAAGTGTTTCCAAACAGCACTCTTGCTGTTTTCTTTGTTCAGCAAAACAGGTGTGGCTCTGCGGAGGTTCTGCGCTTGCCACCTTTAATGAGCTAACACAAACCGGAGTGAATAAGACGAGCGGCGAGAAGACAGCACTGTGAGTGAATGAGAGGAGACGGGGCTGCATGGGCACTGCAGTTGTGCCTGTGTGTCAACTCCATGTTGGTGGGAAGAGATTGCGAGAACGTGCAACTGTTAGATGTTGTATGGATACTGTATAGATATATTGGAAAATGAGTATTCAGAATCGATATGTATCAATAAATTGATAACTCTGTCCAAAACATACCTATTAAAGTCATTCCCTGCTGAACATTATCATCCTTTAGCGACTGGACAGGCTCAGTTTTCATGAAGTTGCCTCATATTATACAAACCAATGGCATCATGGCTACTGTACAGCCATTAATCAAACTTTTGAACAAGGAGTTCCTGGATTTCTATTTTACTCATCCCAGAGCTGACACAAGCACAAGTACAAACTGTAGTGAAGTCAAAATTGTTCTTCCTTTAGTGTAAGGGCAGTATTGGGTTAACGCACTACACTATCACATCTGAAACCACATCTTCACTGTATATGCTGTTACACAGGTTCCCTCAGGACCTAAAACTAATATTTATGTGCCTCCCCCTCTCCTGGTCAACTGTATGAAACAAACAAACAAAGAAAACCTTGTATTGTATTCTCTGTTGTATTTCTATGTCGAGCAAGAATCTAAAATCTAAAATAATAAGTGTGTTTTTGACCCCTTTTTCCATCAGTGTATCAGTAAACTGGCGATAAGAGGGAAAGCATCTGTTGGCTTGGAAGAAAACTGCATTCTGTAAGATGCCCTGGCTGCGATAAAAGTGCTATATTCATATAGCATAGAACAACAGGCTGATAAACCATGTCTTAAAAAGATTAGAAGGGGACGAGCTTATGCTCAGGTTTGCAGATAAGCTCTGCTGTAAATATACTGCAAAACAAAAACAAACGCTCAGTAAGTTCAACAAAAAAAGAAATAAGTAATGAAAATGTAAAACATAGCAGCACAATGAAACCGAAAAATAGCCGCAATATATGGACCAATATAAGTTGATGAAAAAAAATCAATAGCTTGACCGAGCACCATAATAAGTTTTTATTATACTAATTCCTGATCCGATATCTGTGCTGTGTATCTTTTGCCCTTATCTTGAATTTGGGAAAAAGACAGCAGAACATATATCTGACTGGGGGAATTAATTAGAGTAGTTTTAATGTAAGGCAACGTGAGGTCAGGGCTGCACTCGCACTAAAACTTAAGGGCATTTTTTTTGTTTTGCTGTGCAACGGCCAATTTAAAGATTGCTCTGACCATCGGGTATTTTCCTGATTTCGAGTGGTATTCTGGTGGCCAGCGCACAGTGTACAATTGGGAGGTGAGGCTCGAACTGGAGGAAAGTTCATTCAAACAAGACAGCAAACAAATGCACAGTAATTCTTGAACCATAAACAAATTTAATTAAACACTACCAAGTCAGTAGATGCAATTAAATTGACAAAAAAAGAAAGTTTTATGTGTTTAAAACAGGAATCGGTGTGTATTGATCTATAAGTGAAGATTGCAGGACAGATTTATTGATAATTCTGCAGCCTCTAATGCTACAAAATAACCACACACAACTCTGCACAAGTTAGATGGGTCTGTTATAACTCGGAGAGAGGATCCTGTTTTTCAAGGTTCGCGAGAAAAAAATCAGCAGTTCGGTGTTTTATTATGACTGAAATAGATTCTGCAGTCATATGAATGGCCTCACCTAACTGTATTGTATTTTTCAATTCAATTACCAATGTACTGATTAGCAAACTCATACCATCTGCCCTTGGCGGCAGATTTGTGGTGCTGTGTGTTCATATTGTGCCGCCCTGCACCATCCAGACAGCAGTATGATTTCCTGGAAAAGCAGATTCTTCATTTGTTGAGCTATTGTTGTCATGCATCACTGTACTTGGCACAGCTGTTTCACAGCAATGAGACTAGCATTATAGTGACTGTCTGAGAGCATATTTATTTCTCACCACACCCTCTGATCTACATTCTACTTCACAGAGAAGGCCACGCATTATTTGCGCTGTTTGATTTACTGACCTTAGCTGTGTTTTCAGTACACAATGATGCCCATTCGTGGTGCTAATAATACTTAAACCCACTTGCTTTTTGTGCACTTAAGTAAACTAAAACTGCATGTGCGCTCTGAGCCGCCCACATAGTCTGATCACCCAAGACCTACCACTTTGAGCGTGTCGGTGTGTGTTTTAAATAGAGCCCTGAGTCGGTGACCTGCCTTTACTGATTGAAAGTAACTTAGCAACACTGAATTTCACACCTATGTGGAAGAAGATGAAGAAGAAACTGTGTATAATTATGGATTGCTAATGTTTGGTCAACACCTGGTATGTTTGATAAGGTCAGTAACAGCCAGCAGATCAACTCAGTGCTTTATTTTGAATATTTAATGTGTGTATCGTTATATTTAATGCTATTGAGGATTTCTTTCAAGCATACATACAGCTCGATGCTACATTTACTCTGTACTGTAAGCATTACATCATATGATGTAACACAGAGTTTAGCATACATTTATTTATTTATGGTAGCCCCTGTCGTCATTAGTCCCCGCGTAGCGATTTTCTGTTTACACATAGACTTTACACCACCTAGGTGTATTAACAGCTGCCAAAGTATATTCGGCGACCTATTTTAGTATTTCTCATTTTCATTTTGTATTTGTGTAAGAGGACGCCGCCATCTTTGATTGCTTAACGAGTGGACAAACGCCCCTCACTTTACCCTTCCATACCTGTGCCAGAGGAACACCAGAGAAAGAGAGAGAGGTTCTCCAGAATCAGCCCAGTTATCACGCGCTCCCACTATCTCTTCCACACTCGGCCCACTTGCTGTACTGAAAGCAGAATTGCAGGTAAAAAGCCCTAAACCCATTTTTTGGGTGACTTTATAAAACATATAAATATATACATATACTGCTGACAAATATGAGCGATGGTGACAGTGAATTTACCATCACTGCTTTTGATCTGGGATCATATGATGTAACATGATAAATAAAACATCCAAAAATAGACTGTCAGTGTGTTTTAGCGGTCTTTCCTGTCAAATCCAGTTTCACTGTGGCTTCATATGCCGTACACACTGAATCAGACATCGGTCATGCAGCCTGACTCATTTTTCATTTTCTTTTTTTTTTTTGTAGATGAGAGATGTGATGTATTACTCTGTGTGCATCTTAGGATGTAGGGGTTATTTTACAGTTGATAGTTTTATAATGGTTGTCTGCTCTTTTCACTCAGACGATCCTCTGTTACCACCTTTGGATGTTCCCTTGATTTATTATCTCATTTCCCATCGTGTTGGGAAATGTGCAACCATTTTTATTTATAAAGTCAAGTCAGTGTGACAGGTTTGTCATTTCTGTGAACTGGTCTGGGACCAATATGTCTTTCAATATGAGGTCACACACTCTTGAGTTGTTCCCTTCTAAGATGAAACTTGGAGAGTGGTAGCGCACATACCAAAGGCCTAATACCAGGAAGTCCCGGAGCAATCACTGACACAGATCAAGTTTCAGTGTAAGTACATTTTGATTTGATTCGCGTTGGCACGATTTGTTTTCATTTTCCACTTTGAAGAATTAAATGACCACCGTTAACTTCACTCTGGAAGATGCCCTTGACTGAGCTATGCAACCCCAACATCTCTGCTGCACCTTACTTTAAAACAGGCAGTATAGTGGCAGTAGTGAAAGAGTACTTAAGCAAACTCTGTCAACTTTCTGAGAATAAATAAGGCTTAGGAATCTGTGCAGTGAGACATCATTATATACTCCTCAGTTGACCACTAAGCAGCAAGTTGCAGCCTGAGAGGACCCTTGAATGAGACCCCTGTGTCCGTCTTTAGCTCATGTGCCAGTCACCATTAATGCTTGTTGCGGCAGCGTGGCTTTTCCCTCTGCCTGACACTCACTTGCACTCAGTCTACCCTCAATTGCTGTCACTTGTGTCCTAAAGGCTGTCATCTCCACTTTGTGCTCCATTGCCACCATGTCTTCTCCACTGCTCTATTTTTCCCAGTTCAGTCAGGCTTGTGGCTGTTTGTCAGTAGAGGCTGATAGCCCGGTTATTTGGTTTAGCTGTCTGCCTCCCTGTTGCTCTGCCACTACATTTTGGCTCCAGTGAGACATTTCATTATCTATCAGTGCCTCAGCAAGACCGCATTTCTAACAGCACCTCATGCTTATCGTTTTGCTCAATTTAATGAACTAGTGTCGTCCTATCTTGTAGCACCTATACAGTACACCCTGGCATACATGCCTCCAAATATTACACAATGAGAACTATTTTTTTTTTGTGAGTTTTTAATGATGGCAGTTGATTTTAGTTGTTGATTTTGATAAATGCCCCTTAATGTGCTCCATAATTTGAAGTGATATCTGTCAAGAATGCAAGGCAACATCATACCTGTAGAGGTCAGCATCTGCCTAATCTTTTTCTAATGGAATATGGATATTATGTGGACAGAGTTTTATCAGCCTTCCCCTTTCAAAGCTAAAATGGTATTTTCACTCGGGGAAAAAACAAACATTTCTCAACCATAACCAATATTATGGCACACACAAAACATCAGACAATCTAAAATAAATGAAAAAATCCTTCACTTTTTAACTGAACCCTGAAGTATTATCAATCTCGATGTCAGATTGTTCACTCCACTAGAAATGTATCATTTTATAAATGATCAGGGACAGAAACAGCAATTAGCTGATCCAGCTTTTAACTGAAATACCTCTCCACCAAAGCTGCAATACTCTCCTACTTTCCCAGCAGGATTTAATACGTAACACTCGGCTCAGGAAATAATGCTGTTGCAACATAACAAACAGTTGCGCTCATGATTCAGCAATCCTCTTTTGGGTTATTGATTAAAAGGAAAATGTTGCTGTGGCACTTCATAGTAATGTTGACGTGAGTATTTGTATTCAATTAACATACTCGGTGGAATAAGAAACAAAGAAATCACACAGCACTTGATGACTTTGTTAACAGGTAATTTAGACAACACTTGGACAGGTACGCAGCTCAGGAAAACATTCACAAGTGTTAGAAACACGTTGGAATGCAGTTTTTGTAGCTGCATGCCAAAATAAATAAAATTTTTGTGTCACTTCTTGTCAGTGTCGATGTCATACCAGTGCTATTTTTCAACGCAGTGATTCAAAGCCTTGACAATTATAAGGCAAAACTTGTTGAAACTAAATTGCCTTCCGGCGATTGGCATTTCTCTGTGTAACATTCCTTATTAGTCATAAAAATGTGCGTCATTAAGATATATGGAACACTGGACAGCGTATATGCACTAGGCGTACCATTTTATATAACTTACCTCTCCCAATGCTTCCCGTTCTCCTCTCTGTATTTGGAGCAGTTATAGGAGAGCTTCATCTAACCAATTATAATTAGCTGAAATCTATCAATGTCAAAACATGCCAAAATGGATTAATATCTAAATTTATAAATGTTCAATGCCTCAGGTAGAGCCTGTAACATATAAATTAATTACCACTCTTTGCAATTTAATTTGCAAATTAATTTGCACTAAAAAAGTGGCACATTTTCCTGGCTGATTGCCAAAGTAGTATATTTTTTCAGTTGTAGGCCTGGGTGAACATTACATTAGCTAATCTACTCTCAGTAATCGGAACATCCCTTGTAGATATATGCACAAATAGCCCATTTGACACATGTGTTTAATTGGAAAGGTCAGGGAGCAGGATTGCCTCCACTGCAGCTCTGCTGGAACTGTTTGGCCTCAAAGGGACTCCAGAGTGGTTCTGTGCAATGTAGATGTAATATCAGTCATCCTCTATTTCCCAGCCTTGTACACCTACAGGTTGCTGCTACCAGGAATCAAAACAGAAACCTCTCAGTCATCAGTCGGCATCCCTACCTCTGGGCTAACCTGCTGCACGAGCAGAGTTAGCATTGCCAGTTGTCAGCACGACTTTGGTGTTTGAAGTGTGGGTGAATAATATGATAAACTGCTCCACCACTGTGTTTAAAAGTGCATACGTATTGCATGAACTTCCAGTGGAAGCTGCATAAGGATTTTAATCTTTTGAAATGAAGCATACAGTATAGCCAAGTACAAACAAAAGGCACAGGACTCTGCTGAGCTAGAATGTCCATTTTTATGAAAGCACCGCTTCCCATTGATGTACAGTCTTTACAGTGAGGAGGCACTTAGTTTAACAACAGTGTCTCATCGTTGGAAACTGGAGCTTCGGTGGAGCAGTTGGCCAGGTTCCAGTGCAAGCCAGTAGTTGTAGAGGGAGGGAAAGGCATTCATCTTGCTCTTTTTCCATCCAGATTTCCAGTCCAGGAATTGAATTAAAAAAATATTGACAACCCCCTGTCTACAGTTACTAATGTGCTATACGAAAGCCATTGTTCTACTTGCCCACTTAGCA
Source organism: Pagrus pagrus (assembly GCF_965226575.1). Classification (NCBI taxonomy): domain Eukaryota; kingdom Metazoa; phylum Chordata; class Actinopteri; order Spariformes; family Sparidae; genus Pagrus; species Pagrus pagrus. Next base: position 14,712,788 of record NC_140198.1, read on the forward strand.
TGTACATAGAGCGCATCAGTGATTTTCCACCAACTTTTCTAACTACAGGTCAAATATATGCATTGGTGTGAGTACATGTATAGTTATAAACATACGAAATGTATCATTTAAAATGTAGTAATATTTAGGTGTGTGTATTGTCACAGTTTACAATGATGACACACAACTATAAAGCCCCCTTAAAGAGGAATTAAACGCTGGATTGATAACAACACCACATGCTGCAAGCTGCATCCGAGAACCAGCAAACTCAAAATACATAACTAAAATGTATGGATGAATTGTTAAAACGTCCTGCTTCTGCCACTCCTGGTGGTAGATACAGTAGTGTGACTGACTTAAACTACTGGGTAAAAAACAATTCCAGGAAAGCTATGGCTTGCATGAAAACATTATTGTAACATGATCCACTTTTATATAATTAATAAAGTTAAATAACATCCAGCTGAAGAAAATTCAAAGGAACACATTGAAACATAATTGGTGGTTTCAATGAAGGGTTGCTTGAACACATCTGACAGGGCTGTGGGAGTGTGTCAGGCAAAAAAGGTTTGAACCACTAGAGCAGACAATACAGAAACCTATAGGACCACACAAAAGTTTAAGAGAGACAGACTCAAGACCTCAGACTCAGACTTTAGATAAAAAGAAATAAATGGAGTAGGTTAAATTGAATCCCTAATCTCACTGAAACTGTTAAGCTTTTCTCCCTGGAAAGATGACAGCACTGTAACGCAAAATGCTGTCGTGCAACTAGTTTCGGTGGATAAACAGAAAAGATCATTCAGCATGTAGGGCCTGTATGGAGGCAGTCAGTTGAGAGATGTAGTTCAGGTTGGAGGGCTAGCTGAGTAGGCGGACAGGTATTGGGAAGAGGCTGCAGAAGCGGCAGTCAGAGCCAGTGGAGATGGACTAATTCCACCTCCCACAAATCCTCCAACAGTTGATTGCCTGGGTGGGCAGTGTCGGAGGCAATCCTCCCTGCCCTCCTCTTTGCTCTGGCATTAGGCGACTGCTCAGTGGAGAGCAACTGGCAAGCAATGACCCTCTCAGCTGGATGACACACTGCAGTTTTTCCCTGGAGCAAGAAGACATGGAGCTGTGGCAGACTGCAGAGGATATCAGGATAGTCTTGATTGTCGATCTTTATCCCTGGACAGGATATGGCCTGATATTTTTATCCTGCTTTTTTGATACGGAGAAAAACATATGTGCCATATGTGCTACCCTTAAAGCTACAAGATTTTTATTGAAGTAAGCTGGAAATGATGGTCAGTAATAAATACATTTTAGCATAATATGGATACATGGGTACAAAAGTCAGGATTGTTTCTGCTGTTTGAGGTGCTGACCATAAATGTGTTTTCAGCACACAATGATGCCCATTAGAGTCGTTAATGCCGCTTAAGATTCAACGTGTGTTCAGATGGTATTTAGGTGTATTTTTCTTTAATATTTTCTTTGCCCGCGGTTGATTTTTATTATCCATTAAATGCCAGAATGTACTGCTCAATATCAGTGCATCCAATATAGAAAGTTTGTTTTTCATATTAAGGATTTGGGCAGGTAAGAAAACAAAGTATGGTATTTACACTGCGTGAGGCAGTTAACAGACACTCACACTGGGTCTTTTGCTGAGTTAATATCCAGGTGTATTAGATATATTATCTATACATTTTCGTCAAATATTACTTTGGCAATATATGTGTTTAGAATTTTACAGCAGCCATTGAATATCTGAAGTTTGCAGTAAAAAACCCTATCAAACTTTTTTAGTATAATCGCAGAAAGTAAGCTGTGGTTTGACAGAAGCTCAAAATTCAGGGCCTTCGATTTTTCATGAACTGACGTATAGAGGATTATCTACGGGCTCTTCGCGAGATTATAATTCAACCTCTTCGTAACAGTCCTCATTTCAAATTACTCACTCTCATTTCGTTTCGTTTTTAGCATTAAGGGACTTAATACTCAATATCAGAGACGGATGAGTACAACTCATGAATCTAGTACATCAAGTGCACATCTAAATGTCACACTTTGAGGGAGTGAAGCAGTCTCTGGTACTTTTTCTTGCACGCACACTAGCATGCACACACACACAATGCGATGCAGGAGTAACCGCTATCAACAAGCAAAAAAACAAATGGTGGTTATCAAGATGAAGCATGCTGATAATAGGTTCACCTTCTCTGTTGACCTAATGGGGGAAATCAAAAGCAGGGGCTGAAGCAGACTGCTGAATCGATATAAAGCACTTATCCTGATTGGGCACCACTACAGGGGTAAAAGTGTTAAAGCTGGTAAGGTGGCTCGCTTACTTAGATTCTCCGCCTTTCTGTTGTCTCTTTTTCACACAAGCAGTGATCCCTGTTAAGAAAATGCATCTGTGCACACTCAAACATCGACTGAAGCACATTTCTTAAGAGGAACATGCATCGTTGCATGGTTCTGGGGTATTAATCTGATAATACAACATGCATCATGCAGTAATGAACAACATGTGCTAACTCTAAATTAGTGTGGATGCTGCTGTCAGATATGATACAGCGCATTCACTACTATCCCCCAGCTCTGTAAATGGAACATGGCCCCTAGCCTCGAACATGTTATCAAGTACACGTGTCCATCTGCCGAGTGCTGAGCATTTGACAGTTCATCAATAGCGATGCTATTAATAACTTGGTTCCAACACAACAGCCCAGGGACTAGGTTAGATAAGAAAACATTAATCTCCTCAACAAGTCCATCCGATGTGCAGCATAAAAACACTGCTGCAATTAACAGAAAAGGTACTCAATCATCCGCCATCTCATTCATTCCACAGTTATCACATAAAACAAAGTGTACTTAATGAGGTAATGCCCAAGTATAGACTGTCATTAAAATTAATTATCTCTGCGATACTTCTTGTTAGATACTTGAAAAAAAGGGAGGTTTTTGTTTAGTCACGACTGAATGAATAAGTAGCTACTTGAGGTATTTGTTAACATCTGAAACTGCATTCGGTCAGCTGTTGACTAAAAAAATGGAAGGATAATATGTAAAAGAAAAATGATTACATGTCTATGTTTCCAAAGCGGTGGGTTTAATTTGATCCTCAAACAACAAGCTACACTCACTGGGAATTGTTGGCAAGTGGAAGCTACCCTTTCACCAGCTAATGTATGCATGATGTGACACTAGGTGCTGTCCAATAAAATCAATGAGCATTTTTAATGGATGCAGGTCAGTTTGGCCAATAATGTTATTTAACTCTTTTACAGTAATTCAAGGCTAATTAAGCTAGGTAATTTAACATACTCCCCTGCTACAGACACATTGAAACAAAAACAAACACACACACTATCACACAAGCGAGCGTCTCTCACATATGAGTGCTGGGAAGAAAAACAACATACTTCTGTCTTTAAGTCAGCATCACTAAATGTGCTGACCTACCAGTTAAACACAAAGTTTCAAGCTGCCTGCACAACAATAAATTGTTCATTGAATAATTTAATGGTTGGAAAAGACGGCCTGTTTTGGACCCAGTTCATTACACTTGTTTACTTGCATGGGAGACGGCTGGGATGGAACTGTAGCAGCTAAATTGCTGGCATATTTCATGGTTATGTGAATTCATTTCATTTTCCGGTGAACTTAAGGTTAGATGCTCTGTTAAAGAGCATCTAACAGGTGGGAAGGGGAAAAAATTAAGCGAATAGTTAATAAGTATGCACATTATACTGTCCGTGTGGGATTGGGCCATCGCATCGTTAAATCAGAAGCCCATTCCTTCAACATTTAAGGGACCGCTGCTCTCTTTAGAGCTATTAAAGATCGTGAAGTGCTATATTACTCATCCTTTTCAAAACTAACACTATACATTAATCATTCTGAGGGGAAATCCTGAGGGGAAAATATACTGCACATATGATTTTCTCTGTTGTCTATCAAAGGACTTGACCTGAAGTGTTCAGCCTGGTTTAATAGGGCAAATATTTTCCCTTAATCAGTCTTATAGTTCCAAATTTGCTTGGGCACCTGACGGGGGGGGAAAAAAATGCATTGAGAATCCCTTCTACCTATGTGCTGATGACATGTCAGAGTAATACAAGCTACCTTCATCCCTACTGTTTTAATAGCGCCGCTCAATGCCAACTTATCTGATGACATCACCGAGTAATGCGGTTCTCTCCCTTGTTTTGCCCGGGTGTAAGAATTGAATTCTCATGTGATGCAATTCATAGCAATGACTTTTATACTATTGAAAAATAAGATAATTAAAAATGCCAAAAATTATGTCAGCTGTACACTACTTTGCCGTATAAAAACTAGATTTATATTAATTTTTAAAGCAAATCAGATCCATTTGATATTTTGTCCTTCTTATCATCGTTCCACATGCAGTGGGGAAGTTCATAAACTGCACAGTGCATTACGTGTGACAAAGGCATATTTTCCGTCTACATAACTTAAATGTAAGAAAGGTACTTTTATTTAGTTAATAACAGACTTGGAACAATCTTTTGAGTTTTATTGACCGTAATGCTTTATCCTATGCTTAACAATTTGCACATTTGAATTCTGAGAATCATCCTTTAACGAGTGTACCGAATGCCCAAAAAGTTTTCGGTGACACCAAGTCCTCTATTCTGTTCTGCTAGTTTCAGTGTAAAACAAGAACATTTGAATGAATGGTGGTTTGGGGTAAAAGGCGAGATACATCACTGGCACTTGACAGTCCTGAGGCTAAATCAAAATAGATTGAGGTTTTGATGTATGCCATCATGCACCACATATCTTACCTCGCTATATTTTGGAGTATCCACCCGCTGCCTTGACGTCCCTAGGCCTTAAATCTACAGCTCTTTGCATTTTTCCATTTCAGTGTGTTTTGTTTGCGCCTGGGTTTATGTGAAGTGATGTATGCCCGATACACTAATGGGTAACATTTGGGTCCAAGTCCTGAGGTGTTAAAGGAAACATAAGCCATCACCCTCCAGACACTGCATGTAAAAATACAGTCCTTTTTCCTGAATTTTGTCATCCATGTCTCACATGCATATGGTTTGTGCATATGTTCAAGAAAGGGTTAAAGATCGATGTTGTGTCAAGATTATTACTGCAATGACTGCTTGAGGCCTGGTTCCAGGAAATGGAGTGGAGTAGTTCAGTCTGAAATTTGGCTTTGGGCACTAAGTGAACCAGCTAAATGTACCTGACTTCCATGGTGAATTTGCACCAAAGAGCACATTCACTGTGACAGAAGGGTGATTTATGTTTTTCTTTGGAGCCCTCGGGAAATGGACATTAATGTCATCTATACACAGGTGAACCACCTTTTTCTACAATGTGCTTGAGCATTCAGCAACAGTGCAATGTGAGGGATACTTGATGTAGGATTTGTTACCCAGAGAGACAAAGTTGGGACAATTATGCAAGGACAATATTGTTGACAATCAGTAATTACAACATAGACTGTTAAACTCCAAGGGAATGTTTGCCAGTAAGGCAATTTGGCCCCATGAAACAAGGAAATTAATGGTTTAATTAACAGCTTTTTAAAATTTACAACTTGACAGGAATTTCAGTGACCATTTTCCCTTAGAGTTTTGCAGTCTTTTAGCTAGAAAAAAATAACTCGTGATGACAAGTGGGGCAAATGTGTTTTCCAGCCATATCATTATAGATTAGATGGATAAGATTTACCATTCTCTTACAGACCTCATTGGCTTTAACGCCGTTGTGCCTTCCTTCCTTATGATATAACTGTATGCGAGTTGACAACCGTGACGACAGTATATTAATGTACGTCCCGCAGGAGCAAACGGGGTCACTGATTTATCCATAATCAAAATATACCTTTTAAAAAGAGGGTTTCACAGGACACAAATGGCCAGGATGAACAGAGACTGAACAAACAGAGCCACGTTTGTTGTCGAAGATTAGCATTGTCCTGCAGTACAGTAACAGTACATTATACAGCTTCGGTGTATTTAATGCACAGTACAGGTTATAAAGCTTGTTGAGGTAATTAGCTATTATTGTCTTCCTGTCAATATGTGTACTGTGATGTTCAATAATACCTTTACTTTAGTAAATAAAGGTCACTGGAATTAATCATCCCGGTATTAGTTATTGGAAAATGGCCAAGTAAGTGATGAAAGGAAAGCCATTCATTGTACTTGAAAGCAGGATGGATGTAGTGATTGGACTGATTAATTTACTTCTTAAACTGTCAAAGCAGAGGACTCAGTGATGGGGAGAACCATTTCAAATATTCAAAGGGGCGAATGTTCTTGTGAAACACCTATTAATCATGGAGATTTTGGCCGAGCAGATGAATTGTGGTGTCGGTTTTCTATGCACGTTGCCACAGAATCATTAGCTACAACAGTCGCTCAAGCCAGAACAGACATGGAGGCTAATCAGCAGCTGTAATGGACACACTTCATAATTGTCAGTCTTTTGCGGAGACCTAAGCTGAGGAGGCTGAAAGCGTACTATGAAGCAGGCAGCTTTGATCGCATGAGCTGAGGAAGTGATGTGCCTATATACTCATTATTTTACCGCAAGACTTGTAAGAATACAAAGGATTTTCAGCATTTAATACCACAGTATTTTCAAAGTACAAATGTCGTCCTATTCTTATACTTACTGAAGCGAAGTGAGTTCTCTATAATTAAGGCAACTTTATAGGCACTGTTCCCAGGCGAGCGTATGTACGAGTACCTGTGTTAGATGTTTCATCTTTATTAGCCAGAGCATGGTAAGCCTAGCTCTTCATGCACTAATCCCCAGCTAAAGAAACAGCTTTCAAGGAATTAACATCAAAAGTAAAGCTTTGCGTGCCGGCGGGGGAGCTTTCAACAGAGCCTGCCTCAACTATCTCCTAAGTATTTTCAGAGCCTCGGGGATGAAGTGGAAGTTAAGTTTAACTTGCTCTGTGTTCTTCTGCAAGTCTTTGACCTTGTTCTCAGGTCTCTTAATAATCCCTGATATGTTTGAATCCGTACAGCGTTTGGGGCGTTTCCATGGGGCACTGCCAGAGGGTGAGGATTTTTCACTGGGACCCGTTGCCCATTCCTCCCTTTAACCATAATTCCTGTGATCATAAGGTTGAGGTACATGCAGCTGAGGTTTTGGATCGTGACATAAACTACTTACAGGATCTCTTAGTGTGCATTGCAAATCCTTGAATTTCCATACATGTATGTTTTCATTGTAAGGAGCTCAGTATGTCATTTCATTAATTCAGAGCTTCTCCACTGAGGTCCTAGTTATTTCAATGTTAGTTAAAATACATGAATTTAACCATAGCTGTTTTTGGGCCATCGGTTGGATCCATTAGCTGAATTTAGTTTATGTCTTTATTTTCTCATTGAGGTTTTGAAGTTGTACAGAGACATATAGATTAAGTCGTTTTGTTTTATCCATTTGAACAACACCCTGTTGCCGTCTTGCTTCGTTCACGCAGCAACAACTCTCTGACTCCTGTTAGTTGTTCCATCCCTTCAGATTAACAGAGGAACAAAACCAAAAAAGTGTCAAGTTTATATAATAGGTTTACTTTTAGTCCCTTTATATTTGAGACTATAAAGCAACGCATCACTCCCTCCTAAAGCCCCTTTCAAGAGATGGTTCTTTGGCCAGTGATGATTGCTTTCACAATACTTGCTCTTGCTTTTGTTCCCATAACTCATTTACTCTTTCATAGACTGTGACAGCTTGGATTGAGCTAAGGGACAGCGACGACTGATTCATTGTGTCTTTCCAAAGTACAGTTGGAGAAAACGACATTGGCAGCTTTGCTTTGTAGCTCATAGAGAAAACAAACTGTATATCTCCTATCTTGTGAGGTCCACGATGAATTCTCCTTGGTACAATAAATCCCTTGTCTACCTGATGTTAACATCCCATCAGGCAATCATCAGGCAATCTTCTTTCTCCTCTATAAATCTATTTATATGGCTCTCTTGAAAGAAGTGCTGTGGGATTTATTTTGTCACATGTCACACAAGCTGTGGGACTCTGAAACAGGCTGAACTGCAGGTCGCATCACATTGTCTCCATTATACTCTTATGACAAGGTGAGGTAGTTTGACTGGGACATTGCATTATGAATATGTTTGATAACATTTGAAAGACCCATACAGGAAAATTGTGAGCCTGAGCAAAAAACACAATATTCAAGGAGAAACGTGGAGTGTGTTTTTACAGACAGACTAAAGTTAATGCCATATCTCCCCCAAACTATATAATGTGTGACTATAACTTGTTGTGTGGGGGAATGTAATGTCATCCAGCTGATGTATTCATTCCTTTTTCTAATGAGATGCTTAAAATAAGTCACTTACCCACATGTTTATACATTCAGATGCACTTCACAGAAATAAAATCACAAAAAAACGGCCAAACTAAACTTCCTGCAACAGGCAGGGAGCAGGCCTTAGATGGGAGAAGTGCAAGGTGGGGTGAATACAGTACATGTGGCCCATGGAGGAAGAAGGTGGACTGCTGCAGGGTTGATGACCTTGGAAACAGGAACAGGCACAGAAAACAAGAAGGCAACTTTTTATATTCCACCGGGAGAGGTAAGTCTCGCATAGACAGCCTGACCTTTTGGCCGAGTGCGGTGAGGGACAGCGATGGCGGCAGTTGGCAGTCCGAAGTGTTTGTTTACCCATAAAAACATCCTGTTTTGATATATTTAAGGGTCATTATGATTGAATAATAATTATTATGTAATATTGGATACCGTAATGTCTTGAAAACTGTAATATCTCCTTTCATAAGTGTGCTCATACATTGTTTATTGCTTTCTTCCATTCCTCCCGGGGTGTGGGATTAAGATGGGGGCAACTTCAAAATCTTGTTTTTTTCCCCAGGGGCTGCTGTTTTCGCTTCTGACCTTTCTTCATGTTCAGTATTTTCAATATCCACGATAACAAAAAAAATTGCCTCTGTTTTGTAGTGGGTAAGAAGCATCTTTCAGATGTAAGGGGAAAATCTAGGTTCAGTGATCGTCATAGTGGCACTAATTGGGACACTAATAATACATCTGTCGTTGTGGTTGCTTAGCTCTTACTAAGCAGATACAAAAAAAATGTTATTGGCTGACTGAAAAAAAAAACCATTCTTTTTCTGTGAACCATTCACAAAGCAGAGTAGAGGCAAATATGTTTTTGATTTCAGTCTTCATAAATGTTCGTGTATTACAGGGTAGAAGGGCATTGACTTGCCAGTCATTGAGTTGTCTGTGGGATTCATCAATATATTTCCTACTGTAGATAACAGCAGCACAACCATTGTCGGATATCTTCATTGTAAGACTCTCATTATTTTGTAACTGCTGTTTGACTTCCATCTCCCGTGGGGACACATTGGAGGCGGCCTCATCCCTTCCTTTCTGGAACAGTTTGTCAATATCATACAGTATACAATGTCTTTTTTCCTTAGTGAAAGCACTAAGTCAGACATGGCTGTTCATTGGAAAGTACCTGAAGTCAGGGCCAAAGCTGATACTCTGTCATGTCTCTTTCTCCTCAGGTAACAGTCTTGCCAATGTGTTAAAAGGGTTATTATGTTAAAACACTTTCAAGTTCACACTAGTTCTTCATACAGTCGAAGAACAGGGGTGTACATTGCCCAACTCCACCTCTTAGTCTGTCTTTCATCTCAGTCTCCCTCTGATATTTCTGTGTTCATCGGGAGAAGCAGCTCTGGAAGCAGATGGAAGTGTAGCCTCATATTAACTAGTCATAGTGCTCCTGGGAATGCTAAACGAGACAGAGTATGCATTTTGTCTGAAAAACTTGAACAGTGACAACACGTAAGGGATCACAAACCTGGGCTGTGAGCGTTGGGGACAAAAGAGTATGCAACCAATCACCACCCAAACCCTTACATTTATTCTGTATCTGTATACTGTCTGATGTTCCATTATTTCCTTCAGTGCCAAATTGTGCATTGAAATGTATACTGCTAATTATTCCAATGTTTATACCTTCTATTACTGTTTTGCTCGGTATGTCAATTTTCATTAATGTCAGAGTATCATCAAGCAATCTAAAACTACAGTTATCAATAGTGTTGCATGATGTAGATTTTTTTCACCCAATACAATAATTCCTAATTACCTACTTGTCATGCTCGATACCAATAAGATAAGCAATTTAATTTTTTTTCATTTAAAAAAAGAGTTCCTAACATGAAGATTATGCAGACCCGAGGGTTAGAAAGGCTAAGATGTAGTGAGCAAAGATGGTGATTCAATAATTCAATAGCTCTAGTAAGATTTGTTGTGATGTAACTGGTAGACTTTTTCTCTCCTCGCTGAACCCTTGAGGAACTTGTATTGCAAATTGCAATTGTGTTGTCTCCCTGTCAGGCTGTAAAATAAATAAACAGAAACAAAATGTCCTCACAACAACTTTGGCTCGCTAGTTAACACTGTGTGGCTCTACCCAGGTGCAGCAGTGTGGCATCGTGAGTGCGACAACAGCATGCTGCACTTGTTGTTGTTGTTTTTCGGCTCGTTGTCAGAAGAACTGCAGATTTCAAGACCTTTGCAACTACCACACAAAACCTTCTGTGTTCACTGGCTTGTGCAAGCTGTACGTTTCTTAGTAAATTCTGGTAGACATTGCATGCTTTTATTACACTTGAACTGGAGAAGAGGCACTTGAAACTCCTACAGACTTTTCACTTACACTAAACACTCTTGGGACCAATATTTTGAAGTCCTCGTCGAAAAGGGGCAGTATCACTTTAGCTAAATGTTTTGAGTTGACATTTGATTAGGATCTTGTAGAGATGATTCTGTACCACTTTTGGGTCTGCTGATAGGATAAAGACAAGGTCACATACTAATATAGGGACTTACACTCTGACTCTGTATTTAACAACATACAGGCTACAGTAAATGACAGTAAAATTTAGAATAGTAGTCTAAAGCAACCTGACCAAACAACTTGAGGTCTGGCTCTGAATGAACATTTTTGAATTCAGACCATCTTAATCAGGATTAATGACTTTCCAATCATGATAGAAAGTTTGACTTAATTGTGGGTCACTTCCATGTACAGGGTGTTACCAAAAGCACTGTTACGGTTGAGGTTTCTGTTGGACCCAGAATGCAGCGGCCGGAGGCAGGAAATCTGTTCAAAGGTATTTATTTGCAAAAAAACACGCAGGGACGTTGGGAGTGAAGAGGGCAGGCTGAGTGGTCTGTTAGCGATGAGGGGAATTCTCAGGTGAGCAGGTGGCGCTGAAGGTTCTGCACAAGTGGAAGGAAAAACACGACCATGAGACGAAGCCCAGTAAGGAAAAAAACACTAGAGCAAAAAGTTACACGAAATGTAGCAACACTAGAAATACTCTTGAGATAGAAAACTCAAGAACTGAGTTGGAGCAGCTTCCCCAATACAGGATGGAACAATCTGGAGACTGGAGTGATGAGATGATGACTTGCAGGTGCGTCTCTCCGCTGCAGCAGGAACCAGCAGCCACGCCCACAGACACAGACGCACACAGGGAAGGAGCAGGTGACGGAGAGAAGAGGGGGGAAACAGGGAAAAAACACAAAACAACATAAACCCTGATTGTCACGGCCGAACGTGAAGAGCACATTTTTGTTTTATCCCATCTGCTATTGTTACACACCCCCTCTATGTTAAATGTATTTTTGCAGATTTATTCACAAATCATCAGTCACCTTGAAAATTATTATTCGTGTTCTTATGCCAAGTATCATAATTGTGCAGTACTGATTCAGAAGAGTGACCTCAACCAACTAAAGCAAAAAAGAAATACTAACTTTACTATACCAACTCTAGCTTTTCATGAATTTATAAAAATGCTAGGAAAGACAGGATGCACTCAGAAGTTGTAAGCCCCAGTGCAGCAAAAAACAAAAACCTACTGCCATCCAGTGTATTGCTGGTGTTTCTGTAAAGTACCAGAGAGATCAGGCAAAGCAACATTTTCTATTATTTTTCATGCTTTGCAACACAGTAAGACAGCTCTAGTTTACCTGAAGGACCTTTACCTAAACATCTATGCAGTAATATTGAAAGTGGGGCCTCACCTGGGAAACAAATCCTTTTCAGAAATCACGCCAGCCTATTTCGATTCTGAACAGTTGTTCGTAGGGATGGGAAGTTATAAGATTGTATTACTAATCAGGATAACACTACTCCGGGAGTCCATTATTGGCATAATCATGAATCGGGAGAATGGTTAATGTCCTCACATCAGTGACTTAAAAAGCTGTCTAGCTCGATAATGTACAGTCCTTTATTGATTTCCTGATGTATTTGAATACTGTGGATTCCCCAAGAAAGAATGATAGGGAGCTGAGGTGCCTGCCATTTAATTATCCTTGATTTATGCATGGAGACTTGATGATTTATGATTTTTTAAGTATTGTTTATCTCCAAAAAGGATGCTCATTAAAAAGAGATGTGTGCCACCCTCTGTGATGCCGTATAAATATTTGTTTCTGAACAAATGTAAGGTAAAGTGATTCCAGTATGTTTTAGTGCCCTTTTCAGAGTTCTAAGCTTATCTTCATGATTAACAGGATATTATTATGAATCACCATTATTTTGGACTGGATAATGGTGACAGGAAGTTTTCTATCGCCTCATTCGTACTCGTCCATCACATCCTCCTCGACCAGGGTCTTCAATAACATCCTCATGTGTGGTAGTTTACACGGGTTCTACTGACTTTTGTGGTTATTGTGGTTATTATCCACCCTCCAAACAAGTTATTCCACTGCCAGACTCTGATTTGCTTAACTGTGATTAGTTAGGACTCAATGACACAACTAGGAAATTTTGGAAGAAAACTACCTGCAGTACAGGAAGCAATAAGCAATTATTACTAGAGTTTGTGGAAAAACATCAGCACAAAATTACCTATGACTAAAAATAGAATATAATTGAATAGATTGTTGGCAGGGCCATTTCCTCTATCATGCAGCCTGAACCTACTACATGTTTTATCAAACCAACATATTAACTGCTACACTAGTAATAACTGATTACTCATTAAGAAATTCATTAGTCAACAAATTTGTAGATTCATTCCTTAAGAAATGAATAGGGTTAGGGTTAATTAAAAGGCATTTCCACACTGTATATGAATGGATCTGCTTTCTACTGTGTTGTTGCTATCTGCAGGCCAGAGATGTTTTGGTGATTTTAAAGCATGCTTACACCAAATTGTTTTATCCAACAAAGTCCCTAGCTGAGTATACTCTTGGAACAAAGCCTGGTAATCCATAACAGATGCACCACTGGAGTCGTATCCAATTCAGTACATGAGTCACTGGGCTTTATTAAACCCAATCTGGGCTGAACACCACGCTGTGTGATTGACAGGCGTATTCCTGTGACCCTCTGGCCTCTGTTGTTGTCCAGAGACACAGCAAGGCCCTTTATTTATGCTGTGGTTTGTGTTGAGTATAATTGCAGTGGGCTATGGGTAGAAGCTGGCTGGGGCTGGGCTGAAGTCCTTTGATTATGGATTTTATTTTTTAATAAACAAATAGTTTTCACCATAGGCGCTTTACCATCAATACTATATTTTTGGCATAATAAGAACATTCCAAACTGGCAAATGTTTGATATTCTTGCCCCAATCAAGTTTTAATCAAAATAGTTATTGTGTTTGTCAGCTAATTTATTAATTTCCTAATCACTGCACCACTAATAACAAGTGCCTGTGTATATACAACAACTGATTTGAGTGGAAATCAATCACGGATAATTACAACTTACATTGTATTGATACATTTTACCCTGTGGCAGAAGAGGAACAGAAAATTAAGTTCAAAAGCACATGCACTTCAGTTTTCAACACATGACTTCATCACACAACTAATTATTGATTTTTATTGAGGACTCTTTTCCCTTTTCCATAACAGTGCACTGCCTCTTCATTACCACTTCTAGGAAGAGTGGGAGGCACATTCATATAATGATCTCTTCATCTTCACATCTGTCAACTTGGGTTGTTTGATTTGACTGCACTCCCAATCATTTTGGCTTTATGAAGTCATGGCACAAAAAGTGTCATCCACGTGTATTTTAAAATGATAATGAAAAGCCAGTGGAGGCAGCAGTATGGCTTTCAGTTTTTTTTTTTTACTGTTTTTTTCTGGGGGAAAAGAACCTTTGACTCAAAGTAGGACACAGTAGAATTAGCTGCTGTCTCAATACATTGTTGGCTTTTTCATTTGCAATTGAAAGAAGCTCACACCTGACATAGAACAAAGATTGCTTTTCTGTACACATGTTACTACAGTGCAGATTTGTGGATGATTGTTGAGTCATACCCTTAAATAATCATCCTTGAAGCCAAGGAGGCTGCTTTGATTAGTTTCACACATGACAGAGTCGTGTGTTTATTGGTTTCTCTTCACAAGGATAAGGTAGACTTAAACATAGATGGTGAAAAAAACAAGAAAGCATAAAGCTCTCTCCCAGTCTGTGCAAAGTTGACTTAACTGTCAGTGGGTGATTTGGATGCATAACTAATTGCCATCCTGCAGTAAGCCTGCGCCTAAGCTGTTTTGATGTATCAACTTGGAGCCTTGGCTCTTTCCTGGGGTTGATTATTTTCAAACTGAACAGGCCCTTTAGTTATGAGGTCTTTCATTTTCCTGAATACTTTGTGCGGCGTATCCCAGGTGAACTTCAAAAACGAAGCAGTGGTGTATTTACATATGTCAGAAAGGCAAAACGCAAACGTTGATGGATAGCGAGACAATCCTCGGAAGGTTTTGAGCTCATCTGTCTTTGGGTGGTTCTGTTATTCTGGTTATCTTATCAGCTTTGTTGTGATGTCCAAATAGCTGACTATAAGAGAGATAATGCTCTTTTTTCGAGTATGAATTCATGCTGTCAGGAACATTGCAGTGTACAAAGTTTCTTGTCATACTCTTTTGACAGATATGTATGTCATTAACAATAGCTGAGGCGCCTTCTTGTCATCAATTTTGTCTGAATTCTCATGCTGAAAATAGGGTGAGTAGCGTTATGAATCTGTAGCATCTAAACTAGCTGTTAAATGTGGTCAGTTTAGTGATTGCTTGTTTTATCTTTATGGCCCATTGGCAAGATAGGATCTGTAAAAGGTGAAGCTGCATTGTCCGACTAGCTTAGCCATGATGTCATTGTCGTGTTTTTGGCGCTGGGGTAATGTGTCTGTTAGAATGTTCCACTTTTTTTTATCTCTAATTCTGAGACAGACATGTGTTTCCAGGGTTTCTGTGCTGCTACCATTTAATTAACTAATTTGGTGCCATCTGCGACTGAGGAATTGCAGTTTTACCACATTCATTGCTGCATAATGCAAGTGAAAGTCATCTTGGTGTGAGCTATGTTTCATTGGGGTCAAGATGAAATGTGCACCATTGAAAAATGGTGAAAACATCTGCTAATTCATTCATGATTCGTCCTGTAAGTGTCTTGGAGACTGACAGAAATTCAGACCCCAGGAGCCAAAGAATACAGTGGGTCAATTTTTCAGCATCTCCCTCAGTCTTTTTTCTCTCTGAGTAATTTATTTATAATGGTGTACTTCTGAAAATTTAAACTATTCCATTTGCCACATGTTTCACTGCTTGTCCTTGGCTGGTCATTTCCCCCAGTCTAAATGTGCAATATTTCCATAGTGATCGCTCATTCACCCCTTCTGGCTTGTAGTCATTCTGTGCTTTTTATTCGACTGATACCACCGCTACAGAGGGGCACAGTGAAAGCAGCACGGCAGTAACGCAGCAGCAACGCAGCAGCAGTAAAGTAGCAGCAGCTTCAGTCTTCCCGTCAGTGTTCAGGCACCTTAAAACCGGAAATTGAATACCTCCAGTGTAGATGAACGTCTCCAAGTAGCATTAATCAAAGACTGCTTACTGATTGCACGGAGGGTCACCTCACACAGGCCAGTTTTATCAGTCAATATTGACCTATCACCAAGTTTATTGGTAGCCGTGTCTGATATGCACCAATATGAAATTATATTTTCTTACAGAACATAATGCAGAAAAGGATGCCAGCAGTAATTTAAAGATATTAAACTCCTAGTGAAGATTGTTCTCAATGCACTGATGCAATTTTGGACAACAAGGTTTGTTGAAACTGTAATAAATCCTGCCTCATAAACAAATCTTTGTCACAACTTTTGATAACCACACACACACACACACAGACACACAGACACACACATATATATATATATATACATATACATATACATATACATATACATATATATACACATATACATATATATATATATATATATATATATACACACACATAACAGAGGCAGAGCAGCAGCCAGCATGAGTTGACATCGAAATTAGCATTTTGGGTACCCGTTGGAAACAATAAACGGCGACAAAGTGACAGACAAGACATAGACAATATGTAAGCCCTGTAAGAAAATAGTGCCGTACAATGCGGCTAACACGAACACAATGCAAAGACACCTACAGAACCACCACAGCTGTCTACTAAAATCAACCACGCCTGTGAAGAAAACACTGAAAGGCCAGACAACGTTGACAAATGCCTTGGAAATGGTAAATGTTGAACTGCCGTCTTGAACACTTTTCAAGTCCCACACAGGGGCAAACATAGCAAGTTTTACAAGCAGCTGTCACTGATTAGAAGTTTAAAAGGCCAAACGATGGCATCGCTATTGTGACTGACAATGCACGTAATAACCTAGAATATCTTAGGTTGGGCAGTGTAGCTTGAAGAATAATTTGGTCAGTCTCTGTTTGCACTCTAAGTATTCAGAGAGTACTACTTTCATTATGGGCTGCACTTATTGTTTGCACTTAAAAAATAAGACAAAGAAAAACCTAATCGACATGTCTCATAGAGTGTAAAACTCCTTTTTAGTCCGACAGCGGCAGTGGTTTATCTGCTATGGTGAGTTAAGTGCCCTAACTGCCTTATCCGAAGCAGAGGCCTGGAATGGAATTTTGCAGGCAATTGCCACACCTACCAGGAGTAGAGGACAACCGTGCTCTCTGCACACATGTGATATGCACTCTCTTCTGTGAGCCTTGATGGATTTGAAATAATATAAATTGTAATTAACACAATCTGGCTTAATTAGCTATGTTCATTCATTTTTTGCTTGTGTATAACTTTTATATACAACAAGAGATGAATCTATATTTGTAATGTTGTAATAGAAATATCTTACCCAATGCAAAACATCACAACACTACAACACTACCACAAACTACAGCTTTAAAAAATGAGCACTGACTTGAACCCACAACTCTCTGATACACTGTTGACAACAATTACTAATGTATAGTGGGCACTCAGTGAACTCTAAATGACTTGTTCAGTGCTGAACCATCTGAGAAATGATTGCCTTTCTGCGGCTCGATGTTTGAAAAGGGTGCGGAGGCTATCCTTTGTTTTGATTTAGATTTGTCACTGATAACTTAAAGTGAAGGGCATACTGTTTTACATAATTCCTACATAGTATACCTTAAAGTGGACAGTTATAGTTTGGTTACATGAGCTGTCTCATTGAGTCTAAGGTCTAGGGAAATCATATTTAGTAACCATGGCCACCAACAGAGAAGATTTAGTTTGAGCTGCCACCCTGCATTGCCCATGTTATGACTCAGCAGATGTAGTGGAGAAGACAATGAATCCTCACGGAGAACGGTGAGAACAAACAGGAGCGCAGGGGAGAGTGTCTGAGTTGCATATATCTGGGAGATCCATGCATCCCTCTCCGTACGGCGGGATAAAGCGGGCCTGAAGAGCGGTGATTTATTGAGTGTGCGGAGGGGCCTGACAGGCACGGCTCTCATTAGACAGACAGAGTTTTAATTAGAGGGAGCACAGCAGTGATGCAGGTGTTTACATTTTGTGAAGAAAACTATGCCAAGCGCACAGGGGCACACACGGCCCTCTCGGAGATAGAACAGCATGAGTGAGATGATCTCACGACCTCAGAGGGCTTCAACTAAGCAGCCTGAGTAACATTGGCTGCACATTTACCTCTCTGATGAAACATATTTTGTGACTACACAGACAAATACTAATTTATTTGGTTTTACCCCACCCACAGGGATGGCAAATGATCAACAAGGTATTAATTGTGGGGGGGGTGACACCTGCAGGATAGTTGGTTGATTGGTTGGTTGTACTTTATATATACCTTACCTTACCAAATTGTCATTGGCTGGACTTTGATAAAGATGAAAACACTTCTTAATCCGTTATTTTCGAGGCAGGAGGGACATAATATTTTTTACTCCACTACAAATTTGTTTTTTGGCTTTAATAATCATCTCGGTATAATGAACTATACGACTTACAAGACAGGAAGTCAAAATGCCCCCTTTTTCACAACTTGGAACGCGGCCTCCTCATGGATGCTGCTTGGCCTAACTTACTGAAGATTTACTTGGCTCAACAGAAGTTGTCAGTGCAGCAGCATTTTGGATGACGAGGATGACAGAAAAGTCGAGTCTAAACTTTGATCATAGCAGTTTTCTTATCACAGCCCAACACCCAACATGGCATATCATCTAAAACAAAAAGTGAGCCTAAAGTAGGCTTTAGTTCTTTTTTTTAAGGTTTCTGCTTAACTTTTGTGTTCAATGCTTGATAGGCTGTAAGTGACAGTGTTGGGAAAGTTACTTTCAAAATGCAATATATTACATATTACTCGCTACCTTTATTTTAAAGTAATACATCATATTACAATATTACTGTTTGTGTAGAGTAATATATTACTTATTTCCCTACTTTTAAGTTACTTTCAACAAAATACCCAAATAACCTATATAGAACAATTAAATAGCCTTTTCCTTTTAAATAAACTGTGGCCTTGACTAAAAACTAACGGCCTTGGACACAGGGATGAGCAGGCAGACAAAGGATCAAAGTCTGATATATTATGAGATAGGAATAAACACTTGTAATTGTAGGCTAACTCATATAGAACACAATAGGCTGATACCCTCTATAATGTAGCCTATAATGACATGTAAAGACAAAAATCTATTTTTCTATACCTTTTTATTATAGACCACAGAACAAGGAATGCATGGGCATATGTGATTCAAAAATGCAAATTGAAGTGTGCTCGGAGGATTAGGCTTCATCATTAGGCTATGAAATATGGCTCATTTCAGTCACGCAGAGACTTAACAAAGAACTTATAGGCTCGGCTATATTAAACACACACATAGCCTATATTAATATGGTCATGCACGGTGTGGATGGAAACTGTAGTAATATATTAGTAATAGTAATATATTACTGAAATATTATTAGTAAGGCGTTACATTACTCCGTTACCGCTAAAAGAAATGTACATGGGCAAAAACATTATTTGACTCAGTGAAGTTGCTAATGAGGTGCTAGTGACAATGCAGCTCATATGGCACTCTGTATAGAGATACCAAAGGAATAGGATGAAAAGCCAGATATGCAGGTGTGCTGGTCACACCTTGCATTAACGCTCAAACAAGACCTGATTTGTCATACCCTGGCTGCTGCTAGAAATCCAGTGTAGCAAATAACCGGACAGTGAAACAAGAACAGCAACGTGTCCCTCAGTATGAACTGAATTAGGATGTTTCTATGCGTTGGAACGCAACCTCATCACTGTATCTGTAAGAGACAGTCATCTATAATCTGGTCCCTTCAAATTTCGAAGTTGAGTCTTGCTTAATTTACATTAATAACAATACTTGAAGAAAACATCTCAAATAATCAAATATTTTATTACAGACTGATATGAAACATTGATCCCGAGTATCAGTGTATTCATACATAGAGTGTCAGGTGAACCAGTTGTTCCAACACAGAACTGAGGCTTCACTATTTCCATAACTATGATTTACAAATTTAAAGGTGTCTCAATTTGATCTCACTGTGGGTTTTAATGTGTTGTAGATGTGAGCATGTGTACTCTGTATAAGCTGCACTGAGCTGTAAAGCAAACCTCCACTACAAAGGCTTAGAACAAGTTGTAAACTCCCAGGGGATGTTAATGTGTTCAACAAAGGAGATTAAGATTATATCTATTTCTGTTTGTTTTCATGACTGTGCTTTTATTTGTCAGTCCTGTCATTTTTCCACAAACAAATTAAGGTGCTTGGCAAAACAAGTTGTAAGATTGTAATTTTTTTGTCAGTATCTTCCAGAGAAGTAGATATCAGCCGCATGATATTCCTTATATAAACACACTAGCTTTCCAAACTGATTATTATGTAAAATACATTTTACTTTGGTGTCATGTTTTGCACATAGGCCTAATATAGCATAGAGTCTGGTCCACCAGTACACCTGCCTACCTGCTGGAACAATTTGGATTTGTCAATCATAGTTTAGCAACATTCTTGGATAAACAGGTGCCTGGCTATGTTTTAAAATTCAGGAGCAAACCTGTAATGATTGTAATTTGAAACTAATTTCCTGCATTTGTACACCACCTAACCTCTTAGTTGAAGTCAAGAAACAGCCACCTGCACTAGTCTAGATTAGTGAGATTGTGTCCGTAATGGTAGCAGGTTCCAGGGTATTTTATTCCCACTATTCCTGATAAATCTGCTCTTGCGTGGAGTGAAGGAGAGAGCAGACGGGTCAGCAAATTAGCCCGAGATATTAACAATAATTTGACAAAATCACTGAAGGGATGAAAAAATGAAAATGTTTTGAAAACTATACATGTCTGCTGTCTAAACTGTCCAATGTTAGGTCATGTTAAACTCTTAATGTTACATTTAAATAAAAAAAAGTTGGGTAAACTACCTTTTGTGATATTAAAACCCATGTTACACTTTGAAGAGCCGACTCTGATTCTGCTCCGTCACAAAATGTCCCATCTCTACAGCCGAATCCTGTCCGAGCGGCAAGCTAGCGTTAGGTGGGCAGGCTGGCAGAGTTAGCTAGTGTTCTATTTTAATTTTCTGAACTTTGTAAACAGTCAGACGCCTGTGTGGATTGACAGACTGTGATTGACAGCCGAAGCATGCTGTGGCAAACAATCAGCGATGGGTTCGACTGAACTAACTCAAAGGGTGGTCCAAAAATGTGTGATGTTTTTTTTCATTACTTGTTTTTGTCCGTTGCTGAAAATAGTAAAACCATCATTGATATAGGCAGATAAAATAAATCCACCTGATTACTGGGACTGTCAGATGATAATGTTATTTTTAGAGGGACACAAATTGGGGTTGGAAAACCATAATTTTGCTGCCTAATTGAATAATGGGAATGCATTTTCTCTACTTGCTCCATTGCTTGGGTGCATCCGCTTCCATCTGCGACATGTCCAACACACAGAGTATGAATGGAAACACGGCAATCACTTTTTAATCTGAATCTGAACTGTTTACGAAGGGATTTTGCCTGTGTCCAGCTATTGACAGTAGAAAATTGACAAAAAATCACGGAAGAAACCTAAAAATGTTCTACCAAATTTATACCACAGCTTCTGTAATGTTAATGAATCTTGCATAAGAAGGTGTGAGGAATATGTCCACTTGCTTTATCTCTATCATTATATCTCTGTTTAGTACGGCATGCCTCATTGGATAATGTCACTCTCAGGCTGTATAGCACCTGACATGTTTGATGTGATGATAAATGACTGACTGGCTGCTAGGACCAGAATTACATTGATCTCTGGTTAGATGCGATACCTAGTATCCATGGCAGCAGACCTGAATGCTGTGAAGTCGCAAATACATCTGAGAGGTCAGAAACTACATTTGTCATCAATAGTCACTCCCAAATCCCACACAGCTCTTGATAAATACCAAGAGTCAGTCCTCTTTCCTGCATGCTTAAAGAAGATATTTATTGAAGTTCGAAGCTTTCATTCTGTCTGCCGCATGTCAAATATGAAAGGGGCTGCATGTCAAACAATGCCTTTTCGTTTAGAGGGAAGAGTGACTGAGAATTCTTATAGCATTTTGTCTGTGTTTGTGTGTGTCTGTGTAATGGATCCTCTCACATTTCCCACTGACTATTGGATTGGATTGAAAAAGTGAGAAAAATATCTTTACAAACGCGGTGGATGAATGTTCTTCATTTATCATGGTGTATCTGGGAACAGTGAAGTTTTGAATAACTGGGTGTGAATGTAAGTTACATAAATCTCCACCAATCAACGACAAAAATAAAACAGAATTGGATATAATAAGGCATATTGTTATGAAAGAAAGAAAGAAAGCAGGTCAGAACAATGTCGGCTCACTGTTAGAGAGCCTTTGTGGTCAGCATTAGCTGCATTACGCAGTGCTGAAACTAAGAGCAGCCCCTAATGGGCATTAGGGCTTAATAATGACTACGTTATTACTTGGTTACTGTATTATTCATGACTTCCTCATTACACAAGCAATTCTTAACAGTGAGGATCACATTTCTGTCGGTGTGTGCTTAATTGTAAGTATGCTGACAGTGAGGAAGAATCGGGAGACAGCTGGTGGAACAACTGTTTACCCTAAATTGTATATTTCCTATGTGTGATAACTATAGCCCACGAGAGTATGAAATGTGGGATGTTACACAGGAGTTTTCAAAAAAGCAGACCGAGTCTCTGCAGTGCGGAGAGAAAAGAGAGTACGTCTGCTGAGGTGCCCAAAGCTTATACCTGCGTTTTAGAGGAAATGAGATTCACATTCATGACTTGAGTTGAGCACATTATTCTTATAGATACCACACATCAGTTTGACACTATGTCGACAAGAGGATTTTCACGAAGATGTGTTAAGTGTACGCCCTTATTTGTCAGATTAACATGGGTATGAAAAGGCTCAATTTATCATTACAGCAATACACCCTATACCGCCTACTGTGGACCTGGAGGAAAATAACAAGAATTATACGATTTTCCTTGTGTATTTATTTAATTTGATGCAAAAGCACCGATGATACCATCTCACAGCTCCCTGCTAAGTGTTTGTGAGTGTGTGTGTGTGTGTGTGTGTGTGTGTGTGTGTGTGTGTGTGTGTGCGAGCGTGCGTGCGTGCATGCCATGTATGTGTGTGTGGAGGAGGGTTAGGAGGTAAACAGTGTGTCTCTCAGGATGTCTCTCTCTGTTTGAGTGCCTAAGAAGAGAATTATCTTGTTCAGGTGGATGTCTGCAACCCAATTAGAGTTATGACAAATAGGAGGGATATCGGAAGGCATTGCACAGGTTAGAATCAGCCTGCATTCATGACATTTTGACTTTACATATTCTTATATTCTACATTTTATTATCCACCTTTGGGGTTTTGTAAAACTGACTACATTTGCGTTTAGAAAAAAAGAGGTAGAGAGGAAGAGTGAGAAGATAAGAGGGAAGGCACCGCATCTACTGGCAGTATGGATGTGGTAAAACAATAGCTACACAGAGCAGATAAAGATATTTTTGTTATGTACAGTATAAACACATTTAACTGGATGCATTTGATCATAGTACTTCTGTTTAGCAGGACATGCTAATGTTTGTAACACATTTTTATTTCACAGGGTTTAGTTTGTGCAAACACTTCACTCCCTTTAAATAACTACATGCATAGCAGTTTGTTAAATGGCAGTCAGTAGTATGCATTTTCTGAAAAAAACATGTTTTGGCTTATTTCAGTCTTAGACTGGTTGATTGTGATACTGATTGCCTCGACTGTACTTAAACTGTCTGGTCCATTGCACCAGCTACTATTTTTTCAAGTTGATCACAGTGGTCCTTGTTTGCTTCAGTTTCCATATTCTAGAGGCTTTCTTGTAGCCAGTATTTCTTTTTTTTTTTTACCAAGTGCTAGAATACAGTCAAGGCTAGTACAACGGCTATGACTGTGCTCCTCTTTTTACTTCTTACAGTCAGTGGAAATGAATGTGGTTTGCATGTGTCCCTGTAGGTCTGTAGTATTTTAACAAAGTAGGAGGACTTTCTTTTCTCAATCTTCATGTTTTGTTG
The DNA here is from genome assembly GCF_965226575.1 of Pagrus pagrus. Taxonomy (NCBI): domain Eukaryota; kingdom Metazoa; phylum Chordata; class Actinopteri; order Spariformes; family Sparidae; genus Pagrus; species Pagrus pagrus. The sequence continues at coordinate 14,736,737 of NC_140198.1, forward strand.
GGTTGCATTGGTACAGGACACAAAATGGGTTGATCTCCCTTGAAGTAAAAATAAAGAAGAGACTTTCACCTGAGTTTGTTGTATAACATCTTGACAAAATACCATGAGTTCATTGACCACAGACCAATGTAACTTTATTTCCCATTTAATATTTTTAGCAGGATTCCAATCCTTCACTCGTTGGATATCAGACTGACATCACAGATCCACATTCTGATCCAGATACAGTCTGATATTTTTATATCCCCACTGGCGCTAACACTTGCTGCATGGGTCTCTTTATCTTGGGGGATTATAACAGTTGCAGATTGGACAATGATGTGCCATTATTTAGTATGTGGACATTCACACCAGAAGGGACAACATTTTGGATTTGTGCTGCGGTGACATTGCACATTAGACACATTAGGTGCCTGTCCGTACCCCCCACTCCAGTTTTCCCTTAAAATAAATAAATAAATAAAAAATTGTATTAACAACACAGTAATAATCAAACAGAAACAGAAACGTCATGTCCCTTCAGGGTACCACAATCGTTGAAGGACGACATCAAACAACTCCAAGGCTGTCTGGCATGCTGTCTGTCTGGGACATCATTGACGGAGACTTGAATGACAGTATCAGTGTTGTTGTGAACTATATTAATTCTTCATAAATACCACCATACCAGTCAAAAAAAGAAAAAAGAAACAGCCCAACTCAAAACCCTGGCTCACAGAACTTTCATCACAAAGCTGAAGCTCTTAAAAAATGCCGCCGCCGCAGCGGACAACACGAAAAGAGTTCTTGGTATCAGTATTGGCATCGGCAGTATCTGAATCAGATCAAAACAAAAAAGTGGGTAGGTGCATAACTATTTCTGAGAAGCAAAGAGAAAAACAGATGCATACACACAAAATCATATATTCACCCTTTAGGGACAAATGTGTGGAGCTACCAGATATTCACATAACATTCCCGAAACACCTCAAAGCATCCAGTGGGCATAAACATACAGCTAAATATCTTGAAATCATGTGCTTATTTGCAAATCCCATGTGCGATTAATTGAAAAAAACAAGATGCATTACCTAAAATAAATCACCCTTATCTTCATTTTGATACAGGGAGTGAATGTTTATAATTCCTATTCCTACAAGATAGACCATGTCATCCCCCACGCTGCGCCCAAGAGCTTGTGCCCTTTTGCATTACGACAGAATGTGCTTAATCAATTTCTTGTTTCAGTACTTTTACTTTTAATATTTACATTTTATTTTCCTAAACTTACATAGTTTAGCATGCCTAAAAATAATTTTGGGACTAGTATTTTTACAGGATGATATCAGTAAAGAAGGCTGCATGACTGCTGTCTCTGTTCATCATTGATATAAAATGTTATTGTCATTGAGTTGTTTTGAAAATTGAACACTACTACTACTAAACTATGTCTCATTACCATTAAAAAAAAAAAAATTAAAACGGGTAAAGAGAATTTTAACAACCCTGTCTGTCAAAATGTGTGAAACAGTGTGGAAGTCTAACACAACCTCTGTATGTGACATAGTGTAGACAGTTTGTTGTGGTAAGTGACTCTTTCCTGATGTGTGAGAGAAGCATTTTGCTGCAGTCAGCAAGTGTATTCTCTGTCACAGAAGAGAGGTAAAAGGTTCTTGCCATGCTACTACTGCCCCCTCCTGCATTCTTTCACTGCAGAGTTGTGTGAAACACTACTTACCAGAGATGAAATGTTACTTGCGGAAACACTGAACCAGCTAGCTAACCGTGGGGACGGTCAACAGCAAGGATCCATCAAAGTATTGTGATACAATTATTGACTTGTTTTGCCTCCGTCACAGTAGGCACAATGGACACTCAAATAACTCTCAGCCAGTAAAAAAAATTGCAATGTAAAACTGGCTTTTTACGCTACCAATACCAATGATTGCCCAGCCCCAGGTCAAGGCTGTCTGACAAAAGATGATTCCACATTGAGCAGGCGAACCAATGACAACACTACAGTGATGGCTATTTGAACCCACTGTCACTATTTGTGTCCAGTTCAGGATCCAGCGCTATTGAGTGCATGATTCCCATTCAAGTACATCACAAAGAAACGTTCTTACTATTATCTGTCTTCTGGATGGAATTATGTGCCTCAAATGATTACAAATGTTCCCTCACAATACAAGAATGCAATACAAGTGAATCCATCTTACATTGTATACAAGTCAGTGGCACATAGAGTACATTCCTACATTGAGATTCTCAGCTGTAGCTGAGGGCCATGTGGTTCCAAGAGTGTGCAACATAAATTAACATCAGTGCCGAATCCATCTTTTGGTGCGTCATATCATATCGTAAAGGCAGTTATGTTCAAAGTTAATGCAGGCAAGACTTTCTGAATGTCTGAGTATTCCAAGACTCTACAAAAACTGTAAAACTAAAAACATAATGGCAAAAAAAAAATAGGTCTTTAGGTGTAAGACTGAGAGAGATGGTACTCAGGGGAGCGAGAGATTGCAGGGGTTCACGGGTGAGTTTTAGGAAGTGTGACATCTCGAGGGAACAAACTGTTGAAGTGATGTGTGACCTCAGTCCCAGAGGAACGTCTCTGGTACAGATAGTATCTAGGGTGGACATGAATAGTGACAGCTCTTCCTGACCCTTTTCTCACTCTGGCATCAATCCTTCCTGTTCGTTGATCGAGGGTAGCAGAAAGGAAGTGTGCTGCTCAGCAGTCGAGGTAACACATTGGAGCAACAGTCTGTAATTACTGTGTTACAAAAATGAACCATGGCTTCTTGTCAGATGCTTTGTTTTGTCAGTTGTCACATGGAGAACATCCTCTATTGACTTTCTTGAATAGGTATAATATTCAGACACAGATTTTTCTGATCCCGCTACTTCAATTTTCTCCATGGGTAACATTTATTGTGATACGAACGCTGGTTCATTCTCAACCCTCTTGAAAGTGCTACATTTTTGCTCTCCCCTGATGATGTTGCTTTTCCACTAGCCATTAATTCAGCTCCTCAAGCTCTTACTCTCAGATCAGAAAGCCACATTGAATCAAAATCCCATTTTGCCTGCCTCCCTCTGTTCCTAATCTTTCTTAATCTCATACTGTTTTTTCTGTCCCTATTTTAGCAAGTTGCGCCACTTACCTGAGAGCATGCCATCCATCGCTCTCTCTCCTTTTGTCTATTCCTCTGAGCCAAATGACTTCTGTGGCTCCTAAATCCCATGCTTCTTTCAAATCACTGCCAACCATCCCTCCCCATTGGCAGCTGGACAAATTTTGGGTCATTAAATTCCATTTGAGCATTTTAACTATGTCCTGTAACCCCATCCCTCTCAATGAACTCCTGTCTCCAGACCTAGTTCACTTTGCAGTTATACCAAGCACAGCAGCCACACCAACACGCACAAGTAGGTCCCATCGGTTTATGTTTTGGGCTTTAAGTACACCAATGAAATCAAATGTACATTTTGTATTTTCTCTCTGGACGTTTTGATATATGAAAAATAGACTTCAATTCATCTAGTTATTTTCTAGTCTACTGCCCACTCAAAGCATTTTACAACACTTGCACATACAATATGAACGATCAGGAGTGATACAGCACAGTCCATTCAAAGCTTGCCACAACATTCCTACGCTTAGCAATTCAGACAAACTCACACACCGATTGAACAGCCATCGGGAGCAATTTTGGGTTCAGTATCTTGGCCAAGGATACTTCCATATGCAGATTGTCACCTTGTTAATCGACTGCGGATGGCATCGCTTTTATGGACGGATTAAAAAGAATAAAAGTAGCCTGTAAAATGATGAAATT